>NC_081412.1:378362687-378983937 GCF_030272615.1 Cryptomeria japonica
GCCGATCACGATCAATAAGGTTTCATCGACGACCTCAGTTTTGGCTGCCTGATAGTACACTATTGGGATTCGGGGTCTGTTTTCGATCGTTGCACCCTTAAGGGCTGTTGGAGATTTAGCCATGTGGCCCGAAAAACACAGTAGACCTAAAGACAATTCTGACACTTTCCGATTTCTTGGTTACATAATAGATTCTATAATCCTCACTGAGGAGAGTGCAGTCTGGTTGAAGCTTCTAGATTTGGATGTATGTTGCTATTTATGCGGTCGCTCTCTGTATGCTTTCATATCCGAACGGTCTTCTTCTGAGTGGGAACTGTGAAAATATGGCCTACTTTGGAAGCATCTCGTGTGTTAACTGCGAAGAGGATCTGAGGGGACAGCTGCAGAATTTGTTCTTCACAATGGATGCGGCCTATGACGCCATGGAGGGGCTGATAGGTGTGGTACTCAATCATCAAATGCACTGGTGCGACTCAAAGATCCTTGAAGCCACGCTAATCCCGGTGGTGGATGTCTTGGAGTCAAGTGAAATGTTGGTGGGGCTTCTCAACAGGTTTGTTAAACCCTTGGTGGTGGACGAAGTGGCTAATTGCATTCTAAATTTACCATAGGACCGTAGGCTTAGTATCCTAAAAGTCTATTTCCAAATGGAACTCTACCTACCTTCGGACAGTTCGGATGATGAGTCGTTTGAGGAGGATGGGGAGGAGTCGAACAACGACAGGCACAACCGTGCTATGGAAAAATATCTGGCGAAGATGGCTGAGAAGGAAAAAGTGAGAATCTTCAGTGAGAATGCATGGGAGGTGTTTCATTGTGCAGTTAAGAACGGTAACATGGAGCCCTTCTGCAGAGTTACCCGATCAGAGGAGTGGTGGCTTTCTGTCCAATCAACCAACAATGTTATCTATGTTGGTGAATGTACTTCTGCGATTCTACAAGCCCTGCGTGGCAATTAGCAGTATTTAGGCATATGAGGGCTGGTTTATGCCATTTTGTTTCAGCATTTTATGTTATCTTTTTAAATATTAATATAGGGCACTATCCCCATACTTGATAGCACTTATCCAAAAAAAAAAAAAAGAGGTTCGACCCTAAGAGCAAAATTGGACTACATTCATTGTCAATAAAATTCATTAAAACAGAAAAACAAGGCAAGAGTAAGTTGGAGTTTCCTATAAGACACCAATCTTAAAAATTCACCATTCACAATTTTCCTTTCATCTTTATGAAGTTCAAACTTTTCTTAGCATCTTTTCAAAGTTTTAGGCAATTTAGAAGTGTAATTGCAGGTTTCAAAAAATTCTAAGGAGAGTTCAGACATTCAAAGGCAGATTGGAAGCTATTCTCAGATAAATCTCTTCAATTCTTGCAGGTCTACAACATTGTCAAGGTAGAATTCTCAGATTTTGAACTTCAAAATTCTTTTCTCAGTCTAAAATTCTAATTATCAGACCTCTACAGAGGTTTCCTTCACATTCTTTTTCAAGTTTCATCATGAGAACATGGTTGCTTTTTTGTGTTTTTCAGTCTTGGAGGCAGAAATTCTTAAAATCAGACTTTGTTTCACAAATTCCAAACTTTTCCTAGTCTGATTTTAGCTTCCAGAATCTTTCCCAAGTCTGATTTTCAGTCCTAAATTTTAAATCAGACTTAATTTCTTGATTTCACAAGCTTTTCTAGGTCAGATTCCAAATTCCAGAATGTTCCTAAAGTCTGATTTCATTTCTAAATTCATAGTCAGACATTAATTCCATAATTTCCAAGTTTTTCTTACTCTAATTTTCATTTTTTAGACTTAGTCTGATTTTAGGTCTGATTTCAACAATTCAATCAGAAAATCAGAGTTGTTTTTTAAAATTGTCAAGATGGCTTCAAGCTTATTTCTTCTAATCTATGAATTTTCTCTATTTTCAGGTACTTGATGTCAGCTAAGGAAGATATTTCTAGAAAAATGAAGATGAAACAAGGAACTAGGTGGAGAGATGATGGAAGGACAACATTCATGCTTCAAGGTATGATCGAAGGATGAAAGGAACATTGCTATTCTTGGTTTCCAAACATTGCCATTCTCACCAAGAGCAATGCTAGAACCAAGTGATGTTCCATCTTCCCACTCAAAAAGTGGATTGTCATATGTCTTCTCTATACCCATCTCAAACAATGGGTTATCATTGGAAACCACAAATTGATTTTCCAAAAAAAGTGAACTGCTGCTATGATGAATACCAAAATCGAAATCTATCATACCTTCCAGCAGTGATTCCATGGCTGCCCCAAGTCTCATGTACCTAATCTTCAAAGCTTGTCTCCTCATCATCATATTGTCCATATTTTTGTATCCACAAAAATAGACAACCCCTTTAAAAATTTTGTTGAAAAATGAAAAAATTTACTAAGGCACGCTTCCCGAGACAATATTTTCACTTCTAGTTAAACTAGACTGATCTTCGGTCCATCCTCGATCCGCGTTTTGAGTTCGTTTGCTATATCTTTCCTTCAATTTCGGGTTTTTTCTTCCTGACTGCAGGTGGGAAATTTTCCCTTTATTGCAGGTTAGCAGTTTTCTTCTATTTTTGTGTTGTAGGGAACTTTTAAAACAATAACAAATGCACTTTATTGTAAACTTGTAACTTGTAACTTACTTTTTATTTCCCTTTTGCTTTTTATGTTTTTTTTTGTCTTTTAAGTTGTTGTAGGAACTTTTTGGATAAATTACAAGTGAATTTAAAATACAAGTTTAATGAGAACTTGTAAGTTCTCATAAAAGTTCCTACTTTGTGCTTTTTAGTTGTAATAGGGATTTTATTTCCCTATTACAAGTCTTTTTGAGTTTTTAAAGTCTTTTTATGTTTTATGTTTACTTGTAATGGGAATTTTATTTCCCTATCACAATTTTTTAAGTTTTTATTTCTTTAAGTTATTGTAGGGGTTTTATTTCCCCATTGCAAGTCGAAATGCTCTTTATTTTGATGCTCTTCTCCCTTAAAAACCCGAATTTGCCTTAGAAGTTTAAAAAGTGAAGTTTTTAAACTTGAAGAAGGGATTTAAAAACCCGATTACAACTTTGAAGGGCATTTTGCTACTTGTAGTTTGAAAGGAAGAACCCGACCTGCACATTTGTTCTCCCAAATCCATTTTTGGTGGCATTCTTCCCCTAAATCCATCCTGCATTCATGCAAAATCGTTGGGATTCAATGTTTGCTGCCACGTTTTTCACTAAAGTCAGATTGGGAAAACACATTTTGCATTTTAGAAGGCGCTTTCATAGACATTTTTAAAACATGTCTATTGACGTGGCTAAAATCGCGGAACTATGACTTCATTTGGCCAATGCAGAATAGAATGTTAAGTATCTTATCCTCTCTTGAGATAAGAAAATCCCTAATGTTGTTTTAAATTGATCAATGGGGAATGACCTCAAGGTTTTGGTTGTCACGTCTTGACTGCAGGATAGCTCAACAGTTGATGTGTTTTGCTGGAAACACAAAGGGGACTTACGGTTAGACGGAATTGGTTTCGCATAGGTTCCCTAAAATCTTACATTCTTATTTCATCTAATTTGCTTTTAACATGATGGGGTTTTTTTTTTTAAAAAAAGAGGAAAAAGGGGGATAAGGATAGAGAGTAATAAGTACAGCTATCTAACTTAACTAAGACAGCATATTTAAACACAGACGAAAATCTTAAAATAACCAAAAAGTACTTTGCCAGCAAACTAGCACAACTAGGTAAAAACCAGTGCAATCATCTAGGAATTTTGAATTTTCAAGTTGTTGAATACAAATGCTGGATTTCTACACCCATTCATTCAAATTTAACAACCGAACTTTGCATAAAATTGGGCTTAGACTAACCATGCAGAGGGAATAATAATCAATTATTTCCTAATGGTATGAACCAAGATTTCCATCAAATACATGTGTAAACAAACTGTCTGAAAAGTAAATACAGTCGCAGAAATTTAAAAGAGGTGGAGAAGAGGACCATGCACTCACAGTAAAAATGACACAGCTTTAACATCCATTAAAATTTGTATATATTTTGCCAGAGTTTTTGCAACAATCTTTAACTTTCTGTCTGAAATAAAGGAGAAACTAACTCCTTTATATAGAGTTCTCAAAATGGATGGATGGCCAAGATTAAACTTAGACAAGTGGACCAGATTCATCCCCTAAATAAAGCTGCCCATACCCATAAATGGGAAGCAAAATATCAACACCAACCAAAAAGTAACTAATAACTACCAAACATAAAGCTGCTCCAAAAAGTGCACTTGCATGGAGCTCGAAATTTACAATAACTTTGGCAGTTGGGAAAGAAACTTTATGTTTGAAAAAGTGCATTTAAAATTTAAAAGACACATATGCTTTCAGGAAAGCACTTTTTCTTTCCCTACTATAGACCCTTTTTCCAAAAATTCAGCTTCGTTGTGCAAGTACTCCTTCTAGATGTCCCGATCTATTGTACGCTCTGCTCGAACGTAATCCTGAAATCTCATGCACAGTTGGAACAGTACCATGTTTGGGAGCATAGGAGGATGGCGTCTTTTATATTGCATACCCTCTAGGTGGTGATCTACATGTTTCAATTCATCACTCCAGACCGACTGATGAGCCTCAAAACCCAATATGTCTGCATGCAGCCCACTGGCAAATTCCAGGTCCTCTATGGAGTATGCTACCTTATCAACTCTCAGTCTATCCTCCCACCTTGGTTGTACTTCATTATCCACCATACTACTCTTCCAGCCTGGGACCATTGATCTAAGGATCCTTCCACCAAGACCCTTCATGTTTGACAAAATTTCCTCGCACTCCTCCTGCTCTTTATTTATGGTATCTTTCATATCATTTTTCATGTTGCCAGTCCAGTACCACTCCTTGAAAGTGTTGATGTCATAGGGATCCAGGATGGTAGGCAATGTGGGAATTTGCGTGTGGGTTCACAAAAGAGCCCTCATGAGGGGGAGAACCACACCAACCACCTCATGGACCTTGAAACATTCCCTCTTTACTTCAAACATCTTGACGCGAATGGTCTCTCGGTAGTGGGCCATTTCCCGCACATCTTCGATGATCTTCTCTCCTTTTTCTTTAATGTCCCGAATCCATTCCCTGACGGCCTTGGCGGTATCACGCACTCCTTCAAATTCAGTTGTAGTCCTTTGTGCCAGTGCCAATGGGGAACATGGGATTCAGCGGCATGTTGTAGCGATTTCAACAGGTGATCAATGTACCCCTCAGCTTGCTCAGCACGAGCCCGGTACGTATCTCTCTCAGTGATCATTTCGTCGAGTTGTCTAAGCATATTCTGCATTGAATCTTTGAATTCTTCCCTCTCCTCTTTGGTGGCTCGCCCTATTGGGATGGTCATGACATTGTAATCAGCCATTGCAATTTGATCTGCTGGTTTATCTGCAGGTGGGGTAGCAATATGAATCATGCGGTTCCTTTGCTCATCTTGGGTAATCCTGGAGTAAGTCTCCGGCCTTAACCTGCCTTTGACATTGTAATCAGCCATTGCAATTTGATATGCTGGTTTATCTGCAGGTGGGGTAGCAATATGAATCGTGTGGTTCCTTTGCTCATCTTGGGTAATCCTGGAGTAAGTCTTCGGCCTTAACCTGCCTTTGGATTTTATTTCCCCTATTCGAGAGAAAATATCCTCCAGGTTAATTGGTGGCTTGACAGCTGCTTTCCGCTGCGCACGAGCAATTAGCCATTCCTAAGGGATGGTTTGTCCAGATGTAATTGCCAGATCCTCACTCTGCTCTTTGGTGGCTTCAGCTGACTCACTGCCTATCTGTAATTGATCGGGCATAGGAGGAATGGATGTTGTATCCAATCCCTTACTCATGGTTGAGTTCTCTCCTACCTCGCTGAACAACTGCTCGGTATCCTCTTGTAATGGCTGCTCTCCAGTTTTGCTGGGTTCTTGAGTTCCATCCCCTTTCTGCTCTCCCTCAACAGTGGTGTCATCTTTATTGCCGCTATTCAAATGCAACTCATGCCTACTTTCCTGTGTGAGCTCATGCTTACCAGTCCCTTGATCGGGTGCAATCTCTCCCTCCTCAACCTGATTTCCAGGTTCATCCAAGCCAAGGATCCTCACCTCTGCTTCTTGCTCATTCTGTGTTTGAGAATTATTTGCCTCGAATGCAGCAAGATCACTTTGTGAAGGTGGAGCGGGCATGTAATCAAGTTCAACCACATCATCCTCTGAACTGGGGTCCCTGGATGATGAAGTAACCTCTGGCCTTCTGATGGGGATCTTTTCTCTCCTTGTTCTTTTTTATGTTCGAATCCCTCTATTGGCCCTTGCTTTCTTTCTCTTCTTTTCAGGTTTCTCAACCTCTTCCTTTGGCGTGCTTGAGGTTCCTTCATCCTTTGAAGACTGGCAATCGAGACTACCCATTAGATTGTATGTGAATTGGGTCCCTTCATGGGTCAGTCTCTCAATTTGTTGGGATAACCAGTTATTGGTGTACCTTCTTGGAGCTTCCATAAGTGCCTCAAAATCTGTGATTGGGTCCTGAGTCCAATCAATGCCTGGCAAGAGGTTTTTGACTGCTTCAAATTCTCGGACTTGCAAGCAATTTCCATAGTCCATCACCTGATTTGGGACCAGGCGGTACTCATAAAGCCACATTTGTTGAACACTCAACCTAGAATATTCACGCCGACGGACCTCAAAGTCATTAGAACAGTTGCTCCAATAGTCCTCTATCGACGCGTTGGCCCTGTAGTGCTTGTCATAGGCTCTTTTTGCCAAATTATCATGATCAAAGCATTTCCTAGGGAAATGTTCCTGTAAGTCATAGGATGCCAATTCAGCAAATGACTCTTCAGCTTGCACTGAATTTTTGAAGTGCACATCAAGAGTACCCAAAATCATGGGGAAGGTGAACCCGGATTGCTTTTTATCTCTGAGTAGACTGCCTGTTGGGTGTGCCTATCTTGCTACCTCCATGAGGACTATTTTATCTAATGGATAGTGCGGAAGCCGGAATGGTGTTCCCTCAAAGCCTGTTATTTTGATGTAAGTGAACCTGGGAAACTGGATGAACCACGCACCGAATCTCCGAATCAGAGTGATAGCCTACTCTAAGAGCCTTATATGCAATCCTCCTTGCATTAATCTAACCAAGCACATTGTAAAGGCATCGTTAACACGCTCATACTGACCAATTGCGTATGCGATGTATTCTTTTCTCTTTGGGCAATGTCATAATAATGCAGCTAAGGGTAGCATTCATACACCTTCACCTGATTCGGCCCATTCCCGATTTCACCTTTCTTAATTAACCCTGTCAGCGGCTAGCATCGGCCAAACATGTAGACCAAGTAGGAAGTCATGGCAAAGTACTTTTTTTCTTCAAGCTCAACCAGCTGTGTATGGATATTGTCACTGATGATCTGAGCCTAGTCGAACTTAGACTTCCCAGCGAAGACCTGCTCAGTGAAGTAGAACATCCATTCCTCAAAAAGATTAGATTGAGGAAGTCCCATGACTCGGCTGAGTAAGGTAACCATATCAATGTACTCGTTGTGAAAATCGCTTCTGGGTGTCTTTTTACTGATTCTAATGCTTGGGAGTCTTCTCTCTTTGTACCATTCTTCATTTATCAATGTTTTGCACTTAAAAAGATTCATGTCATAAATGACCTGCGCCTCATCAATAGTTGTGGCAATGGGATTACCTGGAAATGGGATATCAAATGCTTCCCCAAGGGTTTCAGGCATGAAGTCAGCTAGTAGCATCCTCTCTAGCACCACTAATCTGGTTTCCGGCTGATAATGTTTAGCAACCTCAACCACTAATTTATAATTTTGCATGGCCGGAGGGTAACCAGTTGCCTGAGCAATACCACTCTCCATCATCCGTCTGGGCCTGCCATAGGCATTTCTGTTCCTGAAATCCTGGATATCAATATGGCTCAGGTCCGTGTCTCCTACGTTCTCCCATACACTTTGGACCTTTGACTCCCTAACTCCTCCCCCTTGGTACTGGTACTTCATCTTTTCGACATTGCGGGGAATGTCAGCTTTGGAAATCTGGGACATTCCAGTTATGCCAGGTGCCTTTGAGGACTCAGCCGCTGATTTAGGCATCTATCCTACGCAACCGGACATGGATTACGAGATGAAATAAAGTAACAAAAACGGATTAGCCAAAACAGAGGACGGCATTAGCGTTTAAAATTGACGATCAACGAGGAAATCGGAATTTTAACATATTGCTAAAAGCATGACATTTCAATAAATAAAGCCTAATCATCTAGAAACTAGATGTAATTTGAAGTTGAAAGTCAAGTTGGTTTTGTTTAACTATTGCTGCTTGGAACGAGTTTCAAAATGTTACTTCTGATCGATAATGGCGGAAAGTTGCAAACGTTCTGGCTTGCAACTCAGTGTTTGAATGTTTTGATAATTGCTGATCTTTTCGAGAATGCACTTGGAAAAGAGTGTTTTGTGTTTTAGTTTAGACTTGAATTCTCCAAAATTTCTCTAAGTCCGAAATTCCAGTCTAAAGGCTGATTTCCTCAATTGGTTGTTGTTGTATGTTATGTTGATATTTTCTTAAATCATAACCCGCAAAGTTTTCACTCTTTCACCTACATTCTAACCCTAGTCTAACTATCATGACCATTTTGCACAATTTCAATGACTTAAAGGAGAAATCCGAACTTACCTAGTGGAAAAGCTTTGCCCAATGGAGAATGATTTTCGGCCAAATGTTGATGCTTGTGCGATTTTGGAAACTCTAGACGCTTTGGTGAATGAAAGGTTAACCCCGCGATTTCTTCGAACTTCTGCCTGGAAGAGGCGTTTGCGAATTTGACCCCCTCCGTTCTGTAATTTGGACACACTCTATCTTCGAGTTTCGGGAGGACCTGCGGGACTATGCAACGATTTTCGGCTTGCTAGGCGATGTCGTGAGATTGGACAGATCGCGCCTTTGCAAACTGGGGTCCTTCTCCTTCTCCACGCAAATGCCCTCTATCTTTGTTTATGGCATAAATGCCCCTACTGCAAATCTCGGGCTCCAAGGGGATTTTGGAGAACTCGTGCGACCTTGGAGATTTCTGCAAATTTAGAAAATGTCCAAGTTTCAAGTCCGGCCTAAAAGGCCTTCCTGTAATTTTAAATTAAAACGTCCTCTCTTGCATTTCGTGTTTTCAGCCTAAAGAGGGTTTTTGCAAATTTCGTAGTTAAAACGCCATATCTCTTACTTGTGCGATTTTGGCTTTTTCGCCTAAAAGGCTATTTTGCGAACTTCGTATTTAAATGCCCTTTTCCCTTACATTTCGCGTTTTCGGCTTAGAAGGTTAATTTTCGAACTTGAGTTAAAGTGAATTTCAGCAAACAAGAGACTTATGATATTTCGGCCCTAAAGGCCATTTTGCAGAGTTTTAAAGTTAATCGCCTTTTCTTGAACTTTTGCGATTTCAGCCTGAAAGGCTTTTTTGCAAATTTCGTATTTTATGAAAAAGCCTTTTCACTTGTTCATGTGATTTCGGCTTTTCGGGCTAAAAGGTTAATTTTCAAACTTTATAGTTTAAATGCCTCTCTTTCTTACACTTCGTGTTTTCAGCCTAAAGAGGGTTTTTGCAAATTTGAAGTGATTTGCCTTTCTCTTGAACTTTTTTGCGATTTCAGCTTGAAAGGCCCCTTTTGCAAGTTATAAATGATTGACATTTTTGCCTTCTTAGCCAAGTTTTTTGCAAACTGGGGGACTTAGGCGATTTTCAAATTTACATCTCCTTTTGCAATTCGGCCAACTTAGCCGAAATAGTATCCTTTGTGAGGATTTTGAACATTAAATTACGAGATTGTCTGACATTTTCTCCTTCTTTGCATTCATCCTTCGCCTTGCAATTTTGCCAAAAGGCAAATAGTGATTCAGACCCTCAACTTGCTAATGAGAGTCGTCAATTCGACAACAATCGCGATCTCTTCATACGGTTCATGATTCATCTTTCCCTTCACAAACGGGATCATGCTTGACATTTGACACGAACTCCTCAGGACTAAGGAAGTGGGTGGGCGTACTCTCCTGCAGGATCATCTCCTCACATTTCTAACTGTTGCATCTCCTTTGCAAACAAAATCAAAATTTCCCACACCGGGGGCAAAACGAAAACCAAAAAAAGGGGGGACCCTGTCGGCGAAGGGGAGTGTGTGCAAAGCACAACAACGTCTTTGCTGGTTATTGCCACATTTTGGAGAATGGAGTTCGCCTTCTTTCCTCATTGCCAAACACGTTTTGTGTGTCCTCCATTAATGAATGTTTGAAGTCAAGAAAACCTCTCTTTCTAAGCCGTTTTTGGTGGAAGGGTTTAAAGACAAAAACGATTTGTTTTGCTGGTTGCAATCACAATGTGGGAGTTTCCTTTCCTATTTAAAGAGCATTTCGGTTTCTTGCAAGTTCATTTGCTTTGGTCTAGGGCATTCTTCAAGCAAGGTATGTGATTTTCAGTTTTGTTTGTGTTCTTCTTTTTTGCTTATGCTTTGTATATATCTTGTTCTTGCTTGAATTCAGGTTTGTGAGAGTTCTTCCATTTTACCCACATCTTGAATGCAATTTGGAGATTGCATTGTTTTTCCCCTTTGTGTTATTTCCATCTACTTGCATTCGGGTTTTAAAAATCCGATTGCAAGTAAGATGGAAATGTTAGTTTTTTCGTTTGGTTGAAAAGACTTAATCCTCTTTTGCCAAAATTTCAAAGTTCAAAATTATTATGAAGCCTATCCATTCAATTCGGGTTTTAAAAACCTGATTACAAGTGAAAGTTTTTCCCATTTTTCATGTGGTCAAAATGAAAAAAGTTCTTCAAAATCCATTCATAATCATCTGCACTTATTGTCTTTTGTCATAAGCTTCATTTCCCTCATGCCAAAATCCCATTTTTACCACTTGTCATACATTCATTCACTTTTCCCATTACAAGTTTACTTGCAATCGGGATTTAAAAACCCGACTACAAATGCATCTTTTCCCATTTTTATACTTGTAATGTGTCTCCCAAGATCCGAAATTGGTCAAAAGCTCAATCTTTAAAGCCTCTTGTCTACCCATTCTTCCATTTTCAAAAGCCTTAGGGTTAGAGTTGAGTTTTTCCCCTTCCAAGAAGATCATATGGCTCTTTCAATGGATCGTGATGTTGCATTAACACTTCTGGATTTTCATCGCAGTGTTCCAAGTTCGTGTTCAATGACTGATTTGCCGACATCGTCTTTCCAAAAGAAGATGAAGTATAAATACGACAAGTATCAGAATGAGATCTCTCCTTCTCAAGTCTCTTCTTCATTGGATGAGATAAAAGATATAGAAATTGGGCACATGGATATGTCAAACTTTCTCAAGAGGGTTAAAAATTCCGTGGATCATAGCATGCAGCGCTTGCTAGATAGTAATCTTCATCTTGCATCCTCCTTTCCAGTGGCTGCCCTAGAGCCAGAATTTGTTCTTGCTTGTGCCACCCACTTTGATCAGGAAACCAGAACTACTAGAGATGATGAGGCTGAGATAGTTATCCGTCTTGATGCTGAAACTCTTGAAAAGATTTTCAAAATACCCATAGCTCCTGTTTATGTAGAGATTTCAACGGAAAGTGCAACAGAATACTACATAAAGAGGGAGAAGGAATGTAAGCGTCATATCAACAAGTGGATTCAAGAACCTAGGACATGTCTTACTCGGTGGGCTAAGTTGTTTCGCTGTGATTTCAAAGAGGAAATTGGTGATACAATTACCCTTTTGAGCAGGATCATGGCTTGGACCATTCAAATGTCTTTGAACCATGGATGTACCAATTCATTGTACTTATCAGACAATCTCAGCACATCTTTTGGGGTGAAATCATTAACGACACTATGTGAACAGCTTGCCAAAGTTCCCACCACTTTGACGTTCTACATGAACTCATACTTGGTGTCTATAGAAGCATCACTCAGACACTTTCCTGGTCTTTCTACCAAGGGTGATCGCTCGCTTGTGCCTGTGTGGGATTACTATGATTAGCTGCCTCTGAGACCTAGAAGGTTGCATTACAGGAGAGTCCAGGATGCTTTCTATGGCCACTAAATGTGCTTATTTGAAAGAACATTGAAGAACAGAAGAGTGTCAGATGCTGCATGGGAGAAAGTAAATGAGTATGGGTGTCTTTTCCTTCAATTTCCAACATTTACTTATCTGAGAGTTGGATGCACAGCAATCAGTTCGACATAAGGCTGGGATGGGAATATCTTCTAATAACCCATTGCAGATTGGTCAATATTCTCTCATGACATCCACAAAGGCTAGAGAAATGGAGACTGAGATGCAAGAGATCAAACTCAAAAGGTTCAAACCAAGAGCAAATTTTGATTACAGAGGCATGAAGGAAAGGATTACAAGATCCTTCATTCATGTGCATTGCATAGAGGACATCTGCATTGATCTTCGCACAAAAGAGGAGATCCGTAGGATGGACTATTGCAGGCTCACACTTGAGCAGATTGTTGATTTGAATCTTGCTAGTATTCTTGAAGGAATGGTTGACGATGGGAATGTGCTTGATTCCGAGTATGTTGAAAAAAGAGTTGGTGAAGCCCCACTTCCATCTATTCAATGGTCACAAAAGGAATGCACTTCCATTCTTGATAGATTTCAGCCTGTCCTAGCTAACACCAATGCTTGGCTCAAAAGCAGTGGTGTTAGACTCATCAAAATCAAGATTGGAAAAAAAGATGATACTACAAGACCTGTCGAACGCAAGTCTGAAGTTAGAGTTGATAACAAAGAAGGTGCTTCCTCTTCTACTACAAGAATCAAGTTGAGAGTCGGCAAAGCAATGGTGATTCCTCTTGAAGAGGTGACAATGAAAGGGAAGGAGAAACCACGGCTTCATTTTCATGTCATTGATCCTGAAGATCCAGAAGAAGAGCAGCAAGAAGATGATGCTCCTAGGTCCACAACTTCGGAGTCTCGTCACGAAGTTCCTCCTCAAATCCCTTTGGATTTGCCTATGTCTCCTTTCAACACAGACGTGGATTATTTTTCCACCATTCATATCGATCCTGTTCCATTAAGTATGAATGCAGAGAGGGTCATTCCAATTTTAGCAGCAGAACCATCTCATGATCACACACAGGAGGATCTGTTGAATATCTTTGAGGATAATCCTACCCATGTCTCTATGCTTGGCTTGACATTATCGGAGATTGATACTTCTACTACCGGTTTTGACAAATTCATGTTGCAAGCATCACATCCTCTAGTGACTGAACGGTCTATGGTTGTTGTCCAAACAGAAACTGCTTCTTCCCCACCTCCAGCTGCTTCTGAGGCGAATTCTATGGCTTTACCTCCATGGCTAAGCTCTTTCACTCCTAAGAGAAAGAAGCAGGAGATTTCTCCTGACATCTTAGATTTTCAATAGCTCAAGCAAACTAAACCCAAGGTTGCTAAAAGAGCTAAGACAGTTTCTAGAGTGACAGTTGATAGCAACAAGATGAAAGTTGCAAAGATCGTTAAACCAATGGTAGATAAGCCACATGAAGAGATGCAAGCTTCTGACTACAAAATCACCAAGTTGGAGCTTGGTAAACAAAAACATGCAGTTGTCATGCATGATGCTTGACATTCAGTGTCTTCATTGGTGCAGCGATATGAGGAACTTCTGGCAAAGAAAGATAAGTTGGATGGAATATCCCCACAATTTTATTTTATTTTATTTTTTAACAGATTTACAACACACCAATCACCCGTTAGGGTTAGAATAATGTAATCCAAACCAACCGAAGGAACCCTTCCACCTTTTATCACCGAGACCCAAACTGGGAAGGTGAGAGCATATAGTTACAGGGGATCGTTAGATGCAACACTAAAAATGCAGATTACAATACTCGGGTGGCAAGCCAACCCCTTCCGCTTATACAACAAGATATTGAAAAACAATGCAATCGCCTGGCAGTAAACCAGCCAAGGACAAGTCAAAGAACTAAGAATGCAATCACTCAACCGCTTGTGTAGCGGGAGGACTAGAAATGGAAATTAACATCAACTCCATCGCTTATTCAGCGGGAGGACAACATTACAAACTCAAGATAGGCGGCCAAGCCAACCTCTTCCACTTATGCAGTGGGAACCAAATAAGAAATCTGAAAGATGGCTGTTAGTACTACTAACCAGCTTTACAATTCATTACAAAGATTTTTGAATATAAGAAATATTGCTAATCTAAGGTAGGCGGCTAAGCCAGCCTCTTCCACTTATGCAGTGGGACAGCAGAAAGCCAAAATGTTGTTGTTAGTACTACTAACCAACATTACAATGAATATAGAATTTGATAACCAAGAGTTGATTAAGAGCTGATAGCTGCAACAAGACCTCCAAACATCATCTAACAACCCAATCTACTCACACTCTCAAAATCACACCTAAAATCCAACTTTCAAAAATCTGATATATATGACAGCAAGCTGGAAATGCATAACCAGCGACACCAAACCACACCAAAATGCTCCTAACTTACTCAAAACCCACTTAAATCATCCAACAACACACCCAAACTAACAATAAGCATTGAGCGACCAAGTACAAACAAGAAAACAATAGCAATATGACCCCAAACACTCGGCACACATCCCACTGCACCACCCTAACAAGTACGTCTAAGCTGGAAAGTACGATTTGCATTTAAAATTTGAAAACTCAACACTAGGGTCTAAAAACTTACAAATCTCATCACTGGCGGCATAGAAATCTTTAGAGCCAATACCCAGAATCAACAGGAGCCTGCACAGAAAACTAGGAGTGAAAATACGCTTCAGCCATGACGCCAACAAGCAACTAGGAAACACACAAACTCACACCAAAACAGAAAACCAACTGATGCAACCATTCTCGATAAGCTCTATCTATTCCTCTGAGTGAGAAATAGTCTCTCCACAGCTAGGTGCTATATCTCAAGCACGAAAATGACATAGGCTAGGAAGCTCGCAACTTCAAAGCACAAATCTGGCACCATTCCGGCAGCACTTCGTTATACAAATTTTCATGGATAGGAAAAAAGAGAGACCAAATCATTTATTTATAACTTTTGCCCAATCAAATTCAAATGCAAATGCTCCCCAAATTCTCCCAAATCACATGTCATTTCATCCCACTCACATTTGGCGATTTATTTCATTTCATTTCCTTCAAGTATATGGCGCCCAAGATGAAAGTCCACCACCTAGGCTTCAAGTTCGAACTTTTCCCTTGGTCCACACTTAGAAACATAAAAACATTATAACTTAAGCACTTTTCATCCACATCGCCTGACTTAGGGGACATAATAATCTTTTTTTTTTAAATAGAAAGTATTTTCCCTTTCCTAAGTTGTCCAACAATAATAATTAAATATTAAACTTTAGAAAATCACTTGCAAAACAAATACTGATCAATGCCAAATTGAACTATGAATTTGAATTGCTAAAAAACCATCAAACTGACTGGGTTGGAATTTTGCACTGAACTGCTAAAAATAGAACCACCTGAAATTGAAAGACACTTACTAAAAATAGTAAGTCCTGAAAACAACTCCAAAAAGACTATTCTTCGAACCCTGTAGCTCAACACGGAGAACCCAGAAAACCCAATAATCAAGATAACTAACATCAACTAACTAAAAATAGTAAGTTTTGCAAACTCCTCTGAACTATTTGCATGTCATATCACTGCGAAGCTTACAAAAACCCAGAAGAAAACCTTGATTCATTTTGCCAAACTCCAACCAGAACATCCCTGAAAAACTGTGAGGAATCCTCCTAGAACATAGGAAGCCCTAATTTCTGCTTCCATTTAGCCTTATGGGTCTCCGAAATACGCTAATGGCTCACTGAACTTCTCCTCACTGAGAAGGGAACATTACACTGGAGGAGGAAAATTTGCAGCTTGTCACAATTATTCAGAGAATTACCAAGTCTTCCGAAGGGGAGAATAATCCATCAACTTCTTTCAATGCGATAGAATCAGTCCAAGAAGTTGAAAGAGATGCTTAGAAAGTACAAGCATTGGATTCTTGGGTAGATCAAATTACTGATCTATGTGCTTGTGTCTTGGAGGAGGTTTTCTAGGTGATGGTCAAGCTAGAAATGGTCAAGGAGAAATTGAATTAGACTTCTGTAATGTTCAAACAGATCTGGAAAAGGTGGAAAGTAGCTTGAAAGTTTGGCAAAAGATGCCACAGGAAAACTTGAATGTTCTATAGGAGAATGGCATCCTTCCTACTAGAACCATGTATCTAGAATTTGGAGAGCTTCTAGAAAATAAGTCCCTTGTCTTGAAATCACTTATTGAAGAAATTGATGATACCTTGGGATTGTGCGCCGAAGTATTGCAAGATGTTGTTTCTCATTGCGAGAAAGGTTCTTGTGATATTATGAATCAAAATGGAGAGTTGCTACCAGAAGAGGAGGTTCTCATAGATTTGAAGAGGAAGATTCATCAAGAATGGAGGAATGAACAATTTTCAGCTACATCGATTCAAGCTTTGGTGAAATACCAAATCTTCTTGTAGGAAATCCAATCCACTCTTGAGAAGCACAGCTCTACAATTCTTGGTTGCAGCAATGTTATTGTCAAAATAGTGATTGTTGCTAAGAACACCCATGAGCCGAATCCTAATGAGCTACAAGGAATTATCTAGAAGTTCGAAGAATACATGGCCAAATATGCTACCGTATAAGTGTTTTCAACACTTAGTTTATATTTCAGAATTGTAGTTTTTCTTTTGACAAGTTTACTTGTAGAAACACTTTTGTAAATTGCAAGTTGAGAACTTGCACTTTTGTAATTACAAGTAAGTTGATTACAAGTCAATTTAGAATAGAACTTGTAATCTTGAATAAGTCTTAGTTAGTAGTTGGAATAAGTCATGGTGGTTGAGAGAATTTCTCAAGTTAGTTGGGATCCTCCCACCTTTTTCTCAAGACCTCTCTCCTATAAATACTTGAGGAGGTCTATTGTATCTTTTTATCTTTTGAAAAGCAAGAAAACTCTGCAAGATTTTCTACTCATAAAGACTTTAAGCTTTATAGTTGTAAATTTTCTATCTTTAAGTAATACAAGAGAAGTGAGAAATTTCAGACTTTGTGTTGAAGTCTTGCTTTATCCCTTTGTGTTCTTATGTCATCTTGGGATATATCTTTGTGTTTATTTTGAAGATTGTGGAAGGCTATTAGAAAGAGCTTCACTTCATTTAATTGCAAACTTTGTGTTGCAGCTATTGGAAGTGGAATTAGTTTAGAAATTACAATTAGAATTGAGAAGGATCTCAAGACTTTGTGTTTGTGATAGATTCTTAAATAGATTAGCTTTAGAAGTGCATTCTATTTGCAGACTTTGTGCTGCTATATATTGCATTTGGTTCTGAAAATTATCATTACAAAGGGTTGATAGGATGGCAGATATTCAAGACTTTGAGCTTGATATTGTTTTCCCATCCCAGAGGAAGTGACGGAAATCTTTGGGTTTTCAGGAAACTTCATTTCCTCTTTCTTATTTCATGGTACAAGTTATTACTGATATTTGCTTTTAATTACTATTCTTTCCTGTGAAGAGGAAAGAATATAGTTTTTCTTGAAAGAAGGAAAATTGTTATCCCATCTGTTATTATTAATTTAGATAAGGGGAGCCTTCCCTTAGAATTAGCAGAGTATTTACTCACACGTGGCTGAAATCCACAATTTTGTACAGTTGTTGAGGTGTACAAAATTTTGAACCAACACATCACTTTTAGCTAATTGGTGAACATCATCATACTCAACAAATCCCAAACTATGGTTTGACTCCTTGCCAAGTTGAGGTGAAGGTGATGAAACAATGCTAGACTCAATTAGAGGGGAACCAAAAGAATTCATCTTCTCTTCCTCTGGAAGCACATGAGTGCATTCAACACCATCACTAGCTCCATAAGAAACATTAAGGAACTCATCATGCACAACCTCAACGACTGATTTTTCTTCTTCTTGAATGGCAACCTCATCAATGGTAGTTGCATGCATGACATGGGAATCATCATCAACATTCTCAAGCTCCTCACTTGAAGTTTTTCTTTCCTCTTCTTGAAAAAATAGAGTAAGAGCTATCATATGGTATTTTTTCTTTGCAAACTTAGTCTTGTAGCATTATTTCGGATGGTGGTTCATGAAACTATTGAAAGGTAATTCTTCCTTAATAACTTGAGGAAGTGTATCATATTCCTCAAACATACAAGAATTTCTTCTCTAATCTTGTGCTCATATCGACACATTATTAAATTCTGAATTTCTTTTGAAAGCACAAGATGGCGGGAATACCTAATTTCTCTCTCACTCATGGAGAAATTTACCAATGGAACTCACAGGTTGGCAGGAAAACTAGCTCTGATACCACTGAAATGTCCCCCTTAGTTTTCTTTTCAATTTTTAAACACAATAATCTCACCCATTAGCGTTAGCAAGATGAAATACTGAGAGCAATACATGTTGGCGGTTAGACCAGCCACTTCCACTTTTCAGCGGGATAATGAAATACTAGAAATTAAACAACTACTTGGCGATATAACCAGCCAATAACAAGCCAAGAAGACTGAGATAAAACAAATGACAATCACTCTACCACTTTTCAGTGGGAGGACTAGGAATAAGGAAACTATCACTCAACCACTTTTCAGCGGGAGGACTTGAAATAACAAAACTATCACTCAACCACTTATGTAGCGGGAGGGCAGGAGTACAACATGAAATAGAGATAGGCAGCAAAGCCAACCTCTTCCACTTATGCAGTGGGCAATACAAGAAAGTATAATGCAGTATGAAATGGATTGTCTCAATACTACTGAATACAGCCTTACAATGGACAACTCTGCAAAATGTTGTCAGTACATTAAAGACCCAATCTCAATAGATATAATAAGGTACTCCAAGAAGCTACAAACAAGAAAACTGGAACATACAAGCCAAAATGAACACTTTACCAAATCTGATATAGCATATCAGCATTACCAAAATTCAGACCAGTAGCACTGTGAAGTCCATATCTCCTTTAAAACACCTCTGAATGGCTCCAAATCGGTGGTGAATGAGAGCTAGGAAGGGGATGCCCATGTTCCAACCAACAAACTAAGCCAAACAACCTTGAAACTTCAATGCACACTTCCCAATGTCACTTCAGAAAGGTACGGCCTGCTTGGAGAGGGGTGATCTGCCTTAAAAATCAGGTTCTTCACTATAAATCATGAAACCCAACAAGAAAGGTTGCCTAGCACAAAGGAATCCAATGAGCCATTACCCATAACGATCAACCAATTAGGTAGAGAGATATGAATGAATAATTGCTATAGCCACAACACAATCCAGCAACATGAAAAAACACTCCCAACACTCAGAAAACTGAAAATGCAACAATAAAATCCATCTCAATATAGCTCAATATATCCCTCTGAATGGGAAATAGTCTCTCCAATCAGCTAGGTGCTATCTCTCAAGCATGAAACTAGCACAAGCTAGGAAGCTCTCAACTTCGAAGCACAAGTCTGGCACAAATTCGGCAGCATTTCGTTACAAAATATTCATGGATGCCCAAATGAGGAGTAGAGCCCTGTATTTATAAAGAAAGATCTCCTCAAATTCAAATTCAACTCCCTCCAAAATGACATGAAATGAAATGCCATTTTGGACGCCCAAGATAATATAATTTTTGACTTAATTAAACTCACATATTCCTCTAAAGGGGACACCAAAATCAACAATTGTTCGCAAATTTTAAAGATTATAATCTTTAATGAAATATTTCCAAAATGGACACCCAACCTTATGACTTAAAAATAATATTTTATCACCTCAAATGGCCCCCTTAAGTCATAACCAGGAATACATAAGTCACATGCCTAGGCCAAGGGGACATTAAAATATATTAAAAATACATTTTCCCATGTATTGAACAACTGCCATAGTGAGCTGAAGGCCAAAAGTACTAAAAAATGCACTACCAGAAATAGCCTCTGAACTGGACCACTGAAACCTACCAAAAATAGTACTTACTATAAATAGCATATTGCTAAAAATGGGAAGTGTCTCGAAAGTGATTTTAATCACATTTTGAGTAGCCGTCGCAACTTACTAAAAATAGTAAGTTCGGAAAAGTCCTCAAATTCAATTGCATGTCACACAATCACGTAGCTCTCTGAAAACCCAAAAAACCCAAAAAAATAAGTTGTCCTCACCCCCACTTACTAAAAATAGTAAGTATACCAAACTCCACTGATTGTTATGCATGTACCATCATTGTGAAGCTTTATGAAAACCAAGAAGGAATCCAGAATCAAAACTATAAAACTCCAAGATGCAAGCCACCAAAATTGCCAAAACATCCTCCTAGAAAAATAGGAAACCCGAATTCTGCTTCTAACTGACCAATAGGTCTCAGGATTGGCCAACAGTCCCCAAAACAAACTAGAGCGGAAAAGGGAACATTACACACTCTCTTTAATAATATATTGCAGAATAGCACAAAAACTCCAAAAAGTAATTGACTCTTGCTGGCTACATTGAAAAGGTCCAACTTAAGCTTTAAGCTCTTAATACTTAAAACAATCCTTGAATAATATCAAGTGTATGGCTCTTCTCTTGAGCATGGCATGGAAAGATTATAAACCCAATAGCTCACTATTAACTTATTCAATGTATTTTACTTCATAGCACAGACACACAGAGCACAAAAAACTTCCATAAATCTAAACCTTTAAAACCTGGCAATCCTAAGCAAATAACAAACTCGTAAAATTTGAATCCAGCAAATACTTTTCTACACAAGCTAAGACTCCAAACGAATCTCACTACATCAACCAAGGTTGATCTTTTACCACCATAGCCGATCTCTCAAGAGGATTTCTCTACTCCAGAAGGTTGAGATAGATAATCCCAAAACCCACCAAAGACAATTAGCATAATCCACATAATGTCAAATGAGCCCCTCAATTGCATTTTATACTTTTTCCCGTCATACTTCTAGAGGGCACAATTTAAAATTCACTTTTTTAATTAAACTCCATTTAGGCTTCGGAAAAGACCTTTTTATTAAAATAATGATAATTTGACACCCAAGGTCCTTGCTTTATGCATCCATGATTTAAATCTTTTACCCCAATTCCGACAAGTTTTAATACTAAGGTGCTTTTGAAATGTTTTAATATATAGTTTAAGCATCCTTAGTAAAAATAATTAAAATAAGCCATTAATGCACCGATTTTGTGGAAACTGCCAAAATGAATCGGAATCAAAAATTGATTGCACTAGAGTGACCCCGATGAAGATAATGATAAATGAAGCCAACCGAGTGACTTGCTACAAATAGATGCCCTCTCCAATATTCTTGGAGCACACACCAAAAGTCAGAAATCACCCCAAAAAGTGGCATGAGTCCTCTAGACTGCCTAAGCTCACTGGAAACATCAAATAACTCCTCTAATGGTGCTAACACACCCAAAAGGTCAATGCCAACCACAATGCAAGAGAACTAAAAATGGGGACATTACAACATCTAGGCTCTATGAACTCTCTGCCACTATTAGAATACCTTACCAACAATGTTGGCACTCTCCAAGAATGTTGGAGGTTTCCAAGGATGTTGGAATGGACAAAAAAAGGGACATTACAATCCCAATCATGAATCTTGATTGAAAGGAACTAAGTCTCATTACCAATTGATTTTGGCTAGCCACTACCCCCTAGAGGAACTTCTCCCACTCCCTCTCAAAAGGTTTAGTTCCAAAGAAGATTTATTTGAAGGGCTTTCCATCTGGATCTTCATCTTCTCCTAAGAAAGTTTCTTCTCCAATTGTGAATCCTAGGTCCCCTTGGACCCTTACTTCCCCAGTAAATGGATTGACTATTAGAAAATGTGTCCTATTGTGCATGTTCGTGATTTGGCAGTTTTGGATTCCACTAGCATAGCTTTGAGTGAAGATAATTAAATAACGAAGACCTCATCTAAGATTCTCATATGTCATAAAAAGATGGGGCTGGGTTGTATGTAAATATTTATAGACCTCTACTGTTGTTTTAGCATGGCCAAATCTTTCATTTTCTTTTTGAAAGATGTATAGGCTCCTTATTTTATTAGATGGGTGAGGAACCCACTAGAATCCTCAAATTACAAGTCAAAAAAACAATAAATATCACTTCTTAGTTACAAACACTCCATGATTTTCTTGGTGCACTATGTAATGTAAACTACAAACCAAGAACCTCGAACAACATAGAATTTAGTGCAAGACCTTGAGACACCTAGTAAAATGCCTAATGAACATAAAATTTACTCTTTAGGATCTTTTGAAAGATGAATTCAAGACAGATTATGGAATGAAGTTGTACCACTGGAAAGTAATGAATAAACATATAGTATGGCTTCAAAATATGAGAATTGACATTAATGACAAGAAGACATCCATTAACCCAAGAACAAAGCTAGTCCATCTTGGAAACATTCATTATATTTATGAGGACACCTTTTCTAGAAAATCTAGAGATAAAATTAACAGAAATAGCCAACAGATTTACCATTTTCACCCTCAATTTCACCACATTACTCTCCTAGGAAGCTGCACATGTTAGAGGATAAATATGAAAGCTGAGGCAGCATTTATGAAGGATCACATCAGCAAATTCAAGTGGATCAACCTTAAGAGCTATGCTTATTATCTAGAAGTTGGAAATCAATAGTATAATATTTTGTTCTTACATCATAAGGTAAGTTCCCTAATCTTGTAGTTGCAGCAGCCAAGTTTTCTAAAACAATCTACAACAACAAAAGCGAAATTATTTTTTTCTTATTATTTGGTTGAATCAAAAACCCTTTGCTTTCTATATTATTAATTAATTCTTAGCTGAAAGAATATATATTGTTCTAATTATTTTCAAGGAACTAGAAGGTTAAAAGATGCTCATAGGACTAATTCAAATTCTATAATATAGTATCATACACGTCTTGTATGCAAATCCAAGAAATTGGGATTTATGTATCTTGCTGTTATTGTGGATAGTTAATTGAGAATTGATTCATTAACTGAAAAACATACTCTTATGAGTTATGATGTCATGTCCCCTTTTTAGAACTAAAAAAATTAATAATTTAAGTTGCGTCCAATCATTTTATTTTTCAAATAGACAACTGAAATTTTTTATTTTTTATTTTTTATTTTTTGGAAAAAGGGGTAAGATTTATTTAGAAATCACAAAAATACAAAGATCAGGCCTTAGGCCCATCAAGATAGCAACAAAAACTACAAGGATCCTAAGAAAACCACAAGCACCACCACTACAAAGTCCAGTGACCATAGCATTAGATTCGACCATCGGATTTCCAATGATAATACCTTTTCGGAAAGCCCTCTTAAAGATGACGAATTACACCAAAAACCAGGCTCATGCGGAGCCTCGAAGGGCCTCAAAAATGACAATGAAAAGGAAACAAACATAAAAGGGAAATTGATCCTACACCACTGGGTGCTCTTGCATCATCCTGTCTTCTAGCATTAACCTGTCTAAAGTTTCAAGATAATTAGGAGGTAGAACATCCCTTCCACTAAAATCCCAACCATCAACATGCTCTGAAGCCCACTTGGCCAAACAATTAGCCACTTTATTCCACTCCCTGGGAATATGACAAAAGGAGACAAATTCCAATGTATTACACAGTTGTAAAATCTGTCTGACCACAGAAGCTAATTGCCAACTCACATCATTAAAATTTTGTTTGTTCAACATGTCCACAACAATCTGAGAAAATCTGACTCACAAATAATCTTCCTCCATCCTAAAGAACAGCCTTGCTCAACAGCAATCTTAATAGCTAGGGCCTCCATAAGATTGTTAGAGTGCTGCCCAATATAAATAGAGAAGAAAAAAACTGCACAACCATCATCACCTCTACCTATACCTCCAATACCTGCATGTCCAAGATTCCCACGGGAAGAGCCATCTGTATTAATTTTTAAGATTCCCATAGAAGGGGGAATCCATCCTCAATCTCTACTTATCCGCTACTTCGCATGTCAAGATCTATTTCCAGCAGCACGGTCCATTTTAATGTTTTCCAATTGCAGATTCCTTACAATAGCATAATCAACCAGATCAACATTTTCAGACAAATTGCACTTAGCCGAGATTTTCTCCTGAAGCCTATTAACTATCTTCTGCCACAGCTGAGGACTCCCTACATGTGAATCACAAAAGACCCTTCGATTCCTGTCTAGCCACAGATTCCAGATAATAAGGGCTGGCCCAATAGCCCAGGCCAATTGAAGAAAAGAGGTCTTCGCTGGGGGTCTGCCCAAGCTATCCCAAAAGTCAATTAAGGAGGTAGCATGAAAACAAGCATGTTGCCAAGCCTCCCACCACTTGTGCCAAATCTCCCTAGAGAAAGGGCATAGAAAAAACAAGTGGGAGCAGTCTTCCTCATTATGCATACAAAGATAACAGATAGATGGTCCCTGGAAGCCTCTCTTATGAAGATTCTCCCATGTGAGGCATTTCCTCTTAGCAACCAGCCATAAGAAAAAATTACATTTCGGCCAAGAGAAGCTATTCCAAACCTTCTTCCACCAGGGAACATTCGTTAGGCCATGCAATTGCCTATCAAGCTGAGCATAACCTACAGCAAAAGAAAACTTGCCTTTTGGGTTAGGACCCCAAGCCAAAATATCTCTCTCCTTGAGGGAACTACATAACCTACCCTCCAAGATATTAACCAACACCACACGATCTTCATCCAAGCCACCCAAGGGCCATTCAAGAGGATCCTTCCAGCAAGTCACCTCAACCTATCCAATGCGCCTAACTGTTTTAAAATTCTCCACCTTAACCCATCCAGCATCAGTGAAAACATTGCAAAGAGGCTGAAGCTATGGATAACTATACAAAATAGGAGGGTGACCATCCCAAGAGTCCTGCCAAAAAAGAGCTTCATAGCCTCTATTACAAATCCAGAAAAGGCCATCTTTAATAAGTTGGGCACTTTTTTTAAGAGCATCCCAAATACAAGAGCCCCTGCCCACTAAACTAAGACGAGGCACCTCATGATCATTAGCACTAGGGAGATACTTGTGGGTTTAAATCTTGGCCCAGTCCTGATCCTGACTATTACACCACCTCCAATATAGCCTAGCCGCCAAGGCCTTGCTAACCAAAGCAATAGATCTGAGGCCAAGACCCCCAACATGTCTCGGTCTACAAACAGAGTCCCATTTAACTAAACTCCACTTAGAAGAAAAAAAACTACCAGACCAAAGAAATTGACGGGAAAGAGCATCGAACTCTCTCACAAAGTTGGAGGGGGGAGCCTACACAAAACACCTATAAATGGGCAGCGCTTGCACCACAGTCTTCAAAAGAATCACTCTTCCAGCAGAGGATAACCACTTGTAAGTCCAATGATTAACCTTGCAACAAAATTTATCCAAAATTCCTTGCCAAAAATCTTCACGCTAAACCCCCAAATCTAAAGGAATCTCGAGGTACAACAAAGGAAGGGACCCCGTCTGAAATCTGAGGATCCTGGCAATCCTATTCTGAATAAGCCGAGGAGTATTAAAGAAATATATGGATGATTTATCTTCATTAATTTTTTGACTTGAGGCTTTGCAATAGATATCCAAAGCTCTCCTGAAATTCACTACCTCATTGATTCTAGCCCTGCCCATCAAACCTGTGTCATCCACAAACTGAAGATGAGAGTAGGGAGGTAGAGCATTGCTCCAACTCCAGCCCTGAATAAGACCATGTCTCACCTGGGAAGTGAGAAATCTGCCAAGACCTTCAGCCATGAGAATAAATAAATAGGGAGATAAAGGGTCCCCTTGCCGAAGCCCCCGCGAAGCGCTAAACAATTTTGAGGGTTCCCCATTAATAAGAACTGAGAAAGAGGTAGAAGTCACACAACTAAGAACCCAGTTCACCCACTCTTCTCCAAAACCAAAAGCCAAAAGGATCTTCTGTAAGAAATCCCAACTCACCCTATCATAAGCTTTGGCCATGTCAAGTTTAATAAACATAGCCTTCTCCTTAGAGGAATCCATCGAATGAATAGCCTCCATTGCTATCACAACTCCATCAAGGATCTGTCTTCCATCAATGAAACCACCTTGCTCCTTAGAAACCAAAGTGCAGAGGAGAGGTTTGAGTCGTTCAGCAATCAATTTAGTGATTATCTTGTAAACAACATTACATAAAGCAATAGGCCTATAGTGATCCAAACTATTAGTCCCCTCCTTCTTAGGAATGAGAGCCAAGAAGGTAGAATTCATAGATTTGAGCATTTGTTTATTCCTATGAGATTCCTGAACCACATCTAGAAGATCATACTTTATAATCTCCCAAAATTTCTGAAAAAAACTCAATAGGAAACCTGTTAGGGCCAGGAGCCTTACCTTTTTTCATTTGAAACACAACCCCCTCAAGTTCAGACAACAAAATGGGGCATAAGAGAGCATCATTCATTTCAACAGAGACAAGAGGGGGAATACAGTTCAAGATGGCCCTCTCTTCCACCATAGCTTTAGGATCCTCTTTGATAAACAAATTAGAAAAATAACTGACAGCTTCCCTAGCAATTTCTTCTTTAGATGAAAGATGAACCCCTTCTGAAGATATAAGAGAGGTAATAGAGTTACCATACCTCCGGGCCTTAACAGAATTATGAAAAAAATTGTGTTTCTATCACCTTCTTGGAGCCAATCCACACGAGACTTTTGTTTCCAGAAAATCTCCTCACGCAACTCCCACTCTTCTAAGTCCTTAAGAGCAAGGGACTCAGCCATACTGAGCTCCACAGTCATCCCTTGATCCCTAATTTGACGCGTAACCTCATCCAGCTTGGATTGAGCTGCCATCTTGTGTCTATGCAGATTCCCAAAACATTGTTTATTCCACCTCTTCAACCTATATTTCACATGTTGTAATCTCTTCCCAAAGGTGTACATAGCCCGCCTGTGGGTAGGCACCCCTTCATACCACCAATCAACCATAAGATCCTTCAACAATTGATCACGAAGCCACATCAATTGGAATTTGAAAGAGGGATTTTTGGAGGTTCTAAAAGATGTAATAGAAAGCTTAATAGGCCAATGATCAGAACCCCTCCAATCAAGAATTTCTGAACTAGTGGACCACCTATCATGCACCCAATAGTAGAAAACCAAAAATCTATCAAGCCTTCCAAAGATAGCCTCAACACCACTCCTATTATTCCATGTAAAGACACCATTAATTGGCTTCACATCAATGAGATTCAAGAGACCAATATTATCCCTGAGTAAATTTGAGGAAGGATCAAGCCTGAATAAACCACCTCGCTTTTCCTCCAAACTAGTTACAGCATTAAAATCTCCAGCTAAAATCCAGGGGAGAAAAGGATATTGCGCCCGAACAAGATTGATGTGAGCCCAATGATGTGACTTTCCCACAAGATCAGTAGGAGCATAAATATTAGAGAAGAGGCATCTTTCTCCAGTCTCAAAGCTAGAAGCGACCATAGAAATGGAAGACCTGCTAGAAAACCACCACAGAGGGGAAACTTTCCTCGGGTTCCAGAAACAAGCAACCCCCCCTGAACTGCCATGAGAGCTCACTCCCTACCAAAGGCCCTGGGGCCAGACACACAAAGCACAACTGGCCAAACCATCCACTGAAAGCTTGGATTCCTAAATAAAAACATCAGGAAACTCAGAGTCAATTAATCTGCGAACAACCTTCTATCTAGGGATGTTGTTCAACCCCCTTACATTCCATGAGAGCACAATCATGTATGTGGTTGAGAGAAGTGGGAATCAATGGGCTTCACAGACCCTGACTCAACCAAAGTATCACCAATAAGCTTAACCTTTTTCTGATCCATTTTTCGTCCACTCCTTAAAGGTTTGTCTAAAGAACCCTTTTTGAGGGTCTTCTACTGCAAGCCTAAAACAGGCGGAGCTTTGTTACTCTTCACAGAATCTGAGGCCACTATAGTGGAAGGAGGAGTAGATGCCATGATCACTGCACCTCCAGGGACCTGTGACCCACTAAGATCTCTGTTGTCCTGAACATGGGAAGGAAAATCCATAACCATTTGAACATCCTATTGATTCTCCAAAGATAGGGCCTGACCCTCTTTCTTGGAATCCCCATCCAGCACCTCGTGTTGAAAATGGGCACCCAAGGACATTTCAATAGGAACTCCTTCCTCTTGGACCAAATCATCTAGAACATCAAACCTATTTAGGGTGACATCATTTTGCCTATCCAACCAGGTTCTCTTCTTTCCTTTGCCTTTATTCCGAGGTTTGACAAGAATGAAGCCTTCTTTATTAGCAGGACCATCAGGCATAGGGGCTTTCCCCTTATCTTCCCCCAGAACACAGTGAGGATCGGAAACGGCCAATTTAGAAGATTTATTTCTGGGACATCTCCGCTATAAATGACCATATTCATGACAAATTTTGCATCTAAATGTAGAGTCTCATAGTCCAGCTGTTGGATCCAAGAAGATGTCCCCAAACAGATTTCCATAGAGTCTGGCAAAGGATTATTTAAATCAACTTCTACGCATATATGAGCATAGGAAGTTACCTTTCGATCTTGAGTTTGTGAAGCCGAACCCACAGGTTTACCAAGAAGCATTGAGATTGAGTGAAGAATATCTTCTCTCCAGAATTCCAACGGAAGCCTCGGCAATCAGATCCACACGAGCACACGAGAGGGAAGCTCCTCAACAGAATTAAAGCCAATATGCCAAGGTTTGATAAAGAGTCCCACCTGGTTGAAAAAATAAGGGCCACCCTCAAAAGCCTTGTTCCTGTTTGCCAGGTTGGAAAAAATAACCAGAAAATAGTTATTGGCTGCCATAAGTAGCTCCATATCTCTTTCAGGATTCCAGACACGGCGTGCCCAAGACTCTAAAATAGGTATAGGAAGACCCATAAATTTGAATATGAGAGCATGATTACACCAATATTCAACATCCTCCGAAATTTGCTCAGGTTGAATAACCAGAACTGGACGATCTTGGGATCTCTCCAAACAACCATTCACCTTTTTCATGCGAAAAGACTCTTTCGAAGAAGAGATGCCTGCCCCTGATTGGGAATTACTAATGCGTTCCTTTCCACATGCATGCATCAAATGAGACGGATCCGCCATACCCAGATCTCCAGAGATCATCTGAGAAGAGGATAATCCTCTATTCTTTGTGGACCCAGAGAAAATATCAAAAAAAGAAAAAGAAGAGGGGTGGAAAACCCAACCCCAAAACCCCGCACACCCCCAACGGCAACCCAGAGCAGAAGAAACAGAAAAGAGTTGCAAAAAAACCCTGTAGCAGCCCAGAAAACCTGACCATGGGCAAGCAAAAACCGACCCCCAGCAAGCAAGAAACCCCCCCTCGAAACGAAGCAAGCAGAGCGCAGGACACAGGCTAGGGCACGTCGGCCCTAGCACGACACCCACGCAAATGCAAAGCCATCCTCAAAATCAGTAATAATTTAATATTCATGGACAACTTAAATATTATTATAAGGCCAGTGTGATATTTAAATAAGCGTCTTTAACACCATTCAAAATGTCTTTTAAAAAGGGGTCTTCGGATGTAATTTTCAAGCATTTTTAAATACTTAGAAAGAAAAGGGAAAATAAATAAATAAAATAGAGGGCGCAAAGTAACGATCATATAAAAGAGAAATCAAGGCTCACATCAAATCATCCATTATCGATTATCATATTTTTTAATTCAAATTTTAAATTTGCATTCAAGGACAAAATCCCTTGGTTGGCAATTTTCAAAGCATAGAAACTGTCATGGAATCTTTTCAGGTTTGAGGAGGGAAACCTCATTTCCAATCAAGCAATTCTATGCAAAGATTGCAATTGTGCTTCAATTGGAGAATGATTTGAATTTGCCAGAAAATTCCATTTCAGCGACTTTATTGAGAGTTTGATTTCATTGCATTCATATATTGCTAGATTTTTATATTATTACTGTGATGAAATATTTATTACTTTGTCAGTTATCTATGTACGATTTCAATATTATTTTGTTGGAATAATATTATCATTAATGCTTAGAGTATTTAATATATAATCTGCTGTAGCAGCAGCAACTACTAATTGATTGTTGAGTACTTAGACCCAACTGTACCATCCTAATTTCTAATCGGAGCCTTAACAAAAGTCAGCCTCTACCTTTTGTTGAAGGCCATACTGTTGTGCTCTGCACAGCACACCCCGTTTTTTTACCAGGACCCCCCCGCTGCTTTTGTCTGCCTGTTGCGTGAGAGAGATGAATGGGTGGATCTGTGGTTAGAAGCCAAAGGAAACCACGACCTTATGAAGCCCAACTCTCCTATCTCAAGCTAGTCCTGAAAATAATCCCAAGAATGAGACAAGCAAAATCGAGGTCTCATTCCAAGGCGCTTTTGAAATCACCGAAAGAAATGCCGAAGAAAGCCTCAAGTAGAATGATCACGCACAAAATCATTAAGGTGCCAAACACAGAAGGTAATGTCTCATTTGCAAAATCCTCCCATCATCACCGAAAATAATACTCAAGTGTTAGCGCACAGTGAAGGTTTCTGAATAGAATGAAGATCGGTGATTCAAAACCAAAACGCAGACAACATAGTGAAATCATAGCCTCCCAAGCCTAAGAAAAGCCCGAGAAAAATCCCAAAAAGCCAAAAACGAAGTCATAGGGCAAAATAAAAATAAATTGAAGCATTTAAAAGAAATCACACTTTACATAAAATGCCTACCAAACACCATGCATTCACCGAAAATATGCTGAAAAGGGTGAAGGTGTTTGTTCAAAGCTAAAAGAGGTTGAATCATTAAAATTTGCATGTCTAAGGAGGAGAGCATATCATTTTTTTTATTATTTCCACCCTCCCACATATGTCGACAAAACTACCAAAAATCAATTTCGTATTTTGACATAAGGAAATAAAGTTCGGGCATAACTGAAAGCACTTTTAAAGTTCATGTCCCTTTTTCATCACCCTTCAAATCCGCCGAACTTTTTCCTCTATGTGGAATAAGTGTGAAGTGAAAAGAAGGGAGCCAATAAGTTATGTGCCTCAAAGTAAAGCGTTTTCTTTTGCACTTTACCTTGAATTCGCCGAATTTTTTTCCTCAAGTGGCTAGGCAATTAAGAAATAGTGGTAAGAGGGGGGCTCGATAATTTGTGTGTTGCAGCACATGAACTTTTCCTTCTTTTTGGCACTTTTGCTCCAAATCGCTGAAGTTTTCCCTTAGAAAATCAAGTGAAATCATAAGAGAACTTTTTGGTACTTTTGTTCTGAATTGCCTAACTTTTCCCTAAAGTGGCACGATCTTAAGTCAAAAGTGAAATGAAGTAAAGGAGGTTCGAATTGTTTTTAGAAGTAAACATCTTTGCACTTTGGCCCCCAATCGCCGAACTTTACCCTTAAAATTGCTAGATGTTAAGTCGAACGAAGTAATGAGAGGGGTAAAGTGTGATCACTTTTGTTAGAGCAAAGCCCAGCGTTACCATGAAAGCAATTAATATTTGCCATGATTATTTGTATATTCAAGGTAATTGATTCCGGTCGAACTCGTTTTCTTTTGCAAATCAATGCCACCGAAAGGAGCGCAAGATCAAAATGGTAATCACGGAGCACTACCAATGAAGAGCACACTGCAGAGCTAAAGACAAAGAACGAAGATACGTACCACCACTGGACAACAAGTTGAAGTCCACCAGCAAGATTGAAGATAGAACACTCAGAATGTTGCAGGCATGTAGATTCAGAAATGCACAGCAGATGATTCCAGAAAATCAACTTGTAAAAAAAAACTGAATTGTATTATTGTAAAATAACTACCTCAAGGTCCACATTAATGTATTTAAAACTAACAGACACAATTCAATTATTCTCAACTACCTGATTGGCAAAATTGATGTCAAATAGTTGCCAGTAGCTAAAGAATTGGTTGAGACGACAACTAAGAAGTTACGAGAGTTACTAGATATGGGTTAAAGCTACCAAGCTTCTAGAAGGCAGATTGCAGTCGTTAAATGGCTTTAGTCCTAGCCACTAATTCAAATTGTATTATCTATAAAAGGCAAGGCCTCTCTCATTGTAAAGGGTTAGATCTTTTAGAATTAGGCAGTCAGCAAGTTAGAAGTAGTTGTAGTTAGCAGATTAGGAGTAGAATAGGACTACTGAGTAGAAATTGTTGTAATGGCAGTTGAAGTGAATATATGAACATTGAAATATGGTGTTTGTGACTTTGTTCTCTTCTATTTGCATGGTTTCTTTTCATCAAATTAGCTAGTTAGAGTTCAATGATTTTAATGGCGAAATGTAGGGGTATACGATGTGATTTTAGGTTCATACCATTAGGGGCTTGCCGATTGTAAGTCTTTATGTATGGTTAGTTTGGACCCAAAATTGTGCTTAGTTCAACTGTAAGTGTTTGTCTCAAGCTGCACCAGAATTGGGTGCTTGAATGAGTGCCTCCAATCTGAAAATCCTTCATTCCTTGGGAGCTTGCACTATCCCTGTGAAGTTGTGAGTATATCTTTGGCGAAGCAGGGGTTAGTTTATGGAAATTTGTTTACCCGTAGCACCAACTGCTACCATCATCGTACTTAGGATCCCTAAACCCTATCTCTTTTGCTTTTATTTCCCCTGTTTAAAGACCAAAGTATCATTAGATGCAGGCCAACTTGTCGCATTCGTAAGCCTCCCTTGTGTTACCAGCAAACACATCATGGTTGAGTTATCCTAAGCCATCAAGACCTAACAGTTGGAACATTGAGGTTGTCCCCTTTGATCATCTAAAACAGCATTAGGGATTTCCTTATTCAAGAGAGGATAGGATACTTAGCATTCTATTCTGTGTTGACCAGAAAGAGTAGCAGTACGATTTTCGCCATCAATAGAATTGGCGCTAGAAAGAGGGCGTGATCATCATGCATGAGTAATCTTAGACCTTTTTACCCTTCTCCACGCTCAACGGAATTTTTTGCAACGAGCTGAGTCTATTATGCCCATTTAATTGCTACATTTGGGATATGCTAGATCCCTTTAAAACCAGAAAATACCAAAACAATACAAAAATTTGAAAATACCAAAACAAATTTGAGTCAAGATGTGGGAGCAACCACTTCATAAAGACAGTCTTCAAGCTGATATCTCCCAGTTTCATGAGAGATTGAGCACACAATTGTATCCTAGGCGGTTGTCTGAATTTACATCCGTAGGTCACTGCAAAATCCACAACACAGCTGAGCATGACGAACTGAATTGCTTGACTTTTTTGTCAAGAGTCGAGCTAGTGCTGTAGGGGAAGATATTTTTCTGGGATATTCCCAAACCAGAGGTGTTAATTCAACTAGAAAATTCCAATCCTCCATCAAGCATGGATGAGTTTACTAGATTTAAGGGTCTGATTGAGAACCAGTTTGGTCTCAATGAGGAGATATGCTTGGAAAGCGTGTTGTCACCTTGGTGTTGCAGAATTCATCACACCTCTCATTCAGAATTTACCTGTTCGCTATGTCTGGAGGTAGTCAATCAAGTCAAATCCTAGTATGGATCGCCGGAATCATCCGAAGAATGCGTTACGAATACAGTATGGAGTGTGTACCTTGCTGCCGAAGAGTACAAAAGAATGCAAAACTATCACAGCGCCACACTCCCTAAAAATGAAAAGGAAGAATTGCAGGCTGCTAACCAGGAACCTGTCAATCACAATATGGCAGCAGATGACTTTCTTGTCCCTATACATGAGGAACAAAGGGTTGAAGAAGGGGATGAGCAAGTAAATCCTGTAGAATAGTTTGAGGAAGCCCTACAAGTGGAGGATGTAATCGAAGAGTCTTTGCTGTTTGAGGACATGTTGACAGAAACTCACAAGACTGCATGGTTTATGCAACCTGAAGAGGCACCAATGGACGCACTCCCCCACTTCCCCGAGTTTAAGTTCGGGATTGATTTTCAACCTATGCAACCTGTTGTAGAATTTGATGTTGATCTGCACACACCGGACACGAGTGGGATGTTGCACCACCAGTTGCGACCTCTTGAAGTTGTTGATGATCCTCCCTCACAAGACACCCTGCATGACGCAAAAACACACCAAGTTGTTTCTTTCCTTTCTGCTGTTAATTTTGAATATTCTCAATTTGATTTTGAATATTTGGGGAAAACAACCTGGATATGGATTGACCATGGACCTAATGAACTACCCCAATTGTTAATATTACCCGATGTCCTAGCTAAACCCGAAAGTGGCCTACTAAAAAAATTTCTTTCAGAATACAAAGACAAATCAGCCAAACATAGGACTGTGCCCGTTACCCTATTACTGCTGCACACGCTAGGAAATCATCTTGCGTCCGGGACTCATGCATACAGTCCACATTTTGTACATTCGGTTTCTCCCTGTATATAGTTAGTTTAGGTTTTTATTTTTTGTTCTAGAGTAGTCTATTTTTTGTTCCTAGTTTAGATTTCTTGTTTTCTGCTTTAGAGTAGTTGCTTCATTTTCTTTAGTATAGGTTTTCTTTTGTAGGGGTGGTCTCCCTATCGTTTTAGTAGGAGTATGTTTGTTTTTCCCAGCTTTGGTGTATGAAGTTAGGATTTTTCCGCCTCATTTCTTGGATGTTGACTTTGGTAGAGCACCTAATTGATAGTTGCCCCCGTAGTCAGCTCATTCGGTATAAGGCTTAGTCATTTTAAAATTTAGTTGCTTACTGCATCTTGTCACCAACATTGAGATCACTGCACATTTAACGATTAATATTGCTTAGATCTGTTGTGTTGTCAAAGGGAAATCATTGCAAGTGAAAAATTTGAAGCTCCACTTTAGAGAGCTTCAACAACCACTGTAACGCTCAATTCCACGTAGGCTTCATTGCTTACTGTTGACGTGGCTAAAATCGCGGAGCTGCGACTCCATCCGGCCAATGCAGAATAGAATGATCTCGTCGAGTATCCTATCCTCTCTTGAGATAAGGAAAACCCTAATGTTGGTTTAGTTGATCAATGGGGACGACCTCAAGGTTTCGATTGTTAGGTCTTGACTGCGGGATAACTCAGTGATCGATGTGTTTTGCTGGGAGCACAAGGGGACTTATGTTTTGCAACAAGCTAGTCTGTTGCGATTTTCGGACTGCGAAATAAAAGCAAAAGAGAAGGGTTCAAGAAGCCTAAGGACAAGGATGATAATAGTTGATGCAGCGAGTAGATAGATTTCGATAAACTAGTTCTTGTTTTGCCAGAGACACCCTCACAAATAGACAAGAACGGTGCAAGCTCCAAGGGATGAAGGATTTTCAGACCGAAGACACTCGTTTTAAGCACCCAATTCTGGCGTAGCCTAAGATGAACACCTGCAGTTGAACTAAGCACAGTTTGGGTTCAGATTAACCATGCATGACTTGTAATCAGCAGACCCCCAATGGTATGAACCAGAAATGCATCAAATACCCCTCTACACTTCACCATTAGAATCCCTACACTCTAAAATTAACCAGCTGAAAGAAAACATGCAAACAGACTAAAACAAAGACAATGTAATATCCCAGATAATTTTTTTTATTTTTAAGTGCAATAAGAATTACAAACAAACACATAACCCGTTAAGGTTAGAAAATATAATCTCAATGCTTGTTGAAATTGCAACCCTTCCATTTTCTTATCACCAAGTGCCCAATGTGGGAAGGTGAGAGCATACGGAGATAAGGGGTTCGTTAACTCACTGATCTGCTGGAAATTATAAAGCAAATACAATACTGGGCAGCAAGCCAGCCCCTTCCACTTATCCAACGGGAAAGCAAGGAACTTGGCGGTGAACCAGCCAAGAGAACAATACTGCAAACACAAATCACTCTACCGCAATATTTCAGCGGGAGGACTGAATTACAAATTACTCAACTCAACCGCTTATGCAGCGGGAGGATCATTACAACCACTATCACTCAACCGCTTATGCAGCGGGAGGACTGAATTACAAATTATCAGATATAGGCGGCAAGCCAGCCTCTTCCACTTTTCAGCGGGATATGAAGATTACAATCCAGAATGGGTTAGTAGTACTACTACTTAACCTTACAATAAAGAGGAAAGTGAGAGTAGAAGTATATTTCTGAACATAAGAGATATTGATCATCAAACTAATTCAACACCAAAAATAGTAGGCTGGAAATGCATAACCAACAACCCATAAACTCACTAAATTACTCATATCTTACTCAAAACTCTCTCAATTCACTCCAAATCACTCCCAAACCAATACTAGACAAGCAGCGACTAAGACAAACCAAAAGGGAGCTACAAAAACACTTCAAAATACCTTGCACGTATCCCAATGCACTCTCCAAAACCCACGCCTAGCTAGGATATTTCGATTTGTATTATTAAATTCAAAACTCAAAGAAAAGTGCTACAAACTTACAAGATGTATTGCCAACAGCAAGAAGGAAGATTGAACCAGTACCCAGAATGATTGGTCGCTCAGGTAGAGAGGTATGATCAAAAATGTGCTTCAGCCACAGGGAAACCAGCAACTCCAGAAATCACTCTAAACTCCAAAAACACTGAAATATGCAATGAAAACATCATAGATTACAGCACACAGCTAGGTACTATATCTCAAGTACGAAATTGGAAACACTACGGAGCCGCACTCCAAAGCTTCAAAGTTCATACGCCAATCCGGCAGCATAAGGATGCAAATTTTCAAGATCCCAAAATGAGAGCCCAAGGCTCATATTTATAACTCCAAGCTTCCCCAAATTCAAATGCAAAATGGCGCCCAAATTCAACTCAATTTCCCCTTCATTTCATTTCAAGTCCTCCAACATGGCGCCCACTTCCCTCTTCCTAGGCAAGTTCGAACTATTGCCTTACGGTGGCGTTTTTTGAAATATAAAAAACATTAAACAAGAAATGTTTAATCCTCCTAAATTGCCACCAACAAATTCGCCTTTTGACTTAGGAAAATAACACATGGATATCAATTAATTATTTTTCCCTAAGTCATCCTCAACATTTAATCAATAAATGCAAATATTTAAATATTTAAATATTAAACCTTTAACAAGGAAATAATATTTAATTAAATTACTTATGACTCCCGTACTGATCATTAACAAAAACCAGCATGAAGCGGAGTAAAGAAGACCATAGAACTACTGCAGGACCAGGACCCTGTCCACTGCCAAAAATAGAAATACTCCATACTGCCACTTACTAAAAATAGTAAGTCATGAATTACTACTCCGAAAAGCATGATCTTCGCACCCAGTGACAGAGCATGGAAAGCTCAATAAGACAGCATCATCCAAACAGCCAACCCCTAACTTACTAAAAATAGTAAGTTCTCGCTTCACCAACATTTGAAACCCCAATTCTTCATTCCACATGGCCTACGGGTCTCAGGAATAGGCCAATGTACCACTGAAAGCACATCATCGAGAAGGGGACATTACAGACAACAAACACCATATTTCAATGTTCATATATTAGCTTTAGCTGCCATTACAACAATTTCTGCAGCATCTCTATGCTATGCCTAAAATCTAACCTATTCTAACTTCTAAAATCTAACTACAAAATTCTAACCCTTTACAATGAGAGTCATCCTGCCTTTTATAGATTTACAATTTGACTCGGTGGCCAGGATGGACTACATCCAAGCGCTGCAACCTACCTTCTAGAAGTTGGCAACTTTAACCCATGCCCACTCAATTCTCAGTTATCTATCCAACCACCTTCCCAACTACCTACAACTGTTTGGCTTCAATTTGGGCCTATCCGGTAGTTGAACGTAACTGACCTGTGTCCCCTCTGTTTTAAAATATCCTGAGTGGGGCCCATAGGCAATTTTACATTAAAACAATTTCAGTTTTCAAAACTGAATTTCTGGAATTAAATCTAGTTGTGCATTTCTCAAGAATGCATACTTGCAGCATTCGGAATGTTCTTCGGTCTTTGGTCTCCGTGGTAGATTTCAACTTTGGGTTTAGGGGCACGCTTCTCCGTGCTTCGTTTCGATCTCACACTCCTACATTTCTTCTTCTTCAGCTTCTAGCTTCGCTTGCAATCCTTCCTCGATTTGCGTTTCAGGCTTTCTCTTGGTTCTTCCTGACGATGCCTTCGACCTGCGAACAATTAATTTCACAATTAATCAATAAATTTTAAAAATTAATTAAATTAATTTGACAAACATTAAATTTTAAACGATGTCGGGTTTCGTCTCAATGGAGTTCGGGCTTGATAAGCTCTTTGTGAGATGTATCTTTTAAATTTCGTCTTTCTCTTTGAACGTGAAATCCTGATTCTTCATCTTGATTCATTCTCCAACTTAGACGAAATTCCGGCTTGAGAGGTGAACTGCGAGATGTTTCTAAAAATGTCTTCGCCTTCTCTTTCAAATTTCGGGACCTATAGGCAATTTATAACTCTTTGTTCATCATTTTATCACTTTTACACTTTTGGCTCTCCGACTGATTTTGCAAGTTCGAAGCCTTTTTGTGCGATTTGTCTTTTAGAAGATTATTTTTGGCTTGAAACTCCTTTGTGCAATGTACATTTGCTTTTGGTTTGTGATTTATGATCTCTCACTCCATTTTCGGCCTATTTGAGGAAAATGGCGACTTTCATTTAGTGTCTGTTCTCGCCTTAAGTCTTCAACTTCGGGATAAAAGATTAAAATGCAAGACCATATACCTTTCGGCCTTAGAAACTCGGTTTGCAAACGCACAACGTTGAAATTGCTTTTTCGGCATTTAAGGCAAAAATACACAATGTTGCCTTTTATTTTCAATTTCAGCCAAATGAGTCGTTTTGAGAGTTTGCTTACATTATGGCCATGTAGGCTGATTTTGAGTTTAAGTGGAATCTCGGGTTAAAGGCTTTTGCGAGCTTGTTATCTCTTTTTCGGGGTGAATTGAGCATTTCGCGCAATTTCTAGGCTTCTGAAGATTTTCGGCCTTCTAAAAACTTTTGCGAACTCGGTGATTGTTATAATTTTCGGCCATTTTGGATTTCAAGCTAGTTAGAGATTATTCACGAATTGAACTTAGATTTATATTCCCCCATTTCACTTTGTGATTTTCGGCATTTAAAATGACATTGCGCGATATTGATTTTTTGAATGATTCTCGGCCGCTTTTGGTATTTTACGCGATTTTACTCGAATTTTAACTTTTTCGGCTTGGAAAGGGCGATTTTGAGATTTGATTTTCGGCCTTCCTCTCTTTTCGGCTTACTGAGACATTTTGCAAAATATTGTTTCATTAGTCTTTTCGTCATTGTGAAGCTTTTCGCGAGATTGGCCATTTTCGGCCAAAAGACTCCTATTGCACGTTTTTCAAACTCTTTAATTTTCAGCCCTTTAGGATGAAATGGCGCAATGTTTGTTCTATTTTCGGCCAACAAGGAGGTTTTGCAAGTCGTGAGGTTGCATTTCGGGTTGAATGGATTTTCGGGCTATCTAGTCAATTTGTGCGAGATTTTACACCTTTGTTCATCTTTTCGGGTATTTTGCCCCCTTTTCACGATTTTCTCTCTTGATTTTCGGCTCAGAGGCTGATTTGAGAGCTCGTGATCATGAACTTTAGTTCATTTTCGGGATCTAAAGGGTTTGTGAGAGATTTGCGAATGCCCTCTTATAGCAATTTCGGGCTACTGAGCCGAATCGCGTGATTTCTCTTGACTGAGGGAATTCGGCCTACTAGGCAAATTTATGAACTTGGATTTTAGCTCGTGACTTTTCAGTGTAGAATGAGCGATTTTATCTTCTTCATGTTCAGCATGTTGGAATGTTTTTGGGCGAATTTCAAATTTCGGCCTATGGGATGATTTTGCGCAGTTGAACTCTTCTCACGCGACTTCACACTTATCAATTTTTCGGGCTCTTAGACCATCTTGCGAGGTTTTGTCTCCTTGAATGATTTTCAGGCCGACGGCTTATTTTGTGAGATTCTCAAATGCCTTTGTTTTCGGCGAAATGAGAGGTTTCGTGAGATTTCTTGTTCATTCCATTTTTCCTACTACGCGGGCAGACCAAACTTGACACGAGGGTCCCCTGTCAAAGACGAGGTGTGTGTGCGATACGCACAACACTTACTAGCCAAAGATTGAAAGAGAAAAGAAATTGAAAAGCAAAGGATTATCAAAAATGTTTGGCTTTGGGAGTGCAGACACCTCTACTAGTATTCAAAAAGAAAATTTACTGGAAATAGAGCAATCTCTATGAGCTTACAGGCGATAACCCCGTCGGGGCTATAGACGCTCACTGGTAGCGAGGCAATATCCAAGTTGCTATTGAAGTTAGAGTCGCCCTACATAGCTTGTCATGACCGAACAATGATGTTTCAACATTCTTTAAACTGGAATAAACATCACTGCACACACCTAATTCTCAAGATTAGTGACTTGATTCAGTTTGGGACCTCAGTTTATTATGAATTTGTCTTCTGTCATTTGGCTTGGTCTATGGGATATAGGCCAGAGATTTTGGGATTTGATCCAGATAGTCATCCATGAAATGTTCAGGAACATTTCCGAGTCGAGCCCTTAGATTTTTAATGTTAAAAAATGAATCATCTTAGTAACAAAACATGTAGCAAACTAGTGATGAATGTCTTCAATAGACTCTCTCTCTCTCTCTCTCTCTCTCTCTCTCTCTCTCTCTCTATCTATATATATATATATATATATATGCATTATAATAAATTTTGTAATTTTTCAGTCCAACTACATTTCATCTATGAAGTATAACTACTTTTCAGTTTTTCTTGTTTTTCCTTAAATTCTGTTCTCTTCGATTTTCAGTGTTACAAAATGAATCATCTCAGTAACAAAGGATAAAGCAACTAGTTGCCTTTTTAGCAATTTTGGCTTGAAATCTAGGTTGTACTTGAAGAAATTTTCTAGCAAATTTCTGTGACTCACATAACCCCCATCTCAAATTAAGGTAGGAAAATTGACAAAGTGATCTTTTTAAGTTAGAAAACTTTACGAGCTTTGCGGAAGTGAATATCTGTGTCATCATTAACACTGATCATTACCCAAGGCCTTCTCAAGGGTATCCTCTCAGCTGCATCTCCTGACATACATATCTGTTCTGCCATGTCAATACCTTCATTAACTGCAGTAACAACTGAATCATCTGCTGCACAGTCAATGCAGTCAACTGCAAGACAAGACACCACAGAATCAGAATCTACTAATGTTACTTTGATTGCATGTATTTTTCTAACCAATATAGCCACACTACAATTCAATTCTATGTGACTCACAAAACAAATCAGACTACTAATTCACCGTTTAATTTATCATATTAGAGTCTGCAAAGAAGGATCACTTCTAAAATATTTATGTATAAATTCCTTTAAAGAGAGTAAGGAAGTAATGAGATTTTGGAGTTGTGCGGATTTCCTTGTGTTTGTTTGTTCTCACAGCTCTTCCACAGTCCTTACAGCAGCCTCTACTCTGCATTCAACTACATTTACTGGATAGTTAAGCCTCAAGCCTCTATCCTATCAGCAATTTTATTATAAATATGGTGAACATTCAATCATCGCATCAGTTGATATAGCTATTACTATGATTACTGCAAATAACCCCAAAGAAGATGAGGAAACTTGTCCCCAAATGAACCATCAGGTAGGCAATTCTTGATAAAATTCCACTAATGTTTGCTTCCAATTATCTGAGTATGAGAAAGCATATGCATGATTAGAGAAATGCACTACAGTTAGCTATTTTAGAGGCAAAACCCCATCTCAATACACATGTAATACTTTTGTTAAACATAGATGGTAACTGTATGTTAGAGTTTTAATTCACTGCTTTTAGTGTGACACCAAACAAACAGATGTATAGTAAAACTGCTCTTCAAATTATGAGAGGAAGCTTTCTCTTTCAGATATATGCTAGATAGGAAAGTTTGTATTTTATGACTATCTATTACAGAAAAAGATTTAACACAACTAATGAATGCTTACGATTCCCAATCAGATGCAAAGATTAAAAAATACAAGTAGAACATTATTGGGTTAAAAAGAACCTAGGTGTGGAGATCCATGAACTATGTATAAGTACGAAGAACTCTATACAAACCACAATACTTCCTCTTTTAAAATTTGCAATACAAAGCTTGCATTAATTATTAGATATACCCAATTCGTAAGACAATTAAGTCAAAAGACACTAACATGGTGAATAGAAATTTCAGCAGCAAGTACACATGAGAATTACTATAAGAAATCTAAAAGTGCAAAATGACGCATATTGATAATTACAAGGCTTACAAAACTCTGCATGAAAATACATCAAAACGTTTATTGCACTTCTACTCTAGGAATAACTTGATTACATGCAATGCAGTCTCTATTACAAAATTCTATCCACTAAAACTAAATTAAAGTTAAACAATTTTCAAACAGACTGTTGGTAAAAATTACAACAAAACTATCAATAAATTTTCCAAAACTCACATCTCTTGCTTGTTATGAGATCCAAAAATAGACTTCTCTAAAAATAGAGTTTTCTCAACAGGAAAATCAAGCTAAAATTAAAGATAGCTAAAAATATTTACTCAACAAGCCCACTGGAATTCCCTGTTGCTGAAGCAACTTTTTGAATTCTAAAGAAACTAATCAAGCTTGACATTCACCTAGCGCCAGTACTAAATCTAACTAAGCAATTTGTGTCTGAATGATGAGACTAGATTTTGAAACCAATATCTCAAACTTTTCTAATCCCTCCTTTTTGAACATGAACTGTAATCTTTCCCAAATCATACAAATTGTCCACATGTTGAACCTTCACAAAAAAGTTCTTGATCAACCACAAACACTTACCTTGGGTATCATGCAAATAAAAAAACACACCTTCCTCGTTAACATATTTACATGGAATATCAATCACAAATTCAGAAATGAACCTTTCCACTTGAGTTAATTTATTCTTCTATTCAGTGAAAGTAGAAGCTACATTTAATATTCTCATTAGGAAACCAGATTGCCCTTTTCATGTGATTTTTTGTTCATTATTCAATGTCAGAGTATTAACTTATTTGTATACTTTTACAATCCTCTCATAGGGAGTAATTGCATCCATCATATACTTCTCCATATCTGCAATTCCTTGGAGAACCTTCTTTGCCTCATCTATTGAAGTATACAAGTTTACCAATATATTTGTACCCTACTAACAAACATTCTCCAACCATTTCTCCAAATTATTTCCATATACAGCTAATACAAAATCTCTTAAGGCTTCAAATCAACACTTGCTTGTGATAAGGTATAAGGTCTACAAGTGCAGATTGAGGTGGCATCCCAGTCACTACTCCACCAATCAAAGGAAGTCCTACATCAGCATGTCTTGATTCAATGAACCAAGCTCACCCATGGGGGTACAAACTCCAATATACCTACCCCCACTATCTATTGGGCGAACACTCAAGAAATGACATGTGTCTGAGCATTGTAGTTATTTCATTGGACAGGCTAAAGTTAGTTGTAACAAACCCTAATTAGGGTTTCATTGTAAAATCTTGGCCATTGATGGAGTTCGATCTTGGCCACTCATTGTAATGAGCTCTCTATATAAAGCTCAAGCTCTTCATTTGTAAAGGTTAATAGTTAGTAGCAGAGAATTAGTGAATAGGAGAAAGATAGAAAATAGGAGAAGGAGGAATTGTTGTTAAGACTTATAAATGGAGATACTCTTTTCATTGAAGATATGGTGAAATGTGTTATTTCAACAAGTCACATGGTTTCTACTTCTCATTTGCTTTCATGTTAATTAGATTGAATGGAGGAATTTGTTGAACGCATTTGTGTGGAATCCACTTAATCCATACCACTGGCCTCTCGTTGATTGTAAGTGTGCCTTGTGTGGTGAACTAGAATACTTGAATGAGCTTAAGTTCAATTGTTATTCAATCATTAATATGCATTCAATTAATGGTGTCTATGCTTGATAATGATTTGAAAATCATCTAATTTTCTTAGAAGATTGCACTAAACTTTGTGGAGTTGTTGCTTTGCATGTCAAAGCAAGGCTTAGTCAAGTTGCACCAAAGATTGTCCATCGTTCTTACATTCTTAGACTTCTTAAACCCTATGTCTTTTGCCTTTTTTTAACATTCCGTGCAAGTAGTTAGGATCTAAGTTCCAGCAATACAAGCTTTCATGTACAACGTAAGACCCCTTGGAGGAACAACAATCACAACCACCAACTGTGCTTATCCACACATTGTGACCCGACATTGAAGAACCTTGGATTTATCTCAAGTGATCCTTGTGCAAATCTTCAGCATTTGAGAGACTTTGATCAAGAGAGGATAAGATACTTTTAGGTATTTTATTATGTGTTTGTGTGTGCCTAAAAAAACACATCAACAGAGTCCTCCCATAAGGATCTATTTTTAGAAAATTTGTGAGTGGATTTGAAATTACGGTTGAGAGTTTATTGTTTTGGCTATTTTTGTTTTTAGGTTTTTGTGTGGGTGCTTTTAGGGAGGCTGCCGTAGCATTTAGAGGGGCATTTTTTGAGTTATAGGGGGCTGTTTTGGAAGCAATTTTGTTTGGCTGCTGGTAAAACAATATGTTTGCAGGTCTATGATCAGACCACATCAGACCTGGGGACTGTATTCATCAGTCCATAGGCTGAAATCTCATCTATTTGCAGATTTGTAGAGAAAAGGTATCATTTTTTGAAGATATTGAGTTCTAATTTGCAGATTTTCATTTCTATTTCATAGCATTTCAATTGCATTCGAGTTTTGTCTCTGTGTGAGGACCTGTGTTTAATCTGTATTGCATCATTAGTATATAGGGCCAAAGGAAAGATGAACACTAAATAAAGCTAAATAAAGGAGTAAAAATGATGAATCTAAGCTCTCCATTCAAAGTGACACTCAAGATGAAACTTATCAATATTTTTTATTTTTTAAGCCGAGATGAGGATCAAGTAAAGCAAATTAAAGACAAAATCAAAAAATCAAAGCCCTTGGTTTAGATGGACACTCAAGATAAAAAAACAGAAATGAAAAGACAGTCATATTTTATATTATTTTCAAGGATGAAGATAAAATTGCTTTTGAAGAAATAATTTTTATTATTTTTGAAACTTTCAGAAGCTGCAATTGGAAGGTTATAAATATGCTTCATTTACACATACAATGTAATGGAAGTGGATGCCGAACATGCTAAAGAAATTATCATTCAAAGGTTGAAGTCAAGTTAATGTGTTAAATGTTTGTAACGGAAGACAATGAATGTTACGCTTATGCTATAGAAAGCATCCAACTATTATGTTATTCAGTAACTATTAATCCCATCTTTGATATTTTGTAAGTTAGATTGAATCGAACAATCTTTCCAAACTTTGTGTTCATGTTCATTGTTCATCAAAATTAACTTTGTGTATTTCTTTGACATATTACTTCATGGAAATGTGTAATTTCTTTTGCTTTATCATTTCCTATATTGATGCTAACATGTTGATCTCTCATTTAGCCAATAAATAGTGTCCGTTAGTGCCAAGTAATTAAATCCTTGTTTGCAGCTGAATATTCGTCTTTGTTTTAACCAGTAGAAACTTGTGTTTGTTCATGCTTGACTTGTAGCTTCACCTTAATTTGAAAATCTCATTGCATTCTTGGCTACTGATAGTCCAACACTACATCCAGGATAAAAACATATTCATAGTAATATTTTATATTAAATACAAATATTCGCATTGATGATTAGTACAATGTATATATTTGTGGATTTTGTTAGCTTTAGTTATATTTCAAAGAAGTTCTCCTTCTAAATTTGAAGAACGGTTTTATCATCTTCCCTAATAAATTTACAACACCGACATAACCCTTTTCAAAAATTTGGTTTTTCAAACTTCGCAGGGTTTGAGAAGCCCCTCCTGAGCCCAATTGTCCCTGCAATCTTGTGTTATCTCGGGATGAGAGTCATATATTCTTGACAACTCGCCACTTACATAGTGAGAAATATATCCAAACATTGTTTGTTTTACTAGTGCAGCAGGTGTAGCGCGTACTTTTAAGTGTTTTTCTTTTTCCAATCTTTGTTTATAGCCCAAAGCACGACACTGAATGAATGAATTCTATATTGCAGAGTCCATATCCTGCAATAGGTTTTATAATGTGTAATGGGTTGCTAGTGTTTTCGGGTGAGGTTAGGCGCTGCTTATACAAAATCAAAAGAGCATTTAGAAAATCATTACCGCCTGCCAGAGTGTAAATGAGAGAGAGATTTCTAACATCTGCAACATCCTGCACCAATCAATGAATTGGATTATCCCTTATTAAACATAATGATAATGATAACAAAGAGAAATGGGTTGAGAAGAGGCGTACCTCAAAACTAGCACCACATATTAACTTGACCCATTGCCCCTGTTTCAGGGAATCCTGGGGACACACTGATAATCCCCGGCAACTCTTCAGCAGATTCTTGATTGACCTCCACGTACCTTCTCAAGTTTCAATAAGCACACCAACACCAAATGCCAATCCCGCACTTAGCCCAATAAGTTGTTTACTAGTACTAGTAACAAGCATAAATGCATTGATATAAATTAGAATACCAGAGAAAGGCTGAGGCTGACGTTGAAGTTGAGCCCGAGCCCGAGTCCTACCACATGCAGCAGTGCCACTACGTCTTGTCGCTGCTTTCCACCCGCTCCATGCAAAACTAACGCGAGCGGTGACACTGCCTTCCATCATCTTTTGCTCACACAACAGGATTCATTGATGCTTTTTGAGAATTTGCTCTGCAGACTTATATGAATGAATGAATGATTTTATTGACGTTTACGACACTGAATAGTTTATGGGACCAAGAAAAACACAACATTAAATCTTCTGAATATAATTTTTCATGTCTGATCTCTTGTTATGAATCTTGATCAGGGAGCTTGCCGTTTGGTTGATCTTATCCTCGTCAAATAACTGATGCATGTTGTCGGCCTTTAAAATGATCTCATACTGAGCCTGAATATCATCATACGTTGTGCATTCAGTAAGAAAGTGTCATTCCATCTCCACTGCTCCCATCTCACAAAACAAACAAGTTCTCTCTTCCCATACCTCCTTGGGCCTTTGCCACCTACCCATTTCACACCTGAGATGATGTGAACCAGTCCTCAGTCGTACAGCCTAGCTTTCCCTTTAATGCTGCCCCTAAATATGCTTTATCGCCATGTTCCCCAGTTGGGGTAAATTCTCTAATATAGTAGGTCTTTTTGTGTCCAATGTGGTTATTCCACATTGTGGTTTGAAACTTTTCAATGACAAACTTCTTTATTTCCTTGTTGGTATTAGGACAATCATGCAGTTTGATGTTCCATTTATTCAACCACTATGTTTTGTTTCATCCAAGTTTTCTTCTTACGGATAAGATCTTCTTCCATCGCAATCTTGGGCCACTGGTGGTTATCCACGTTCTCAACCTTCTTTAGATAACTTATTAACCGAGTTAATGTTGATGCTTCCAATGGAAACATACCTGCTTCCGCTAAAAGAATTTCATATGGCACTAATGTTTTAACTTTGAGATTGCTTGTGATTAGGTGTTTTTGAATTCTTTCTAACTGTCTCCATCCACATTTTGACGTGTTGCCTCCCCAAACTTCACAACCATAGAGAACAACCGATGTGACCAGCAAACCAAAAAGAGTTTTTTTGGTTTTCCAATCCCATAATTCAGCATTTATGCACCTATTTTGAAGTAGATGTGACGCTCTCCATCCTCCCCGAATCCTTTTTGCTCTGCAAGTCTCCCAACTAAACTTATAGTGGAAGTCAATCCCCATGTACTTGTATTCTTTCGCAATTTCCAACGGACTGCCTTCGAAAAGAAAGGTAATTTGTTTTTCATTCCTCTTTAAAGAGAAAATCATGATCTTGGTTTTGGAAATGTTCACCTGCATCCCAACTTCCATACAAAAATGCTCTAGAACCCTTAAGTGGTCCATCAAACCATGAGTCATCTTAGAAATTAGGATAAGATCATCAGCATATAAAATTAATTTCACCGCATACCCTGCAAGATGAACCCCATCACCATCTGAATTGTTTAACCATGTTTCAAGTTTATCAATGTATCAACCAAATAAAGTGGGGTATAGAGGGCACCCTTGCTTGACACCAATGTCACTACCAAAGCACTCGAACATTCCCTCCTGAGTTCTGATTTTTGCTCTGACTTTCTCATATAACCTATGGACAGCCGCTCTATATATGTCAGGTACACCCAAGTCTTCCATTCTTTTCCATAACTTATCTCTAGGCACCATGTCAAAGGCTATTTTAAAGTCAACAAAACAACAATATGCCTCTTGCCCTTGATTGTCCCATATTTTCTCTATCAAATGTCGGAGGGTGGTGCAGTGATCGATGGTGGAATGTCTAGGCCTAAAACCAGCCTGACCTTTGGCTCTTATACCTTCACCTTCTACCCAACTATTGTTTCTACGCTCTACCATGCTCCCAAAAAGCTTGCCGAGAAGAGGATTAACCATAATAGTGTGATAATTAGATGGATTGTTGGTATCCCCACTCTTAAAGAGAGGGATAACCACACTAGTTGTCCAATCTGATGGGAAACCATCTCGAATGAAACTATTGAATATACCCTTTATGTGAGGAGTGAGAAGCTTAGCTCCCCACTTTAGAAATTCAACTTGAAGCCCGTCAATATCACTTGCCTTAACATTTGCTAGACTCTTTATTCCCTTTTTTATATCTTCTACCGTGAATAGCTCCACCGAAGTGTTCACTATGGGAGGAGAGTGCTTCTCATGAATCCGCTCATAAAGAAACTTTGCATAATCAAGCCATTGAGTATTAGTGATTTTGTTTTCAGTTTGTTTACTCCGTTGTTGTAATTCCTTCCAAAAATCTTTGGGGTTGTTTCTATCAAGAAAGATTAACACCTTCCTTCTTGCCTTTACATATTCTTCTTTTTTTGCTTGAATCAACTTTGCGTATTTCTTCTTGTTGTCTTTGCTTGGATCTTTCCCCTTCAAAAATCTCTTGGCTGCCTTGCACTCTTCATCATACCACGGGTTTGTCGGGAAAGTATTCACAACCCTCTTTCTACTGCAAGTCCTTTTGCAAGCACTTAAAACTTTGTGTATAATAGGTATCAGCTGGCTGCTATGAACATGATCATCTTCTTTATTAAGTCTTTCCCCCTTCATCATATTATTTAGTTCACAGAATTGTTGCTTAAGGACAGCCTTGAAGATGCCTTTGTTTTCTTGATTTATGAGGACTTTGCCTTTAGCAACAATTTTCTTTTGCATGTTAAGACCTTGATTAAATTGCAGGTTGCACGCAGCACAGTCCAATTTGACAAAAAGAGGCATATGGTCGGAATTCAATTCTATAAGGCAGTCGCCAAGGTCAAACTCCAACACTCTAGCTATAAGATTTTGAGAGCAAATCAAGTAATCAACCACACTCTGACCATTGTACATTTTGCAAGTGATATCCCTTGAAGTCAGCCAGCCCCTCATTTCGTTGCAAATAACCATACCAAACAAACTACACATCCCCAATAATTCTAGCCCAAAGTGTGAGATATCCCCATTGTAATCTTGTGAAGTTATTTCCCAAGATTGACCTTCACTTTCTTCCAGCCAAAGACGATTATTTTCTCCTTTTTGACCACTGCTCAGTTAAAGAAATTGGTTATTGATTGTCCTTTCATTAAAGTCACCTATTAGCATTATTTCTCCTAAGGTGCTGAATAAGGAGATATCTTTTTTTAAAGATGCGTAAGGATCTTCATTGTCTAAATTCCCTCTCTTGTAGAACTTAGAGTTTTTAGGAGCGAAATAGCAAGCAGCCAACCTAAATTGTGAAGCTAACCTTTATATTATTCATAATTTTGTTACAAGAGTTTGCAACTGATTATTGATGAGGAAGGGCATGGTTTGCATCCTTCGCTTTAAAAAAATAAAAATTTAGGACTATCATGTGGACTAATTACATTGGGTGAAAAAGGGTATAATACATCAAAGAGTTTAATCTAATTTATGATAATGGTGAAAAAACATATTTAAAGATAATTATTAAAGGAAAAGCAAGGTTGTTAGTTGCACAATTGAGGATGGGAGGAGGGGATCGCATCATTGTAAATGTGAGATCGGTAGGTGGAAGATACCCAAGGAAGTATGGGAAGAGAGAACTTGCATATTTTGCAATAAGGGTGTGGTGGAGATAGAATGACATTTTATCAGGGAATGTGTAGTCTATGAGGATAATTGTACTCAATATGAAAACAATATGAAGGTTGACAACATGTACCATTTATTTGATGAAGATAAAATTAAGCAGATTGCTAGCCTCCTAGTCAAGATCCATAGCAAAAGATCTGGCATCAAAAGGAGTATGAAGATGATTTAGGATTGTTATTATTGGTCTCTTAGACTATTCGATCTTGTGGATGTCATTAAAATCAATCATTCATGCTTTCATTTTGTGATTTCATTAGTTTGGGATCGATTAATGTCAATAGATTTAATATTCATAATTGTAGTTTTATTGGTGAGGGAAGTTAATTGAGGGATGTCTCTTATTTGTGGTCTCACTCATAATTGTAGTTTTATTGATGATGGCAGTTAATTGAGTGAGGTCTCTTGTTTGTGGCTTGATTAATTGAGATTAGTTAACTTTAATAGATATCTTGTTGGTGATTGCATTCAATTGAGGAAGGTCTCTTATTTGTGGCTTGATTAGCTTAGATTAGTTAACTTTAATAGATATTGTGTTCTTCCTTATAACTTTATTACCAAAGATGTTTAAATCCACAAGGTTTAATGTGAGTATGTAGTAGCTTGATAATAATTAAAATATTTATTATCATGACTTACATTTTTAATTTGTTGGTATGTGTTGAGGTTGAATGTTAACATGTCTTTCAAGTTGGTTGTTTGTTTGATTGAGTATGTGTAACATGCTAAATCTTAAAACAATTAGAAACGAAAACAAATTACCTTCTAGTTTACAAGATTTTTTTTTTTAAAGAAAGAAACTAACTAATTTGGCTAAAACAGTAGTTAACTAAAGTTAACTTACTAAATATACTTTAACATATACTAAAACTAACTAACTTTTATCTTAACAGTAAATGCAAGAAAGTAAATCTTTCATAATTTAAATAAGGATACATAATAACAAGAACTGATGAGCTATAGTTTTATGCTTCTTTTATAGACATTTTTCTATCTTTAAGACTCTTATATTTTGATGATGGACTTCATGAACATGTTTTAACCGACCTTATATGCTTGTTTTGATAAGTCTTATTATCTATAGTTGAAACCTTTATTCTGACAGAACCATGAACTTTATAAATGCAATTATAAGTATTTACTATTTTTATGTGTGACTAATGAATGTGTTCAAATTGGATGGTCATGATGTGTGGATAAAATGCCTGCTCTAACCTTTGTGTGGCAGTTGCATGGAACAATCTTTATGAAGGAACAAGGTCTCATTTATAGCAACAGGGTAACGTGGACAAAAGAATGGACAACAAGGCAAGAAGAGTTCAAAGATCTGTTGTGGAATTGGTCACTAGTCTATAGACTAATCCTAATCTGTTAATAAAGACTATGAGTTGTCATGAAGGATGTTAGAGAGGATATAGGGAAAATCTACAAATGATCAAAGAAGGACAAGAGTCCTGATTATCTTAGCTTTCCTAGATTTTATGAGTTTTAAATAAAGCTTCCACCTGAATAGTGGGGAGTGGAGCGAATGTTATGGGATTTGTTGTTAAGGATGAATGTTATAAATCCTTTACACATTCTCGTGTGAGTTAGTTCTTGATCTTGTACTGAGTAATGTTATGTTGTCCAATTGATTTATGAATAAAGAAGGTATCTATTTTCTAAGTCAATATAGCTTTCTAATATGGTTGTGGGCTTAATCAGTTGATTTCTATTATAGTTCTCATCTCAGGAGACTCATCCAAGGGGGCCCACTTGGTGAAGATTATGTATGGTTGTCTTTTATGCACTTTATTCTTCAAGTTACTTAATTATGTTTCATTCGCTTGCTCATTGTTTGTTCCTACAACCACAGTCTATAACTCTATGATTGTACCTGCAGCCACGACAGGGCAGAATAGTTATTTCTGTACAAGTTGAAGAAATTGGTATTTTGTTAGCAAAAATTAATACTATCTTTAAAGTAGTGATTTCAAGCAATTTCCTTTTTTTGTAAACGATTGTTTAAACAATTTCAATTGCCTAAAAGTAGGATAGACTTTTTCCTAGATATTCTTAGTGCATATACTTTGCAGTCCCATTTCAAGTTATACATCCTTGGATTGATAGATAAATGAGTCAGAAGAATGGAATTCGGATAAGTTGCTCAATGAAAACTTGTGTCTCTAGCTTGAGTACTTAGCTATGTGTGATAACCATTGTTTTTCATCCAAATTTTTGGCGTTGTTGTCGGGGATGGTGACAAACTGAGAGTTTATGGGAACAATAGGATTTCATTTGTCAAAACAGTATATTAGCAACATTTTATCCTTAGTACAGTATAAGTTATTTATGTTATTAATGCGGTACTGATGTTATCCTTTCAAAATATGTATGCATAGAAGAATAAGAGATCCCCTTGGGAGATTCCCTCCTAAACGAGATTACTCTGATGAAGATCCATCTAAAAATACTACTGAGCCAGATCTTGACCATTTTGTACAACTCTTTACAGACCTAGATAATAATGGCCTAGATGACTTCATTCCTCCACCAGAACCACCACCTGAAGAAAATCCAATTGTTGCATTAGTCATTTGCCAAGACAATATGGCTGGTAGGGGCGGTGGTGGAAATAATCCACCCCCACCTCTTGATCTAACCTTCAAGTTTCCCATTCCTCCACAAGGAGCCAATGCCAATCTGAAAAACATCCCTCCTTCTTCTCTTCCTCACTTTTATGGCCTTGTTACAGAAGATCCAAATGCCTTCTTTTTGAATTTGATGTCCTATGCATAAGCTATGATTACACTATAGATGGACACTGCGTCAAATTGCTTCCATCCACCTTGAAGGATTCTGCTCTTCATTGGTTCATGTCTTTAGGAGAAGCTTTTGTCACCGACTGGGACAACATGAAAGAAAAATTCCTCAAGAAATACAAGGATTATTATAGGGGAAGTGATATGAGGGGAGATGACATTTTCAGGATCCAGCAAAAAGATGAAGAGTCCCTAGAAAATTATGTAGGAAGGTTCCTCTTTAGTTTGAAGAAATCCCAACATAATCAGTTGAGTGAAGATTCATGGAAATTGGTTTTCTAGGGGAGTTAATGAAGAGTGTATAGATTCTCTTAACCTCATGGCTGGAGGTGATATTGCTCAAGCTACATGGAGTGACATACAACTACTATGCCAGAATTATTCAAGAGCTGCATTAAGGAATCCTAGAGGATCCAAGTACATATCATTAGGAAGCAAACCTAACTCTGGGATCTCAAGAATGGAGTTGACCAATCTACTCAATGATTTTCAGCAAGATATCATCAACAATATGGCCACACAAATTGACACTCTTCAAGCCAAACAAAAACAAGAAGTTGCAGAAGCAATGTTGTCTGAATTTTGTCCTCATTGCATACAAAAGAAAAAGGAGTGTAGATGTAAAAATTTGGCCAGTATTGACAACAAAATGTATCAACCATACTTTCATCAAATTGATGATGATGAAGGACAAATTTTCTTTGTGGTATAAAGAAAGTCATGGGTTCCAAGACAAGGTATGCCACTTGATCCTTTATCTTTTAATGGTCCATATTCATATGCATCTAATAATCAATTGCAAAACTAATATCCTCCTAATATTGGTAATTATGGGAACTCGTAATGGAACTACCAACCTAACTCTTGGTCTGGACCTCAAGCTCAATGGAATCCACCTCAAGCAAATTAGCAGCCACCTCAAGCAAATTGGCAGGCTCAACAATCCAGCTAGCCCCAACAACAACCTTGGAGAGGACAACAATGGCCTAATCAGATTAATCCACCTCCCACCACCCAGCCAGCTATTATGCCACCTATAAATGTTTCGCCAATACCTACTCAACTTCCTACATAGCCTTCACCTAATCCTAGCAATAAACCATAGCAACAACATGTGTATTCAACGAAGTTTAACCAATATCTTGCCTACTCAGTTAATATCAATGATGTACATCTCAGGCCAGGAAAAAATTTGCAATCACCAGCTACTCCAGTAATCATAGAGTTAACCAATGAGGAGGAAGAAATAGTTGAAAGTACCCCAGCCTTGTCACCTAATGAACCTAAGGATCCAGACCCTCCATTCCCTCAAAGATTGGCTCAACCAAAATCTGTTCTTGAGCCAACATTTGATTTCTTGGATCAACTCAAGCAAGTCTCCATAAAAATTCCTTTTTCCAATCCATTAAGGATATACCTATATATAGAAAATCTATTAGGGAATCTTGTTCAAAGAAACTTGGACAGAAGAAAAAGGACCCTACAAAAGTTCATGTCATGGGTAAACTAGTTGACGTTATGTTGGGAAAAGTGATCACGCCTAAGTACTCCGACCCTGGTAGCCCAGCTGTTGCAATTATGATAAATGGAGTCATGATTAAAGATGATCCCATAGACCTAGGAGCTACTATTAATGTAATGACCAAGGAGATTATGCAAAATCTAAATTTGGCCCATATAAGACCTACTCATACAGTCCTCCAACTAGTTGATAGTTCTACAATTAAACTGGATGGTATGATAGAAGGCATTGTAGTAACTCTTGAGTCTTGGGAGTATCTTGTTGATTTTATGATTCTATCTCCTAAGACTACTTTGGGAGGATATCCAGTTATATTGGGAAGGCCCTGGTTGGCTACTACTGATGCTTATATTGGCTGCAGATTTAGGAACATGACTATTTCAAATGGAGATAGTACAAAAAAATTGACACTCTTTCCACCTGCTCAACCTCAAGAAGAATCAAAAAACTTCATTTGGACTGATTTGGGAGATGAATTTGAAGAAGATGCCAAATTTGTGGTAAAACTTATGATGCTTGATAAAGGCCCTCTTTTGCACCTTTATGTTGAAGATCAACTCTTGACACAAGTATTGAACAATACATATACACAAGGAGCTCCAACAAAAGATACTGTTGGTAATTCTGAATGCTCTCTAAAATAACTATTACACACATTTGATTTGCTTACTCCAACATTTCTTCACACCGTGTTACCTCATGAAGTCAAGCTACCCAGTGTGAATGAAGCTTAAATGAGAGAAACTACCAATCAAATTGAAGTGGTAACTGGAAGGCAACTCATTATCAACAATCAACTCTCAACACAACATGAGCATTCATTGAGAGAATTGTTGTAGGAAAAGAAATCTATATTTGTTTGGGACTACACTGATATGGTAGGCTTACATCCTAAGCTATGTACACACATAATTTACATTCAAGAGAACACTAAACCAATCAGACAACCTCGTAGAAGAGTTAATCTAGCCCTTAGAGAAATTGTCAATATAGAATTACAAAAGCTATTGGATGCCGGATTCATCTACCCCATCTTAGATAGTCAATGGGTCTCACCATTGGTAATTGTTCCTAAAAAGAATGGAAAATGGAGAGTATGTGTAGATTACAAAGAATTGAACAAAGGTACTAGAAAGGATCACTTTCCACTACCTTTCATTGATCAGGTACTCGACTCTCTAGCTGGTAAAAAATATTTTACATTTCTTGATGGGTTTAGTGGTTATAATAAGATTCAAATTACATCGAAGGACCAGGATAAGACAACTTTCACTTGTCCCTGGGGGACCTATGCTTATTTTGTCCTCCATTTGGGTTATGTAATGCTCCAGTAACATTTCAAAGAGAATTTCTAAGTATTTTTGCAGACATCTCACATAATTGTATGGAGATTTATATGGATGATTTCACCACATATGGTGATGAATTTCAAGAAGCATTTGATTATCTATCTAAGGTGCTACAAAGATGCCAAGATCATAATATATCCCTTAATAGCGATAAATGCTTTCTTATGATGCAAGAAGGAGTATTCTTGGGACATTACATCTCAGTTAAAGGAATTCAAGTGGACCCTGCTTAAATTGAGGTAATCTAAACTCTTCCAGTCCCTACCAAGCAAAAAGATGTACGTAGTTTCTTAGGGCATGCTCCTTACTATAGGAGATTTATCAAAAAAACTAGTACCATTGCAAGTCCTTTGTATGGAATTTTGTTAAAAGATGCCGACTTTCAATGGACACCATTATGTGACAAAGCATTTCAAGAACTCAAAACAGTACTCACACAAGCACCAGTCCTACAAGGACCTAAATGGAACCTGCCTTTCTATATATACACTGATGCCTCTAACCATGCACTAGGAGCAGTTCTTGCTCAAAAAAGAGCCATAGAAAATGCAATATATTTCATCAGCAAAAATCTGTAGGGAGTTGAACTCAAATACACTATAATAGAAAAGGAGATATTAGTAGTCATATATGCTCTCAATAAATTCAAGCATTGCATTACAAGATACCAAGTCTTTGTTTATACTGATCATACAAAAATAAGATACCTTATGAACAAACCAGTTATTTCAAGAAGGCTAGCAAGATGGCTCCTCTTGATGCAAGAGTTTGATATTACCATCATTGATAAGCCATGAAAGGCAAATGTTGTTGCTGATTTCTTACCCAAATTTACACACCAGCCTAATGAGCCTAAAATAGATGACTCTTTTCCAGATGAGAATTTGTTTTCTATCACAGTGCACATACCATGGTATGAAAATATAGCTAATTATTTAGTTACGGGTAAGGTGCCTAACTTCTTCTCCTCAAATCTAATGTCCCCTTCTCATTAATGACCTTCCAATGGTCCATTAGCCTATAACTGAGACTCGTAGGCTAGGTGGAATGAAGAATGAGGGTTCAACATTGATGAGACGAGGACTTACTATTTTTAGTAAGTCAGGAGATGGCTATTTTGGCGATATTGTCCTACTGAGCTCTCCATGCTCTGTCATTGGGCGCGATGATCATGCTTTTCGGAGCATTAGTTTTGACTTACCATTTTTAGTAAGTGGCAGTGTGGCATAAGTCTATTTCTGGTAGTGGACAGGGTCCTGATCCTGCAACAGTTCAGTGGTCTTCCTAGCTTAGTCTCATCCTAGTTTTGTCAGAAAAACAGTACGGGATTCATGTGACGCATTTAAATATTAATTCCTTATCCTAAGGTTTAATATTTACATTATTTTGATTAATTGCTACTGATTTATGGAATTTGGGATTAATGTCCATTATTTCCTAAGTTTGGCAAAATTCATGTGTATTGAGGGATATCGAAATTAATTGGAGGAGTATCATTTTCATATTGCATCTCTAATTTCGCCAAAAGTGGTTAACGTGGGTCCATGTCTTTGCCGTGGGTTTTGACTCTTGTATATGGCGCTACACTTGGGTCCACATGAAGATGAAATGTAATGCAGATGAAGGAAGTGGAATTTGCATTTGAATTTGGATGGTGAGAAGTTATAAATATGAACCTTGGGCTCCCATTTTAGGATCTTGAAAAAATTGTAATGTTATGCTATCGGTTTGGCGACAGAACCTAAGGCTTCGAAGTGCATCTCCCTAGTGCTTCCCGGTTTCGTACTTGAAATACAGTAACTAGTTGTGCGTTGTATTCTTCTACATTCTCAGAGCTTGCCATAGACATTTTTGGTCTTGGAGTGATTATGGAGACTTGCTGGTTTGCCTGTGGCTGAAGTACTTTTTCAATCATACCTCTCTGCTGGAGTGACGAACGATTATGGGTATCATCTCCTTCTTTCTTCCCAGAACTGGCAATAAACTTTGTGAGTTTACAACACGTTTGATTGAGTTTTGAATTTATAATGCTAAATCAAAATTCCTAGGTATAGCGTGGGTTTTTGCTCTTGCATTGGGATGCGTGCCAATTTTATAAGGGGTTGTTTGGGTTGTAGTTTTGATTGGTTGTTGTTGTGAGTGATATATTGTGGGTTTGGGACTAGTTTGAATGGATTCAGATGTATAATCAGGGAGTTATGAGCATTTTGGCATTTCCATAGGCTGCTGATTTGTAATTCCAGCCTGTAGTTTGGTTGTAGCAGAAAATTCATGTTCTTATTGTGATAACCTGCATTACTCTTCTTCTTTCATCTCTATTATTGTAAGGTTAGGTAGTAGTACTACTAACCAATTCTATTTTGTAACTCTCATCCCACTGAAAAAGTGGAAGAGGCTGGCTTGCCGCCTAATATCCAGCAACTTTGTAATTTTCAGTCCTCCCACTACATAAGTGGTCGAGTGATAGCTTGTGTAATGGTCCTCCCATTGCATAAGTGGTCGAGTGATAGCTTGTGTAATGGTCCTCCTCCTGCATACGCGGTCAAGTTGAGGTTATTGTGTAATTGCAGTCCTCCCGCTGAAATATTGCGGTTGAGTGATTCTTATTTTGTGTATCTCACTTGGCTGGTTTATCGCCAAGTTTCCTTGTTCTCCCGCTGGATAAGCGGAAGGGGATGGCTTGCCACCCAAGCATTGCATTATGTTTCAGTTTTCTTAAGCTAATGATCCCCTTAACACCATATTCTCTCACCTTCCCACATTAGGCACTTGGTGATCAGAAAGTGGAAGGGTTACTTTCTAGTATGGTTTCAGTTTATGTTTCTGACCTTAACGGGTTAATTTCTTGTTGATGTTATTGTTGGCCTTAAAAATAAAAAATAAAAAATAACTGGGATATTACAGTGGTATCAGAGTTGGTTTTCCTGCTAGCCTGTGAGAGTCAGTAGGTTTAGAAGTCTCCATGAGTGACAGAGACATCGGATACTACAACATAGAGTAGAAGAGACAAGAATTTTAGATTCCTATAGTGTCGGAAGAGGACACATTTTTCAGAAGTACTGAGAAACAGAGGGAAGGATCTAGATACCTCAAATTCAGTGGATTCAATGGCAGATAAGACTACGGAACCAAATGAGGCACCCGATAAGAAGGCAGAGAGACAATTCAATGCCATGATGGACATGATGTCACTACTATTGGCCAAGCTCAACCAAAACGTTGTTGGGGTCCCTAATCAACCCAACAATGGACTGGAACCAACACTTCTAACCCTCCTATAGGCAATGGAAATGGGAGTAACAATGGAGGTTCAGCCCCAAGGCCTTTACAACCTGTATTTCTGCCAAGAGAAGTACAACAAGCTGAAACAAAGATACCCACAACTAATGAAATAAGGAACAACTACATGGAGTATGCTTCTCTTCCTGGTGAGATCCGAGACATCCTAACTCTGGATCAGTTTATGAATCAGAAAATGAAGAGAGGAAGGATGAATGACTATAAGTCTATTGCCCCAAGAGATTATCAGCAAGCTCTTGGAAGAGTGACCTTAGCACACTTTGATGGAAGCGCTAAGAGTACAACTAGAGCATGGGTACAGAAGTTGGACAATTACTTGTCCTTGAGGCCTATGTCAAAGGAGGATGCCATCAAGTTTGCTACCTTGCACTTGGATGGAGTGGCCCATGAATGGTGGTACCATGGGTTGGTCACCCTTGGTCATAACTTAATCACCACCTATGCTGATTTCACCAACAAGCTGATTGAGAGATTCGACACCAGGGATCTAGAGGTGAAGTTTAGAGAACTTGTACAACTGAAGCAACAAGGTGCATTGGACACTTACGTGACTGAATTCCAAAACCTATCAGTCATGGTGAGTAGCATCTTAGAGAAGCGGTTGGTTGTCCTTTTCACTGAAGCACTTGCAGAACCTTTGAGAGGATGGGTCAAAGCTTTTGATCCGCCCACCCTAGTAGAAGCTATTAAAAAATCTAGAAGTATGGAGTTGGCTGCCCCAAAGAGTAAAATTTAGTCCAAGCCTTTCCCTTTCAGAAAGGATAAGAAGAAGTTCACGAATCAGACCAAGAGGTTCCCTCTGCATATGGATGATGAGCTTCGTCAAGAGCTCCAGAGAAAGAATCTTTGTTATTCTTGCAGAGAACCTTGGGTTCCCGGACATAAGTGCCATGGAAAAGGGAATTTGCATCAGATGGAGTGCTATTCAACAGATGGATCAGATTCTGAAATTTCAGAACAACAAACTGAAGTTGAGGAGAGCAAGTATGAAGAGTCTCCTGAAGGGCCTGAATTTGGGTCAGAGGATAGAGGAATGGTTGCTCAACTCTCGAGCATTCACAAAAATGAATCCTTCAGAGTTTGGGGTGTGATTGGAGAGCATCGTGTCATTTCTCTCATTGACACAGGTGCAACACACAACTTCATTGATGAGAGGATTGTTGCAAAAAAGGGACTAGTGGCAGAGGAAGTTGAGGGCTTCAAAGTCATGGTAGCAGATGGCTCCACTATATCTTGTAACCGAATGATTTCCAACATGTCTCTAAAGTTGGGGAATCATGAAATCAGAGATGATTTCTTTGTGGTGAGCATTGGAGGGACTGATGATGTAGTCCTCGGGATTCAGTGGCTGAGATCTCTTGGTGAGATCACACTAAACCTACAAACCATGGAGCTAAAATTCATGTCTAAAGGGAAGAAGGTAGTGTTGAGAGGAAAGTCGCATGGGGGACTTAAAGTGGTGTCCTTGAAAAGAATGGAAAGGATGATCTGCCATAATCAAGTGGAGTGGGTAGCAGAGTGTTTGATAATGCCTTCCAATCCATTGGTAGATAAGGGTAGCTATTCCTCATATATTCCAACAATGATCAAGGATAGAAGCAAGATCATGGTCATGCCCTCAGAACCACAAAAAGAGCACAGGAACTATCCTAAAGACATCCAAGCTTTGATAACAAAGAGAAGCAAGGTGTTTGAAAACCCACCTCCTGGCAGGCCTCCTGAAAGAGGTGTCGAACACATTATTGAACTTGAAGAAGGACCTAAGCTAGTCATGACTACTCCTTACCGATATCCTAAGAAGCAGAAGGATGAGATTGAGAAAGCAATTCAGGAATTGCTTGACATGGGTTACATATGGCCTAGCAAAAGCCCCTTTGCTTTGGCTGTTGTTTTGGTAAGAAAGAAGGATGGGACCATGTGCATGTGTGTGGATTACAGAGCCCTGAATCAGAAAACCATCAAGAATTGGTATCCTATTCTGAGGATTGATGAGCTCATTGATGACCTACATGGGGTAGTGTTCTTTTTCAAAATTGACCTCAGGTCGGGGTACCATTAGATTAGAATGAGAGCATCAGATGTGGAGAAGACTGCTTTCAAATGCCACTTTGGGTATTTTGAGTTCCTAGTCATGCCCTTTGGCTTGACTAACGCTCCAGCTACATTTCAGTCATGCATGAACATAATCTTCCAAGAGCAACTAAGGAAGTTTTTTTTGATATTCTTTGATGACATACTTATATTCAACAAGTCTTGGAAAGAACATTTACAACAGTTGGATGAAGTGTTGAGCATATTGGAATTTGAATCCCCGTTTGCCAAGGAGTCCAAATGTGAGTTTGGGATGGAAGAGTTTCTCTACCTGGGTCATATTATCAGTGTAGGTGATGTGAAGGTGGATCCTGAAAAGATTAGAGCCATCATTGAATGGCCTACTCCCGAAAACATAACACATTTGAGGGGATTTTTGATATTGTGTGGATTTTATCAGAGGTTTGTGAAGGGATATTCACAGTTGGTTGCCCCCCTCACAGATCTTATGAGGAAAGGAGATTTTGAATGGTCTGAAAAGGAACAAACAATATATGAGCAGTTTAAAGATATCATGAGTTCCTGCCCTATTTTAGCATTGCCTGATTTCACCAAGCCATTTGAGCTATAGTGTGATGCATCTGGAGAAGGTGTTGGTGCGGTCCTCATGCGGGATAAGCATCCTATAGTCTTTGAGAGTAGGAAATTGAGAGGTCCTGAGAGACTGTATTCAATTTATGACAATGAAATGCTTGCCATAATGCATGCCTTTGCAAAGTTCAGGCAATATCTGGTGGGGAGTAAATTCATTGTTAAGACTGATCACAATAGTCTTAAACACTTCATGCATCAGAAAGATCTGAATGAGAGACATCATAAATGGGTGAGTAAGCTACAGGCTTACGATTTCGATATTGAGCATGTTAAGGGGAAAAACAATGTTGTGGTAGATGCCTTGTCTAGAAGACCCCATTTAAGCTCACTTTGCGAGCTTACTGCTGACTGGAGGGAGTTACTTCTTGCTGATTATGCCAAAAATCAGGCTGCAACTAGCCTTATAGAAGGTAATTTTCATGATGAGAGGTACAAACTGGTTGAGGGATTGATACTGTACAAGGAAAGAATCTTCATAGTAGCTGAATCTAAGTTAAAAGAGAAGATTTTGAAGACTTTCCATGACATCCCCCTTGCTGGTCACCAAGGTTATTTCAAAACATACAGGTAGATTCGAGAGAGATTCTCTTGGAAGGGGCTTAAAAGTGATGTTTTGAAGTATATTAAAGAGTGTCATACATGTCAGAGGAACAAAGATGAGCACACTTTACCCGCTGGTTTGTTACAACCCTTGCCTATTCCCGGTCAAAAATGGGAAAGTATTTCCATGGATTTCATCACGAGGTTGCCTCGGGCTCAAGGGAAGGATAGTTTATATGTGGTGGTGGATAGACTTACAAAGTTTGCTCATTTCTTCACCATCACCAGCTCTTTTACAACAACATAAGTTGCTGAAGTGTTCTTCTGGGAGGTGTTTAGATTACATGGTTTACCGAAGAACATTGTGAGTGATAGGGACAACAAGTTCCTAAGTGCTTTTTGGCAAGAGATTTTCAGATTGTGTGGTACTGTGCTCACTCCAAGCACTAGTTATCACCCTCAAATTGATGGGCAGACCAAGATAGTGAATAAGTGGTTGGAAGGTTATCTTAGAAACAATGTCCTGGAGCAGTAGAATACATGGGTAAGATGGCTTCACCTAGGGGAATATTGTTATAATTCCTCCTATCACGTGTCCATCCGGATGTCACCATTCATGGCACTATATGGTTATGAAGCTCCTAGCTTCGCGAACTTGGTATTTGGTGATAGAAGAACCCCTTAAGCAAAGGATATGATGCATTAGAGTCAGGATATTCTGAGGATTATGAGGGACAATCTCCAACATGCACATAATCAATAAAAGTTGTATGCTGATCAGCAGCGAATTGAGCGCACCTTTGAGGCAGGCGACATGGTTTATTTGAGGCTCCAATCCTACAGATAGTCTACTCTCAAGAAGAGTGGGGTTGAGAAGTTGAAGCCATGATTCTATGGGCCTTTCAGAGTCAGTAGAAAGGTTGGAGAAGTGGCGTATGAGATGGAATTGCCAGCAAGCAGCAAGATCCATAATGTATTTCATGTGTCTCGCCTTAAGAAGGCTCTGGGACATAATGGTGTTGCTTCAGTTGAGTTACCTTCACTCGATGAGGAGGGTGAGTTGGTTTTGGTTCCTAAAGCTATCCTTGAAATCAGGGAATGATCTTTGAGGAGAAGGGTGATCAGGGAATACTTGATCAAATGGAAGAATCTACTAACAAAGGATGCTACATGGGAAAATGAGGAGATTTTACTGCATCCAGCCTTACAGTTGCTTGAGGACAAGCAATTTTGGGGAGGGCGGATTATAATGTCCCCTTCTCATTGATGACCTTCGAGTGGTCCATTAGCCTATTCTTGAGACCCGTAGGCTAGGTGGAATGAAGAATGAGGGTCCAACATTGATGAGGCGAGGACTTACTATTTTTAGTAAGTCAGGAGATGGCTATTTTGGCGATACTGTCCTACTGAGCTCTCCATGCTCTGTCACTGGGCGCGATGATCATGATTTTCAGAGCATTAGTTTTGACTTACTATTTTTAGTAAGTGGCAGTGTGGCATAAGTCTATTTCTGGCAGTGGACAAGGTCTTGATCCTGTAGCAGTTCAGTGGTCTTCTTGGCTTAGTCTCATCCTAGTTTTGTCAGAAAATCAGTACAGGAGTCATATGACGCATTTAAATATTAATTCCTTATCCTAAGGTTTAATATTTAAATTATTTTGATTAATTGCTACTGATTTATGGAATTTGGGATTAATGTCCATTATTTCCTAAGTTTGGCGAAATTCATGTGTATTGAGGGATATCGAAATTAATTGGAGTATCATTTTCATATTGCATCTCTAATTTCGCCAAAAGTGGTTAATGTGGGTCCATGTCTTTGGCATGGGGTTTGACTCATGTATATGGCACTACACTTGGGTCCACATGAAGATGAAATGTAATGCAAATGAAGGAAGTGGAATTTGCATTTGAATTTGGATGGTGAGAAGTTATAAATATGAACATTGGGCTCCCATTTCAGGATCTTGAAAAAATTGTAATGTTATGTTGTCGGTTTGGCAACAAAACCTAAGGCTTTAGAGTGCATCTCCCTAGTGCTTCCCGGTTTCATACTTGAAATACAGTACCTAGCTATGCGTTGTATTCTTCTACATTCTTAGAGCTTGCCATAAACATTTTTGGTGTTGGAGTGATTCTGGAGACTTGTTGGTTTGCCTATGGCTGAAGTACTTTTTCAATCATACCTCTTTGCTGGAGCGACGGACAATTATGGGTATCATCTCCTTCTTTCTTCCCAGCATTGGCGATAAACTTTGTGAGTTTACAGTACGTTTGATTGAGTTTTGAATTTATAATGCTAAATCAAAATTCCTAGGTATAGCGTGGGTTTCTGCTCTTGCATTGGGATGTGTGCCAATTTTATAGGGGGTTGTTTGGGTTGTAGTTTTGATTGGTTGTTGTTGTGAGTGATATATTGTGGGTTTGGGACTAGTTTGAATGGATTCAGATGTATAATGAGGGAGTTATGAGCATTTTGGCATTTCCATAGGCTGTTGATTTGTAATTCCAACCTGTAGTTTGGTTGTAGCAAAAAATTCATGTTCTTATTGTGATAAACTGCATTAATCTCCTTCTCTCATCTTTATTATTGTAAGGTTAGGTAGTAGTACTACTAACCAGATCTATTTTGTAACTCTCATCCCACTGAAAAAGTGGAAGAGGCTGGCTTACCGCCTAATATCCATCAACTTTATAATTTTCAATCCTCCCACTACATAAGTGGTCAAGTGATAGCTTGTGTGGTCCTCCCACTGCATAAGTGGTCGAGTGATAGCTTGTGTAATGGTCCTCCCACTGCATAAGCGATCGAGTTGAGGTTATTGTGTAATTGCAGTCCTCCCGCTGAAATATTGCAGTTGAGTGATTCTTATTTTGTGTATCTCACTTGGATGGTTTACCGCCAAGTTTCCTTGTTCTCCCACTAGATAAGTGGAAGGGGATGGCTTGCCGCCCAAGCATTGCATTATGTTTCAGTTTTCTTAAGCTAATGATCCCCTTAACACCGTATGCTCTCACCTTCCCACATTGGGCACTTGGTGATTAGAAAGTGGAAGGATTACTTTCCAGTATGGTTTCAGTTTATGTTTCTGACCTTAACGAGTTAATTTCTTGTTGATGTTATTGTTGGCCTTAAAAATAAAAAAATAAAAACTGGGATTTTACACCAAAGGATAAGAGAATTCTGATTGAAAAGAGCTTTCCATACACATGGGTAAATGGATGTGTGTTCTATATTGGACTCGACAATGTTATGAGAAGATGCATTAGAGAAGATGAAAAATTTGACATCCTCCATGCATGCCATGATAAACCTTGTGGCGGTCATTTTGCAGCCAAAAGAACAACAATCAAGATACTTAACATAGGGTATTATTTGCCTACCCTACATAAGGATGCACCTAACTATACTAGGAAATGTGATAGATGCTAGACGGTGGGACACCAAAGAAGGTCAGATGAGATGCCCCTGCATCCATAGGTAGGTGTTACCTCATTCGATAAATGGGGTATGGACTTCATTGGTCCAATTGATCCTCCATCTAATGGAAAATCCTACATCCTAGTCTGTACCGGCTACCTAACCAAATGGGTTGAAGTCAAAGCAATGAAACATGCCAAAGACAACAAAGTTACAGAGTTCCTATATGAGGATATATTTACCAGATATGGGGTACCTAGAGAACTTGTCATAGATCAAGGTGCACAATTTACATCTAACCTGATCGTTCCTATGATAAAAGAGTATAATATCAGACATAAAAATTCTACACCCTATCATCCTCAGGCCAATGGTCAAGCTGAAGTGACTAACAGAGGAATTGAGGCCATCCTCACAAAAATAGTTGCACTACATAAGAGAGATTGGTCAAATCGCCTTCCGGAAGCAGTCTGGGCCTACCAAACATCCTGGAAAACAATAGGGTTTACACCCTTTGAGCTAGTTTATGGTAAACATGTTGTAATGCTCATCAAATTTGAGCATAAAACTCTGCGTACAACAGTAAAATTAGGTATACATTTATTAGAGGCACAACAAGAAAGAATATTGCATCTCAATCAGTTGGATGAATTGAGGAAATCAACATTGCAAAATACACTTTTAGTCCAACAACACCACATGAAGTGGCATGACAAATATATCAAATCTAAAACTTTTCATGTTGGGGACTAGGCTTTATTGTGTGATTATAGGTTTAAGGATAATTTGGAGAAATTGCAAACATGATGGCTAGGTCCTTATGAAATTGAACAAGTGTTTGATAATGGCGTAGTAAAGCTGGCAAATATTGACAATGCAAGGTTCAAACTACTTGTCAATGACCATAGACTCCACCTGTATCACAAACTAGGCACCAAGGAGGAGTTTTTTAAACAGTTTCAACCACTTCTAACTCTTCCTGCAGCCACTGACGGTGATCCTCCGGGTCCACTATCCACTTAATGCCAATTTTCACAAATCATAATAAAAACTCCATGTCTACTGGAGTTTCTTTCTCTGTTTCATTCCACATCATCTCCAAATCATTCTGCTTTCTTGTCTTTCATTTCACTTCCACCACCATAATTACTCTTTGAACATTTAAAAAACATTTTTCTCTTTCATCGCATGTGTCAACAACCATCACAGCGCGCCACAATCACATTACAATGCAAGTAAGTATATTTTCACTCTCATGATTAAATGTTTTGGATTAAAGCAAAAACAAATTTTGAAGGGGCCCCGAAACCCTTTACAAAATGATTCTAAGAGGATTAGAATCAGATAGAAACTTCCAAAACAAAATGGGTTGCAAGGATAGGCATAGAAGGCGGCAACCAAAGAGACAACAAAAGCCTAGCCGGACACAAAAAGACAACAGAAAGACCAAACCTAGACACAAAAAGAACCAGCAACAGAAAATAACCCAATTACATTAGGCTTCTAAGGGTCTCAACGACCTCAACCTCTAGGGCATTCATGGTATCAGCAGTAGCCTGCATAGTGTTATGATCGTTCTGAAAGGCCATCTTCTTCTTCTTCTTCATGTTCATCTCATGATTAAATGTTTTTGTTCGCATTTTTAGTAATTTCATTCAATTGTAAATAATTATGATTGCATTCCTATTTCCTACCCTTACGCATGTGCGGACACTACATCTAGCTTCAGTTGGGGGGGGAGTAGATTTCGAGATAAGATATTGTCATTATTAGGTCTGTACAAATTTGAATAAGCATGTTAACTTAGGTCAAAGGAATGGGTTAGTTTTTAAACCCTTGTTAAAGTCCAGTTTATTCCTAATTTAGCAAAATTTTAAACTTTTTAGTTAAGACGAGTATGTGCAAAACCCTGTGTTGTTTGAAAGCTTGTCCAGTACACATCGTTTCCTCTTGTCGTCTGAAAGCAAAAAGCTTCATATTTTGAATTACGCGGAAGAGATTTTCTTGAAGACGATAACAACTACAGTAATGAGAGGCTCTATTAAAAGAGAGCCTACAAACCACAGTTTGATATTAAATGATCAAGATTGTGAACCTCTAAATAGAGGATGTGGGTGGTTAGATTATTTCCTAAAATTACACACTTATGATGTGGATGTAGCCCTTGAATTTGCACAATCTTTGAAGAATAATATGGTTGTGGTGAAGGGATTGAGGATTCCTTTTACAGAGGAGTGTATTCCTCAAGTTTTTGGTTTGCCTAGGGACGACGAACCATTTTCAGAAAGTAAAGATGCTAGGTCTACTAGAGCACCATTTACAGAGCATGGTGACCCTCCCTTGGAGGTCACTAAGAAAGGAACTAATAGGTTGTCTCTTCCACCTCGCTGGACTCATAGGGTAACCTATATTATTAATTACATTACTTATATGAGGGAAGACAATCTCAATTTCACTCTATTCATTTTAAATTGTTATGTCATTTAAGGCATGGTAGGCAGATGAATGTTCTGAATTTCCTTTATAATATACTTAAAAAGATGGCAGCTCAGGTATAGAAAGGCAACCTTCACTCTGTGTGCCACCATTTCTTAATTCAGATGTTGATTGAGAAAGCCCTAGTAGAAATCAACCTTGGGATGCAGTGGGTGGATTTTCTGGCCATAAGTGGAGCCCATCCACTAAGGCAAATTCCCAACTCTGGAAAAGCTACAAGAACTTCATCCTCTAGACCTACTGAAATTCATAGTGAAAATTCTTCTAGTGAGGATGAATATGCCACTCCAAAAGTTGCTCAGAAAATTCATAAAGAGCAAAAACCTTCATCCAAGAGTAAGAAGAACGAAAAATCACTTCAAGGAACTAGGGTTCAGAAGAAGAAAAAGGAAAAATCTCCTAAAAAGAAGAAAGGAAAGGAACCTAAAACCTCTACAAAAACTTAGAAAATAGAAGACCCTGCAACAAAAGATGTTCCATCTAGCCGGAAAAGGAAAGAAATGGAGAGACATTTTGTAGGAGAGAAGCCTACAAGAACTAATCATAGGCCGAAAAAGATATTTAAAGGAAAACTAGTTGTAGGGGAAAGAATTAAAATTCTAAGCTCATATTATGATGAGGAAGAACAAAAAGAACAAGAGAAGGAATATGAAATGTTTCATTCAGAAGATTTCTCAAAAGAAGAGGTGAATAAGGATACAAGAGAAGGTGAAGAATTGGGAAGAGAAACATTGAATGAAACAGAGCATGTAATTCAAAACATGGTTCAAACTAATATAGAAGAACAAAAAGAAATAGTAGAAGAAGAAAAAGAAATAGAAGAAGAAGAAAAAGAAGCCGAAGAATAAGAAGAGGAAGTGTCAGTACATTTTGGAGAAATCAATCTAAACATTAATGACTATACTTCTAGACCTCAACAAGCCAATCAGGACAAGCCTGATAATGAAAGAACTATTGCATCTGGGTTAGGAAATCTAACCGAGGCTGCTGAGAAAGTGGATCAAGAAGAACAACAAACAAAGGTTATGGTAAGTGTGCATGTTCCTGTTGGCATTATGTTGGTTGTTGATTATGTGTTGTCATTGATGTCAACATTGTGCTCCTGTTGGACCTATTCTGGTTTGACATGGTTTTGGTTGAGGTTTTCAGAAATTCTGATCCGATATGATCAAATTGTTGGATTCGGTTTTGGATGGTTGTTCAGGATGATTTTATGCTTGTCATATACATTTGGTTCATGATTTGGTGCTCCAGAAGCTATCATTTATGTTTTGTCTGCCGGTTGATATTCTTGGTCTCAGTTGACAGTATCGGTTAGTGATATTTGATGAAATGATTAAGTGGTTTTGATCTGACTTCTAGAAAAGGTTCATAATATGCTAAAGGTGTTCTTGATCATGTTCTAATTGTTTGGTGGCATCACATTGGCCAGCATGCTGATTTGGTGATCCTATTTGAATCCGGTTGGTTATTCTGTGTTATTGACACTGAGGGTTTCTACCGGTTGGAGTTTTGTGTTGCATTTGGCCTTGGTGCGATTTTTGATGGATATAATTGTTTGGGAATTTGAATTAGGTCCATGCTATGTAATGTAAATCATAATATTATTCCAGTGGTATTGTGTGATGTAACTTATGCAATTATGAGTTATGGGTTTAGGGTTTAGCCGACCTTGCTTATCAAGGTTGATGATCTATATATATAGGTGATATATTCATGTAATTTGTATGGATGGTTATGTCTACATTATTAGAGAAAGGTTTATGTGCAAAAAAGGATATATCATTCAGCGAAGGGTTTGAGGAAAGTTTGGTGTTGCAGGGCAGACATTTATGCTTAACCGGAACTATAATCAAGCATTAGGAGATGTTATTTCCACAGTTCATTTCCTTCGGATTTGTAAAGCGGAAAATCGCGGTCGAACCCTAGTTGTTCTCCCCTCTTCCGACTCCGAGGAGAGAGAAGGGAGGTTCGCTAGGATTCGATGGGTTTTCACTTAGGGGGAAGACTTTACATTCAAAAGAGGGGTTGAAACTCATAAGATTCAATCCCACACAATGTAAGATTGGATGCTAAATGAATTTCAAGGGTTAGGAAAGCAAGGCTACCCTCTTTTGTAAAGAATGTGCATAGAAGAATTAAGCTAAGCATGCATAGAAAGTCATAAAGATTCGCTTATAAACTGAGTTTAGGTTATAGGATGAAGTTGCGGACCTGGAATTAGCAGTAAAATGTCGATACGGTGCTGTCCTGCAAATTTGAGCAAAAGTTGTCGGGACGATGGCGCCCGGCGCCACGGTCCTCCGAAAAATCCGTCAAACGAAGGGGGATCGGTTCGTCTCTGCACAAGGATTCCAGATCTTCAATCTCAGCCGCGTACCTGCAACCTACACACAGAAAAGCGAAGACGATTGGGGGGTTAGGGATTAGGGGTTTGCCTTTAGGTCAAACCCCGGTTTTGGAATTAACCAAGAAATGAGCAAGAGCTGTAAATGTAAATGACTGTAATATAAACAAGTACTAATACCTTGTTCTAAGGATGTTGGTATCCTTATGTGCGAAGGTTTAGATGTTGTATGTTGTAGTATGTAGTATGTTGTATGTAGCATGTAATAAGTGATCTCCTCTTCAATGGTTGAATCCTTGTCTTGAATGCAACACTTAGCCTTGAATGGAGACTTAGAAGGAATGCTTGAATGCTTGAATGCTTGAATGCTTGAGTATAGTTTCCACGCCTTTTCCATCATATTGAATGAAAGAGGAAAATGTAGTTTATATACTTGTCAATTAGGGCTGATAGACTGATTTTCCCGACCTTAGGCCGACCAGGGAAGTATATTTCCAAATTGCAATCAAAAAGACCCGATATCACTTAGGAGACCGGGCCTAAAATAGGACCCAGGGACCAGGGCGCTGGGCGCTGGGCGCCCTGGTCCTGAGGGACCAGGGTGCTAGGCGCTCTGGTCCCACCTCCGGGATAGCGGGGTGCAAGGAGGTTCAGGCCAAGGTGCTTGAAAAATGCAGTTTTTGGTGTCGTGAGCAAGTTTTGGGGTCTCCATTCAGGTTGCGTGTTGCGTCGCCATCGTGAAGACCAAAATGCAGTCGAAATTGCAAGTGTCGCAATTTTAGGACGCTACATTTAGCCCCCACTTTAGCGGGAGTATGTATGCTCATACTTTCGGTAAAGTACAAGGAAACAACATTAAAAGACTTTCACCACGTCAAGGAGGCAAGATACACCAAGCCCCCAGTGGACTAAGGATCTTACGACTTCGATTGACAAAGTAAAAGGGAAGATCACAAGGGAGAACCATGACTGTCAGTAGTAAGGTTCCCTCACTATGAGCCATGTAAGAGAAATACCGAAAATTTTCAAGGCAAAGCTAAGTTCTCCAAGAAATTTTCAAGTATCGTTGAAAGGATAGACAGGGTGTATGCCCCCTACGTTAAAGCGATCGCACGCGCCTCAACGGGGGTGATTGTTTTAACGTAGTGATACACATAAGAAATGAGAAAGGAAAGGAGCACATTATCGCAAGGATTTAGCCCCCAAGTGTGAGATAAACCCAAGGATAATAGACACAAAACACAAAGCACAAGGTGACTTCGCTTTCCTCGGGGTCAGTATGCTGTATGATAAGTCATGTATATATCATATGTATGTATGCATAATTGTTCTTCATTCCCCAATCAAGGAAGGTCACCTAGAAGAAGGGAACACATGTGTCTTTTGAGTCAACATGAGAGAGACCAAAGAGATCTCAATGCTTTGCATCGTCCTCAAGTAGACAACACTAAGGACGACAAATAGAAGAATGAGAATAACATATAGAAGAAGTAACAAAAGGGAGGGGGAGAGAATCTGCCATGCTAATGTAACTAGTCTAGCATGTCATCTACCCCCCGATCTTGTTGATCAATGTTTCGGGAAGGCAGGGAACATGCTAGAGGAGGAACATCCAACACAGCAGATGGAGCTATCACAAGGTCCAAACAAGGGCTATGTTCATGTTCCAAGCCACGTTGTTCTTGTCTAGGAGCTAGGATAAGTGCTTTAGAAAATTCATTAGATAAATGGTTATCAACATCAACAAGTTCATATTCACTATCGGAAGCAAGAGGAGTAACATTTTCATCTATATCATCATCAAGATTTATAAAAATGGGATCTTTAACTCGCACAGGATCAAGACCATCATGTATCTTGTGTATAGGAGATTTAGGCTCAATATCCGACTGAGGAGAAAATGGAATAATGCTTGTTGAAGGTGTTTTTGGAGATTGTAAAGTTTGAGCTCTAAGATGACGCTTTCGCCGGCGTTCACGTGCAGAACGATTTCGTCTAGTCTTAGTAGGAAGTGGAGAAGATTGAGGAGGAGGAATGTTCTCGTCCTTAGCACTTGGGTGTTTAGGTTGTGGTCTCTTAGGCTGGATAATAGGAGAAGAAGAAGGTCTCTTCTCTCTATAAAAGGCAGGAGGAGGAACTGCTCCATATAAAGGAGGAATTTTTGGTTTAGGGAGAAGACCAAGTCCATCATGACGAGGAGGTATAGATCTACTCTTAGAAGATTTATTAGGCATAGACATAGTTACATCCATGGGGACGGGTTGGGCATCTTCTTGGGGAAAGACATTAGTTTTGTCTTTCAAAGGAAGAATTTCCTTCTCAAGAATGATAGGGATGTCAAGTTTAGGTGTTCTAGGTTCACTTAGAGATAGGATCATATCTGTTTTCCACTTTTGATAAGATTTGAAAAGATGATCACTTCGCGGAGGAAGAGATTGGAATTGTTTAGGCCAAAAGTAATCAATAGGAACACTAGAGGTTCTTTCAGCTGGTTTAAAGAGACTATGATTGACAGTAACAACTTCACCATTATGGGGAAATTTCAAACACTTATGTATAGGAGAAGCAATAGCCTTCATGGAAGATAGCCAAGGATAGCCAAGCTTCACACGAAATTGTTCGGAAGAAGTAATAATAGCAAAGTTCACATCAAGAGATTTATTATGGACCTCAATAGGCAATGTAATAGAACCAATTGCAGGAGAAGAAAATGCATCAAATAGTTTCACAATCACATCTGTTTTGTCATAGATCACTTGATTCAATTGCAAAGTAAAAAGAAATTCTTCAGTAATAACATTAATCATGCACGAAGGATCAATAAGCACTCCACAGCAAGGTGTATTCTTGACTTTTGCAACTATGTATAAAGGACCATCAGGTGCTCTAATGGTTTCACTAGAATCAAATGTGATGGAAGGTTCTTTAGGGATTTCTTGCTGCTCTACAAAGTTAATCACATTCGGAGTCATAGACACAAGACCATCAGATGAAAGAGAGGAATCATTAGCCTCAATTGCATTAGAGGTATGAGAAGGCAATGGATCAGTGAAAATATGAAGATTTTGGTTAGGAGGAGCTACAGATGTGTTGCCTTTATCATTCACTCCAGAAACAGAAATAGCATTATTATCAATCAAATCCTGAATTTTACCCTTTAAAGAAAAACATTTTTCAGTATCATGACCAGGCTGACGATGAAAATGACAAAAAGCTTTGTGATCAAAATAAGGTGAAGTAATCTTTGCAGGATCAATTTGTCGTACAGGAGGAAGAGTAAGCACATTTTGTCCCAATAACTTATTCATAATATCATGCAATGATTCATTCAAAGGAGTATACTTTCTTTCTTTCCTGAAAAATTTAGAAATAGGAGGCACACCTGATGCTGCATTCACATTGTTGTTGATGATGTTTTCATTGAATTTGATGGAATCTCTGTTCGGTTTAATCTTCCCAAATGGTTGTTGACTGCTATCACCCTTATCACTCGGAGCCATAGGATGTGATTGTTCCATTTGACTCACAGTCAGTTGATAATTGTGAAGAGTGGCACACAACTGTTGGAAAGAAGTAAACTCAGAAAACAAAAGTTTGTCTCGAATATCTTTTTGTAAATTAGAAATAAAGATTCTTTGAATATCATTATCAGGCACTGGAAAAGAAATTTGAGCATACAAATGCTTATATCTACCAATAAAATCAGTCACTTTTTCTTTAACACCTTGTTTACAATGCATTAAATCAATCAAAGTAACTTTAGGACTTATATTGTTTTGAAATTGTTGAATGAAAGCATTTGCAAGTTGTTCGAAAGAAGTAATAGAATAAGAAGGCAACGAGCAATACCATTGTAGGGCTTTGTCTCTTAATGTTCTAGTGAACAGTTTTGCAAGCAACCTTTGGTCATAAGCAAAATCGGTACATATTGTTTGAAAAGTCTTAACATGTGTTAGAGGATCTCCTTTGCCATTATAAAGCTCCAAATGCGGGATTTCAACATGTTTAGGAGGGATAGCTCGAACAATATCAAGAGAAAGTGGGCTCGCAACATCAAATGTGGGCACACTAAACTTAGATTGATTCATAGAGGCAATTTGTTGCTGTAAAGAAGAGACAGTTTGTGCAAGATTGTTAATGGTCGCTTCAGTCGAAGAATTCATATTAGGTGTGTTAGATTGAGATGGAGGTGTGATGTTATTGAAAGAAGGTAAAGAGTAAGGTGGTGGGACCCTATGATAGTCAACCATAGGGGATGATTGGATAGGAGGAACACTACAAGGAGGAATGGAATGGTTAAATGAATTGCCCCCTTGCGTCATGTTCATTTGTGAAGATGTAATAGGAACATTCATTGAAGGAATGTACGAAGAAGTTGGATTGAATGAAGGAAGAGGATTAATTGAAGAAGAGGGAGGATTGCCCCCATGACTAATGATCACAGGAGGAATGTCTTGTATAGAGGTAGCCATGATGTTTGATGTAAAGGTAGGTATACTAGCAATAGGAGTGGTCAAAGGAATAGAATGATTGACTTGTGTAGGAGGTTGTGTATAACCTAAAGATTCAACACAACTCTTCATAGGCATCATATTCGAATCCACAATATGTGCGATACCACGCAAAACATCAATTCCATTCTTATCACTTTGAAGCATGCATTTTAGACCCTCAATTAAAGGAAGAGCTTGACTATCAGGATACTCATGAGACATCCATTGGTGAAAATCGTCAAATTGGTTATCCAATTTGGAAAGTTGTTCAACGGAAACTTCATGGGGAGCTTCTTCATCATTAGGAGGATTAGAGGAATTACCCATATCCTCGTTAAAAAGGCTACTCAAATTAGGTTCCATCTCCTCGGTAGTTAAACCTCAGAAAGACTTAATTCTACGGCTTCGTCTAACGGGAATAGTGTAAGGAGGGCTTACTGTTGTAAAACTCATGCACTAGAGAGAGAGAAAAGATTTTGATCTTAGAGATAGCAATTTTCAGTAAAACCAGCCAATCTTCCAGATTTAAGCTGTTAAATACAATCACAACAGTCTCCCGAAATTTCGGAAAAAATGTCCGGGACCGTGGCGCTCGGAGTGCAACACGGTCCTTGCAACTTTTTTCGAAATTTGCAGGGATGAAAGGTATGATGATTTTAGAGCTAATCTGAAAAAATTGAGGGATTTTACGATCTGTAGATAGGCCAAATTAAAGTTGCAATCTCAAAATTGAACCCTATCAAGATTGTCGAAAAATGCAAAATTTGAATTTTTGAAAAAGAGAGGGAAACTGAAATTTTGAATTTTATGATTTTAGAGGGAATGTCAAAAGCAATGCAAATTTTGAAAATTAAAAATTGACTCCATTTCACGCAAAATTCAATTTTGAAAGCGGAAATCAAAGTTGTTGTAATTAAGCACTTAATTTCAAAAGTCATAAATTGCAAGAATTTGAATAAAGCACTGAAATTTCGAATGAATGTAGACACACTTTTCAGATTTATGATAATAAAAATGCAATTTTGACACAAAATTTTAATTTCGACAATTTTTGAATGATTAGGAGCCTTAGACCAAGCAATCGCAAGACCAACTTTGACTGTAATTTTGAAGGTGTTATAATTGATAAAATCAGCCAAAATTCTGGATTTTAGCAGAAAAACACAGTAAGATGTCGCTCCCGAAATTTCGGAAAAAATGTCAGGGACGATGGCGCTTGGAGTGCAACACGGTCCTCGCAACTTTTTTCCAAATTTTCAGGGATGAAGGCTAATGTGATTTTATTGCGGAATCCAAAGTTACAGCTGATTTGGAGATGTTTTGATCAGTGAAATTGTCGGACAAAGGTTGCATCAAGAGGGTTCCAAAAATTAGGGTTTTGACTTTTAACCACTTAATTTTCAAAATTAAAGTACAGACATGAATTGATAATTTGTAATAGAAAAGCAGATCTGAAGCAAGCATTAACAATTAAACATTTCGCAAGTTCAATGTTCAAAAAGAAAATTTAGGGTTTTTATGCAATCACCTCTAAAATTTTACAAAAGATCAAACATGGAAATGTAATCAACTTTTCAGATCTAAGCATGAAAAATTAGAAAGGATGTTCACGTCGGGTTCACCAAAATGTAAAGCGGAAAATCGCGGTCGAACCCTAGTTGTTCTCCCCTCTTCCGACTCCGAGGAGAGAGAAGGGAGGTTCGCTAGGATTCGATGGGTTTTCACTTAGGGGGAAGACTTTACATTCAAAAGAGGGGTTGAAACTCATAAGATTCAATCCCACACAATGTAAGATTGGATGCTAAATGAATTTCAAGGGTTAGGAAAGCAAGGCTACCCTCTTTTGTAAAGAATGTGCATAGAAGAATTAAGCTAAGCATGCATAGAAAGTCATAAAGATTCTCTTATAAACTGAGTTTAGGTTATAGGATGAAGCTGCGGACCTGGAATTAGCAGTAAAATGTCGATACGGCGCTGTCCTGCAAATTTGAGCAAAAGTTGTCGGGACGATGGCGCCCGGCGCCACGGTCCTCCGAAAAATCCGTCAAACGAAGGGGGATCGGTTCGTCTCTGCACAAGGATTCCAGATCTTCAATCTCAGCCGCGTACCTGCAACCTACACACAGAAAAGCGAAGACGATTGGGGGGTTAGGGATTAGGGGTTTGCCTTTAGGTCAAACCCCGGTTTTGGAATTAACCAAGAAATGAGCAAGAGCTGTAAATGTAAATGACTGTAATATAAACAAGTACTAATACCTTGTTCTAAGGATGTTGGTATCCTTATGTGTGAAGGTTTAGATGTTGTAGTATGTAGTATGTAGTATGTTGTATGTAGCATGTAATAAGTGATCTCCTCTTCAATGGTTGAATCCTTGTCTTGAATGCAACACTTAGCCTTGAATGGAGACTTAGAAGGAATGCTTGAATGCTTGAGTATAGTTTCCACGCCTTTTCCATCATATCGAATGAAAGAGGAAAATGTAGTTTATATACTTGTCAATTAGGGCTGATAGACTGATTTTCCCAACCTTAGGCCGACCAGGGAAGTATATTTCCAAATTGCAATCAAAAAGACCCGATATCACTTAGGAGACCGGGCCCAAAATAGGACCCAGGGACCAGGGCTCTGGGCGCCCTGGTCCTGAGGGACCAGGGCGCTGGGCGCTCTGGTCCTGAGGGACCAGGGCGCTGGGCGCTCTGGTCCTGAGGGACCAGGGCGCTGGGCGCTCTGGTCCTGAGGGACCAGGGCGCTGGGCGCTCTGGTCCTGAGGGACCAGGGCGCTGGGCACTCTGGTCCCACCTCCGGGACAGCGGGGTGCAAGGAGGTTCAGGCCAAGGTGCTTGAAAAATGCAGTTTTTGGTGTCGTGAGCAAGTTTTGGGGTCTCCATTCAGGTTGCGTGTTGCGTCGCCATCGTGAAGACCAAAATGCAGTCGAAATTGCAAGTGTCGCAATTTTAGGACGCTACAGGATTGTAGTCCGATGTTTATGTAAGTCAGTGAGACTTCCCTTTTGGGTTGAGCAGTGAGCTCTAGGTGGTTGGCATGATTGCAAGTGCAATCCCCATTGTAATATTTCACATACTGCTGCAGAAGTATTATCTGACTGTGGGTAGGGTTTCCCACCATGGTTTTCCCTTAACTGGGTTTTCCACATCAAAATTATTGGTGTTATGTGTTGTGTATTTTCATGCATTATCTTTATCTGTGCTATTGTTATATTGCTCCGGTAGAAAGTTTATAATCTGCATTAATTGTTTAACTCGTGGAAAACTGATTCAGCCCCCCCTCTCAGTTTTCCTCTGGTCCATTCTCACTATTGGAATCAAAACTTCTTAATAATTAGTATTAGGCGAGGTCCTATCTACAAAATCTTAATCATTTGAGGAGATTCGATGGCATCAAGTTCTTTATTTAATCCCTATCGGAAGGAGAGTCCCAGATTTGATGGTACTATTAGGTCTCGGAGACAACTGAGAGGGGGAGGGTGAATCAGTTGTCAAATAAATTCAAACCAAAAACAACTTAACCAACCTTAATGCTTAATACCAGTAATCAAAACTTTATGTTGGTAGATAGTTTATCAGTTAATTATAGTACTGGTAAAGATTAATGCATGAAACAGAAAGACAATAACATCCACAACACATAATACCAATATTTGTATGTGGAAACCTTGTAACGGGAAAAACCACGGTGGGAAACCTTACCCACAATCAGATGATACTACTGTAGATAGTATGTGTATAAAAATGGGGTCTGCATATGCAGAAAGGCCAAGCACCTAGAGCTCACTGCTCAAACACAAATAGGATTCACACTAACTACAATTGGATGGTTAAATCCAATAAGAATGTACTTCTCAAAATAACATCTTCATATGCTAGATTTAGTACCGGTGTAGTTCTGATTGTCTTTACAAAAACCTTGCTTCACCTTCAAATGATGTCTGCATGTATAGCTTTGCTTATTCTCGCATATACCTTCTTACAATTCCTTATCCCTATCGCATATTGATCTTATAAATAAGATCTTACATATATACCATAACCTAAGACCAATTTTAGTAGGTCAGCTCTAAAATATATTACAATAAAATAATTACAAGTAAATCAATAACCGATGCAATATCCGATTCAACATGTCGGCTTAATGCATTTACAATAACAACAAAATCATCTCCAAAGCATGTCGTGCTAATCTGGAATAGATAAGCCTGTTGACGCATAACTTGGACCTATTTGCTGGTAACAACAAATATGCAAATACGAATATGCCAATGAACAAATCTCCAAGACAAAGTGTTCAAATGATGTCTTCGACATAACCAGATGTTTTCCATGTCATTACAAGTGTCGGTGAACAATATATCCTGCCGGTGTACCAGATACTGGTGACTGTGCATAAGTCACTTGCTTGCCAGTAAACATTGCTGATCCTCCAAAGTGCCAGAGTTGATAAGTGTTGACATCAATGACAAAACCATACCAAAATACCAACAGGTACAAATTAAAAATTATGGAAGGAGCAAATGAATAATCATCTGAGATGTCTTGGAGATGAAGTTTGGGAGATAACAGAAAAAGGTTATACACCTCATGATCCTAATTCTGGAACTTCGACACCTCCTGATGAACAAAAGAGAGTTGATAATGATGTCAGAGCAAAAGAAGCATTGTTAAGTGTCCTATTTGATGAGAAATTGTTGAGTGTCATAGAGTTGGAAAATGCAAAGTAGATCTGGTTGAAGCTTGAAACTCTGTATGAAGGCGACCAAGCAGTAAAGATTGCAAAAATTGAAGGTTACCGGGTGAGATATGAAAATTTGAAGGTGGAAGAATATGATAAGATAAGTTCTTTCATGGATAGAGTAAATGAGATTGTCATGGGAATCAAATGTTGCAGTGGAACAGTTAATGAGGATGAGATTGTTCCAAAAATTTTGAGATTTTTACCTTCGGCTTACAAGATGAAGGCTACTACAATAAATGAACTTCAGACAATGTCAAATACCCCTGTTACCAGAGATACATTACTTAGGAAATTAATTGCTTTTGAACTTTAAGAGCTTGGAGATCAAAATGCTACTAAAATAGAGACTGCATTTAAAGCATCTGCCTCTGGTAAGAAGAAGATAGATTGGAAAGAGTTATATGCTAAAGAGATGGAAGACATTGAAAGAGAAGATAGAGAACTTGAAGAGTTGGAAGCCCTAATTGCTAGGATAATCCCTAAAGGACCGGTTGTAAGTAAGTATGAACGAAAATTTCCCTTTAAATGTTTTTCATGCAATAAGATTGGTCATTTTATTTCTAGATGTCCTGAAATAGCTGTTAGGAATCGTGAAAGATTTATGAGGAATTATAAACCTAATCTAGAATATCAGATCAAACCTAGACATTGAAGAAATAAGGATAAATCATGTTACTATGCTAGTGATGATGATTTTCGTATTATTGATGATTCTGATGATGATGAACCTGTAAGTGGATCCGGTAATGGAAGTTGAGGTAAAGATTAGGTCTTTATTGCTATCAAGGATGAATCTCCAAAACCTGTCAATGATACAACTCATACTAAGGAGAAATCTCTAGCTGCTAAAATTGAAGAGAAAGATGAATGGGTTATAGACAGTGGTTGCTCACATCACATGAACGGTGATAAGAGGAAATTCCTAACTACAAGAATTTGATGGTGGACTAGTCATATTTGGAGATAACAAGGCATGCAGAATCAAAGGCAAAGGAACAATATCTCTAGATGGTAAGAACAATACTGACAATATTTATTATGTTGAAGGTTTGAAGCATAATCTTTTGAGTGTAGGTCAGATGGTGGATAGAGGATTTCATTTGCAATTCAAGGATGGAAAATGCAAGATTATCAATAGATCTAGACTGGAAATTGCATCTGGAACTTAGACCAAAGGAAATGTCTTTCATTTGAACTCCAATGAGAAGGCTTGCTTGATTGCTTAGATTGATAAGAGTTGGCTATGGCATAAAAGGATGTGTCATATGAATTTTGATTACATAGTGAAGATCAGTTCAACCCAGACTATCAGAGATTTGCCCAAGATCATCAAGCCTCATAATCCAATATGTAGAGAATGTCAAATGGGTAAGAAAGTTAGGACTTCTTTCAAAAGCATACATGATAGATCTAATGGAATTCTTGATCTTATTCATACTGATCTGTGTGGACTGACAAGAACTAAAAGTTTCAAGGTGATATATACTTTACGTTGCTTATTGATGATTACTCTAGAATGATGTGAGTTGCATTTTTGAAAAACAAATTAGAAGATCTTGAGAAATTCAAAATATTCAAAGCTATAGTTGAGACAGAAACATGTTTGAAGATAAAATGCTTAAGATCGGATCAAGGTGGTGAGTTTACATCCGATGATTTCAACAATTTTTGTGATAAACATTAAATCAGAAGACAATTATCTGCACCTAGAACTCCACAATAAAATGGAATAGTGGAAAGGAAGAACATAACTATCTTAGATGTTGCAAGGACAATGATGATGGAAGCCAAATTGCTTGATATTTATTGGAGAGAAGCTGTCAATACTGCAGTCTACACTTTCAACAAAGTACACATAAAAGGTGATACCGGTAAGATTCCTTATGAATTATGCTTTGGTTATATTCCTACTATCAGGTATTTCAGAATTTTTGGAATTAAATGCTATATGAGAAGAGATGATGCATTAGGGAAATTTGATCCTAGAAGTGATGAAGGAATATTTTTGGGTTATTCTACTAAGAGAAAGGCATATAGATATTATAAAAAAAGATTCCAAAGGATAATGGAAAGCATAAATGTCAAAGTGGATGAGCAATGCAACAATTAGGATAGATCATATAATTATAGACCGGAATATGAAATTGTCAGATCAGAACCGATAGTGCAAGAATCAGATCAGAGCATTGATTCAGTTGCTCCGGTAACATCAAAAAATTCCGCAGTAACTGTTGAAGAGCATAAAGAGTCAGAAAATCAAGATAATCCAAAGATTCCCAGGTATGTAAAGTTGAATAAGTCTGAAGATCAAATCATTGGAGATAAGAGGAAATGTGTGATGACATGAAAAAGGTTAGTCACTAAAGAGGTATGTTTAATTTCTCAAATTGAACCAAAATCATTTATTGAAGCATGTAAAGATGAGAATTGGATAAAAGCAATGGAAGAAGAATTAAATCAGATAGAAAAGAATAATAAATGGGAATTGGTTCCTAGGTCTAAAGATAAAAATGTTATTGAAACTAAATGGGTTTTCATAAACAAATTAAATGAAGAAGGTCAAGTTGTAAGAAACAAAGCTAGATTGGTTTGCAAAGGTTACTCACAATAAGAAGGAATTGATGATGATGAGACCTATGCTTTGGTTGCAAGGATTGAAGCATTAAGACTATTTCTTGCCTATGATGTATACAAGAACTGCAAGGTATATCAAATGGATGTCAAATGTGCCTTTCTAAATGAAGATCTTGCAGAAGAAGTCTACACTGAGCAGGCTGATGAATTTTCATTATTAGAGGACAAGGAAATGGCTTGCAGATGGAAGAAATCTTTATATGGATTGAAACAAGCCCCTAGAGCCTGGTGTATACACATAAAAATGGCTATGAGAAATTAAATAAATATTTTATATTTATTTAATATTTATTCTTCTATTAAATAGTTAATTTGAAAAGATTAATTTATTTAATTCATTTCGTGTCTTTCTATTAATTAATTTAATTAAAATATTTTATTAATTAATTCATCTATCATATTCCTCTAATTAATTAAATATCTAAATATTTAATTATCTGCTAATCAGTTAATTAAATATCTAATATTTAATTATTCCTCCAATCATTTAAATATCTAATATTTAATGGTTATTCTTCTATCCTATAGTCTCAAATATTAAATAATTCTCTCTTTCCAACTCATTCTTCCATCTCCACTTCATCTTCCCTTTGCCAACTCATCAATCATGTGGCTAAAGATATTAACATTTCTTAAATATTAATTCATCATTTATCTCCAACTTCCAAATTTAATGAAATATTGTGTATGTACACATATTTCTTAACCTTCTTCTATATTCTCTCAAACATCCCTACATTTTAGGAAGGAATTGAGTTCACTTGTCCTCTCATGCCTATATCTTCTCCAACCATCCCTAGATTCCCTCAGTTAGCAAACCAGTCAAGGTGAGATGAGTGACACTTTTCTTCTCCTTCCCCCTTTCTCTCAACCTTCACCTTTTCTCACAACCATCCAAATCTACAGATTCAATCACGACCGTTGATCCAGGCCACATCATCTTATCCTCTCAAAGTCTATAAAATTAGGAGTTTGAGTTGAGAAAGAGTTAGTCTTCAAGTGAATTTGCAAGTTAATCATTTGTGAAAATTTATGCATCGGTGAGATTTAATCTTGAAGCAATTTAGCATAATCATTTAGCATTTCTCATTTAGCATAATCATTTAGTATTGCATATCATAGTATCAGTTAACTACCAGTTATCAGTCCATTCTTCATATGCCATCTTGGAAGCTATTAGTGCTTGTCTGAGAGCACACCATCTACAACCAGGAACAGTGGAGTTAGGACACAATGAGACTTAAATCATGAAGGTAAAAATAGTGTTTTTATTTTAATATCATTTCATGTAGTTTCACTGGTTGAGTTTGGATTTCCTGTAGCAATTTCCTTTATATTTTGTGAAACTAATATGTTGCAGGTAGTATTCTGATGATGAAATTCAAGTTGACACATTTTGGCGCCCACTATGGGGCTAGAGCCTCGCATATATCTTTCTAATATCTTGTTTAGTTCTCGCAAAAACAAATTTAACACATTTTTAATCCAGATTCACGCTTGTGTGAGTTCTGACAACGCTTTTATTTGATAGGTTAGCACTTTTGTCTTGCAGGTTGGCACATTTGTCATTTAGGTTAGTGCTTTTGTTTTTAAATCAATGCATTTAATCTTCAAAATAATGCTTTTGTCCTGCAAGTTAACACATGTTGTCATTTTGGTTAGCGCTTTTGTCTTTTAGGTTAGCACTTTTGAGGTAAAAGACAACGCATTTGTTAGGATAGTGCTTTTATTTGTAACTGACAAAGTTTTCTTGCAAGTCCGAATGTCCAAGAATTGAAATTTTCAAACTACTGACATGTCTATGTGCAGGATTCTTTTTAAGCAAATTTCATGCATTTCCTCACCTAGTTAATTAAGAGCTCTATTTTGGAAAGTAACACATCATATCTTGCTCATTTAGCTTAACTAAGGGGATAAATTGATAGTATGCAACTTGCATTTTGAGTGACTTCTTTAAAGTAGTTGCACATAGATTTTAGAAGGCTAAAATAAACATTTGTTTTCCATGATTGATGAAGTAGTAGGTAAGTATGCTCTCACCCTCATACGGTGATAAAAAAACTAGACCTACTTTCTTTTATGTGTAACCTTTAAAGGGCCTGCCTTTACGAGCTACCTTGAGGGGGCCAGTGAGAGGGGAACGACCCAAAGTGGAAACAAGCTAATACCGAGTCCTTCCAATCCATCTAAATAAATCGTGTTTGTGATGAAAGTCACAAGCAACATGTGCTGATAAGTTCATACCGACACTATGTTTCCCTATAAACCCTATGGAGTGTAACCTCTATAGGCTGGGAACCTTATGTATTTACAGAGCTGAAAGTGTCACATGTATGGCCACATGACCGAAAGCCTTTACTAAAAACTACTTGCAATAGTTGCCAAAATCCTTTTAATTGTTGGCACTGGAGGTCGGACCTCTGAAGCGGCTCACACACATAGGGTTCTTAGTAGAGATATACAGTTTGCCATGGGGAGTTTTCATGGAAACTAGTGCTTGGTTGCCCTGAAGAAGTGAGTGTCGAGGGTGGAGCCAGTGGGTCAAGCATCTAAATATCCTCTTTGAATAGCGTAGCCTCGGGGGAAACCCCATGTGAGATTCAACAATTATTGTCTCAGCTTGCCATAGGATTTGTACTTGCTTATGCATTTTGTTTTTCAAACATTGTGTCTTCTATGTTTATGACATGTTCAAAATGGTCAAAAATTGAAGAAAATCATCATCTAAAAATGAGCAAAAATCCAACAACTTGCTAAAAGATTTGAAAAGAATCCTTGAAACATAGTCAGAATAGCACTTTCAAGCAAGAAAATAGTGCTTTTATCCCATAAGTTAACACTCTTTACCACAAGAGTTAGCACAAAGGATTTTTCACATCTAAAATAAAGCATATCAAACCAAAATTTCAAAATCATTATCAAAACACTTCTTGAGTAGATTTGTCTTTAAACTATCACACATTTTCAAACTAGTTCAATAACTGGGTCACTAATCCAATAGGCTATTTCCAAAAGGTTTCCATAAGCATAAAACATTCAACAAGCTATTGATTCAAACATCTTAAGTGCAAAAATCAACATCATTGTCAAGTTTCTCATCAGGATATATCAAATCCTCTATCACGAAGCTTGATCAATCCATCTTGTGTTCATTATCTTGGATGTATCTTTCCTATTTTGAACCTAGGTTATATCAAAATCAGAATTGCACACATTGGAATCAAGCAAACTTGTAAACTATCATATGCTTATATGACTTTTAATTATCGCCTTAAGAAAAGAAAATCCAGTTATAAAGCTACTCAAAAAAGAATAAGATTCTTGTATATCAATCGCAAGATCTTATTAAAACATAGGACATTCCTACACCGTTTTCATCACTATTTACGTGGTTGCGGGACAAAATTTGATGGAGAAATTTTGCAAGGATGTGCTTTTCAACAAAGAGACACTTTATCACAATGAACAAACAAGAGTGGTAAAATCAACAAAGCATATCTTCCTAAACCAATAATCACCTATTGAGTTGTCTTTAGAAAACTTAAATTTTTTTGAAACAATCACATGCCAGTTTGGACTAGAGCTCAATATGAACAACTCAGAAAACAACAAAATCAAATGGAGGAAGAAGATAATACGATGTTCCAAACTTTTGGGTATACGACTATTGATGAAGAAGCAATCAATAACACCATTAGAGACCTTGAGCAAGATTTCAAATTTGATAGACTAATGAAAAAATTATTGGCAAAGCAAAAAGAGAAATATCTTTTGATGTTGGTAAAATCAGGAGCTAAATTGCCACAAGACTTTAACATTGAAAGCTTGAAACAAGATGCAGAGGCAAGTAACACCCAAAACATAGATGATCCAAATAACAAAGATGTAAACAAAGAAAGTCATGAAGAGACAAGAAAACAACGTGATGACACAAGAAGAGAGCGTAGTGATACAAGAATTTACAAAGAGACAAGGAGAAACCGTATGGATAATTCGTTGTTAAATCTCACTCAATAAATGCAAACTCTACAACAACAAATACAAGATATGCAGCATGGAACAAGCTCCAAGAAGTATTCATTGGAAGATATCTGCCCGTATCCTTTTGATAAAAGTTTGAATATGACACCATTTCCACAGCATTGCGAGATCCCTAAATATGACAAATACGATGGAAAATCTGATCCTTGGGATCACATTAGGGAATTTTGTACTATGAGTATGGAATTTGCACATGATGAGACTTACCTGATGTGTCTTTTCCTTAGAAGTTTAAATGGGCAATCAATGGAATGGTTTTCAAGATTACCATCTGGAATCAAATCTTTTGAAGAACTTGTGAATAGATTTATTTCACAATACTCCTACAATGTAAGGAATGAGATAACAATGTTGGATTTATACAATGTCAAACAAAAGAATGGTGAATCTTTTATGATCTTCTTGTAGTGACGGAAACTAATGTTTAATAGGTATCCAAGAGATGTACCTGATCAAGAAAAGATGGACATATTCATTGATAATCTTATCAGTGAAATGAGTTATCGACTAAAAATGCAATGTCCTCCCTCTTTCACCAAGATGATTGAGAATGGTCTGAAAATAGAAGACGCGATGGTAAAGAAAGGAGAACTAAAACTTTACAATAATTCTTACAACAACAACAACAATCACAACAACAACAACAACAATGACAAACCCAAGTTCTGGTCAAAGAATAGGAATGTCATCAATGGAGGAAATGATGACAATAATGCTACGAAATAGAAACCAATCTTTAATCTATAAGTTAAATCCCAAACAATAACAATAAAGAAAGCAATAAATCCAAGTCTTTCTTCTCCAATCCTCGCAGGAAATTCACAAACATTGGAGAACCCTTGGAGTCAACTTTAAAAACTCTTCTTGCGAACAAACTGATTATTTTACTAGAAGCAAGAATTTATGAACCACAAGTCAAGCCTAATTAGTGGAATGACAATAATTTTTGTAATTATCATCAGAATAAAGGACACCAAACTAATGATTGTCAGAGATTGAAACACCTTATCCAAGATTTAATCAATAATGAAACTATCACAATGGATAGCCATAAGACAAACGAATCACACCTAGCCTTCAAAACTCCACTTCTAAATTATGAAAAAGGTGAACAATCCCAATTAAAAGATGACAAAGGAAAATCTAAAGTGAACTACACTTATACATATGATGATGTGGTAAATGTCATCAACATTAAAGATAACACACCTTCAGAACCAATCAATGTCATTACGAGAAGCAAAGTGAAGGTCACCTTTCTGGGTATAACAAAAGAATCAACATCCACTTCACAATAATACAATTTAGTAGAGCAATTACAAATAATACCCACTCAAATATCGATTTTGGAACTTCTCAAATTTTCACCTATGCATAAGGAAATTTTGGAAAAAGATTTAGTGGAAACAATAGTTTCAAAAGACTTGAATGTGGATTAGTTCCAAAACATGGTGGGACACCTTATAGCCCCTCATTGCTTATCATTTTCTGAAAATGATGACGCATCCTTGCAACATCCTCACAACGCTCCCTTACATGTTGAAGTTACCATTAATAAAACTCGTGTCAAACGCGTACTCATAGATGGTGGAGCGGGCTTAAACATTTGTGCATCAAGTTTAATAAAGGCTTTGGGATATTCAAAAAATGCAGTAGATCCAAAGAAGAAAATAACCATTAAGGCTTATGATGAAGCAGAGTGTTCTTCTAAAGGAACTGTGGTGTTACCAATCAAAATAGGACCCGTGGAAAGGAATACATTATGTCAAGTTTTAGATTTGAACCTCTCTTATAACATTCTTTAGGCCATGGATTCAACAGTTCCTTCTACATATCATCAATTTGTAAAGTTTCCTCATGAAGGAAAAGAGGTCACTATAATTGCAGACTCTAGCCAATGTTACAATAATCTGAAGCCAACACAAGATACAAGAGTTCCACATAACAAAGAATCAGTATATCCTACCAAAGAAATTCAAGAAAAGTTATGGGAAACCTTCAAGAAAAATCTCAAATTAAATGATGAAGGAATGGGAAAATATTCTTTGCATAATTTTGCACTTTCACCTAAATCATATGGAAAGCCTACAAATATCCAATCACGGACCTCAAAAAAATCAAAAGACATGTTTAATGGAGCATTTGTTAGAGGTGGAACACTTGTAGAAGAAACTGAAGACAAGGACATTCTTGGTTGGTTGTACAAAGATGAAAATGAAACTATAGCAATAGCTGCAGAAGTCAATATTCCTATAGAACAATATGGCAATGGTTATAAGATCATGCAAAAAATGGGATATGAAGGAAAAGGATCAATTGGTAAGCAACATCAAGGTATTTCAGAACCTATTTATCATCACTCGTAATCTAAAGAAGATAAATCAGGACTTGGATATTCAAAACCAAATCAAAAGCACCATAATTATCAATAGCCAAAGTGGAGAAAGTAATCAGTCTCTAAAGAGGAACAATGACAAGAAAAGCTACATCAAGCAGCAGAAATAGTAGCCAATAAGCAGAAACAAGAAGAACATGAGAAACGAGAAGAAGAGATTGCAATCAAAAGAGAAGAAGAATCTTGTAAACAAGTTCAAGGAATACGAGCAAATGCAAAATCTGAACAAAATATTCCAGAAGCGGTAAAAACAAAGATGAGAGAAATCAGGGAACATTTTGCGCCATACAACATTCGTGTGTGGTATAGTAGTGTAGTCCTAGACAATGGTTCAGAGACAGATTCAAATGAATATGAATGGGGTCCATATGTCTCATCTAGTATATCAAGTGAAGAAAAAAATGAAGAGAAAGCAGCTATCACAAATGAAGGCTTGTCTTTTACAAAACAAAAGATAGAGTTAGAAAGAAGACAAGAAGAACTCATACTCCAAAGAAAAGAGGCATATACAAGACAACAAAAGAAAGGGGATAAAAAAGACCAAGAAGTAACACCACAAGAAGCACAAACATATATGGATCAAGCATCAAGAAATATCAGATTTCTATCAAATGAGGAGCAAGATGTACCAAGGTATGACAGAACCATAGAAGAACTAAGAGATAGTCAAGAAGGATTGACTATTAGTCCACTAGAAGAAGCTGAGTTTGAAAGAAGACAAAAGCTAACAAAAGAATCCTCTATATCATGTACACAAGTATGTCAACTTCAAAATACAAATGAATCTATTGAAAATAATCAAGAAGGAACTTGTAGTACTAAAGATGCATGTGTTGATATAATCCATTCGTTTAAGGGACAAACGTCAGATGAAGAGCCACTTGAGTGTGAACTACAAAATACCAATACTGATTTTGTTAGAACTAATTGGATAACACTTGGGAGAGACTATCCTCAAGATCATTCTATCTACAACATTACCTACTCTATTCCAAATTATGACTATTATGCCATGAACCTTGAAGCACCTAACAATGATGATGACTATGACTTACCCCTTCTTCATCCAGAACTAATTAATTGGGATAACCTAGAAAACCCTGAATTGGATGTCTTTTCCAATGACCATGACTTAGTTGTGTATCTTAATGTTGTCGAACCCATAACACCTAAGATATCTTCCATTGCGGAATCAAGTAATGTTTCTTGCAGTAAGGAGAATGCCAAACTTTCCAGACGTAAAATTGAAATAAAACAAGAGACCTAGGGCTGAAAACCATTTCATGGCAACACTAGATCAATTAAGAGGAAAAATAAAGGACGTATCTGATGGTGAAAACCTCTTTGAGGTGCCAGAAGATGGAAAGTTTGACATCCTCCCTACATATTTTTATGAGAGATCTGCTATTCTAATAGAACCAATAGAAGCAATAAACATTAGCACACTAAAGGATCCCAAGATACTTCATTCTACTGCCTCATTATTAGATAAAGAGAGGAAATAATACATAGAATTCTTTAAACAAAGACAAATAAAATTTGCTTGGTCCTATGTAGACATGCCAGGACTTAATCCAAATCTTATAATGCATCATCTCAATGTGGATCTAAAAGAAAAACTAGTAAAAAAAAAGCTAACGAAGATGCATCCACACATTGCACTTCTTGTGAAAGCCGAGCTAAAGAAACTATTAGATGTGGGTTTCATAAGACTTGTTACCTATCCAGAATGGGTTTCAAGAATTGTGCCAGTGTCAAAGCCAGATAAAAGCATAAGATTCTACACTGATTTCAGAACAAGGAATGTCCCAAAGATGATTTCCCACTACCCAACATTGATATAATTGTGGACTTATCAGTAGGGAATGAGATGTTTTCATTAATGGACGGATTCTCAGGATACAATCAAATAAGAATTGCCTGTGCATGGGGTACTTATTGCTGGAATGTTATGCCATTTGGGCTTAAGAATGTAGGAGCAACTTATCAAAGAGATATGACAACAATTTTCCATGATATGATGCATACATTTATGTAAGATTATGTAGATAATATACTTGCAAAATCTCATACAAGACAAGAACTTTTGAACATCTTGGGCAAGATCTTTGATAGGATTGAAAGATACCAGTTAAGATTAAACCCAAAGAAATGTGCATTTGGAGTAATGTCTGGAAAACTTCTTCGGTATATTATATCAGCTCATGGAATTGAAGTAGATCCTGAAAAGGTCAAAGCCATCATGGAAATGGAGTTACCTAGGAACATAAGTCAATTGTGATATTTACAAGGAAGATTGCAATCAATCAAAAGTTTTGTCTCTCAATTAGCAGATAGATGTCATCCATTCACTCATCTGTTACATAAGAAAGTTCCATTCAAATGGGATTAGAAATGTGAAGAGGCTTTTATGCAAATCAAAGAATATCTCATAAATCCTCTAGTATTGTTATCACCAATCAAAGGGAAACCATTGTTACTCTATATCTTAGTGACATATGTATCATTAGGCGCTCTCCTAGCACAACATGATGAAGAAGGAAAAGAAAGAGCAGTGTATTACATCAGTAGAACACTTGTCGACTATTAATTGAATTATACATCAATAGAGAAGACATGTCTAGCAGTTATATTTGCAACTCAGAAGCTGCAACATTATATGCTGACTCATTCTGTGAAACTGATAGCAAAGATAGATCCACTAAAGTATTTGTTGAACAAGTCAAATTTGATAGGTAGACTGACCAAATGGGTTATTATAGTGAGTGAATTTGATATAGAGTATGTTGATCAAAAAGCTATCAAAGGATAGGTCATTGCTGATCAATTAGCTAAAGCACCCTTACAAGATGACATATCATTGCACATTGAATTTCTTGATGCAGACATTCTAGCAATAAGTACAAAATTTTGGGAATTGTACTTTGATGGTTCTTATACACAATATGGATTAGGTGCAAGAATTTTGTTCATCACACCTCAGGGACACACAATTCCAAAATCATATAGACTGCGGTTTCCATGCACAAATAACACTGTAGAATATGAAGCAGTGACTATTGGGCTCAAAATGGCTATTGAATGGAATATCAAGGAATTGCATGTCTATGGTGATTCACAGCTTATCATCAACAAAATAAATGATGATTATCAAACTAAGGATGACAAGCTCATGCCCTACAAACAACTAGTAGAAGAGTTTAAAGAACATTTTGAAGTAGTATCATTCACTCAAATCCCAAGAAATAAGAATAAAGCAACATATGCAATGGCTGCAATAGCATCTCTCTTGCAGAATCAAGAAAATCAACAACATTACAAATTCTTGGTGGAAGATGTCTTAACCCCTACCATTCAATCCCAACATACCTACATGATTTTCCATATATCGGGAACCAATCAATCCTTATACGACCAAACTTATTAGTACTTAAAAGAGAATATCCTTCCTCCTAACCGATCCCACGATCAAAGAAGAAATTTTATCCATCAGTAATCCTGCTATACTATTATTGTTGATACCTTATATAGGCGAGGTCTAGATAGCACTTTATTGAGATGTCTCGAACAAGAAGAATCTGAGAAATTTCTTAACATAGTTCACGTAGGTATTTGTGGCACACACTCAAGTGGATTAACACTAGATAAGAAACTTCTTCGTATGGGTTACTGTTGGCCTATTGTGGAGAGAGATTCATTCACATATGCCAAGAAATGCAGACAATGTTAGATCCATGGGAATCTCATCCACGCACCAGCACAAGAATTGTATCCTATGGCAAGATCATGGCCATTTTCTCAATGGGGGCTTGATTTGGTAGGTAAGATAAATCCTTCATCCTCTAATGGACATAAGTTCATTCTGACTACTACTGAATATTTCACTAAATGGATTGAAGCAGTACCTTTGACAAAAGTGACAGGAAAATAAATATCATCATTCATCTTGAATTATATAATATGTCTCTATGGAGTTCCTATGACCATTATCATTGATAATGGAAGACCATTTAAAAATCAAGATGTGAAGGAAGTATGTGAGAAATTCCATAACCAACATAGGTTTTCTACTCCATATTATCCACAAGAAAATGGTCAAGCAGAAGAATAAAATAAGACTATCTTGAAAATCTTGAAGAAAACAATCAATGAAGCTGGAAAAGATTGGCATATTCAGCTAAATCCTTCTCTTTGGGCATACCAAACCAGCATCCACACACCAATGGGGGAAACTCCATATTGCTTAGTCTATGGATTAGAAGCCGTATTACCAATAGAAGTAGAGATACCTTCTCAACAAGTTTCCTTGAAAGGTCTTATACCAGAAGAACAACAACGAGTCTCTAGACTTCAAGAACTTGAGCTGATCTAGGAACATTGCCAAAATGCAATAGATCATTTGAAGGTATATCAATAGAGAATGACAAGAAGTTATAATCCCAGAGTCAAGCCACACATTTTTCAGATTGGAGATATAGTTCTAAGGGAGAATCCAACAAATCAACAAGACCGAGAAAAGAAGGGTAAATTTGAACCAAATTATTTAGGTCCTTTTGTCATAGTAGCAACATATGGCTCAAGAGCATACAAGTTATCTACCCCTGAAGGTGATTGGTTTGATGAACCTATCAATTCTATCCATCTCAAGAAATTCTATGCTTGAGATATAAAAGTCTTGGAAAAAATCAATAAAAGCATTTAAAGTCCTGAAGAAATAAGTAAAAAGCAGAAAAGAAGAAAATCCATAAAAAGCATAAAACAACAGAAAAGAAGAAAAAAATCAAAATATGAAAAAAAATTCAATAAATTTAGATAGTGAAAACCTGGTAAATAGGCGCTATCTAAAAAATGAGTTCTTCCATCTATGAGATTGCACACCTATTCACTCCATCCTATCGCATCTATCATTGCCATATATCTTAGCTCATCCATTTCATCTTTCGCATCCATTGCTCTGAACCATTAGCAGAAAATATGTAGCTTAGCTACAATTATCAATTATATATCTTAGATTTTATCAGAATCAATCGATGTACATTATATCCCGCCATGGTTTGGATCTTGATCAATTCGTACATCCATAATAAAGTTTTGTTTCCACTGGGGGCAAAATCCTAATTCCTTTTGCAAAGGTGATCTTTTGAAAAATCCAAAACATTCGAAAAACTTAGAAAAACCAAAAACACCCAGGATTTAGAAGCAGATAACAAAGCAACAAACGAAGGTCAAGGCATTTCATGGAAACTGAATCGTGAAACTCAAAAAATGAAGAATCAACCAACAAGTAACAAAAGATTATCAATGATAATTCATTAAGATGATTATACTAGTTAATGACCATGGGAACATGTGAATGACATACAATATTCATTATATATATCTTAATTTTATTGCTAAATCATGTACTCTATGCGACTCAAGAATGTCCATGAATAGAGAAGCTATAATGGGGCATGGTTATTTTCTTTAATTGTTGCATGTGGTTTATCTCTTATTAAGGTATGTAATTGTCTAAGGATATGATTGACAAAAGATCAAAGAGGACGTTCCGAGTCATGCATGAAAGGAGATAATCCTTGTCTGTTATGCAAGAAATACTCGGGTCAACTTGATTCATTATATCAAGTTGCTTGTATTAACTTACTATATCAAAATCCCTATAAGAAATACTCAGGTTAGTTTGGATCATTATGTCAAGTTGTTTGTATTCTCTTACAACATTTTAAAGCTCAATGATGAAATCAAGCACTGTTACAAGACAAGCATATGAAGAATGGTAGTATCATTTTTTTTAGATTAGCTCATTATTCGTTGCGTTATAAGCATTTCATTTCATTCATAAATCAACGATCATAAATAAAGATTGAGTATACTTGGACAAACAAAAACAATTTGTATTAGGATCATTGAAGTTCATTAAGATCATTTAGTTGCATCTTTGCACTTAGATTCATAAACATTACATATAAAACATCAAAAACATTTGAATAACATATTCCATAATCATTCATTTGCATATAGATCATTTCATTCACATCATTTAAGTTAATAATTATTTTTCATTTGCATTTTCAAAATCAAAAGCATGTCATTCCATCATCATTGCATCATATAGAAGATCATTATCATAAAAAAAGAAAATAAAAGGTCATCATCCATGTAATCAATGCATATAGATCATCATCATATAGAGTAACATGCATAATAAAAGATCATTATATAGAGTCCATGTTTGCATATAGATCATCATAAAACAATAAAAAGTCCAAGTATATAATGATATCGGATAAAAAATACAAGTGCATCATCAATATAAATCAAGTCAAGGCTGTCCTATATCACTACCACCTGACTTTGTTCTTCTTTGTGGTTGTGGGTGAGAAGATCCTCCAGATGCCTGTCTCACACAATCACCACTCCTCTGAGGAGGTCCCATGACTCCACTTCTGCTAGTATCCATCCTCACAGTGGTATGATAGCTACCTTCTCTCTGGTTCTTTGTGACTAAATCCTCATGTAATCGTTGCCAGTGTGATGTCTCCTTCCCGACCCGAAATAGTGCTCTAACGGTATCAGCTGAGAGAGTGCCCGATCCAACCTGCTGAATATGATCAAGGAGACCTTGAGTATCCTACTGTGTCCTAAAAACCCTGTCTCTCTCTGTCATGAGTGTTTGTACCTATGTTGTAAGCTAATCTATCCATGCTCCAAGACTATCCATGGTCTCCTGCTCTGGCACATCCTACTCTAGCACATCCTACTGAGGGACATGAACCCCAATCCCCTCATCTCCACCTCCCTGTCCACCTGCTGAAATCTCAGTTTGAGTAGCTCTCAGAACCCATCATCTAATAAGTGGAACAAGATCCTTTGGATCCTCATCCTCTCCACCATGAGCTGCAATAACCCTATAGTCTAGCTAAATTTGACCAAAATTAATGCCTCCTGCAACCCCCATCTAGTCCAGTCATCCTGCCTTCTCCTATAAAGGGTAACCCTCTCGGTGATCTCATCCCTACCCTACCAGTATCCCTCCCAATCCATCCTACCTCTCTCCCACCCATAGGAAGTGGTCTCCCAATCCTGCCAACTGGTCCAAACGGTCCTCCATGGACTCTCAATCGACCTCCTCTCTGTCTGGGTCTCCTACCGCCTCCACCTCCATCTCCTCCCTCATCTCCATCACCTCCGACCTCCTGAGAATCTCTAAGCTCTTGTATCCATCTTTGTCTCCTTATAATGGGATCATCTGAATCGTCATCCTCATCTCCTAAGCTGGGAGGAGGGTCTGCTGGATCGATAATATGAGGAAACGAGTGTGCAAGTATGTACTGAGCATAATCTGCAGTAACCCTAGGATCTAGAATGTGCAATCTCAAATCATAAGCCACCCTAGGAGTAGCCAGAAACTTTGCACGTGCTATCTCAAATGACAAAGAATGTCCCCAATCTCACCTATCCTTGTAGCATCGTGCATATATCATGACACCAGTAGGCATGGGTTGAATGATACCAAACTATCTCAGAATGCGACTAATCAACTGTCGCTCAATAATGTATGGAGTCCGACCAATAATATATCTACTCTGCATAATAAATGGTAATGTATGTGAATCATCCATCCATGGCTCACAATCGATATAAGGTCTCCAAATAACACTATCCTGTGAATCAAGAACCCAAAGTCAATACTCCATCTTACCCAACTTATGCTGAGTAAGGATACCTACATATAGATAAACATATTTCTGCCTCTCACCACAAACTCTATGATGAATAGGCCACATAATAGCAATGTGCTCCTAGCACCAGATCTGCAAAAGTGTGCATCCTGTAGACAGACTAGCACTCTCATTGAAAACAACCTGATGAAGATCATGATACAAATGAGCAAGCATACAAACACCCCATGCATATCAAGTCCGATGCTGCATCATGCTCTGAATAATCTCACCCCAACCAACAACAAAACCTTGAGATCTCTTGTCTGGAAAGATGAATCCCCCAATCAAACCTTCAAGAATCATAGGGAGAGTCTTGTAATACATAATCATATCCTCCCATCAGATTTCTCCTCTCGAAATGCTCTCATCACCAAATACGACTCTGCAAGCCTCTATCCCTCCACGATCCTGAAAATCGTACTGGACTAAATTACCGGTCACTGGGATATGGAGAATCCTGTAGACATCCTCAAGCGTCACACTAATCTCACCTGTGGGTAGGTGGAAAGTGTTATGCTCACTATGCCATATCTCGGCTAAAGCTGTCAACAATCCCCTATTATGAGTAATATCAAGCATGTATAACAAGTGGCATAATCCGCATGCATCTATATGTCTCACCTCAACCTGTGTAAGCTCTGACACTAAGTGGCGCATAGCCGGGAATTTCTCCCGACACTGGAGAACATCAAGTTTCTCCTATTTACCAAGAGAATTTGATCAATTATCAATAATCTATCTCTCAAAGAGATCGCTAATCTATCACATCAACAATTGATAAATATTTTCAAATGAAGCAAATCAGGCTATCAAATCAATCTAAACCTAAAAATCATGGTTTTTTATCAATCAAACTCTGTTATGCTCTTAATCAGAAAATACATCGGTTCCTTAGAGCTAATCTATCAATCTATCCAATCAAATCAAATCAATCAATCATTTATCCTATCAATCAACATTATCAAATTTCAATCAATCAACATTATCAAATCACAATACCAAAATTTAATCATCCAAGTGAATTTTAACATGAGCAACATCACAAAAAATTGTTTGAGGCACAAGCACTAATCTTTTTCCCAAAAGCGCTATTCTATTTGAACATAGGCGCTAAATTAAACATATGCGCAAACCTTTTTAACAAATGCGCTAAACCTTGCAACAAATGCATGAAACAAATCATAAGCGCTACCCTATTCGGCATATGCATGAACATTCAAAGAATAAGTGCTAACAAAATAGATGCACTAATATACATTGCAAAGGCGCTAGCAAAATGAAGCACTAACAAAATCAAAAGTGCTAACATTGAATACAGAAGCGCTAACAAATAAAACAAAAGTGCTAAACAAAGATGCCGAAAATAAAAAAAAAATCAAAACAACCAAACACACGCCAAACAAACATGCAAAATTGTACCACAAGTTGCAAAAAGGCTTGGGATAAGGTACATACCGGATACCCATACTCAGGAGGTCATTGATATCGTCGAACGTGCTCAAATCGATGGTTCTCCAACGGGATCACCATTTCGCCACCTCACCAAGATAATCTCTTCACAAGCTGACAAGGATGAAAATGAAATTAACATTACCTTTGGTTAATTTTATATTTACCATTTGGAAGGGTAATTAATGCTATTAAAATGGGGCAATTTTTTTTTTTTCACAAATAAATTTAATTGAAGGACCTTTTCAATTATCGTGAGATCAATGGCTTATCCAAAATTTTAATCAATTTCACGATCAATCTCTCGAGGGGGCACACAATCAGGATTTTTATCTCCATCAGGCACACTATCAAGACTTGATTTAATCTTTGAAACAATTTTATCTCGACATCATTTCAAAGAGGGGCAAAATGTATACACATAAAAATGGCTATGAGCAATTAAATAAATTTTTAATATTTATTTAATATTTATTCTTTTATTAAATAGTTAATTTGAAAAGATTAATTTATTTAATTCATTTCGTGTCTCTATTAATTAATTTAATTGAAATATTTTATTAATTAATTCATCTATCCTATTCCTCTAATTAATTAAATATCTAAATATTTTATTATTCTTCTAATCAATTAATTAAATATCTAATATTTAATTATTCCTCCAATCATTTAAATATCTAATATTTAATGGTTATTCTTCTATCCTATAGTCTCAAATATTAAATAATTCTCTCTTTTCCAACTCATTCTTCCATCTCCACTTCATCTTCCCTTTGCCAACTCATCAGTCATGTGGCTAAAGATATTAATATTTCTTAAATATTAATTCATCATTTATCTCCAACTTCCAAATTTAATGGAATATTATGTACGTACACATATTTCTTAACCTTCTTCTATATTCTCTCCAACATCCCTACATCTTAGGAAGGACTTGAGTCCATTTGTCCTCTCATGCCTAAATCTTCTTCAACCATCCCTAGATTCCCTCTGTCAGCAACCCAGTCAAGGTGAGATGAGTGACACTTGTCTTCTCCTTCCCCCTTTCTCTCAACCTTCACCTTTGCTCACAACCATCCAAATATGAAGATCTGATCATGACCGTTGATCCAGGACACATCATCTTATCCTCTCAAAGTCTATAAAATTAGGAGTTTGAGTTGAGAAAGAGTTAGTCTTCAAGTGAATTTACAAGTTAATCATTTGTGAAAACTTATGCATCCATGATTTTTAATCTTGAAGCAATTTAGCATAATCATTTAGCATAATAATTTAGTATTGCATATCATAGTATCAGTTAACTACCAATTATCAGTCCATTCTTCATATGCCATCTTGGAAGCTATCAGTGCTTGTCTGAGAGAACACCATCTGCAACCAGGAATAGTGGAGTTAGGACACAATGAGACTTAAATCATGAAGGTAAAAATAGTGTTTTTATTTTAATATCAATTTCATGTAGTTTCATTGGTTGAGTTTGGATTTCTTGTAGCAATTTCCTTTGTATTTTGTGAAACTAATATGTTGCAGGTAGTATTCTGATGATGAAATTCAAGTCGACACACCTGGTATGATAAAATAGATAAGTATCTTTCAAAGCTCGGTTTTAGAAAAGGTAATGCTGATAGCAACTTATATTATAAGATTGAGCATGATGACATACTGATCATTGAAGTCTTTATTGATGATATCATTTTTGGAGGAGAATAAAGTCTATGCATGAAATTTGCTGATGACATGAAGAATGAATTTGAAATGTCTATGATTGGAGAGATGAAATTTTTATTAGGTTTTAAGACCACTCAAAATGACAAAGGTATTTTCATTTGTCAAACTAAATATGTGAAAAAATTGCTAAAGAAATTTGGAATTGAAAACTCAAAACCTGTTGGAACCCCTACGATAACGGGTTGCAAATTGTCAAAGGAAGATGATTCTCCTAGAGTAAACTCATCTAGATACAAATCAATGATTGGTGGATTACTGTACTTAACTTAGACCAGCCTGGATATAATGAATGATGTCTGCATTACTTCTAGATTTCAATCAGATCCAAGAGAAAGTCATGATATTGCTGTTAAAAGGATATTCAACTATTTGGTAGGAACAACATATTATGGGTTATGGTATCCAAAGGATGATGATTTTAGATTATGTGCTTACAGAGACTCAAATTGGGCAAGAGATGTTGATGACCGAAAGATCACTACAGGTGATACATTCTTTCTTGGGAAGAAATTGGTCTCATGGCTTAGCAAGAAACAATCATGCACTTCATTATCTACTGCTGAAGTTGAATATGTAGTTGCCGCAACAAATTGCACTCTGATCTTATGGATGAAGCAAATGTTGAAGGATATTAGGGTAAGTTATGATGAGCCTATTTTAATTCACTGTGATAATACAACTGCTATTGATATGTTAAATAATCCGGTATTTCATTCCAAATAAAAATACATATCTATAAGGTATAATTTCTTGAAGGAAAAGGTTGAAGTAAAGGAAGTCAAATTGGTATATGTGTCCACTAAGGGACAAATTGCAGATATTCTAGCAAAACCATTGTCTAAAGATATTTTTTAATATCTCAGAGATCAGTTGGGGGTCACCACCCCTCCAGAAGAGACTTAGAGATGTAGGGATGCATCAATCTAGTGAGCTTAGCAGAAATATCTTTCGATCCGGGTTGATGGAATAATGTTGCTGCTCAGGGGGAGTAGTTAGCTATTTGGTTTGGAATCAACCCTTTGTCATTGATGTCAAAGGGGGAGAGGTGTTCATGTGAAAAATAGTAAATCACAATCTAGTTTTGGAGATTTATTTTAGATTAGTTTTGGAGATTGTTGACATTCCTTGGCACTTGGATGTTTTTCACATTCAGTGTTTCCATCAATGCCAAAGGGAGAGATTGTTGGAATTATGCAGGAATTGATTATGTGTTGTCATTGATGTCAACACCATGCTTCGGTTGGACCTGTTCTAGTAAGACTTGGTTTTGGCTGAGGTTTTCAGAGATTCTGATCCGGTATGATCAAATTGTTGGATTTGATTTTGGAAGTTTGTTTAGGATTATTATATGCTTGTAATATTCAGTTGGTTCATGATTTGGTTCTCTGGAAGCTGTCGTTTATGTTTTGGTTTGCCAGTTGATATTCTTGGTCCCGGTTGACAGTACTGGTTGGTGATATTTGATGAAATGGTTAAGTGGTTTTGATCTGGCTTCTAGAAATGGTTCCTAATGTGTTGAAGGTGATCTTGATCATGTCCTAATTTTTTGGTGGATTGACATTGGCTGGCGTGCTGATTTGGTGATCCTATTTGGGTCAGGTTGGTTATTCTTTGTTGTTGACACTGAGGGTTTCTACCGGTTGGAGTTTTGTGCTGCATTTGGCCTTGGCATGATTTCCAGTGGATATAATTGTTTGGGAATTTGAATTAGGTCCATGCTATATAATGTAAATCATAATATTGGTCTGGTGGTATCGTGTGATGTAACTTATATAATTATGAGTTATGTGTTTAGGGTTTAGCCAACCTTGCTTATCAAGGTTGATGATCTATATATATAGGTGATATATTCATGTAATTTGTATGGATGGTTATTTCTGCATTATCAGAGAAATGTTTATGTGCAAACAAGTATATATCATTCAGCGAAGGGTTTGAGAATTTTTTGGTGTTGCAGGGCAGACATCTGTGCTTAACTAGAATTGTAATCAAGCATTAGGAGATGCTATTTCCACAGTTCATTTCCTTTGGATTGTAGTCCAATGTTTATGTAAGTCAGTGAGACTTCCCTTTTGTATTGAGCAATGATCTCTAGGAGGTTGGCCTAATTGCAAGTGCAATCCCCATTGTAATATTCAAGATACTGCTGCAGAAGTATTATCTGACTGTGGGTAGGGTTTCCCACTGTGGTTTTTCCCTTAACCGGGTTTTCCACATCAAAATTATAGGTGTTATGTGTTGTGTTCTTTCATGCTTTATCTTTCTCTGTGATGTTGTTATATTGCTCCGGTAGAAAGTTTATAATATGCATTAATTGTTTAACTTGTGGAAAACTGATTCACCCCCCTCATTCTCAGTTTTCCTTTGGTCTAATCTAACTATTGGAATCATAACTTGTTAACAATTCCATCTTCTTTTTCTTGGGGATCAATTGCTCTTGAATTATTGCAATTATTGTAAAATAAGGAGAAAAAATGGAAAAGAGAAAAAGAGGCCTTAGAAAGAAAACAACAAGAGAAAGATGTAAAAATAAACAAGCTGGAGGATATGATAGATAACTTAGCTACTCTGTTACCTCAGGTGCTAGAATTTAGGCCTCCTCCAAGAGTATAGTTTCTTTATTTGAAGGAATTACATCTTTCTTACAAGATAGGTAAGGAGTTTTCTGGATTGAATTCATCATTAATGACTCCTAATGAGTTTGTAAATGCCTATATTACGTCTCCTCCTGAGAAAAAGAACTTACTTTGTGAATTCTATCTTCACAATTATGTTATTCCATACACTCCTCAATGGAATTCACTCCTTTCTATTGGAAATGTTCATCTTAGCACATTTATGTCTTATATTCAAAATGAGAATGTTAGGGGTGAACAAGCTAGAGATTATATGGATATGGAACAAATTGTTCCATTACCATTGAGGGCTAAAGTAGGGGACCCAAATGAAATCTATTATAGATGGAACCAACTTACTTCCAGTCCAGGGGTCAAAAGAAGGATTCTATCACTAAGAGAATACGTTCACACTAAATATGAACAAATGGTAGAAACATCTACAAGAATAGTGTATGGACTGTTAGGAACCGGGAAGGACAACTGAGGGGGGGGTGAATTAGTTGTCAATAAATTATAACCCAAAACCAATTATTTCAACTTAAAACTCAGTGCCGGTAAAATAGATTAATAGTTATAGCAATATTGATACAACTTAATGCATGAAACAGAAAGCAAAACACATCCACAACACATGACATAGAGATTTTGACGTGGAAACACTGTAAGGGGAAAAACCATGGTGGGAAACCTTACCCACAATTAGATGATACTACTGCAGATAGTAAGTGAATACAATAATGGGGTCTGCACATGCAAAAAGGCCAACCGCCTAGATCTCACTGCTCAATCATAGAATAGGAGTCACACAGACTACAATTGAATGGTTAAATCCAATAACAATGTACTACTTCAGTATAGCATCTACAATGCTGGATTCAGTACCGGTTTAAGCTCTGACCATGAGTGCCAAACACCTTCTTAACCTTTCCTTCAACCTTCAGATAATATCTGCATGATTCACACAAGGATCTGCTTATTTTCGCTCTTCACAATGATCTTGAATATTCGCACACACTCACACAATTACTCATACATCTTCAAGATAAGATCTCACAATTATTATATAAAACCTAAGACCTCATGATTAGGTCGGCTCCCTAAAGATATTACATTTACAAAATAAGTCTTGATGCAATAAAATATGTCGGCCTCAATAAATTTACACATTATTCAATCAATAAACCATTTCCAAAACCTGTCGTGCTGATCTAGAACATGATATCTTGTATTGGTCCATAACCTAGACCTATCTACCGGTAAAGGAAAATATGTGAACCCAATCAGACCAAAAAGAAAAACACCAAATGTAAACATCCAATCCATGTCTTTGACATAACCAAATGATCTCCAAATGATAACAAGTCATCATCAACTTCCCGAGCTACCGGTGAAACATATACCAGTGACTGTGCATAAGCCAATATCCATACCGGGACCATAATGTGCCGGTTCAACAATAAACCAATATAACCAGAGTGCCAAATCAACAATGTAGACCTCCAAAAAGATAAGTGTTGACATCAATGACAAAACCAATGCAACACATGACGAAGTCATCCATAATACCAAGAATCTCCCCCTTTGGCATTGATGGAAACACTAGATGGAAAAACATCTAAGTGCCAAAAACAGAATGCCAAAAATCAACAATCTCCCAAAATAGATCAATACAAAGTTCTGTACCAAAAATAGAAACAATATAACCAAAACCAAAATACATCTCCAAGTATAATTTTTTTCCATAGACATCTCTCCCCCTTTGACATCAAATGCCAAAGTAGTTAAGAATCAAAATCAGAACATAACATACAACTAACTACTCCCCCCAAGCAATAGCTCTCCTTCATCAAAACTGGAAAAAGATTTTTCTGTTAGTCCTTGCTGGTTTGATGCCAATCTTCATCATTCAAGTCTCTGCCAGTGTGGAGATTACCGCAAGCTTCTCTCTGAGATATTCAAATGTTTCCTTAGGCAAAGGCTCTGTAAAAATATCAACAATTTGCTCTTTAGTATTCACATAAACCAATCTCACTTCATTTGCTTCAACATTTTCTTTCATAAAATTATACTTAATAGAAACATGCTTTGTTTTAGAGTGAAATACCAGATTCTTTGATATATCTATTGTTGCTGAATTATCACAATAAATAATTACCGGTTCTTTGTATTTTACCTTGATATCCTTCAACATTTGCTTGATCCATAATACCTGAGTGCAATTAGTTGCTGCTGCAACATATTCTGCTTCTGCTATAGATAATGATGTACAAGTCTACTTCTTGCTGATCCATGATATTAATCTTCTGCCAAGAAAGAATGCACCGCCAGTGGTACTCTTTCTATCATCCACATCTCCTTGTTGGTATTATGGATGACTTCATCATGTGTTTCATTAGTTTTGTCATTGATGTCAACACTTATATTCTTGGAGGTCTACATTGTGGATTTGGCACTATGGCTATGTTGGTTTATTATTGAACTGGCAAATTGTGTTCACCGATATGGTTAGTGTCTTATGCACAGTCACCGATATATGTTCACCAATAGGATATATTGTTCACCGACAGTGATGATGACTTGTTATCATCTGGAGATCATTTGGTTATGTCGAAGACATGGATTGGAAGTTTGGATTTGGTGTTTTTCTTATTGGTCTAATCGGGTTGACAGATTTGCCTTTGCCTGCAGATAGGTCTAGGTTATGGACCGGTACATGATATCTATTCTAGATCAACATGACACATTTTGGAAATGGTTTATTGATTTGATATTGTGGTAAATGTATTGAGCTGACATGTTGTATCACATCAAAACTTATTTGTAATTGATTTAATTGTAATATCTTTAGTGAGCCGACCTCATGTATAGGTCTTAGGATTTGTATATATGATTGTAAGGTCTTATTGAAGATCATATATGATCATGGTATGAGTGTGTTCAAATATTGAAGAGCAAAAATAAGCAGATCCTTATGCGAATCATGCAAACATCATTTGAAAGTTGAAGGAAGGTTATGAAGGTGTTTGACACTCATGTTCAGAGCTTAAACTGGTACAAAATCCAACATTACAGATGCTATTTTGAGTAGTCCATTGTTATTGGATTTAACCATCCAATTGTAGTCAGTGTGACTCCTATTTTGTGATTGAGCTTTGAGCTCTAAGCAGTTGGCCTTTCTGCTTGTGCAGACCCCATTTGTATACACTTACTATCTACAGTAGTATCATCTGATTGTGGGTAAGGTTTACCACCATGGTTTTTTCCCTTATCGGGTTTCCACATCAAAATCTTTGTGTCATGTGTTGTGGATATTATTTCTCTTTATGTTTCATGCATTAAGTTATACCGGTACTGCTATAACTGTTAATCTGTTTTATCGGCATTTAAGTTTGGTTTACCGACATTAAGTTTAAGTTGGAATAATTTGTATTTGGGTTATAATTTATTGACAATTGGTTGACAACTGATTCAGCCCCCCTCTCAGTTGTCCTTCCCGGTTCCTAACACTCCTGCCCAATTTGCATCTGTATATGCACATAAATCAAAATTTTCATCCTTAGGATACCATAAACCAAGATTTGTTGTGCCTTGTAGGTACCGAAAAATCCTTTTTACTACAGTTTCATGATTTTCTTTAGGATTGCTTTGAAATCTTGAAACAATACACACTGCATTCATTATATCAGGTCTAGTTTGTGTCAAATACAATAACCCTCCAATCATAGATTTGTACCTTATCAGATTTATGGGGGCTGAATCATCCTTTAATGTCAATTTATCAGTTGTAGTCATAGGAGTGCTTATCGGTTTGGAGTTTTCCATTCCAAATTTCTTCAAGATTTCCTTCAAGTATTTTGTTTGACATATGAATATACCTTTATCTATTTGAGAAATATGAAAACCTAGAATTTTTTTTATCTCTCCAATCATGGACATTTCAAATTCTTCCCGCATCTTGTTAGCAAAGTCTTTACATAACCCTTCTTCTCCTCCAAAAATGATATCATCCACAAATACTTCAATAACCAAAATGTCATAATTGGTGTTTTTGTAATACAAATTATTGTCAGCATTACCTTTTGTGTATCCAAGTTTTAGAAGATATTTATCCAGTCTAGCATACCAAGCTCTAGGAGCTTGCTTCAATCCATATAAAGCTTTCCTTAACCTGCAAACCATATCCTTATCATCTGTTAATAAAAATCCATCAGGCTGTTCAATGTAAACTTCTTCTTCAAGATCTCCATTCAAAAATGCACATTTTACATCCATCTGATAAACTTTATAGTTTTTGTGAGCTGCAAATGCAAGAAATAGTCTTACTGCTTCAATTCTGGCTACCGGTGCAAGGGTTTCATTATAATCAATTCCTTCTTTATGAGAATAACCTTTACAAACTAATCTTGCTTTTTTTTTGATTACTTCACCATCTTCATTAAGTTTATTTCTGAATACCCATTTAGTTCCAATTACATTTTTGTCTTTAGGCCAGGGAACTAATGTCCAAGTATTATTCTTTTCAATATGTTCTAATTCATCTTCCATTGCTTTTATCCAATGTTTATCTTGACATGCTTCAACAACTGATGCTGATTCAACTTGAGAAATTAAACATACCTCTTCATTTGCCAATCTTCCTCTAGTCATAACACCTTGATTTTAATTTCCAATTATCTGATTTTCTGAATGATTCAATCTTACATACCTGGGTTTATTCTGATTTCCACTTACAGGCTGTTGTTCTTCAGTCACAGTTGAGTTTTCTGATGATGCCGGTGTGACTAGTTCTTCATTATGTTCTAGTGCAATCTGTGCCGGTTCATTTATAATCATTTCTACTGCTGGTTCAGAACCTATAGATCTTGATTCTCCTGTAATATGTTCATCTATCTTCACATTAGTACTTTCAATTATTTTCTGTAGTCTTTTATTATAACATCTATATGCCTTGCTTCTAGTTGAATAACCAAGAAATATTCCTTCATCACTTCTAGGATCAAATTTGCCAATAGACTCACCTCTCCTAATATAGCATTTGCTTCCAAATACTCTAAAATATTTAAGAGTAGGAATATGACCGAACCATAGTTCATAGGGGTCTTACTGGTTTCACCTTTGATGTGAACTCTGTTGAAAGTATAAATCGTTGTATTCACTGCTTCTCTCCAGTACATATGAGGTAGATTTTCTTCAATCATCATGGTTCTTGCTGCATCCAATATAGTTATGTTCTTCCTTTCCACAACTTCATTCTCCTAGGGTGTCTGGGGTGCTGATAGTTGGCTTTTGATTCCATTCTCTTCACAGTATGCATTGAATTCCCTAGATGTAAATTCTCCTCCTTCATCAAATCTCAAACATTTGATTTTATTTCTGGTTTCATTCTCTTTCATTGCCTTGTATATCTTGAATCTCTCAAAAGCTTCGGATTTCTCCCTAAGAAAAGTAACCCAACACACTCTAGAATAATCATCAATTATTAGCATAAAGTATCTATCACCCTGAAGACTCCTTGTTCTTGCTGGACCACATAAATTAGTATGAATTAAATCAAGAATATTATTGAATATCTAAAAAATGCTCTTAAATGTTTTTCTAACTTGCTTTCCCATTTGACATTCCTTACATACCGGATTATGAGGTTTCACAATCTTAGGTAAATTCCTTATTGCCTTGGTTGAATTGATCTTTACAATGCAATCAAAATTCAGATGATAGAGTCTTTTATGCCATAACCAACTTTCATCAATCTGAGCAATCAAACATGTCTTATCACTGGTATTCAAATGAAAGATATTACCTTAAGTCTGATTACCGCTTGCAATCTCCAATCCAGTTCTGTTCATGATTTTACATTTTCTATTCTTGAATTGTAGTTGAAATCCTTTTTCCACTAACTGACCAACACTCAAAAGATTATGCTTTAAACCTTCAACATAATAAACATTGTCAGTATTGTGCTTACCATCCAAAGATATAGTGCCTCTTCCTTTGATTAAACAAGCTTTGTCATCTCCAAATCTTACTAGACCTCCATGATATTCCCGAAATGATAAGAATTTGCTTTTATCACTAGTCATATAATGCGAGCAACCACTATCAATGATCCATTCATCCTTTTCTTCAATTTTTGTTGCTAATACCTACTCTACTGGTTTGACAATAGGTGTCAGTTGATCTTCTTTTATTGCAACAAATGCCCATCCACTATCTGCTGGACCTTCATAAGAGTCATCTGTAACACCTTAATCTGCATAGTAACATGACTTATCTCTATTTTTCTTAAATCTGTATCTCTGATATTGAGGGTTAGGTTTATATGTTCTTTTTGCCTCATCTCTTAGTCTTGAATGTCTATCAGGACACCTAGACGCCATATGACCAACTTTATTGCAATTAAAACATTTGAAAGGTGCTTTAGCTTCATACTTACTTCTTGCTAGACCTTTAGGCATCTTCCTTGTAAATATTGCTTCAAGTTCTTCAAGTTCTTCATTTTCTCTTCTGATATCTTCAAGTTCTTTTGCATAAAGTGCTTTCCAATCAGATTTGTTAGATTATGATGATGATGATGATGCTGATGATGATGCTTTGAAGGCTATATCAGTTTTGATTGTAGCAATAGGACCAAATTCTTCAAGCTCAAATGCTGAAAGTTTTCCAACCAAAGTATCTCTAGATACTGATGTATTAGGCATTGTTATCAACTCATTAATAGTTGTCACTTTCATTTTGTAAGCCGATGGAAAAGCTCTTAAAACTTTAGAAACAATTTCATCTTCACTTAAAGATCCTCCACAATATTGTATTCCTAACACAATTTCATTAACTCTTTCCATAAATGCAAAAATTCTTTCATCCTCTTCCATTTTTAAATTTTCATACCTGACTCGATAACATTCCAATTTTGCAATTTTGACAGTGAAATCTCCTTCATTCAATGTTTCTAGTTTATCCCAAATAGATTTTGTAGCAGATCTATTTGATAATCCCATGATTTGTTGATCTGATAATGCGCTTAGAAGTGCTTCTCTTGCTTGGCAATCATTCTCCAAGTCTTTAGCCAAGGTCAGTGGATTAGGGTTATTCGAAGTAGGAGAAACATACCCATTCTTTGTAACATCCCATATATATCTTCCAATGCAGTTAAGATGTGTTTCCATTATGATCTTCCATATACCATAGTTAGTTCCATCAAGTTTGGGACTATCCTTCTTGAAGATATTTGTCATCATAGGATCTTCTCAAGCTGTTAGGATTCCACAAAAAAGAGGACCAGGCTTTGATACCAATTGTTAGGAACCAGGAAGGACAACTGACGGGGGGGGGGTGAATCAGTTGTCAATAAATTATAACCCAAAACCAATTATTTCAACTTAAAACTCAATGTCGGTAAAACAAATTAACAATTATAGCAATACTGCTACAAATTAATGCATGAAATAGAAAGAAAAACACATCCACAACACATGACACAAAGATTTTGACGTGTAAGGAGAAAAACCATGGTGGGAAACCTTATCAACAATGAGATGATACTACTACAGATAGTAAGTGAATATAATAATGGGGTCTGCACATGCAGAAAGGCCAACCGCCTAGAGCTCATTGCTCAATCATAGAATATGAGTCACACTGACAACAATTGGATGGTTAAATCCAATAACAATGTACTGCTTCAGTATAGCATCTACAATGCTGGATTCAGTACCAGTTTAAGCTTTGACCATGAGTGCCAAACACTTTCATAACCTTTCCTTCAACCTTCAGATAATATCTGCGTGATTCACACAAGGATCTTCTTATTTTTCGCTCTTCACTATAATCTTCAATATTTGCATACACTCACACATACACTCATACATCTTCCAGATAAGATCTTACAATTATTTATACAAAACCTAAGACCTCATTATTAGGTCGGCTCCCTAAAGATATTACATTTACAAAATCAGTCTTGATGCAATACAATATGTCGGCCTTAATACATTTACACATTATCCAATCAATAAACCATTTACAAAACATGTTGTGCTGATCTGGAACATGATATCTTGTACCGGTCCATAACCTAGGCCTATCTACCAGTAAAGGCAAATATGTGAACCCGATCAGACCAATAAGAAAAACACCAAATGTAAACATCTAATCCATGTCTTTGACATAACCAAATGATCTCCAAATGATAACAACTTATCATCAACTTCCCGAGCTATCGGTGAAACATATAAGATGCCGATGAAACATATACTAGTGACTGTGCATAAGCCAATATCCATACTAGGACCACAATGTGTTGGTTCAACAACAAACCAATATAACCAGAGTGCCAAATCAACAATGTAGACCTCCAGAAAGATACGTGTTAACATAAATGACAAAACCAATGCAACACATGACAAAGTCTTCCATAATACCAACAATGGACATCTGGCTCGAAGATGGAATGGGCTGCCTGAGAACCTAAAGAGAGTAGAGCCACACTATTTAAGAAACTATCATGTAAAACTCAGGCGAGAAACCACCTATATACACTTGGGGTAGACACAAAAACAAAAATGGATTCCCTTGATCTTTCAAGCACCTATGTTATGGTGGCCTAATCCTCACTGGAGGAATTGCAATATTATGATTTGGAACATGAATGAGACAGATGGGAGAATCTCAGAAAGGGATTGGAGTCCTATTGCTAAGACACAAGGGGAGACTTATGTTGCTAAATTTAGGCTACTAACTTGGAAATAAAATAAAAAGACCTCTGCTGAGGGAACATCTGCTAGTGGACCAGCAAAACCTTCAGTTGGGGGGCATGATGAGCCATAGTTTTATGCTTCTTTTATAAACATTTTGATATCTTTAAGACTCTTATATTTTGGTGATGGACTTCATGAACATGCTTTAACCGACCTTATATTCTTGTTTTGATAAGTCTTATTATCTATAGTTGAAACCTTTATTCTGACAGAACCATGAACTTTATAAATGCAATTATAAGTATTTACTATTTTTATGTCTGACTAATGAATGTGTTCAAAATGAATGGTCATGATGTGTGGATAGAATGCTTTCTCTAACCTTTATGTGGGAGATACATGAAACAATCTTTATGAAGGAACATGGTCTCATTTATAGTAATAGGGTAACGTGGACAAAATAATGGACAACAAGGCAAGAAGAGTTCAAAGATATGTTGTGGACTTGGTCACTATTGTTCCTGCTCATTTAGGAGTATGTAGACTAATTCTTATCTGTTAAAAAAGACTGTTAGTTGTCATGAAGGATGCTAGAGAGGATATAGGAAAAATCTACAAATGTTCAAAGAAGGACAAGAGTCTTGATTATCTTAGCTTTCCTAGATTTTATGAGTTTTAAATAATGATTCCACCTAGATAGTGGGGAGTGGAGTGAATGTTGTGGGATTTGTTGTTAAGGATGAATGTTATAAATCCTTTACGCATTCCTGTGTTAGTTAGTTCTTGATCTTATACTAAGTAATGTTATACTATCCAGTTGATTTTTGAATAAATAAGGTATCTATTTTCTAAGTCAATATAACATTATAATATGGTTGTGGGCTTAATCAGTTAATTTCTATTGTAGTTCTCATCTCAGGAGACTCATCCAAGGGGGCCCACTTTGTGAGGATTCTGTATGGTTTTCTTTTACGCACTTTATTCTTCAAGTTACTTAATTATGTTCCATTCGCTTTCTCATTGTTTGTTCCTGTTGCAATCCAATAACACTGAGAGGGGGGGGGGGGGGTGAATCAATGTTATACCAAGAAGTCCAATTTTAACCTTATTAAAACATGTTTACACCAATCGGTATACCGGTACATACATAATTGAAAGAAGTAAAGAAATCAATAAGCTAATCACATAAATGAGAACCATAACACACATAATTATACGTGGATAACCTAAAAGAGGAAAAACCACGGTGAGATTTGTGACCCACAATATCAATCTACTGGCCATATGAAGAGATATTACAAAATATAAGGGGCCTGCACTTGCAGGAAGGCTTATAGCTTAGAGCACACTACTCAATCACAAATGGAGCCTCACTGTCTACATATATATCCAGACTACAATCCAGCGAAGTGTTGAACTTCTAAGATAGCATCTTCTATGCTAGAATACAATTCTAATTTAAGCTTTGGATGTTTCGGTTTGAAACCCTAAACCCTTTATCAGAATAACCCTTTGCAAAAATATCCTCACATACATAGTCTCTCTGATATATTTCGCAACATATCACATCCACATATCCATAATCTCCTATCTATATCAAAATGATCTAATCCATATGACCTATATACCCTATACAACTTATCATGCATTATGTCATCTTACAAAGATTATTACAATATCAAATTACATGTCGGCTAGATAACATAAATACACGAATATCTAAATTAATTGTCGATGTCGGATCCAAGAGATGTCGGCCTCCAATATTGATAACCATATTCTAAACCATGTCGGCCTGCATTGCCAGTAACCAAATAAATCCTTCCATCCTGCTAGTGCCGGTGTAGTGTCTGTGAAGTGGTTGTCGGTACACAACTAAACCAAAACATAAAGCCGAAACAAAATACCATGTTTCCATAAATGACAACATAGTGAAACCAACCAGTTGAGTGTCAATTGCCAACAATCTCCCCCTTTGGCATTGATGGCAACACTCATGTGAAAAATGGTCAAGATTTCATCTGTCGGTTTCATCATGTCTGCTCCCTCTGAGTTGAAAATTCATCAATGCAAAATACTCCATACTCCTCCTAATGTATACAACTCTTTTCTTTTTCATATCAATATCACTCCCCCTTTGACATCAATGCCATCAAAAATAAAAAAAATGTCAAAGATCCAAAACTGTACAATGAATATCCCAAAAATATCTTATTGGAGGTTAACAAATTTCAAAATTTCTAGATCAGCCTTCTCCAATAGCTCAAGATAAGTATCCCAACCAGTTTTGAAAGTGTCAGAAATAGATACAAGTCCATTTAATATATGTGCAAATAACTCTTTCTCACTTACCTCTGTCGGTGTGGGCTTTCCAACCATATCCATACATTCCTTCTTATGTACACTAAGTGAATCCATCCGAGAACTCACCAAGCCTCTAAGACTTCTGTCTCTTCTTATGATTTTGTCTTTTTCCTTCTCAAGAAAAGAAATTTGAGCTTCCAAAATGAAAATTTGACCATCAATGGATGTAGTCAATGAAGTCAATCCATCAAAAGAATTAGCTATATTTGCAATTTTCTCCTAAATTTCCTTTATCTTCTTATCCACATTAATTGTAAGTATATCTATGTTACAATATACCCTATAAATATTTGTACACTGTTTCAAAGAATTGTCTATTAGTTTCAACTTTTCATCAATCTTCTTGTTCTTAGATTCAATCACCTGATCAAATGCAGCTCTTTTAGCCTTTGTGAATCTCTCCAGTGCTTTTCGGTTTGAAATCTGGTACAAGGATTGAAAATCCTTTGAAATATACCCAGTAATTGTCTTAAGCTTGCTAGATGGGCTTGCTTCATTGTCAATCTTGCATTGTTGACAGTCTTCTAGCATCTAACATATTATATAATTATGTCGGTATTTGGTTTTCAATTTCTATTAAGGATTTCTTGAAAATATTCGGATATAATAATACCGCTTCCTCTACCTCTCTTTGTTCATCATCCTCTAAGTGTTGATAATAAAAATTTACATTTTTTAACATGCCATCCTTAGTGATTTCATCTACTAATTTTGGAATGTCCAGAATGCCGGTAAACCCTAAGTCTTCAATGTGCTTTTATGCCGGTTTGATCTTTCCAGATTCTCTCATCAGCCTGTTCATGTACATGCCCTTTATTTCAGATGTCCCCAAGTCCTCAATGTGACAATGCATGTATGTATGCCCTAACATCTTTGACATGAACAAATCCCTCTAGAACACGCAAAAATGCTCCAACCAAATTTTCAAGGGTAGTCACATGTCGATACTGCTTGAAAATTGGCCTGGGGCGGTCCTTGACTTCTACAACAGTTGGATTTGCAACAAATATAGGAATAGATGATGATCTCGCTTCCATGTTTAAATATAAATACCTGTTGATTGCTTTCGGAGAAAAACTTAACAAATTATTCCAGTCGCTGGTGAAATCGCTTAAGAAGAAATCTGAGTGCATTGAATAGCCTTTGATCACTCTTAATTTCTCTTGATCACACTGAAATCACTCTGAATGAAAGGTGATCAATAATGAAGTGAATTTGACCTTTTATCCTCTGAGAAAAACCCTAATCTTTCATTGACATCAATGACTATCGGTGAAAGATACTGGATCTCAAACATAACATATCCATGCCAGATAAGCATCTCCAATGTCTAGAATATCTTCCAGAACCTCTTCCCAAGGTATATGTAGTATCTTCATGAATTTTTCCTACCCCTAAGGCATCTGCCTTAGTTACCAGATGAGCTACCTGCCGGTGCAGGAAAAACCTCCTCTGCCAGATAAGTAACCGGTGCATTCCCATCTGATGATTGTTCTTCAATCTTCCTAACCCATCTTTGAGTATGATCTTGTCAGATTTCACTAACCTTCTCTTTCCCTTTCTCATTTGATCCTCCATTGCCAACCAGTGGATTTATGCTTATACAAAATTTAGCAATATGTCCAGCCTCATTACATGCATAACATGTAACATTGTTAATTTGAATTGCTTAACCTGCACTGATTATCCATGTGTCCAAACTTTCCACATGCATAGCATTTAACATTCATTCTGCAATCTTCTGTCTTATGACCATACTTATTACATTTAGTATATTTACTAGGAGTTGAATCAAGGTTTTGATTTTCTCTATTTCTACATTGCCTAACCATGTGACCAAATCTATTGCAAACAAAACATCTATCATTAAATTTATAGCATTAAATTGCCTTACCGGTGCCTTATGGTTTTGATCTTCATTAGCAGTACCAGAACTCTGTCCTTGCTCAAATCCAAGTCCATTGGAATCTCTAATATGCCTTTGTCTCTTCAACAAATCATCTAGTTGTGTTGAACTAATCTTGAATTTTTCTTTATACTCACTTGCAGTAGTTAGATCTTCCCTCAGAATTATCATTTGTCTCTCAAGCTCTTGTTCATTACTCTGGGATTGTACTAAATTGGTTCTTAACATATCATTCTCATGAACCAATCTACCACATTATTCAAATTTGTTCTTCAGGGATACAACAAGATTTTCTTCCTTTTTCTTTCTGTCTTCAATAGCTTTAGACATCGTCATAGTTATATCTTGCATTTCATTTCTCATGACCATGTTCTCCTGACTAAACTTCTGACATTGTTCCTTAAGTGCATATTTTTCTTCATCATCCTAACTTTGCAAAAGTTCCTTCCTCCTAGCTTGAGCAAATGATAGCCTCTCTTGTAGGACAAGAATGAATTCCTTAGCAGAATTCATTTCATCTTGTAGCTTTAGTTCTTCATCCTTTCAGCATCATAATCTTCAAGTGCCATCTCAATTTGCTTCTCCAAACCCATGTCCATGGATTCTAGATTCAAGATCTTCCTCAAGCTATTAAACTTACTTTGAGGCACAAGGATCTGATACCAATTGTTGGAATCCAATAAAACTGAGAGGGGGGGGGGGTGAATCAATGTTATACTAAGAAGTCCAATTTTAACCTTATTAAAACACACATAAACCAATCGGTATACCGGTACATACAAAATTGAAAGAAGTAAAGCAACCAATAATACAATCACATAAATGAGAACCATAACACACAAAATTATACGTGGAAAACCTCAAAGAGGAAAAACCACGATGGGATTTGTGACCCACAATATCAATCCACTAGCCATATGAAGAGATTACAAAATATAAGGGGCATGCACTTGCAGGAAGGCTTACAGCCCAGAGCACACTACTCAATCACAAAAGGAGTGTCACTGACTACACATATATCTAGACTACAATCCAAAGAAGTTTTGAACTTCTAAGATAGCATCTTCTATGCCAGAATATAGTTCCGGTTTAAGCTCCGTTTGTTCTAGTCTAAAACCCTAAACCCTTTACCGAAACAACCCTTTACAAAAATGTCCTAACATACATAGTCTCTCTAATATATTTCGTATCATATCACATCCACATATCCATAATCTCCTATCTATATCAAAATGATCTAATCCATCCAACCTATATACCCTATACAACTTATCATGCCTTATGTTGGCTTACAAGGATTATTATAATATCAAATTACATGTTGGCTAGATAACATAAATACATGAATATCAAAATCAATTGTCGATGCCGGATCCAAGAGATGTCAGCCTCCAATACCGATAACCATATTCTAAACCATGTTGGCCTGCATTGCCGGTAACTAAATAAATCCTTCCATCCTACCAGTGTTGGTGCTTGTGCCGATGTAGTGTCTATGAAGTGCCTGCCGGTATACAAGTGAACCAAAACATAAAGCCAGAACAAAATATCATGTTGCCATCAATGAAAACATAGTGAAAGCAACCAATTGAGTGTCAATTGCCAATAGTTCCTGCAACCACAGTCTGTAACTCTATGACTTTTCCTGCAGCCATGATAGAGAAAAATAGTTATTTCTGTACAAGTTGAAGAAATTGCTATTTTGTTTGCAAAAATTAATACTATCTTTAAAGTTGTGATTTCAAGTAATTTCCTTTTTTTGTAAATAGTTGTTTAATCACTTTCAATTGCCTAAAAGTAGGATAGACTTGTTCCTGGATATTCTTAGTGGATATACTTTGTAGTACCATTTCAAGTTACACGTCCTAAGATTGATAGATAAATGATTCAGAAGAATGGAATTCAGATAGCTGCTCAATGGAAACTTGTGTCTCTAGCTTGAGTACCTAGCTGTGTGATAACCATTGTTTGCACCCACAAGAACCATGAATTTGTACATAAAGAAAGAGGAAGGATTAGAGATTACTAAAAAAGTATTCTACTCATTTGGATTTACTCTTATAAGTTTCAGCATTGTTGTGGAGGGGGAGAGCATCATCAAGAGTTTTACCTCTAACCACAAACTTGGTAGTCCCTTGCACACCTTCCTTTTGGAAGTGGCCTTATCCTTCACAAGGGTGTAGACCAAGGTCTAGGACTATTTGTCATATGAACCTAGTGTTTAGAACCTACATAACTCTAGTCGGTCACACACTATAGGTACCTTTTAACTAGGATGACCATCTAACGAGGAAGTGTATCTTATTCATGTGAATTTATGGTCACATGCAAAACATTGCACCACCTTGGCCAAGCACAATTAACATGCTAAACTGACAAAAAAAGCCAAATGCTTAATGCTTAAGAATACTAATGGTTATGAAAGACCTTTTTGGAAGATCCCTATCAAGTTTGTTAACTGTTATATTTATAAGTAACTTTAGACAAGTTTACCACTCCGTTGAACAATAAATTTCACTATTTCAAGATTTTAGGAGTTACACTAATTGACTGAAGATAGTTGATTACAATTGACAGATCTATTAAATTTTGTTTTTCCTTAATTCATGTTTTAGAGTCTCATCATACTGGTGTGACCCATTGGTCATTAATGATGTCATGTTTATCTATTATAGATAGAGTAGAATAGGGAGGCCTTATACGGCTCAATAACAGGATACATGACATTTCTCAATACATACTAAACCTGTATAATATTTCAATTATGTTTGAAGAGTGTTCCTAGTCTTGGAATGTTACAAATAACATTAGGGTCTGAGACTACAACTCGACCCCATTACATGACAGAGATACAAAAACTCTAGTACACAACATGTTTACACAACATTAAGAGATTAGATATTCAATAACTCCTATCAATAGCTTTTTCATGACATTATTTAATACATTGATCAATTATAATATGATGATCTTATTAAAATCACTAGTAATCTACGCTCTACTAACATTTCAACATATTAATCATGTGTTGGAGAAAACCCAAGGCAGGGACCTGTTCAAAGGGACAACGGTCGGTTGTGGACTTCTCTATTTGGTGTCAAACCAAGTGGAAAGTCCTCACTCCCTCCAGTTCATAATATCTCAGAACCAAAAAAGGGTAGATTTTATATTGAAGTTCCAGACTCAATGATTGAGCATAATATTAACCTTATGGCAATGACTTTGGTTCAAAAATTTCTTTGCCCAAGGCTGAATATTGATTTTGTCAGGGCGTTTGCAAAATGTAAATGGGTGCTTAAAGGTCAAGTGGAGATCACTACTATGTCCAAAGATGCACCGTCAATGGAATTTTCATGTAAGGAAGACATGTCGAGGGTGCTTTGTGATGGTCCTTGGTTGATTGAAAAATCAACGCTTGCTCTGCAAAAGTGGTCGCCTAAGATGGACCTAAATGAATCCTTTTTTGTACAAGCTCCTATTTAGGTCAGATTGTGGGGCCTTCCCCTAGAGTTCTGGGTTGAAGATGTCTTTAAAGGAATCACTAGCTCCTTTGGGGAACTCTTATCTATGGGTCCTATCACAACAACTAGAAGAAGACTTACCTTTGCTAGGATTTGTGTGGGAGTTATGCAAGGCATGGATATGCCCTTATCTATCGAGATTAACTCCAGATTGGGGAAATGGAACCAACCTATGGAATATGAAAGTGTCCCTTTTGCATGTTTTCACTGCAAAAAATTGGGGCATATAGATAGAAAATGCCCTCTACAGTTCATCAAAGAGAAAGAGAAGAAAGACAAGACAATGCAATGGAGAGAAAAAAAACCTGCAAAGCAACCCGAGATTGCTGAAAAAGAGAAAATGGTAGAAGAAGCCCAGAGTGTCATCATCCTTGACACCTTCGAGCAACAAGGGAACATTAATATGGAAAACCCAGAAAATATGATGCTTGAAGAAGGAAAAAAGGATCAAACAGGCAAAGACAAGAGAGAACAACAAGACACCAATCAAGAGGAACAACGAAGTGATAACCTGGAAGATGGAGAAATACAAGTGGTGTTACAGACCAAGGAGGAAGTGGATTCAAATTGCATTATGGAAAACACTAACAGAGATGGCCCTAGACCCAACTATGAGGAAGCCCAGAGGTGTTTGATTCTTGGAGGGATCTCATTGTCAGAATCACAACAATCGATGGATATGGTGAAATCTACCTTCCAACAGTCCTCAACAACCTCACTGCTTAATATAAGTGTTAAGTGGGATAAGGTTGATGATGTTGAGTAGAAGACAACCACCCAGAACATCCAAGAGGAAGATAGCTAGATAAATGAAGTAGCGAAACAAAAGAAAGTGGGAAAAAAGGGGCCGAAATCCATCCCTCAGGATACTCCAGTCCAGACAAGAAACTAGACTAAAACCGATATGGGTTTTAACCCCTCTCCTCTTGGAAGAAAAAAGTCAAGCCAGATCAGAGATCAAGAGGCAAGCAAGAATATAGTGGATGGTACTCAAATGACCATCCATGAGGTATGTTCCCTAATAAAAAAATGAAAATTGTTTCATGGAATATACGTGGATTGAATAGTCCACATAAACATGATGTTCTTAAAAATTTAGTTAGAGAACATAAACCAGACATTGTTCTTATCCAAGAAACTAAAATGACTAAAGAGAAAGTTGAGAAGATTAAGCTTTTTAAGGATGGGGGAGTTTTAAGAGGTAGCTCAGATGGTGCTTCTGGGGGCATTGCCATTTTCTCAAATCTAAGGCATGTTACTAGGGTGCCTATTAAGCATGATAGTAATTTGGCCTTTATTAGGTTTCATCATTTAGGGGATGGAACCTCATGGCTTCTGACTAATATTTACGCCCCTAATAATAGACTAGGTAGATGTAAATTTTGGAAGAAGCTGGAGGTCATTTGGTCTCTTTTTAAGGATGAAACGTGGATGGTCATGGGGGACTTCAACACCCCTCTTTGTGAGAACAAGAAGTCTGGAGGTGTCCCCTCTCAGTTAGATAGTAGAATGAATATTTTGAACTTTGTCAATAACTAGGGTCTGCATGATATTGATCTCCAAGGTGCCAATTTTACTTGGACCAACCGTAGGGCGAGGGAAGATCTTATTCAAGTTAGACTTGACAAGGCCCTTATTTCTAATGATTGGTTTAACCATTATCTGTGCTCCCTATCGACAATTTATAGGATTGGTTCTGACCACTTTCCTATGGTTTTTGTTGTTGAGAATATAAGTGTTAAAAGAAACTTCCCATTTAGATTTGAAAGGATGTGGCTGGACCATCCTAACCTTGAGAAGACCATTGAGAAGTGGTGGTCTATTGATGTCAAAGGTATCATGATGTATAGAATGGCAAAAAAATTAAGGTACATGAAAGATAATATAAAGAAATGGAACAAGAAAATTTTTGGGGATCTTTTTGCTGCCAAGTCTAAAACCTAACTTGAGCTTAGGAAATATAGGATAAAATCCAAACCAGTGGATATAATGAAGTGTCTATCATGGAGGAAAATGAAGTGCTTGTTAAGTATCATAAGATTATTAGAAGAGAAGAAGAATTTTTGAAACAAAAGTCTAGATCTCTCTGGCTTAAAGTCGGGGACACAAATACCAGGTTCTTCCATATGATTGCTATGAAACATAAGGCTGAAAATAGGATCTCAAAGCCAAGAATTGGTGGAATTGAAACTAGGAAGGACGATGAGATTGGGAATGAAGCCAAGAATTTTTTCAAATCTCTTCTCTCAGCGGATCGTGGTTTGGATGATTGTTCTCAAAGGGACATCTTAGAGACCATTCCTTCCATCATTAATGATGTTCAAAACAAGGCTTTGGTGGCCATCCCCTCTGAGGAGGAAGTTAAGAAAGCGATTTTATTTTTTGATGGTAATAAAGCCCCGGGTCCGGATGGGTTCCCGCTATTTTTCTTTCAAGCCTTTTGGAATATTCTCAAATGTGACATGGTTAAAGGCGTGCAAGAATTTTTAGGGGCTAGGATTATCTTAAATGAACTCAATGCTACTTTTCTGGTTCTGATTCCAAAATTTCCTGGGGCTGATTCTATGGATAAGTTTCGTTTGATAAGCTTATGCAATTCGTTCTATAAAATTATCTCTAAGGTGGTTACTAGAAGACTGCTAATGATTCTCCCATCTATAATATTTCCCCAACAGAGTGGCTTCATTCCTGCAAGACAAATCCTTGACTCTATCATTACTATTCATGAAAACATACACTCACTGGTGGAATCAAAGAAACAAGGTTTCCTGATGAAGTTGGACTTGTCTAAAGCCTATGATCATGTGGACTGGGGCTTCTTAGGTAAGGTGCTTGGTGCTTTTGGCTTCTGTGATAGGTTTATTCAGTTGATTGAACAACTTATCTCTACCCCTTCTTTCTCTATCATTGTGAATGGTGTGCTTTCCCCCTTCTTAAAAACTTCTAGGGGCATCAGGTAGGGGGATCCCATCTCCCCTATTCTCTTCATTATTTTGGTTGAATGTTTGGGTAGATTTATTAGCAAATTTGTTTCTCAAGGGCTTCTGTTGGGAATCTCTCCCTCTTCTAGTTTCAAAGCCTGTTCCCACCACAATTTGTTGATGATACCATCTTAATGGGCACTTCATCGATCAAATAAGATTCCACTATGAAGAACCTCCTCAAAACTTATAGTTCTTCTTCGGGTCAAACAATTAATTGGGAGAAAATCTATATTTTCTTCTTCAACACCCTAGAGGGCATATAGATTAGGATGGCCTAGATCCTTGGTTGCCAAATTGGAAAGCCCCCATTTATTTACTCAGGTCTTCCTTTGGGCACGAAACCTACAGAGTTGTTTTGAAACAGTCTTGTTGATAGATTCAGTAGGAAGCTGGCTGGTTGGAAAGGCACCCTTCTTAGTCAAGCTGGTAAAATCCAGCTTTTAAAATCTTCTCTCTAGAGTCTTTTGGTTTATGCTTTAATCCCATTCAAACTTCCTAGAAAATTTGCAGATGCTATTGAGAAAATTTAGAAAGCTTTCCTCTGGTCTGGGGTTGAGGAGAAGAAGAGAGTTGCCCTCATTGCCTAGGAAAATGTCTGTAAACCCAAAAAGGTGGGGGGTTTGGGTTTAAGAAATATTAGAACCCTGAACAAAACCCTTCTATCCAAACAAATCCGGAGAATCTATCAGGGAAACAAAGAGTGGAATGATATTTGGAAGGCTAAGTACTTACATGTGGTCCTTGCCATGGAATTTTTCCTTGCCTCTGATCAGATACTGAGTGGCTCTACTATTTGGAATAATGTTATCCATGCTAAAGGTATTGTAAGTTTAGCCAAAGTTTGGGCCATAGGTAATGGAAGGAAGATGGATTTCTGGGATGATGCCTGGATTGGAGGAGCTCCTATCAATAATTGTGTTTCTCAGATGATCATCTAGACATGTAAGGAGAAGTTCGGTGTTAAAGCTACAGATTATTGGAGAGATGAAAAGTGGGTGGACCTCAACACTATTGATCCCAACCTAAACCAGGTAAACTTAATGATCAACCATGCAATCTTAAATCCTAGAAGGGAGGACCACATGGTGTGGAGCGGTACCTCTTCAAGGATTTATTCTGTGTCATCTGTTCTCCTTATGTTGGCTCAGTCTCAAGACCCTAGCCCCTGTTGGGCTAAGGCCTGGAATCCAGGTTTGACTCCTAAAATTAATATTTTTTATGGATTCTTTTGTAAAATAAGATACTAACCACAGATAACTTGAGAAAGAGGGGTTTCTGCATCCCTAATAGATGCTATCTTTGTCTCGATGAGGAATCCATGAACCACATTTTTATACATTGTCCTTATGTCCAACCTATCTAGGATATATTTTTTCAACATTGGGGTTTGAATTGGGTGTTCCCAGAGGAGATTCAAGACTGTTTCAGGAGTTGGTACTGCATTACAAACAATCTGACTAGAAGAAATTTATGGAAGTTTTCCTTTCCACATATCCTTTGGGGTATCTAGAAAGAGAGGAATAACATAATCTCTAGGAATGATATTAACCCCTCCGAGGTGGTTTGGGCCAAGATAAAATATAATTTTGTTGAGAACGTGATGGCTAGGGGAGAGCATTACTACAATCGTAAGGACTTTGATGTTCTCAAGAGCTAGAACATCCCAGCCTACATGGACACTAACACCAACCAAATCAAAAGAATTATGTGCAGCTGGTCTTTTCCCCCTAATGAATGGTTTAAGGCTAACTTCGATGGGGCTCCTAAAGGGAATCCAGGGCTAGCTGGCTATGGTGGAGTTATCCGGAATGGTGCTGGCTTTTGTATTGGGGTGGTGGCCTTTCCCTTGGGGATTCAGACTAATCATCTGGTTGAAGCTATGGATGCCCTCGAAGCTATCAAAATACCACATAATCTAGGTGTCAAATTGTTATGACTGGAGGAGAATTCTAAAAACATTATCAATTGCCTCCTTGGTAAACACCAACCCTCATGGACGATTACAAATATCATTAATTCAGCCTTGGAGATGCTTGAGGGGTTCAATCAGTGCTACATTTCTCATGATTACAGAGTGGCCAACATGAGTGCTGACTGGGCCACCAATGAGGTAGTATGAAGCGGGCAAATAGAGATCTGGAATAGCGAGGTGGAGCTCCTTTGAGGGGCACACGACATCTTAATTTATGAAAGATATCATGGTAAGCAAGGCCAGATTGGAAATCATTTCCTGAGATGATAGGGGAGGTCGTGGCAACATGAATCAGTTTTGTATGCAACCGAGAAGGAGGTACATTAATAATTGTTAGATCACCTCGCATGATTTGTGGGTGCTTTTTTGTTATCAAGCAGAAGCATTAGAAATATCCATTGGCTTCTAGTGGTTTCTTCCCTGCTAATTAGAAAGTCCACAGTGAAGAGTGGTATTTACAGGATTTCATAGTTGACAGAAATCGATAACAAAATGGGTGGAAATATCAAGAGAACAGAGGCAACCAAAATTGATAAATGGTGAGACCGTCCTCAGGTCTGGGTTGTGCTGCAAGCAGCTAGGATAACTGATTTTATGGAGAGAATGCAAGAGAAACAACCAAAAATTACAAGGATTTTAAAAAAGGATGGAATAAAGGTACATTGACCATTGGCAGTAGGAAGGTCAAGGTGAATGAAACCATGATCACTGAGGCTAGGGGTCTACCGATGGATGACATCAAGTTTTATAGGGATAGGACGCTGTCTAATGTTGCAATGAATAAATTCCCTAAGGATGCGAAGGAGAAAGCCAGACTGGTGAAGGGAAGCCATACTTACTACTCGCCGAAGGTAATTAAGTTGATTTGGCGACATGTCTTGTTTGCTATTATGGAATTTATCACATTAGATGGGAGATTTACTAGGGTTAATAGCTATCATTTTGTTATTCTCAACCATTTTCGGTATAAAGAGAAAATTTCCATCCCATATTATTTGTTTTGTGCCCTAAATGCTGGGATAAAGGACGATGTCTCCTACCCCAAAACCAATCCTTCTATGCATGAGGGTCTGATGGTGATTTTGTACAATCACATCAAGAATGCCACTGTCCAATTTGAACATTGTAGAGGTTTTTGAGTTAGAAGAGGAATTGGAAGACTTAGATGATGATGATGGTGAAGGTTATGACACGAAAGCTGATGCAAAGGACGACCCCCAAATTGTTGGGTCGAGTAAGAGAAGAAGAAAAACATGACAAGAGAATCAAAGCAAAGGGCCGGCCGAAAGGAAGCAAAAGGGGGAGGATGATGATAGTTGGTATGAGAAGGAAGATGAGACTAATGATGATATGGAGATTGACAATGAGGAGGTCCAAATCCTCTCTAGCCAGAAGCATAAAAGGAAAGCTCTGAAAAAATGAGGATGTGGGAGGTAAGAACCATTTTCCATTCTTGACTGGTTCTAAGGATAAGGGTTTGGCTGAGGAGGACACCACCATGAAGGAAGCTAAGAGTGTAGATGTGAGGGAGGTGGATCTGGAGGTGAATTTGGATCCTGTAGAAGGCAAGGCCCATCAAGGCTCCCAACTGGATATTGACCTTTGCATCAAAAATGACACAGATAGCTTCAACAAGGTTTTCCTCTGGGTTCAGAAGGAAATTACAAGCATAAAAGCCAAGCAAACCTAGGAAGCTAGCAAAATTGAGACTTTAGAGGCTATTGGCATTGGTAAATTTAGCTCCCTCCCTAATTGTTTAAGTGAACTTACCAAAGCAATCAATAATGCTGAGGAGATCATTAATTCTCAACATAATAGCTTCCAAATACTGGAGAACAGAGCTGGAGCTACTAAAAAAAGGCTGGAAGGGGTTGAGAAAATGCTCAAGAAGATTGGGGAGTAGAGACATAAGATCTTAAAGGCCGTCTCTGCAAGTATGAAGGTTCTTATCAACAAGCTTGATAGTGACCAAGGGGATAAGGCCTCTACGGACACCATTGAGGTGAAGGAAGACACCCCTGAAGATAAGGAGACCGGTCATGGTAGAAGAACTCACACGAGAACTAGAAAAAAGCAAAGCCAAAGTAGGGAGATTGAGGAAATTAAGCAAACTACTAATAACTTGGAGTAACTGGAGCTGGAAGCTGCCGAGTTGCTTAAGAACTTTACCTAGCCTTGGCTCTTTCTCTGTCAGTCCTCTTTGTTATTTGTTGTCTCTTGATTTTTGTAGTGCTTTAATGGCTATCTTATGATATTTTGTTGTAATGGGTTTCGGGAGCCCATCAAAACTTGTTTTCCCTTAATAAAAAACATATGACTAGAAGCAGAGACTATTCACTTTTCTTTTATATAATCAAGAAGGATAGATTCAGCTACGTTCTCAGACCTTATATGATTTTATTGCAGATGCGTAACTTAGATAATGGTTCCTATCATTTAAATTAATAATCCTAATAGATTTGCATTGAATTTCATGGAGATATAATGATAACTTAACATGCCTATAAGGGCTTGAAAGGCAATGAGGAAATGTTGTTACTTCCACTGCCTTAGACTTTTCTTTTCCCTCCTTTCTTGATCCACAATAATGATTGGGTACTAACCTAGGATCATCTCTATCACGAACACAAAACAAGGGTAGGATGGGGGGATCATCTACATTACAACATATGAAACCAAGGGAATCCTACACAAGCAATAGAAAAGCTAGGAGTTAACACTTCTTAACTAGATGAGATGACCACTATTTTTCTAAACAAAGAGTAGGACAAGGGTAATGAGTAGCTCCAATCAATTCAAGAAAAAATTACACAAAACTAAAACACAATGGAAAAATCATCACAAGAAGTTATTGGACTAGCAAATATAAGCCCTCCAGCAACAAAAATGACAAAAATTCATTTTCATACAATTATTGCTTCTCAAAAAAAAAATGGGATGAATGCCAAAAAAAAAGGACACTTAAAAAAATGAAAACATGAGAAGACTCTATAGACCAAGGGAACAACTTTTGTTCATAAAAAGTTCCAAAAAATATTGATTATCTAAATAGCGAGTGGACAATAGTGTGATAATATAGTATAACATGTTGGAAGGACACTAGCACATCAAGAGGAACACAACATAGATGAAGATACTACCAAAACTACCAAAGTGTCCCAAAAACAAAATTGAGTGTCTTATAACTATGTAGGCGTTTGGAATCTAAATTGAATCATACACTTGAACTATTGTCTTGGCCATAGATATAACAAATGACCATTTATAGGTCTTAACCCTAGGGAGAAGACTCACAGCTCATAGAACAAGATTACAAAGCTATACAACTCCAAAATACTAAAAATAACCAAGACACCAAGAAGGTCAACCACAGCTATTCTTCTAACTATAAACAAATAAGGGAGACACTCTCCATAAGATAAAAAGGCAAAAAAAGGACAACAACATGAGTCCAAATACATGAGGGACAAAGGGATATGTTCCCAACACAACTTACAAATGTTCTTAAATCAAGATGAGAACCAAAAAAGACACGACTTCATGGTGGATCCTCATGCACATCCTAATAATAAAGAGATAAAAAAAAACAAGAATCTAATGTAAATTTCTCTAAAACACTAAATTCATTTTAAGGCAAACTCTAAACATGCTCTAAGTTCATTTTACAAATATAAATATGATGATAAATTACATAAGAAATTATATCTAAAATATTTGACATTAACACCAAGATACCATACAAATAAAGATAAATTTTCTAGCATTTTGTGATTGGTTTACATTCCATATAAAGGGGGGTTACAATGCAAATTATTACAATTAAATGAGAGCATGCAAGATCCTAAATTATACATTTTAAAATATATCATAATAATAAGAAAATTAAAGACAAGGAGTAGATGATTTGTTAGAATATTTAATCTTTACTTGGCTTAGGTTTATTTGTATTTAGTTTAGGATATTCCTTTGGAATCCCTACATGTAATTTGTCCTCTAGTACATGTGTGAGGACAAGCCATTTATTTTATTTTCCTTTATTAAGGAATATTAGATTTCCTCCTTAAGAGGATTTGGACACATGGCACACACATTTTATGAATGGTGACATTCATAGATTTGGGAGTTACTTTGTAACTCCTCTCCTCATCTCTATTTAAGAGATGTCTCCTCTTTCATTTCTTCTTAATGACATTATTGTAAAGAGCTTCTTTCTCTCATTCATAATAACACAAGGGGTTTTTCTTTGCTTTTCCCCTTTCAAAAGTTCTTGTGCCTCCTTCTTCATATTTGGGTGATTGCTCCAAGGTTTTTGCATTTCTCTTGGTAACATTTACTTCATCAATAAACTTACTTGGATTTTGTTTTTCTTTCCTTGCTCTTGTATTTCCTTTCATGGTATCAGAGCAAGTTCTAATCCTTGTTTCAAGTTGAGATTGATGAAGGTTACCATTTTGTGGAACTCACCTTTCTTGGAGACACTTTTTTGAGAGAAGAGAAGAAGCTTGCTCTTTAATGTTTTGCTGTGCAAGTTTTGATTTAAGTTTTAATATTTTTTTTTCAAACTTGTTAACAAGTGTACATGTAGGATTTAATCCATTTAGATTCTAGTTTAAAGTTTATTTTTTAGTTTTGGAAGGCTTGCCACCAAAACTCTGTTCTAACCTCTTTATTTTCTTGCATTCTTTAATTTATCTGCTTTGGAAGGCTTGCTGCCAAAGATTTTTTTCTTTAAATTTATGTTTTGGTTTTTGAAGGCTTGCTGCCAAGATATTCTCTGTTTATTTGCAAGTTCTAACATTTTATTTTACAATACTTGTTTCAATTTTTTATTAAGTTTTAAATCTTTCTGTTTTGTGCAGGTTTTAACATTTTATTTCACTTGCAGATTATTATTGATTTTTTTTCTAACTATTTCTGTTTGCAGATTCAATAATTATTTTAGTTTCTCTTTGCTCTAATCATTTTATTTTTCAATATTGTTTCAATTCTTTATTAAATTTTAAATCTAAATGAAACTTATTTCTGGTTCAATATTGTTTTAAATAATTTTGCCTCTATAATTTGTAACGTACATGCACTCTTGGATTCTACCTCTGTAATTTGTAACAACTCTACAAAGTTTTCTTCTTCCTCTATAATTTGTAATAGCTCTGCCAAGTTTTCTTCTACCTCTATAATTTGTAACAGCTCTGCAAAGTTTTGAGTATAAAAGATTTTTCATAGATATGTAAGTTTTAATAATAAGACAAGTTTTTAATTTTGCAAGATTTGAAGCTTTAATTAATTTTTATCTATTCAAAGTTTCTCATATAAAATCTTTTTAAAGCTTTTAAATAATTTTTTTTTGAAACTTTCCTAAATAACATTTTCTTATAGATAAAAAAAATATTTAAAAAATTAAAACTTATTTTTTTTTGATAAAAAGTTAATTTTTTTATAAAGTTTTTTTAAAAAAAGATTTTTCTTATACATACGTATCTTAAAAGTTTATAATTTTTTAATAATAAAACTTTTAATATATATGTAATTTTTAAATAAAGTTTTTTAATATAACTTGTTTTCCATTTTATTAAAGGTTTAAAGTTTTTTAAGATAAAGTTTATTTTTATTTTTTTGGATAAAAGTGGAGAGTCCACTGAACTTATATTAATTAAAAGCAAATTTTACATCGGGTTCAGACATGGCATACTGGTAGGAAATAACCCACAAGAAAACCTCCGGTTGTAGCTATTTTTAAAATTTACAACAGAGATATATATAGCCCTTACAACCAGTATGTTTCGACTAAAAAACCCCACCCTCCTACCACTACCTATTTTTACAAAAAGTCCTATCTGACCATTTTAGAGCAGAATAACTCCAACCGAAGAAGAGATGGGTGTGAAGAGATACAAGACAGTTGCATGAGAGAGACTTCACTTTCAGGACCAATGCAAACCATTTTGAAAATAAAAGCAAAGCTGCCCGCAACCTTGCAAAAGAAAAACCAAAAAACCACTAGCTACAACACATACAATATGTTAGATATCCAAGAACCAGGAACTAGTGCTCTCTTCCAGTGGCAGCTGAGAAGAGAACAAAGGTGAAACCACTCTTAAAGGGAAGGCCACACAAGCCAAAGCAGAGCACAAAAAACCAAAAGAGATCAGTGAATGCAGAGCCAGAAAAACAACCCATGCTTTATCCACAAAATGGTCAGGAGCCAAATATAACAAAAAATCCATAGAGGCTCTAGTAGTTTCCAAGGAGTCACATATCAATCCCATTCGTAACTGATGAAGCAAATGACCAGACCAACCATTAGCCAAAAGCTCATGGCGAGGAAGAAAACCCCCGTAAGGAAAAGAGCCCATATCAAACTGATAACTATCCAATGCAGCAGAGACCAACTCCCAATTACACACTGTCGGAAAGACAAACAAGGATAGCAAGAGGCGAACCAAATCCAAATTGAGAAAAACATCATAACAAATAGTAATAAAATGAGAGAGAAGCTCATCATAAGAAATTTGGCGAGCAACCTGTAACCACCTACATCCCAAAAGTCTGCGAAGCTCAAAATCCACTACGGGAGTAAATAAATTGAAAACCTTGCCAAGTTTAACATAATTATCCTCACTTGCATCATCATCCCCTAGTGAACGAGCTTCTAAAACCACTCTATATACTCCACATGGAAAAGAGGATGACATTTGCAGGAAGAAGGGCACCGACAACCAAATAGAAAAAACACAAAAAATTGCTTTTGACATTGACAGAAGAGAAGTGTATTTGAAGGAGAGAAATGGCCTGAATTTCCCACAAAGGTACTAAAACAACCACTACAATCACACTTGTATCAATTCACACACATTTAAAATCCTTCCATTAAAAATCATAAGTGACTCTCCCACAAGTAGGATACTAACACGCAAAAATAAACGAACCGTACTCCAAAACTGACATACCCAGACAAGCACAAGGCGGCCAACAAGTAGATATTAATCATCGGATAATAAAACCTTACAAACGTACCGACGGTTGGAGGAGATGAAGCACATAGAAAAGAATGTAGGCCTAAAGGATAATGATTACACATAACACACATGCCACAACCATAATATGATATAAATGAGGATAATATTGACAAGACGTAAAAACACATAAAAATCGGAAAACAAATCCAAAGAAAATCTGTCTCCAAACTGAGATAGAAAAGCTTATGAAACTTTAGATCAAACTCCCATAAATTACCAAATAAAACCATTTAACTCGAAGTGGCTGAGATAAAGACCCCATCCTGCAGCTTTAACACAATGTGCACCAAATGTGAACGAATGACGATATCCATATGTGAGAAAGAAAAACAACTTAAACCTCATAAAGAAAATAAATTTCTTACCCCCATAAGTATGCTGAATGGAACATGAGTACACCATATTAAAAAACAAGCTGATAAAATATAATGCCATCAAAGCCTAAATATCCAATCCTTAAGTAATACACACATTACCATCTAACTCAAATACAAAGATGTATAACTACTCCAAATGCAGATAGATATAAGGCCTTCTATTAACACATGAAGCAATGATACAAACTGTATTGAGAAGAAGAAAATATGAATACTTCAGTAAGAAATGGAGAAAAAAACCAAAGATTATGTAATACCCTACTCCCTTTATGGGATTTGAACTCATGACCTCTATTTCAAGAGCACAAGTTCTCCACCACTAGGCCAACTCAAGTTGTACAATTTAAATTTATTATTAAAAGAATTGAAAATAAAGTTTTTTTTAATAAAAAGTTTTTTAACTTTTTTTTGTCACTTTATTTTATAGTAAATTATTATTCAATTTAAAAAGGGGGTATTTTATTTTCTAATCTTTTATTTTGTAACTATGTCTACATTAATTCTAGAAATTAAATTAAATAGTTCTAATTATCATTCATGGAAAATGCATATTTCTTTTATTTTTTGTTTCAAACACATTTTGGATGTTGCTACTGTTAAAACCCTTGAGCCTGCTTCAACTGCTCCTCAAGCCGGCCAAGATAGGTGGAAGGCTCAAAATGAGGAAGCACTTGGTTTAATTGGTATTTCGATGGTATGTTCTTAATGGAAATTGTACAAAAGCATATGAAGCATGAGAAATTTTAAAAATAACTTATGATAGTTCAAATGAATCTCACAAAATTCAGCTTCAAGATCAACTCGAAGACGTCAGATATACAAATTTTAAATCCATGGATGAATTCTTATTAAAGTTTGATTCTATTAATAGTCAATTAACTGGTTTAGGAGTTCAACTAGATGATATACGTTTAATTCATCTTATTCTTAAAAAATGTCTTCCTCATCAATTTCAACAATTTATTACTAATATTCATGCTCAACTTGCTATTCCTAGTTTAGCTACTCAATTAACTTATGTTATTTTTCATAATTTATTACTTCAAGAGGAAGCTAAATTAATTCAATTTGGTACTCTTAAAAGTAGCGAACATGCTTTTATGTCTAAAAATCAAAATAATAATAATAATTTTAAATCCAATAATAATCATAATAATTATTATGCTGATAATAAATTTTATTATAAATCCTATAATAATAATTCTAATAATAATCAAAAGAATAATTATTCTAAGAGGCCCCATTGTACATATTGTGGTAAGGATGGTCATCTGACTAATACTTGTTTTAAGAAAAAAAATGGTAAAAAGCCCATGAACCAAAATAATCAAAATAATCAACAACATAAACCTCATTATAAGAAAGGTAATAATAATGGTAATTCATCTCGTCATGCATTTACATGTACTTATAATGTTTCTCAACCACTTGAGTGGATTATTGATTTAAGTGCATCTCAACATGTTATTTCTCAAAAAAAATGTTTTGAATCTTTGCATCCTGATACTTCCAATATTCCTGTTCAATTAGCTAATAATCATAGTTGCAAAGTTGAATCTATTGGTGATGTGAATGTCCCTAATGGGAAATTACATAATGTTCTTTATGTTCCTGAATTAAAATCAAAATTGCTTTTAGTGCCTAAACTTTGTCAAGATTATAAGATTAACTTTTATAGGGGCATTTGTTATATCATTGACCTAAAAACTAATCATGTTATTGCTACTGCTAAAATGGATACTGATAACTTATTCAATTTCTATGAATTTGCTCCAACAAAGTATTCCTTGCTTACTACTATTGATTTTACTATATGGCATGAAAGACTTGGCCATCTCAATTCTGATTATATTTCATTGATGCAAAAATAAAATATGGTTGATGGACTACCTACTATTGTTCCTTCTCAATTGTTTGCAATGCTTGCATGAGTGGTAAGATGCATAGGGAACCCTTTCCTCATGGTCAATCTTGGAGGGCATATACTAAATTGCATCTAGTTCATAGTGATCTCTTGGGTCCCATGGATAATCCCTCCATCAAAGGTTCAAGGTATTCTCTTACCTTTGTTGATGATTTTTCAAGGAGAACATGGATATATTTCCTTCATAGTAAGGATCAAGTGCTTGATGTGTTTACTAAATTTCATATGTTTGTAGAAAGGCAATCTGGTTCTAAAATTAAGATTCTTTGTACTGAAAATGAAAGAGAATATGTCAATAATGCATTTAATGATTATTTGAAATCTTTTGAAATTAAACATGAGCTTACCATTCCTTATACACTACAACAAAATGGTGTGGCAGAACATAAGCATAGGACCATTGTGGAAATGACAAGATGTTTATTGCATGCAAAAAATATGGATTACAAGTTTTGGGCTGAAGCTATGGCTTGTGCAACTTATTTAATTAATAGAACACCTACCAAAGCCTTAAAGTATAAAACTCCCGAAGAAGCTTGGTCTGGTAGAAAGCCCAATTTACAGAATTTAAGAATTTTTGGTTCCACGACTTATGTTCACAAACCTAAGGAGAAAAGACAAAAATTAGATGCTAAATCTTCTCCTTTTATTTTTGTTGGTTATGATAAAAATAATAAAGGTTATAGAGTTTATAATCCTATTACTAACAAGGTAAAAGCTGCAAGAGATGTTTGTATTGCAGAAAAAGGCATTCATGATTGTTCTAAAGTGGAGGATGATGAACTTTCTCAAATCAAAGTTGTGCTTGTGGAGGACCAACCTCCTTCTCTTAACCCTACTCCTAATGCATCTCTTTCTATTCCTTCTAGTGATAGTGATGATGATAATAATAACTCTACTCCTCATGACTCTTCTTCTAGTGATGAATCCACTACTTCTAAAAGAAGACCTAAATGGTTTAAATCTTTAATTCAAGATAGTGATGAATACTTAGCTAGAATTGATAGACTTCAATCTAGAAGAGTTGATTATTATAATTATGATTTAATGTCTACTATTATGAATTCTAAGGATCCCAAAACATTTGATCAAGGTAAAAATCAACCACATTGGCAAAAAGCAATGAAGGAAGAATATGATACTTTAATTTATAACCAAACTTGGGATTTAGTTCCCTTGCCTCATGGTAAAAATCTTGTTTCTTGTAAGTGGTTATATAAAACTAAATTGAATGCAAATAATGAAGTTACTAAGTTTAAAGCTAGATTAGTTGCTAGAGGCTTTTCTCAAATTGAAGGCTTAGATTATACTGAAACTTTTGCTCCCATTTCTAAAATTACTACTATTAAACTTGTTCTTGCTTTAGCTTCTAATATGAATTGACCTATTGATCAAATGGATGTTAAAAGTGCTTTTCTAAATGGTGATTTAGATGAATAAATTTATCTATCTCAACCTCCTGGTTTTGTTAAGGAAGGTAATGAACATTTAGTCATTTAGTTTGCAAGTTAAAGAAATCAATTTATGGTTTGAAGCAATCTCCTAGGGAATGGTATTCTAAGATTAATGCATTCTTTATTTCTCAAGGTTTCATGAGAAGTAAAAGTGATCCAAATTTGTATATTAAACATAGTGAAGATGACATTGTGAGTTTTATTTTATATGTAAATAATTTAATTCTAACTTCAAGTTCCAATAATGTGATCTCTGAAATTTTAAGTTTCAACTCAATCAAAATTTTCAAATAACTGATTTAGGACTTTTACATTATTTTTTGGGAATGCAAATTTGGCAAACAAGTAATGGTATTTTTCTATCTCAAAGTAAATATGCTAAGATCTTTTAGACAAGTTTAAAATGAATGATGCTAACCATGTTTCAATTCCTATTGAATTAGGCACTAAGTTAATGCTTGATATGCAAACTCCTCTTGTTGATCCTGTAATACCCTAAAAATGGTCACCTAAACCATGGGCCCCTAATCTCGACAACATCACCAAGGTCCTAACTAAAGGAAATTAAATCAACCTTGAGAACCTAATTAATTAATTCTTCAATCATTAATGTTACATGGAAAATTAATCACTCTATATTAATTAAATATTTATTTAATTAATTAAATTATTCCTAGTAAATAATTTTAATCAATTATCCTATTTATTTAATTAAATATATTAGCATATTTAATTAATAAATAAATTTGCCATTTAAATCATAAAAAAGAGGAATTAATTTACAAAAAGAGATTAATCACAAAAAGAAGAATTAATCTGCAAAAGAAAGAGTTACATTGAAAACAAAAGAAAAGCAATTAAATTGAATTAATCATTTTCTCTAAAAATAAAACTCAAAGCTTTTCTTAAGGAAAGAGGTTCATTTGCATTGAAAAGGCTTTTTCTAAATTAAAATCTTGAGTAAATTAAAGAAAGGTGCATGGAATCACCTATTTTTATCTCAAGTGCATGGAATCAACTAAATTTATCTCCAATGCAAACTCAAACTTATAATCTGAATGCATTCAATCAGGCTATAATTGGAATCTATCTCAAGATTAACTTAATCTATTCTCTCAATTATTTCAATTAACCTGGATTGTGCTTTTTCTTGAGAAATCTCAACCGCTAATTGTTAATCGATCTTGACTGTTGGTCTCTCTTTTGAGTCTCTATAAATTCAGCCTTCATCTCTCATTCAAGACACCCTGGAGATTTATTGTTATTATGCAGTTTTTGCTCTAGAGTCATTGAAAACATTATGCTTTGAGATTATTGCATCTTAGTTTAGCTTTTTGCATACTTAGTTTAATAATGATTGTTTGAATTCATCTAGCTTAATATTCATTCGCCTAGCTTAATCTTGCATCCATTTAGCTTATTCTTGTGCTCATATAGATTAAATACTTCATCTTGGTGTAGTCTAGTCACTGGTATTGCTCAGATAAATCTGAGAGCAAGTATATACTCGCATCTTTTAGAAGGCAATAGGTTGATTTGTTATGGTTTTATATTCATGATCATATTTGTCTAACCATGCATGCAATGACTTAATTGAAGTGTTGTGTCTTACAACTTGCAAACTTACCCACTTTTCACACACACATTTTTGGCACCCACCATGGGGCAGAAGACTTCGCCTTTCAGCCTTACAGATCAGGTCACTTTTATTTTTTGGATTTTTTTTTCTGTACAGTTACTGCAAAAAATCGTACGAGTTTTAACAAAGGCCCAGATGAGAATCTGTAGTTCTCGTATGGTTCATTGTGAATTATCGTATGATTGGGTGAGAATTATCATACAATTTTTTAGGTTTTTGGTATTAAAATAGATTGCATTTTTAGGGTTTTTTCTGATTGGATTTTGATAGTACTAATGCTAACCTTGGCTTGTTTTCTGTCTGCCTGAGATATTTTGATAGCCTAACCAGTTTTTGCAGAATGTTTGTCGAAGAACACGCCCGCCACACAAAAACAATATGACTACTGATTCGTTGTTTTTGTAGGTTCCTGAGGAGATTCAAGTGATCTTAGTGTATTATTTAAATTCATTTTTTAAGGCACTTAAATTGCTATCTGGTTAATGAACAAATTTATCTTTTGTGTTTAAAAAAAAAAAGAGGTAGGAGAGTATGCTCTTGTTTGCATAGACATTCAAAAATCTAAACCCTCGAAGCTTTTTCTAAGTTTGAGATTTGTGTACCTTTAGCGGGCCTATCATAGTGGGAAAAATTAATGTGAGAATGAACCAAGTGAGTACAGCTGGACCTAAGCATTCCAACTCCCTATAATAAATAGGCCTCTGGTGGTTAAAGTCTCAGAGGATGAGATTATTTGAGTTTTCTCTTCGATATCTCTCATATCAGGCATTTTGTAGGGCCTTGCGGTCTCAATCACGTTTACGTGACTATAGTTTGTTTTGGTACCTTGTCAGACTATAAGCCTCAATCATGCTTGCATGACTTCAAGGGTTAATTTCAAATGAAATTCTTGACTAAGAACTATAAGATAGAGGCTACTCGATTCACTTCTAAAAGGGGGATAATCTTTGTGCAAGATAGTAACTCTCCCAAGATACTTGCCATTCCGTGCCCCCATTAGCATTTGGATTCGGCTAATATGATGTTGAGAATCCATTGCGTGAGACTCAATGACCATATTTTGATTAGCTATTTGGTGTGTACCTGAGTCTGCAAGCAAAGGTTTTCTTCTCTAAGCCAACTTCTGTAGGGTTAGCGTGTTGTGCTTGAAGTCATTATACATCTTGTGTGTTTACTGTGTTTTTATCCTTGAAACTAAAACTAGAGAAAATAATCAAAAATGTCAAAAATTCAATGATAAAACTCTGTTCATGACAAAAACTAGTTTCCGTCAGTGATCAAAACTTTGTTTGTGTCAGAATCTAGTCTTTGTCCAGTCCTCTGTTGTACGAGTCTACTGCATTATCATCTTGCTATATACCTATTGTCGTACAATTCTTAATTGGTCCTGTCAGTTTGTTGTCTGGTCTTGTTAGAATTGTCGTCCTGGTCCTCAGAATTGTCGTTTTGGTCATAGGGAATTGTCATATGTCCTTAAGCAAACTGTCGTACAAGTAATAATTATCCTCATCAGAGTGTCATCTGGAAAACACCAAATTGTTGTGTAAGTATAGGTAGCAACGCATACAAGAAACTATTTGTGTCGTCTGGGAGTTGCTAAATTGTCGTCTGGGTCTGAATACTCTATTGTACAAATTTCTGTTTTTGTCAGTCCAAAAACTTGTCTGTTTATACACTTTTCTAGAATTGTCATACTTGCCTAATTAGTCTATAGTGAGCGTAAATCTGGTCATCATAATTCTAAGCATAAACAAATCTTGATAGTGTACCCCTGTCATTGTGTTGCATGATTTTGTCAATCATCTTTCAGCTAGTTCAATCAAACTTATCAAACTAAGTTACTTAGATCACGTATTATACAGGATAGATCGTTCCTAAAACCAGACTGAGTCTTAGTCACTTCTCGCAAATAAAACTAAGTTACTTAGATCATGTCTTATAAAGGATAGATCATTCCTAAAACCAGACCGAGTCTTAGTCACTTCTCTCAAATCACTACATTAAATGAACAACTAGCTCCAATTTGATCTTGACATCTGCATCACTCCTAGCTCTCGGCCACATCAGTTATAAATGCCTATTCAAACCAGAAGTTCTCATAAGAAAGCTACCAAAGGTAAAGGACAATCCTTTTCATTATAGAATAATCCATTCTTTGTAGAAGACCCCGTCTTTGACAAACCTTCATCGTCAAGTATACCAATTTTCGGTCAACCCTTATCTCCCACCATGTCTGGAAAAAGGAGAGAAAGAGAAGCTGCTAAACACGATACCTATGACAATATCAACACCCATGCTAATGACAATGATGTTGGCATTATATACTCAGATGAGAATAGTTGATGTTGTCATTGATGGCAACCAACTGGTAATATGGTTCACAGGTTATACCGGTGACAGACATCATCTACTGACATCGACATGCACTACAAGTTTATTCACACCGACATCCAGTCTACACTGACAGTAGATCACACTGGCACTCCTAGATGACATGGAAATAATATTCTTTTGTATTGTAATATTATTTGTATAAGCCGACATGATGTATTGTAAAGACTCATATATATGTATGAGATCTTGTAGGTCATTTTGTAAGTAAGGAAGTAAGGAAATGTAATTAGGTAATGAATGTAAGCAGTATATGAGAGCGAATAACTGTATATGCATTATGATGTAATTATTTTATGAGTGAATAAGAGAAGAGCGAAGAAAGGTTTATGGCAGAGGTATCTGACAGAGCTTAAACCGAACCTGAATCCAGCATTGCAGATGCTATTTTGAGCAGTATATTGTCATTGGATTTAACCATCCAATTATAGTCAATGAGACTCCATTTTGTTGTTGAGCAATGAGCTCTAGGATGTTGGCCTTCCTGCATGTGTAGTCCCCTATTGTATAAGTAATATTTATTCATATTGGCCAATGAGTAAATATTGTGGGTCACAAATCCCACCGAGGTTTTTCCCCTATCGGGTTTCCTTGCCAAAATATCTTTGTTATGGTGTGCATTGATGGTTATACTTTTGTTTTTCTTTACTAAATTATTATTTTCTTACTGGTATATTAATTTGGGTTATAAATTTGCAAACAAGTTTAAATCTATCAACCACCGGTTAGACACTGATTCACCCCCCCCTCTTAGTGTCTTTGGGACTGATCAAGTATCTAACAATTGGTATCATAGCCTAGTCCTCTATTTCCAGAAGCCTAACAGCTTGAGGAAGATTCTGATACTGGTACCGATGGAAAGTTTGAGACAATAGTTGGAAGGAGCTCTTGAAGATTTTGATGCAGAAAAAATGAAGAATATCAAACTAGAAGATGAACTCAGAACTGCTCGGGAATTCATCAAAGCACTTCAAGATAACTTGGTTATAGCAAAGAATAAGAGAAACGAATTACATGTGCAATTACAAAATCAAGATGATGAATAAAAGGAAACTCTTAGAGATATTGCAGAGAAATTAAGACAAGAGAACAATAACATGAAGAATGAGATGCAATATTTAACCATGAGATTATGCAAGGATATTGAAGATAGACAGAGGAATGAAGAAGATTTGGCCAGAAAACTTAATGAAAGATCAGATGAATCTCTAAGGCTTAGTTATGAAAATGATATCCTCAAAATAGATTTGATTCACATGCAACATGACAAAGAGGAACTTATGAGAAAAGTTAGCACTTTGGAAAGAGAGTTGGTCACTGCAAATGAATATAAAGATAAATTCAAGAAGAGTTCAGGCAATCTTGATGATATGCTAAAAAGTCAGAAACCTGATGGAGAAACAATTGGACTTGAATTTGAACATGGAGAAAGTTTTAGGACTGCAAACAATCATGATCACAACAAATCGGTAAGGCAACCTAATGCTTATAAATTCAATGGGAAATGTTTTAATTGCAACAAATTTGGTCATAGAGCAAATCAATGCAGATTTAGGAATAATCAGAATACAAACTTACCCACTGATCAATGTTCCAAATACAATAAAAATGGTCCTAACTTAGAAAATTGTAGAATAAATGTGAAAGGCTATATTTGTGGTAGATTTGGACATTTATCTAATCAATGCAGAACTCAAATCGGCCAAGGTTATGGAAAAGCTATTCAGAGAAACAATTTAACTTGTTATGCATGAAACAAGATTGGGCATATTGCAAGATTTTGTAGAAGCAAGATTGTACCAGCGAAAAATAAAGGATCTAATGACAAAGGCAAAGAAAAGGTGACTGAAATCAAGCAATAATTTTTTAAACAATAGATTAGGAAGAGAGATCAGAGAATTGATGAATATGTCACTGCACCGACATAACAGGGTAATCCTGCACCGACAAGAGATTCTTCATCTAACTAAGGAATAATCCTTCGGGGTAAGGCAACTAATTGAAGATCATGCATTCACCCTTAGTTGGTGGTAAGAAGTTATAATTCTTATTTACCGACAGATATGTGGAGTTTTCACTTCACTGGCGAAGCATTTATTGTAGTTGTAAGTTACTTTTTGGTTATAAAGGCACTATAACTTCTCATTTCATCTCACCAAGCATCCAAGCATTCAAAGGAGCAAAATTGAGCAAAGACATTCAAAAGGTGAAGCAACAAAGGTCTTTCAGAGAATTCAAGGATTTCTTAGTTAAAAGGTATTTATCTTTCACAATGGCTTCTTCATCCTCCATTCCTGAATTCATAGCAAACCCTACCATTGTGGAGAACATAAAATGACCTAGACCCATTTTCAAAATCATTCCTAAGATAACAAAACTGGATGACTCCATTGGTGCATTTTCAAAAATTCCAAAGGGAGTTGCATTTGTTGAAGACCCTAGGTCATACATACATTGTAACATAGAGAGTTTAGGGTCCAAAGATTTGAAGAACATATACATGAATGTTATCACTGACAAGAATGGGGTAGTAAAATCAGAACACAAGGTAGTTGAGGATTTAGGTTTCATTGATATCCTCCATATGTCAAAATTCTCAGATGCAACCGTTCGCTATGTTCTTATCAGGGTTCATGGTGAATTTATGTGGTTGGACTCAGTTTTAAAGATTACTAAGGAAGCTATAAGGGCTATTACTGGTTTACCATCCACCGGCACTAGGCCTGACAAGAAGAAGAAAATCCCTAACAAAGAGGTTATGAGCTTAACCAGCACAACATTTGACAACCAGTGACTTAGGGTCAATGGTATTAAAGATAACAATGTTAAATTTGAAAGTATGGGTATTGGATATAAAGTTGTTCATACTAATAAGTTGAATTTTGTATCTAGTTCCTGCATTCATAATGCTCATGAGATGATTGTAAATAATGCTAAAATTGACATCTATGAATGGTTAAAGGATGAATTACTAGAGAATTTGGATAAAATAAAAGGTGATAAGAAGGGAACTTTTAAATTTGGAAGTCTGATTGTGTGTCTAATGATTTACTTTTCAAAAGAGATTCCCGGTATAGGACATAAGAATTTTGCCTATGATATTCTTGTTGGAAAACAGATAAATGAGACAATTACCGGTATGGGATCTAATGGTGATGAGTTGGTCAAAGACTATTTCAAGAATTTCCAAGCTAAAATGAAACAAAGGGAAAGGATTCCCCAAAGCATTGTGGATAAATATGATAAATAGATATGCTTTGTAGTAAAAAGAGATGAAATTTGGATGGAGGTAGTTAGACCCAGAACTATCTGGATTACAAAGATGGAATATGAGGTGGATTCACACATCTTGGATTCATATGCTAAAATACTCCTAGGTGCTCCATCGGAACTAACAAAAGAGATATTTGATAATGCTGAAACTATTGAAAGTGGTGTTGCTATGATGAAGCAGAGAAAGAAAAGAGAAAAGGACATGAAATATGCTTCTAAGTTTGTTGAGATTGTCAAGAAAGGCTTATTGAAACTAGATCCAATGAAAGATGTTGCTGAACAAGAAAGAAAATCAGAGTAGAAACTGGTAACTCACATTTCCCCTGTGGCTACTTCATCTGATTCTGACACTAGTCAGGAAGCCGAATTCAAGAGAGTGGATAGGAAGAAAAGAAAACCCTCACCAACACCTACTCCATCTCAAAAGAAGTCAAGGATACAGAGAAAGAAATAATAGGCTGTAAGAGAGTCTAGTGGTCTAAAGAAGAAAGTGAATCCAAAGAAGAAACCTGAACCTAAGGTACTAGATACTCTTTCACCGGAAGAGTTGATCGATGAAATCACCCAAGATGGCAACCTTGGTAATTTGAATAAATTCTATCATTCTTTCAAGGATTCAGATAAGGATACCATAGAAGAAAGTATTATTTTATATCTTGATATATATAAGAAAGTTCTTATTGAAGTTGTAGATGATCTATGTAATGATTTAAACTTAAGATTAGAGGCTAAGAGAATGTCTGGTATGGAGCTTGACAAGAAATTAAAGATAGAAGCTCTATTAGCTGTGCATCCTATTAATTCCAAGTAGGAAATTGATGATCTAATATCTGAAGCCAATAGAACAGTTTGTGTGAGTGGTCACCAACAATTTTGTCTTATGGCCGACAGAGTTAAAGAAATAGCAGATGAAACAATGGATAAGTGGGATATATTTTTTGTTGAGGGAGAGAAGAAAGAAGAGAAGGACATACATAAAGTAGATAAGTCTTTTGCTAAGGTATATCAGAAAGATAAAGGTAAAGGGAAAATTGGAAGTGTAACTTATATCATGGTCAAGGATAACCTTCCTCCATCGACAGAGGACACCCCACCAATAACTATAGAGGCACCAACACAAACTGATAGTCAACCTGAAGAGAAGGTAGAGGAAATGATAGAAGATGACATAGATTCAGAGTCAAACATTCTTTTTACTATGAATGCAGACACTTAGGACTTTAACATTGTCATGGATAAGGAATCAGTTAAAGTTAAGGAAACATAAACCATCCCTGATGATACTCAGCTTAATATTGAGATATCGGTAGAAGAAGAAGCAGAAATAGGAACCGAAACTAGAACAGGGCATGAACAAAGTATATCTAAACTGACAGTCAGCAAGGCAGACAGTAAGGACAAAAATAAGGTTGAAAACAAAAGTGAGAATAAGGAAGAAAAAGTGAACAAAGAAGAGGTTAGTGATGGATGCAAGATAGTAGAAGTGGTTAAGGTTAATGTGCAGACATCCAAAGAAGATAAGAAACCAACTGCAGAACCTAGCACTTCCACCATGGATTATAGACCAATAAATGTTACAGATGTACTTTTAGATTCAATAAAGAAGATCACGGAATGCAATGCCTTAGCATTTAAGGCCATTGATGATACTTTAGCAATTTTGCAAATGATTGCACCGACATGTAAAGTTGATCACATTGTTGGGTCTGTGAGTAAATTGGACACATTGTCCAAATTCATTACTTCTAACATTCAAACTATGGACAAAATAAATGAAGAGACCGTTAAGGAAAGGGTGAATAAGGAGAAAGATGAATTCTTTGACAAGACAATTAAGGAATGTACTAGACAGATTGATTCTTTGTTACTGGCACTAAATTCCACCATTTTGGAATACAAAGAGTTGTACAGGGAAGCATGTAAGCCTCACCATCTAACTGAGGATATTGATGAGGAAATAAGGAAGACACAAAAGGAAATTGATGATATAGATGATAATATGATAGGTCCTTCAGAAATTACTTTAGTTTTGGATCAAGAAATGGCAATCTATGAAGAGAGGATTGAGAAATTGGAAAGGGAGAAAGCAATGCTAAGGATGAAAACTCGGGAGTTGAAGAACAAACTTGGTCCTAGATTGGACAACTTATTAACACACCAGAATGAGCTGTCTAAAACATCTATTCAAGGTAATAGATCACCGGAGCAACAGATGCACTATCTGACTGGGATGATCCGACAGACTGAGACCATAATTTCTGACTGTACAAATTTTTTGTAGGGTCTTAACTTGGTTTTGGCAGATATTTTTCAGATTGTACATAACTGGTTACAAGTTTCTAGGTAAATTTTGAGTTCTTTGATTCTTTTGACATCCTTTGTCATTGATGTCAAAGGGGGAGTAGTGGTGTATAAGAAAAATGTACAGAAGGAGATCATTTGCTCAGGGGGAGCACACTCAGTTTTTGGACTTCAAATTTTGGATATCAGTTTTTGGATTTTTCTCATGAGTGTTGCCATCAATGCTAAAGGGGGAGATTGTTGGGATTATACACACAGATGAGAATAGTTGATGTTGTCATTGATGGAAACCAACTGGTAATATGGTTCACAGGTTATATCAGCGTCTACCGGCACTGGCAGGCACTACAAGTTTATTCACACCGACATCCAGTCTACACCAATAGTAGATCACATCGACACTCCTTGCCGACATGGAAATAATATTGTTTTGTATTGTAATATTATTTGTTTAAGCTGATATGATGTATTGTAAGGACTCATATATATGTATGAGATCTTGTAGGTCATTTTGTAAGTAAGGAAGTAAGGATATGTAATTAGGTAATGAATGTAAGCGGTATATGAGAGTGAATAACTATATATGCATTATGATGTAATTATTTTATGAGTGAATAAGAGTAGAGCAGAGTGAAGCAAGGTTTATGGAAAAGGTATCTGACATAGCTTAAACTGGTATTGAATCCAGCATTGCAGATGTTATTTTGAGCAGTACATTGTCATTGGATTTAACCATCGAATTGTAGTCAGTGGGACTCGATTTTGTTGTTGAGCAGTGAGCTCTAGGTTGTTGGCCTTCCTGCATGTGTAGGCCCCTATTTTATAAGTAATATTTATTCATATTGGCTAGTGAGTAAATATTGTGGGTCACAAATCCCACTAAGGTTTTTCCCCTACCGGGTTTCCTCACCAAAAATATTTGTTTTATGGTGTGCATTGATGGTTATACTTTTGTTTTTCTTTACTGCATTATTATTTGCTTACCGGTATATTAATTTGGGTTATAAAGTTGCAAACAAGTTTAAATCTATCAGCCACTAGTTAGACACTGATTCACCCCCCCCCTCTCAGTGTCTTTGGGACTGATCAAGTATCTAACAAGTGATTCCTCATCTAGCTGTTGTCACTCAAATTGCACCTGTAGTGTACAAGCTGAAAGCTCAAGCAACTTGGTGACACATGGGATAATTCTCAGGCCTGTGGGTTGCCTATAGTGAGAATTAACCTCTAGATGAAGGGCTGGTTCCCTATGAATAATTCTAAATCTTTACTGAGAAAAGGGATAGGAAAACTTAAAATGAAACTAGAAAGAAATTGCAAATTCTAAATGAAGGTGAAGCATCAATAAGATATCTCAAAATGATAGAGGTACAATCCTAAAAACACCAATCTGCACAAATAGACTTCTAGTTCATAACACATAAATATTTCATGCAAAGGATTTAAACTTCAAGAAATTGAAAGGAAAGAAAAATTTCACAATCAACCAAATGAGCCAATTTATCATGACTTACAAACGAGACAAAAAATTCAAAGGTTATCTAGACAATAACACAATAAACTAACTCTCAATCAAGGAGAAGAAAATGAACTATAAAGACATAAGGCATAAGCTGGTAATATTTTATTTTAGAATTTTGTCTTAAAACGGCATATGAGCTACAAGAATGTATTGTTTGCTAAAACCAGCCAGAGAACCATCAAGAACTAGTGAAGAAAGATAATTTTTTTTCACTTTATACAAAAGCCTTCCAAAAGATAGAGGAAAGATAACTCCAGAATGACTGAAGATGAACTTCCATTGAAAATATCTCCTCTGAAAACTGATCCTCATAGAAATAAAAAGCCACCAAAAAGGCTCAAAATCATGAGAAAAACTCATGCAATTCAGTTCAAACTCTTAGTCAACTAAAATTTGACCCATATGGCGCTCAAAATCAATCCTTATCACCTCAAGATCATGAGAAAGACTCATGCAGACTTTCTCTGAGCTGGGTAACCAAACCTCAAACTACCTGATGGCTTTTCTTCTGATTTCACATGGATCCCTAGATGCTACTTTGCCTGCCACCACTTTTGGCTTCTGACTGTAACTAGCATTGCTTTCTTCATTGGGTCATCGGGTTAGCATTGAAACACTTATTCTGATGACTGATGATACACTCCATTTCACCTACTTTTCTATTGGGCTCACCACGTGTCACTTCCTGGTTGGTTATGGGGTTCCTGTTAGGGTTCCCACAGATACTGAGAGGGGGGGGTGAATCAGCATTTGACCAATAATGAAATTTTCTTAAAACTAAATATGCAGAATATAAAGTAACAGTATACTAGTATGCAAGAATTAATGCAAATAACAAAATCAAAAGCATCCACATGAAAAGAACACCACAACACAAGATGTTTAATGAGGAAACCCGGTGTGGGAAAAACCTCGGTGGGATTTGTGACCCACAATATTCACTTACTGGCCAATAAGAGAATATTACTTACAATAGGGGCCTGCACATGCAGGAAGGCCAACTGCCTAGAGCTCACTGCTCAACAAGAAGTCACACTGACTTACAATGAGGATTTACACAAATCCAATATTCTGTACTACTTTACAATAGCATCTTCAATGCCAGATTCAGTACCGGTTCTTGCTCTGTTCTTTACATATACCCTTGACCTACAATTCGCACATTAGGTCTGCCTTATAATTTATTTATTGCATTCTATCCATGTCCTACAAATGCCTACAATGATCTCTTTTATATACAAGAGTCATTTTACAATTTGCCAAGTCAGCTTACAATGATAAACAAAATATTACATATCAAAAATCCTATCGGCCTCTGTGCCGGTATACATATTTCTTTCTGTGCCAATGTACATCTTCTATGCCAGTGTACATCTTCTATGCCGGTGTACATCTTCTGTGCTAGTGCTGGTGTAGATTGATTTTGTTGATGCTGGTATAGTGTCTTGTCGGTGCCATAGGATTGCAAGGTTGCCTGTGTAATGCTTTGCCGGTATAGTGTCTTGTCGGTGCCATAGGATTGCAAGGTTGCCATCAATGACAAAACCTTCAATCACACACAATGTCTCATTGGAGTGTCCATATGCCAACAATCTCCCCCTTTGGCATTGATGGAAACACTCATGAGAAATTTCAAAAAGATATCCAAAAAAAATGTGTATACCAAAAAAATGTTACCAAAAATATGAGGGCTCCCCCTGAGCATGTGATTCCTGTGTTTTGAATTTTCTCATCTACTACTCCCCCTTTGGCATCAATGACAAAGGTTAGTAGATTTGTAATTGTACCAATTCATAACCTCAACCTTGTAGCTGGGTAGTTATTAGCTGAAGAATATCTCCCAAAATTAAGTTTATACCATCCATAAACTTCTTGCTCTCCTTTATTGCTATCTCAGTTCTGTGTACTGTACCGGTGAGATGCTGCAAGTGCTCTGCCAGTGTTTTGCTACCCTATGTTAGTGCCTCTGAGATTTCCTTACGCAGAGATGCTAAATATTCCAATCTTGGACTTAGTTTAGATCTCAAAATTTTTGCCTTGTTTATTATTTTCTCTTTTTCTCTTTCTAATTTGAGCAATTCTTCCTCAAAATTTGTTATCTTTTCCTGAAAAACTGATAATGTATCGGGTGAGTTAACAAAATTATCAGCAAGTTTATTGATCTCTTCCTGTACCTTGCTCATCTTTTTGTCTACATCTATGGTCAAAAAGTTTATCTTACATGTGTCTTTATACAGAGTTTTGTACTCTTTCAATAAATTGCACAGTTCCGGTAGAAGTGTGTCGAATTCCCTGTTACACTTCTTTATTCCTTCCTCAAAGAATTTTTGTTTCTCTTTTTCTACACTTTCCTTTACAGTTTCTACCTTTGTTTGCTCAAAATTTCTAGAAATATATTTACAAAGTGTATCCAACTGGCCTAAAGAATCTTTGTTGGCTATATTACAATTTGGAGCTATTAATTTCAAAACTGGAATTGAATCATCTATTGCTTTATAGGCTTGTGAGCTATAATCTGTTATTTTCTTGATAGAATCGAGCAATACCTCTGTTACATTTGATGGTGACCCAGTAAACTGAGTGCCGGTGGAAGGGACCATGCTGGTATTGACCTCTGGTAGGTCTGTTTGTGTCTCCATCTCTTTAAGCACAGTTTTTCCTGCATCTTTTCTTACCGGTGGCATCTGTTCTGGAGCCTTTAGCTCTGTTGGTTGCTCTGTTTGTGTTCCAGATTCCATCTTTTTCTTTGAATCTACTGCCGGTTGCTCTTGGTTTCCTGTTGCCGGTTGCTCTTTATTATCAGATTTATCTATGGTATCCTTATCTACCACTATGTTGATTTTTTGAGTATCAACATTTACAGTATATAGGACTTCAGGATTAGGATTGTTATCCTCTGTGTCCATGCTCTCAGCTGTCGGTTGATCTTCTGCAGTTGTTTTTACTGGTGGAGTATTTAAACGAGGTGGGGGTAAGTTGTCTCTAATCTTAATACTTGGCGGTCCACCAACTTTACCTTTCCCTTTGTCCTTTTGATATACCAAAATGGGCTTGGGATTCATATATTCTTCTTGTTTTTCTTTTTCAATCAAGAATCTATCCCAACCATCTTCAGTTTTAGTTGAAACTTCAGTAACTCTACCTGCCATTAATGATATTTGCCGGTGTGCTGTGGAAAAGACTGTCCGGTTGGCCTGAGCTATCAAATCATCAATTTCTTTAGGTGAGTTGGCCGGGTATACTGCAAGTAATTTTTCTATTTTAATTTTCTTATCCAACTCAATTATTCCTTGCCTTCTAGCCTCAAGTCTTTTATATAATTCATCAGGAATTTCATTTAGGACTTGCATCAAAAACTTTTTATACATGGCCATGTGTAGTATAACACTTTCCTCAACTTGTCCTTTCTCATCTTCTGATAGGGTGTCATAGATTTTCCCTATGTTTTTCAATTTACCTTCCCCTGTGATTTCATTCAGTAATATGTCAAAAGGGGCCAAGTTAGTGTCTGTCTTCTTCTTCCTTTTGGGGGTCAGCTTTTTCTTAGGTGTGGCTTTCTTGACTAGAGACCTTACAGCTTGTTGCTTCTATCTTGTCCTTCTAGGTGAAGGAGTGGATACCGGTGAGGGGTCTCTTTTCCTAACAACTCTTTTAAAAGTTGCTGGCATATCTCCTTCTAAGGAGGTATCTACCGGTGATAGATGAGTTTCAGGCTGTTGGGCTGCCAACTCTTCTTCTGTTATGCCGGTTTTCTTTAGTACATCATCTTTTAAGGCTTTTGCTTGCCTACTTCCTTTCCTCACAGATGCCTCAACTTTCTTTACTCTCTTTTTAGATTGAATTTGACTTTCAATGTGCTCAACACTACCAAATACTTCTTCCTTTGGTTCATGGGGGGCTTCCAGAAGTGCTTTGGCATAAGTTTCCACTATGTGGTCATCTGTTTCATACCCCATTTCAGTAACCCAGATTATTCTTGGGATGACTGCTTCCATCCAGATCTCATCCTTTTTGATTACAAAACAAATGTCATCCTTGTATTTGCTGACAATTTCCTATGATAGTCTGATCCTCTTATTCATTTTGACCTTTAGTGTTTGAAAATACTCATGGATATTCTTTTCTTTGTTTTCACCCATGTTGTTGAATAAGTCAGACAATTGTTTTCCTACTGGCATGTCAAATCCAAAATCCTTGTTGCCTATACCAGGAGCCTGTTTGGTTATATGTAGCATTAAGCATACAAGCAAATTTCCAAATCTAAAGTTTCCTTTCTTATCCTTCTTGATTTTGCTAAGTTGTCAATCAACTCATCTTTTAACCATTCACAGATATCAATTTTTACATTGTTCTTAACCATGTCATGAGCACTCTTTATGCATAAATTGGAAACAGAGTTAAGCCTATTTGCATGAGTTGCTTTGTAACCTAGAATCATGCTAATGAATCTCACATTTGTATCGGTCACATCATTAACCCTCAATGATCTTTTGTCGGATGTTGCACCAGTTAATTTCATTACTAGGTCATTGGAGACCTTCTTGGTTTTGTTGGGTCTGGTACCGGTGGAAGGTAACCCTGTTACTGCTTTCACATCTACCTTTGTAATTTTATGCACTAAGTCAAGCCAAAAGAATGAGCCATGTACCCTACTGAGAACTATCCTAACCACTTCCTTGGGAAATTCAGGAATGCAAAGGATTTCAGTGAATCCTAGGGTTTCAACAATTTTATGTTCAGGTTTCACATTTCCAGCATTGTCACATATAACAGATTTATACATGTTTTTGATTTCTTCATCACCTAATTCCTCTATGTTGCAATGAATATACATTCTAGGGTCTTCTGCATAAACAACACCCTTTGGAATTTGGGAAAAAGCACTTGTGTTGTCATCTTTCTTAGCTACCTCAGGAACTAGCTCAAACACGGGCCTAGGTCATTCTATAACCTCGACTACTGTAGGGTTTACTATGAATTCAGGTGCAGAGGAGGATGCCATGATGATAAATACCTTTTTCTGCCTTTGGATGGATTGATTGCTGAAGTGCTTTGCCTCTTTGCTCGAAATGCCTTAGCTCAGAAATCTTCATGCTCTTTGAAGGTTTGAATTCACGGTGAAATGAAATGGAGCCAAAAACCTTATTTTATAAAGTCTTTTTCTGCCACCTACCACATTAATTGTTTGCCAGTAATGAAGGATTTTCAACTTCTTTTCTCTAACCGAGGGAATAATAGCACATGTGTCATTAAGTTGCCAAACCCTCAAGATAATTTTCTTCAATTTGATGAAGAACATCCTGCCAGTGGAGCATTGCTCTGTCCTACCGGTGGAGCATCATATTGTCCTGCCGGTGAAGCATTTGTTGGTTCTACCAGTGGAGGAGTAACCCCAATATTTAGATCACCTTTTCTAATCCATTGCTTTCAAAATTCTTGCTTAACCTCTTCAACCTTTTCTTTACCTTTCAAGCTAGTACTTTTGTTATCTACCGATGTACCTTTACTTCTACAGAATTTAGCAATATGACCAATCTTGTTGCATGCATAACAGGTTACATTATTTTTCTGAATAGCTTTCCCATAACCTATGCTGGTTTGTGTTCTGCATTTATTTGATAAATGACCAAATCTTCCACAAACATAACATCTTACATTCATTCTGCAATTTTCAGAGTTATGACCAATTTTGTTGCATTTGGTGCATTGATCGGTGGGAGGATTGATGTTCTGATAATTCCTAGATCTACATTCATTTACCCTATGATCATATTTATTACAGTTAAAGCATTTTCCATTGAATTTGTAAGTATTAGAGGGTCTTACCAGTTTGCTTTGATCTTGGGTATTTGCAGTACCAGAGCTTTCTCCAACTTCAAATCCAACTCCAGAAGTGTCACCTTTGGGTTTTTGATTCTTCAATAAGGTACCAAGTTCTTCTGAGCTTTTCTTGAATTTTTCTTTGTGTTGATTTGCAGTTTCCAATTCCCTTTCCAAGATCTCTTTTTGTCTCATTAGTTCATTCGAGTCATTTTGAGTATGCATCGGATCTATCTTTAACATATCATTTTCATAGCTAAGTCTTGTGTTCTCATTTTCTGCATCACTTAGTCTTCTGGTCAATTCGTCTTCATTCCTCTTTCTGTCCTCAATTTCTTTGCGGAATCTCATGGTCATATCCTGCATTTCATTTTTTGTTGTCATGATCTCTTGTTTCAATTTGCTTATCATATCATTTAATGATTCCTTTTCATCATTTTCATTTTGCAATTTTTCACAAAGTTTTCTTCTCTTGTTTCTTGTATTAGTAAGATTTTCTTGAAGTGCCTAAATAATGTCCTGAGCTACTTTTAAATAATCTTCTAATTTGATATTTTTCAACTTCTCTGCATCATAGTCAGTAAGAGCTCCTTCAAGTTGCTTCATCAGATTTTCCATCTTTACCGGTGTCAAGATCTTTTTCAAGCTGTTAGGCTTCTGAAAATAGAGGACCAGGCTCTGATACCAATTGTTAGGGTTCCCACAGATACTGAGAGGGGGGGGGTAATCAGTATCTGACTGGTAATGAAATTTTCTTAAAACTGAATATGCAGAATATAAAGTAACAGTATACCAGTATGCAAGAATTAATGCAAATAACAAAATTAAAAGCATCCACATGAAAAGAACACCATAACACAAGATGTTTAACGAGGAAACCTAGTGTGGGAAAAACCTCGGTGGGATTTGTGACCCACAATATTCACTTACTGGCCAATAAGAGAATATTACTTACAATAGGGGCCTGCACATGCAGGAATGCCAACTGCCTAGAGCTCACTGCTCAACAAGAATTCACACTAACTTACAATGAGGATTTACACAAATCCAATATTCTATACTGCTTTACAACAGCATCTTCAATGCCAGATTCAGTACCGGTTCTTGCTCTGTTCTTTACATATACCCTTGACCTACAATTCGCACATTAGGTCTACCTTATAATTTATTTATTGCATTCTATCCATGTCCTACAAATGCCTACAATGATCTCTTTTATATACAAGAGTCATTTTACAATTTGCCAAGTTGGCTTACAATGATAAACAAAATATTACATATCAAAAATCCTATCGGCCTTTGTGCCGGTATACATATTTCCTTATGTGCCGGTGTACATCTTCTGTGCCGGTGCCAGTGTAGATTGATTTTGTTGATGCTAGTATAGTGTCTTGCCAGTGCCATTGGATTGCAAGGTTGCCTGTGTAATGCTTTGCCGGTATAGTGTCTTGCCGGTGCCATAGGATTGCAAGGTTGCCATTAATGACAAAACGTTCAATCACACACAATGTCTCATTGGAGTGTCCATATGCCAACAGTTCCTACCCTGCCATCTTAGAATGACTTGGACTCACTACCAAAATGAATCTCTTCCCTTCGATCAACCTTAATCTGCATTTCTTTATTTCTTCCTCTGAATTGCTCCCTTAGCGGGCCCCACTACTTGGTCGCTAAGTCGCAGTGAATAAACACCACACATCTTTATCATGTGATATAGCGACCACCGCTAGATCTTCAGGAACCTGCTTGCTTTTTACCTCTGCTTGTTTTCTTTTATCTCTCTCGTTGCTCTCTTCATCCTGGGCCCCATGGGAATGAGTGGCAATAATGAACTTTGGACCATTGAACCACTTTGAACCAATGATCTTTGAACCATTGAACCACTTTGAACCAGTTCAAAGTACAAGTTCAAATTTGACTTAAAAAATATATACATCCACTCATTTGTAGCCTTTTGCCATGTGTCAACCTCTGATTTGCTTGTGGGTCCACTTTGTCTTCCATCTGGACTGCCATCTGGACTGGACCCATCTTGTCACCAAGTCGCATCGATAACTGGGCGAGCAACTTTTCCTTGCGGCTTAGTGACCACCATCAGATCTGTGCGATCATCGTTGGATGTGTTCAATCTATTTGATCTTTACTCTTGGTCTGCCTTGGTTCTTCATCTTCTCTCTACCATGTGGCACATTCTCATTCGCTCTGAGCCCACCTGGATGACCACCTGGATGGCCACCTCTACTTCCACGTCATCAGTCGGTAAGTCACAGGGGATAACTGTCGAGCATTTTCTTCATACGGTATAGCGACGACCATTCATCTAACCTCAAACTGTTCGATCTTTAACCTCTTAGCCGCTCACCTCTCCTTTGCCTTTTCCGCACATTCTTTATCACCAAGTTGCTATGATAACTGGCGAGCTTCTTTCTATAGTGGTATAGCGATAGCTCTTAGATCCATCAGACTACCGTTGATATTTCCTAAACTTGCTCGATCTTTCTCACCAACTGATCTTCTCTCTTGTGCTGCGTGTACACATGTATCACTGCTTGATTGGCTTTGAAGATCTGCCTAGGCACCACCTATCTACCACATCATCAGTCACCACGCGTCTTGCTCTGTCGGATCTCTTCTTTTAGCCAAACTACTCTCTCGGTGAACCATTTACCAGTGTCATCGAACCTAAGGTTTCATTGATATTATTATGTCGATGAAACTGAGCCTTCGGTGAAACTCTTTCGGGACTCATCGTGGCCAAGATCTGCTCGATGTCGTCCATCTGTGCCATGTCACCAGCCACTGGACCTTGACCTATTTGCCACGTATCTTGGGTCTTATACCCTCTGCTCCGCCACATCATCAGTCACCAAGTCGAGATGATATCCAACGAGCATCTAACCATCGCGACATAGCAACAACCATTGGATCACTGCAATCTGCGTTGATCTTTCTTCAAATTTTTTATTCTTTAGTGTCCCCTTGCCAGCCGGTTACAAAATTAAGATGCCTTTATATGCGTGCGCAAAGAGTCCACTAGGCCACGAGATGCCTCTTGCCAAAAATTTTCAAGCTTTTGACGCTTGATATGTGTGCGGCTTTAGATTTAAATGCTGAAAAAGTTCCTCCCCACTACCAATGTGGGATAAATGTTCTTCATGCCTGGCAACTGAAACCACTTGGAAGGTCTTTGGCCTTTTTAAAACCCTCTTTAGCGACCAAGTAAAAGCTTTACACGGGCCGATTGCATTTTTCTCTGAGTTTCTTTTGGCCTTAAGGTTTTAATAGCCACACCATTTCATCTGCAATGGAGCATAATATCTCTGTGATCTACAACATGCTGAGCTCAATCCTCGTGGGAGCCACATTTTAACCCACATGCTATCTTACTTTCCTGTATCTGCAAATGAAGCAAAAAATTTAGACAAAAACAATGCATTTCTCCCTGGTTCATGATTTGATCTTTTTAAAATGAATGAATGCAAGGCTTCATTAGGGCACTAATTTTGGCATGTGCAAAATTTGGTAACACTAGTGAGTCTGAAGCTTCCGAACCTACAAAAGCTATTATAAATAGCTGCCAAAATGATAAGGATTTTCAAAAAATGATGAAGATTATCATGGCTAGAGAAAAAGAAGATTATTTTCTAGAGCTAGAAAAACAAGGTGCTAAACTTCCCACTGATTATAATGTTGAAACCCTTACCACTAAAGAGGAAGATACACCAATAGCATTGGTAAACAAATTATTGCAAGTGTTATAGACTGAAATCATAGAAATGAAAAACAAGGATAAATCATCTATGCAATATTCTTTAGACACAATCTGTCCATTCCCGTTTGACAAGAACCTTTACATGCCTCCATTTCCTTCAAGAGTGGAGATTCCTAAGTTTTACAAATATGATAGTAATGCAGATCCTCAGACCATGTCAAATAATTTTGTGCTTTATGTATGGAGTTCATGCACGAACAGACATATCTCATGCGCCTTTTCCCAAGAAATTGAGGAGGTTAAGCTATGGAATGGTTTTCAAGCCTACCTATGGGAATTAAATATTTTGAGGAATTAATTGAATTATTTATCCAACAATACTCCTATAGCATTCATCATCCAATCACTATGATCGAGATTTGCAATACCAAATAGAAAATAGGAGAACCTTTCCTCACCTTCCTTCAATGTTGGAGAAAGATGTTCTCTAGATATTCACGGCCTATTCCAGATTTAGAGAAGATGGATATCTTTGTCAATAACCTGATCCCTGAATTGAAATACAATATCCAAATGCAAGTGTGCCCTTCATTCAATAAAATGGTAGATAGTGCCCTTAGAATGGAAGATGTGCTTATAAAGAAAGGAGATATATCAGTTTATAAAGAAACACAACAAGGCTCTAGTTCCAAATAAAAGAACAAATACCGGAAATACGACAAAGATAACAACATAAATGTTGTTAATGATGGAGTGGTAGATGCTATTAAACCAAAATCAAAACCCACAATATTTAATCTGGTTAGCGACACACAAGCCCTCAAAGCAGCTGAAATTTGTGGCAGAAAACCCTCCTAAGAAATCAAAAGAGTGGTTTAAAGAGAAGCCTTGGCTTTCAAAGCCTAAACGCGATTTCATTCCTTTGGAAGAATCGTATGAATCGGCTCTTAATAATCTATTGGCAAATGATCTTATCTTATTTCTTGAAAACTCTAGACCATATGATCCAGAAGTTAAACCCAAATGGTGGAGGGAAAACGAGTACTATGAATATCATCGAAACAAGGGTCATACAAGAAACAACTGCATGAAACTCAAACACGAGATACAAGACCTTATTGATGCTGGAAAAATTATCCTTGGAAGTCATACAACAATTGTTGATCATAAAGCTTTTAAATATCCTTTGCCTGCTTATGAGCAAGGAGAATCCTCTAAATCTAAAGGAGGTGCCAAAGTCAATTACACCTACACCAACAATGACAATGTCATCAACATGATTGAATCTTCACAATATAAGTATTGCAACGTAATCATAGTAAAAAATAAACAAAATAAAACACAAACTACAAATGTTGTGACTCGTGCTCAAAAGAAGGTTACTCTCAAAGGAGATAGTTCCCCAACTCTTGATCAAACAACATCAAACCTACCGACTTCTTCAAACAGACAAACAAATACGATCATGACTAAATCTAAACAACTGGCTTTGTCATCCTCTCCTAGTTACAACATTGTCAAACAATTGAAACGTACTATTGCTCAAATCTCCATTTTTGAACTGCCTAAAATCTCTTCTGCTCATAAAGAGATCCTAGACAAAGCTTTGCTCACTACTAATGTCCCTAAAGATTTATATGTAGATCAGTTTCAATCTATGGTGGGTCACCTGACTTTGGCTCATTAGCTCACCTTCTCTGAAGAAGATGACAATTCACTAAATCACCCACATAATCAGCCATTACACATCGAAGCTATGATCCATAAATATAGAGTCAATGTGTTTTGATAGATGGAGGCCCTGGGTTGAATATTTGTACCACCAATTTACTGATACAGTTGGGATTTTCTGAACATGTCACTGATCCAACAAATAAAATAACAATCAAAGCTTATGATGAAGAAGAGATAACCTCTAAAGGTCTCGTGCTATTACCGATCAGGGTAGGACCTGTGGAGAGAGATGTTATTTTACAGGTGCTTGACCTTCCCCTTTCTTACAACATCTTGCTAGGTAGGCCATGGATTCACAAAATGAAAGCAGTGCCATCTGCATACCATCGGTTCTTGAATTTTTCTTATAATGGAGTTGAAGTTAGTATTCCTGCTGATACAAGCTACACATTTAATGCATTGAAACAATGTACTGATACCTTTGTTCTTCATAACAGAGCAACCTTTGCAGCTGAAAGTTCAGAAATTTTGCTAAAAGCCTTAGAAAAGAAATTGAAAATCATAGGTACTGGCAAGGATGGATACAAGATGGAACCCGTCCTCTCAATAATGTCTCTTCCTCCATCGCCAAGATAGTCTGGAAAACCATCCGAGGCTATGAAGCCACAAATTCAACTCCAAATATTATTTATGATGGTATTTTTGTAGAATCCTCTACTTCCCTTGTTGATGAAATAGAAGAGGAGGCTGTTCTCAAATGGCTTTTCAAAGAAGAAAGTGAAAACATACAAGTACAACACTGTGAGATTTCCCCTGAGCAATATGGTCCAGGCTATAAGATGATTCAACACATGGGATATTCAGGTACCAGTCCTTTGGGAAAGTGTCAAGAAGGAATTGTTGAACCTATTAAAATACAAACTAAGTCTACAAGTGATAAAGCTCGACTTGGATACCATTTAGAGGGGTCATCAAATAAAAAACCTACTTCTCATCATCAGTCAAAGTAGAAGAAAAAGATACTACCTTCAACATCACATGAAGTAAACACTCAGCAAACTCAAGATGTGTATGAAAAAGAACAAGAAGAACTGGCAATCAAGAGAGAAGAAGCATCTTGTAACTAAGTTCCAACTATATCAGCAATAACACTACAAGGAGTAGAAATCCTAGAAGATATGAGAGAAGAGATGGAAGGCATTAAAGAATTGTTTGCACCACTAAGTATTCCGATCACATATATAGGAAGAATGCAAGTAGATGATTCAGAATCTAACTCGAATGAGTATGAATGGGGTCTAGAGTTTGTGTCAGATGCATCTATTGAATAAACTCCTGAAGAACCTAGTGATATCATAAATGAAGCACAAGAGATATTGCGCTTGAAACTGCAAAAGGAAATAGAGGAAATCAGACTCAGAAGACAATAAGACTATGAACAACAATTGAAAGAAGGAAGAGCACAAGAGAATTCTTCACCTACTATATCTTCTCCTAATGAGATAGAGCACATCACGTATGGGACTAGAAATGAAGAATTGGAGGCTACAGAGGCAGGATTGGTCATTAGTCTAGAGGAAGCCGAATGGGAAAGATGAAAGAGACTATCAGAGTCATCAAGGTTATGCCAACAGGTATGTCAAATACAAGTGATCATTGAACCAAATCACGAAGGAACTTGCAACATCAAAGATGTAGATATTGATACTATAAATAATTTCTCTAAGCCACTTGAAGAGGAGTTAGAGGATTCATCTTCTGACTCTGATCACTCTGAAATAAGATCTATTTATGACATTACCTATTTGACACCAAACTATGACTACTTCATCATGAATGTCAAAACTCAGACTACTGAACCTGTTACCGTCGAACCATGATATGTAGTCCAACTCGAAGTAGGGGAGGATGCTAGTGGTAGGTCTATTGGGTTAGGTTCCCTAAATACTAACGTAAACTTCAATAATCATGTTCTAACCCTTCCTAGTCTCAAGACACTTATGCAAGGTTGTCTTCTAGATCTCAACTTATTGGTTCGAGGTTGTGATGACAATATCGTGAATTCCCTTGAACCTGTTAAATATTTATCCCTGGTAAATCTTGAGCTTATTGATTGTACTCTCCAAGATCAACCTTTAAATATACCTACCTTTTCCAATGACTATACATTAGCCTGCTATCTTAATGGAGTTGAACAAATGGTCTCTTCCACCAATGAACAAAGTGAGAACATGACAGCAACAGATGTCAAGTATCTTAGTCGCAAAAATCAAAAAAAGAAAAATAAGTATTTTTGATGGTGAAAACCACACTGTGGCGGTGTCATAATAAAAAATGATAAAAATAAAGGATGTACCTAACGGTGAAAACCTCTCCGAGGCACCTGAAGGTGAGATACTTGACATTTTTCCTAATCACTTTCAAGAGAGATCATCCGTGCTAATTGAACCTACATAGCCTATAAATATTGGAACAGAAGAAGCTCAGAACACCATACATGTAGCTCAATCCTTGTCAGCCGAAGAACTAAATAATTTACTAATTTCTTCATGGAAAAGAAGATTAATTTTGCATGGACATATGCTGATATGCCAAGTCTAGATCTTGACCTCATAATGCATCATCTCTCTATCACTCCCGAAGTTAAACCTATTAAACAAAAACTCCAAAAAATGCATCCTCATGTTGCATTACTTGTTAAAGCTAAGTTAGACAAATTACTAAAAGCTGGATTCATCAAAGCAATTGATTATGCTGAGTGGATATCTAATATTGTACTTGTTTCCAAACCCAACAAATCAATACGTGTTTGCACAGATTTCAGAGATTTAAAGAAAGCTTTTCCAAAAGATGATTTTCCACTACCGAACATAGACATGATAGTGGACATGACTGTTGGCTATGAAATGTACTCTCTAATGGATTATTTTTTTGGATGCAATCAGATCAAAATAGTACTTGAGGATCAAGAGAAAAAACATTCACCTGTGCATGGGGAACTTTCTGCTGGAATGTAATGCCCTTTGGATTAAAGAATGTAGGCGCTACTTATCAAAGAGCTGTAACAACAATTTTTTATGACATGATGCACACAAACATGGAGGATTATGTTGATGTATTCTAGTCAAATCTATGAAAAGATCAACACATCTATCAGAACTAGGTCCAATCTTAGACAAGATGGAAAAAATTAAACTCGAGCTAAATCCTAATAAATGTGCATTTGGAGTTACATCTGGTAAGCTCCTAGGAAACATTGTTTCAATGAAAGGAATTAAAGTGGATCCAGAAAAAGTTAAGGCTATAATGGAAATGTCACCTCTAAAGAATGTCAGTCAAATGAGGACTCTCCAAGGGTAGCTCCAATCCATAAGATGTTTCATCTCCTAGCTAGCAAATAAGGCTCAACCATTCACAAAGGCATTACAGAAAGGAGTCACATATATTTGGAATGAATATTGTGAACAACATCTAAAACAGATCAAGGAATATCTTTCTAATCCACCTATATTAATGCCACCAATTCAAGGAAAACTATTGATTCTCTACATATCAGCTACTGATACATCATTGGGGGCATTTTTGGCACAACAGGATGAGAATAAAAAGGAAAGAGCTATATAATATATCAGTAGGACCTTTGTGTCCTATGAGATGAATTCTACTATCATAGAGAAAGCTTGTTTAGTATTGGTCTTCGCATCACAAAAATTAAGACACTACATGCTAGCACATTCTATCAAACTAGTGGCTAAGATTGATCTTCTCAAATACCTTCTCAACAAAGCAATGCTCATAGGGAGACTGGCTAAATGGGTCATGATTCTCATAGAATTTGACATTGAATATATAGAGCGCAAAGCTATCAAAGGACATCTCATTGCAGATCAACTTGTTGATGCTCTGCTCAAAGACATTCAACCTTTGCGCATAGAATCTACAGATGAATCCATCATGCACCTTAATCAACGATCTTGGAAAATGTTCTTTGATGGGTCTTTCACTCAACAAGGTTCTAGTGTTGGAATAATTTTCATCACTCCTCAAAGATATTCAATTCCAAGGGCTTACAAGATTCTCTTCCCTTGCACAAACAATATTACAGAATATGAAGCTTTGGTAAATGGAATTAAGCCAGCTATTGAATGGAAGGTTGTTGAGTTACACATCTATGGACACTCTCAGCTGATTATCAACCAAATTAATGATATATATTAGAATTAGGATGAAAAAATCACTCTATAAAATAATGGTTGATGACCTCAAGAAATACTTTACCTTTGTATCATTTTAGCAGATTTCTAGATCATCAAATAGAGCAACAGATGCTATGGCTACCCTGGCATCTATACCACAACTACAAGACTTTGAGTATCGCTATGAATTCCTAGTGGAAGAGTTACATTATCCTTCTTATGACTCCCCTGATTCTCAGATGGTCTATTCTATCATTAGCCAAGACTCATCTTGTTAAAATTATATCTACTCTTATTTACATGACCAAATTATTCCTGCTAATCTTACGCGTAATGAGAAAAGAAACCTTATTCGAAATGCTTCATGGTATGTCATCATAGCTAATGATTTGTATAGGCGAGGTTTGGATAGTAAATTGCTTAGGTGTCTAGAAACTGAAGAGTCCCAACGTGCGTTATCTGAAGTCCATGAAGGTATTTGTGAATCTCATTCAAACGGTCTAACTTTATCTTAGAAACTGCTAAGGGATGGCAACTACTGGCCAGATATGGAAAAAGAACTATTATATTTGCTAAAATTTGTGAGAAGTTTTAGCTACATGGTAATCTCATACATGCTCCAACAAAGAATCTAATACCTTTTATCACACATTGGCCTTTTCAACAATGGGTGCTTGACCTCATTGGCCAAATCTATCCTGCATCATCTAATGGACAGAAGTTTATCATAACCGCCACTGAGTACTTCACTAAGTGGGTTGAAGCGGTTCTGCTAATCAAAGTAACCGGTAAACAAGTGGCAATATTCATCCTTAACTATATCATCTGCAGGTATGGAATACCTTCTTCAATTATGACTGACAATGGAGGACAATTCAAAAACAAAGATATAGATGAGCTCTATGAAAAGTTCAAAATTAAATAGCATTGGTCATCCATATACTACCCTCAAGGTAATGGAAAAGCTGAAGCATCTAACAAAAATCCACTGTCTATCTTGCATAGAATGATAAACAAATCTAGAAAGGATTGGCATCTGTAGCTCAATCCTGTGCTATGGGCTTATAGAACAAGTATCAGAACACCTACTGGGGCTACACCTTTTGCTTTGGTGCATGGGTCCAAAGCAGTCTTACCTATTGAAGTGGAAATACCTTCTTTGAGAGTTTCTTTGCAAGGTCTTATTACTGATGAAGACTACAGAATATCTAGATTGCAAGAACTCAAGTTGCTAGATGAACGCCGACAAGTGGCATTTGATCATCTCAGAGCTTACCAAAAGAGAATGTCTAGAGGTTATAACAAGAAAGTTTGACAAAGATAATTTCAGGTTGGTGACCTTGTCTTGAGAGAGAATCCTAAAAAATCAACAGTTTCGAGATAACAAAGGGAATTTTGAACCCAACTAGCTAGGTCCCTATGTTGTTATTGCAGTCTTTGGCTTTGGTGGTTATCAACTCTCAACATCGGAAGGAGAATAGTTCCATGAACCAATCAACACCATCCACTTGAAGAAATTATTCCCTTAGTATTCTCTGCACCAACAACCTATATGACGAAAAAGTCCTGAAAAAAATCCTAAAAATTAGAAAAAGTCCTAAAAAAATAAATAAATAAAAAATAAAATAAAAAATTATTTTCCAAGTAGGTGAAAACTAGGTAAACAGGCGCCTCTTGTACTCAAGTGCTCCATCTATCAATGCAAATTTGGCATTTCCTATTTTCATTCCCGCTTTCCTGCATCTTTGCTTTCACTTGTACATATCTTTTAGTCGCTTTTGTGATATCTGGTTCTCTAAGAACCCTCATGACTTGAAACCAATCAATGTCATAGTCTTAGGGTAATCGACTGATCAATTTACATGTCCTAAGAAGTATCAACCAAGTAATATTTCTTTCAGTGGTACTAGGTCACCCAATCCATGTCAGTCACCTGTCTCCAAACTACTGAAGAGTTTTATCATTGAGTAAACAAGAAAAAAAAGACTACTGAAAACAATCACTAAACTGTTTGAGACATGATTGAAATTTTCTTTGTGTGTTGTCTTTTATATTGGTTTTCGATTATTATTCCCTCTGAGTAACTTGAGGAAGTCTATCTTGACTAAGAGGAGCAAGGAATGGGGGCATAATACTTTTTTGTTTTTGTTTTTTGCTTGTAGGAGTGATTTCGATGATCTGGAAACATCTATTAAGCTGGGTGTTTGTGATTAGTGCCTTCACATCAAGGTGAAATCGCCACACATACCTCAACTCCGATTATTTGTATGCTACAGGGAGGTTGGAGTCATTTCTTTGTATGTTTTGAGGGAATTTATTTAATGTGCAATCCAGATAATGCATAATTTGTCCAAGGATATGAACAATAAAAGGGTCATTGTAGACAAGATAATTAATATTGCATATATAAAGGAAAGAAATCTGTTTTGCCTGCTGTGTTTGTAAAATACTCAGTGATGAAAATTAAGCATACCAAATCTAGTGACTAAGTTTAGGTTGCATTCATTCTAAATTTTATGCATTTCAAGTGATTTTGACATGATAACAATAATCTCTTTATCTTTTGAATGAGAGTCTAAAGAAATCATCATTTCTCAGCTAAGTGGTCTCTTTTTCATCATCATTTCTCTGATCGAGTACTTGTGTATTGAGATGTTAGCTACATACATGAGCATCTTATATAGATCCATACATTTTCATTATATCTTTATTTGCATTCATATTATTGCATGAAAAATAAACTTTTGCATTACTAGTTACTCATTTTCATCATTTATTTGCATATGAAAAAGAAAAAAGAAAAAAACAAAGCAAAAAAACATTCATATTCATCTCCATTACATTCATCTATACTGAAAAGATATGCACACATAGAGAATAAAGCATATAGAAAGACATCTCATAATCAATCAACACAAGTATGATGAAATCAAATCAAGAGCTCGTATATCTTGTCATAATCTCAGTGTCTAAGAGTACAAATGATATCAACTATCATTTACAATGTCTCATCGGAGCAAGAATCATATAAGCTACAAAAATGGGGTATATAACAAAATCTATGAGATATGAAAAATCTAGCTCTCTGCCTCTCCCTCATTGCCAGGTAGAGGAGGTGGTGCCTGCTGATCGACATCCTGTCTGGGTGCCCTAGCTCCCTCAGTTCGAGCCATATACTGAGAATATGGAACAACCTACTTCGCTACTGGGACCGCTACGCTATGAGTTGCAATGTAATAAGCTGCATGGCTCATTTGATGGAAAAACTCTCACTGAACAACATCTTGCTCTTCTCTCACCTCTGTAAGATGTCGCTCATGCTCAACTATGATCTCAACAATTTGTCGGTCTCATTTCGCTAGCTGCGTCTGTGCCACTGTCAACTATGACTGCAAACCTATCACCCTTGCCATCAAAGACCGAACTACGTCTGGCACTGCCTTCTCTCTCCCCATCTCCCCCTCTCCACCTCCTTTCTCATCTCTCCACTCCCTAACCTGCCTAGGAGCCTCTCTCTCCTCATCATCTCCAACCTTTGCTACCCTAGAACTGCTAGCCTCACCCCCAACAACTCCTAAGGATCCACCCTCCCCTCTCTGTTGCTATCAACCTCCCATTGGTGTCCTACTTGTTGGCATTTTGGCACTAAGTTGTCATTGATGTCAACCGGTGGAGATTGAACATGGAGGATGGTTGCTTGTTTAATGATGAAGAGGCAAAATTTTAAGATTTGCAACCAGTACAGGATGCTATACTGGTCAACAGAAGAAGAACACTCTACTGGCAAAGGGTTTTACTAGTATGTGTTTGCCAGACCGACTGCATATTAGGAGGCCGTGTCTTGATTGATGTGATGTCATGTGAAGATGAGGTGGCAAGTAGGGTGTGGTTGGTGAAGTTTCATCCACAGGGTTGATGAAACAAATATTTGACATTAATGAAGGAACCGCAAATCAAAGGATTGCATCAGACTGATTACAGCTTGAGGAAGAAGAAATGACAGAGGAAGATGAGGGGAGTAGTTGGCACCTGGATTGAAGAAAGAATATCAGATTGAAAGAATATCTCAAGAAGGAAACAACAGAGGCATTAATAACAATTTGACAAATGTAGATCTATATAACAGATCGTGTTTCCCTTGTCTAGAAAATGTGTCTTAAAAGGCGCTGAAATGACGGAGATGAACAGATGGACATCAAGGTGATTAGATCTTATGGGATTTGATTGGATTTAGTTTTCCTCATAGATGGTGAGGAAACCCTAACCATCAAAACTTTGAATTGCTCTTTTGGCGGGAAATCATCTGATAAGAAAGGGGAGCTATGGACAAAAAAATATGATGCTATTGTGAAGATTGTGTAGAGGAGAGTAGTTATAGTGAACAAGGAGAAAACTTGAGAAGGAGTTTCGATCAAGTTACAGTGTGAGTGAGCAGGCAAACCAGTGAGAGGATTCTACTAGGAGTTTCATAGTCAGGCAGTTGAGCCTAACCGGTAAGGAGTGGCAGAGTAGGAATCATCCTATTGTGATAGAGTACATTGAGAGACTATGTGTGAAAGGGAGAGAAAGATAACAAGAGCTAATTGATTCAAGAGTTGAAAAATTCATTTGCAACAAGAAGCCTTAATTGTATTCAAATAGTATTTCAATAGACATCACCAAGTTGAAGCTTGATATAGGGGTTGGTTCTCCTTGGGTTGGTGCCCTAAATCTTTATAAATTAGTGTTTTACCTGTGAGGCTGGATTGAAGCAGTAGTCTTCAACAAATTTTCTCACCAAGGTTTTTCTCATATTGGGCTTTCCTCATAAATCTGGTGTTGTGAGGTACTTGTGTGTGTATGGTCACTTTGGCTTTCTTTCTTGTATTACCGGTTTGACTGTTTAAGTGATTAAGTACATAATTGATATTCTCAAGTTAGATCAAAAAAGGAAAAACTTAGGAACCACCAATTCACCCCCCTCTTAGTGGTACTCTATGTGCAACATTTGATATCAGAGCCAAGTTCCCGATTATCTCTAAACCTTGGGTAGATTCTATACTTTGAGCACAATGGAAAGAAGTGAGTCTGCTTCCTCAAAAGCACCCATGTTTGATGGATCTAGCTATGCCTTCTGGAGCAGAAGAATGGAGACATATATTTCATCTCTTGGATTTTATGTATGGATGTCAGCCAAGAATGGGTATGCCATTTCTAATACCCCTCCCACTGATCCAGATACAAAGAAGGAGTATGAAACTAATGCAAAGGCTAAACATGCCATCTTGAGTAGAATGTCCGATAATGAATTTGTTAGTCATGCACTGTGTTTCAGCAAAGGAAACATGGGACAAGTTGTAGATGTTGTTTGAGGGAGATGCAAAGGTCAAGGAAGCCAAACTACAAACTCTAAGGAGCCAACTTGAAAGCATCAAAATGAAAGATGATGAAAAAATTGCAGATTACCTTCACATATTTGATGAAACTGTGAATACTATTAGAGGACTTGGTGAAGAGATTGCAGATGAAATTCTTGTCAAAAAAATACTTAGATCTCTCACTCCCAAATATGATACTAAAGTGTACACCATAGAAGAAGCCAAGGATATGAAGACTTTTACTATGGATGAACTATTTGGTTCCCTGACAGCCTATGAGATGAGAACAACCGGTTAGACTTCCTCTAGAAAAGAAGCTGCTTTTAACACCACCAAAAAGGGGAAAGAAGCTGTTACTCATAAAGAATCCAGTGAAGACTCTGATGCTAAAGTGGCAAAATTTTTCAAGAAGCTCAAAAGAGGATCAGGCCGGTACAAAGGAAAGCTACCACTTAAGTGCTTCAATTGTGGGAAGGTAGGATACTTCACTGCAAGCTGTCCTCACAAAGAAACCGGTGGAGATGAGTCAAGAGAGTTCAGAAGATCTATTGGAAAAGACAGAGAAAGGAATGACTACCGGTAGGGAAGAAGAGACTACCAAAACCAAAACAACTTATATACCATTGAGGATTACATAATAGATGATGAGGATGCATCAGAAGATGATGACCATGAGAACCACATAAAAGTAAACATTTTCATGGCATTTGACAGACCTACTGTTGAAGATGAGGAAGAAGAGGATGTTGAGGCTGATGTGGATTTGGAGAGTGAACTTATTAGTGCACTTGAAGAATTAAGTAAAACAAGAAGAGAAATCAAGAGAGTTAAGCTTGTTGTAGTAGATGAACAAGATCTCTTGAAGCAGTCTCTAGAAGAATCCGGTCAAATCATATCTGACTTGAAGCTGTAGCTGGAAGAAACTAAGAGGATCAGTGAAGCTACAACCCTTGACTTGACAAAGAAAGAAAAGGAACATCAAGAGCTAGAAGCAGAAATAATAAAGCTCAGAAAGGAGCTTGAAGAAAGAAAGGAAGAAATAAAAATAAGAAGCAACTATGAAGGCAACACTGAAGCTTTGGATAAAATACTAAGCAAACAAAAGCAATCCAAAGACACAGGTGGCTTAGGCTTTGAAGTTGGTCAAGGATCAACCCACAAAGGTAAATCCAATAAAGAGATAATGTTCACTTCTTTGATTGAAGGTGAAGAAAAGAAATTCACTGTAGGCAAGGAAAGCGGCAAAAAGACATGCTAATGCTGTTGGAAATTGGCATCCAAATCGGTATACAGAAATGAACCAGAGGTCACATTTCATGCACAAATTTGTAGATCCAAGGGGGAATGCCAGGATTGACCGAGAAGGATTCACCAGATTCAACAACATGAATGGAAGACCCCCAATGAGGTAGTTCCATTCAAGATCAAGACAACACGACCAATATGTATCAATTTTTCATGGTTATTGTTACCGGTGTAATAAATTTGGGCACAAAATAGCTGACTGTAGGTTAAACAATAAACCTTCTATGAATTTTGAAAGTAGAAATTCATTTAATGCACTCCAAGATATGAATGTTGTTTTCTATTAGTGCAATGGATATGGACATAAGAGTTTTGATTGTAGGAAGAACCAACCGATATCCTACAATAGCATTAAGGATGCTTCCTTTATTGAAAACATAAAATGCTATAACTGTCACAACCAAATTCTATAGAAACAAGAAGATCAAGCAAGTGAAGGAAAATTTTGATCAAAGACCGGTATCTGAACCTGAGCAGAATACAGGAGCTGACAACAAGAAGGAAATCAAACCGGTTTGGGTTGAGAAAGAAAAGGAAAAGGCAGAATCAAGTCTCATAGTGCAGACTGCCTTGCATGCTGAAAGGAAAAATCTATGGGTGGTAGATAGTGGTTGCTCAAACCATATGATTGGTGACAAAAGAAAATTCATTAATCTTGAAGATTGGAATGGTGGATCGGTAAGGTTTGGAGACAATTCCTCCATCAAAATAAAGGGAAAAGGAACACTAAGCATTGATGGAAAACTGAAGGTACATTATGTATATTATGTGGAAAGCCTCAAACATAATCTACTAAGTGTGAGTCAAATGTGAGAAAAAGGTTACAAATTCACCTTTGACTCAACCGATTGTTAGATAAAGAAAGACAGTACCGGTAAAGTTGTGGCAGAAGGAAAGAGAACCGATGGAAATGTTTATAATATGAAGGAATTCTATGAGTCCCAATGTATGTTAGGACAAGTAGATGAAAGTTGGCTATGGCACAAAAGATTAGGCCACATAAATTTTGATAACTTAGTTGTAGTAAGCAAAAAGGGGTGTGTGAGGAATATTCCATCCATCATCAAATCAGTAAACACTTTTTGTGATGAATGTGTAAAAGGAAAGAAAACAAGAGTAAGTTTCAGGACAAAAGAGAACAACACCTCAAAGCCACTTGAAATTGTGCATATAGATCTATGTGGTCCAACTAGAACAAGAGCACTTGCCGGTGAAAGATACTTTATGCTCTTCATTGATGACTACTCAAGGATGAGATGGGTCACCTTTCGGCAAGATAAATCACAAGCATTTGAAAGATTCAAGATCTTTCAGAAGATGGTGGAAAAGGAAAGTGGGTACAAATTAAAATGTCTATGATCAGATAGGGGTGGAGAGTTCACATCAAATGAATTTGAAGATTATTGTGAAAAACATGGAATTAGAAGGCAATACTCTGCTCCTAGAACACCACAACAAAACGGTATAGTAGAAAGGAAGAACAGGATAGTCAAGGAGATGGCCAGAACTATGCTGAATGAGGCCAGTCTTCCAGATACCTTTTGGAAAGAATCTATTCATACTGCTGCATACACCTTGAACCAGGTTCAGTTAAGAACAAACAACAAGATGACACCTTATGAATTATGGTATGATTGGAAGCCCTCAGTCAAATATTTCAAAGTTTTTGGAAGCAAATGCTTCATTAAGAAAGATATGGATGGTTTGGGAAGCTTTGACTCTAGAAGTGATGAAGGGATCTTCCTTGGTTACTCATCTAACAATAAAACCTACAAATGATACAATAAAAGACTAAGAAGAATCATTGAAAGTGTGCATGTAAGAGTTGATGAGGATATGCACAAAGGATGTCAACCACACATTAACCAGTATGATGACTCCAATGATGAAAATAATGAAGTTCAGTTTGACACTGAACCAGAGGTAGCACCTCAGGAGGTTCCCAACCGGTATGTACAATTGAATCATCTGGAAGAGAAAATTCTAGGAAATAAGAGTGATGGTGTGCAGACTAGAAGAAGACTTGCCCAAAATGTTGAACACGTCAACCTATGCCTCATGACTAAAGTTGAACCCAAAACTTTCATTGAGGCTAGCAAGAGACAAGAATGGATGGATTTCATGGAAGAAGAAATGCACCAGATTGAGAAGAACAAGACTTGGGAATCAGTCCCTAGACCGGAAGACAAGAACATCATTGGCACAAATTGGGTCTACCAGAACAAAATGAATGAAGAAGGTAAGGTTGTGAGACATAAAGCTAGACTAGTGTGAAAAGGATACTCTCAGGTAGAAGGGATTGACTTTGAAGAAACATTTGCACCGGTGGCTAGATTAGAAGCAATTAGGATATTTCTAGCTTACTCTACCTACAAGGGCTACAAAGTGTACCAAATGGATGTAAAATCTGCTTTTCTAAATGGAAATTTAGAAGAAGTATACATGGAGCAACCGGAAGGATTTCTACCGCATGATGATGAAACATTTGTATGTCAGTTAAAGAAAGCTCTGTATGGTTTAAAGCAAGCCCCCCCAGAGCATGGTACTCAAGATTGGATCTATATCTAAAGGAGCGGGGATTCAAAAAGGGAAGTGCTAATAGAAATTTGTACATAAGGAAAGATGGGAATCACATGATTATTATGGTTATGTATGTAGATGACATCATCTTTGGTGGCAACAAGGATAGTCTCTGCAAAGAGTTTGCTGATCAAATGCAGTCAAAATTTGAGATGTCAATGCTTGGTGAATTGACTTACTTCCTTGGCTTGCAGATACTATAGAAAGATAAAGGAATATTTATCTCACAAGTCAAGTATGCAAAGGAGATGCTGAAGAAATTCCAACTGGAAGATTGCAAACCAGTAAGTACTCCCATGGTGACTGGCAGCAAATTGAGTAAGAATGATGAATCATCGGTAGTGGATCAGACTTTGTACAGATCCATGATAGGCAGTCTACTATATCTAATTGCTTCAAGATCGGATATTGGTCAAGCAATATGCATGATGGCCAGATTTCAAGTTGCACCAAAGCAGTCACACATGAATGATGTTAGCAAAATTTTTAGGTATCTACAAGGAATGCTCAGCTATGGTTTGTGGTATCCTAAAGAAGGAAATTTTATTTTGGAAGCATACACTGATGCTGACTGGGCATGATGCATTGATGATAGAAAGAGCACAAGCGGTGGTGCATTCTTATTGAGCAACTGGTTGGTCTCATGGCATAGCAAGAAGCAGGACTCAGTCTCCCTATCTACTGCTGAAGCTGAGTACATTGCTACTACTACATGTTGCTCTCAGGTGCTTTGGATGAAGTAGACTCTCAAAGATATCCAAGTGGACATCACTGATCCCATTCTCATCTGGTGTGACAATTCAAGTGCAATCAACATAGAAAAGAATCCGGTAATGCATTCCAGAACAAAACACATTGCAATCAAATACCACTTCCTTAGAGAGAAGGTTGAAGGACAGGAGGTAAGAATGGACTATGTTCCTACTGGTGAACAAGTTGCAGGCATTTTCAGCAAACCACTATCGGTAAGCATGTTTGAGTATCTCTGACACAAGTTGGGAGTTGTATCATATGCCTAGGAAGGTTTATGTGGCTCAGAGGGAGCATGGTATGGATCAAAGGGGGAGTGCACACATACCCTTTGTCATTATGTCAAAGGGGGAGAAATGTACTGGTATGGAGTGGACTGTGAGAAGTTGACATCAATGCCAAAGGGGGAGATTATTGTCATTTTGGCACTAAGTTGTCATTGATGTCAATTGGTGGAGATTGAACATGGAGGATGGTTGCTTGTTTAATGATGAAGAGGCAACATGTTAAGATGTGCAACAGGTACAAGATGCTATACCGGTCAACAAAATAAAAACACTCTATTGGCAAAGGGTTTTACTGGTATGTATTTTTCGGACTGACTGCATATTAGGAGGCTGTGTCTTGATTGGTGTGAAGTCGTGTGAAGCTGAGGTGGCAAGTAGGGTGTGGTTGGTGAAGCTTCATCCACAGGGTTGATGAAATAGATATTTGCCATTAATGAAGGAACCACAAATCAAGGGATTGCATCAGACTGATTGCGGCTTGAGGAAGAAGGAATGACAGACGAAGATCAGAGGAGTAGTTGGTGCCTGGATCGAAGCAAGAAGATCGGATTGAAAGAATACCTTAAGAAGGAAACAATAGAGACATTAATAGCAATTTGATAGATGTAGATCTATATAACGGATCGTGTTTCCCTTGTCTAGAAAACATGTCTTAAAAGGTGCAGAAATGACGAAGATGAACAGATGGACATCAAGGTGATCAGATCTTGTAGGATTTGATTGGATTTAGTTTGCCTCATAGATGGTGAGGAAACCCTAACTATCAAAAATTTGAATTGCTCTTTTGTGGGAAATCATCTGATAAGAAAGGGGAGCTATGGATAGAAAGATGTTGTTGTGAAGATTGTGTAGAGGAGAGCAGTTAGAGTGAACAAGGAGAAAACTTGAGAAGGGGTTTCGATCAAGTTACAGTGTGAGTGAGCAGGCAAATCGGTGAGAGGATTCTATCGGGAGTTTCATAGTCAGGCAGTTGAGCCTAACAGGTAAGGAGTGGCAGAGCAAGCAACATCCTATTGTGACATAGTACATTGAGAGGCTGTGTGTGAAAGGGAGAGAAATATAACAAGAGTTAATTTATTCAAGAGTTACAGAATTCATTTGCAACAAGTAGCCTTAATTGTATTCAAATAGTATTTCAATATACATCACCAAGTTGAAGCTTGGTATAGGGGCTAGTGCTCCTTGGGTTGGTGCCCTAAAAGTGTAGGGGTTGGTGCTCCTTGGGTTGGTGCCCTAAAAGTATAGGGGTTGGTGCTCCTTGGGTTGGTGCCCTAAATCTTTGTAAATTAGTGTTTTACCTATGAGGCTGGATTGAAGCAATAGTCTTCAACAGGTTTTCTCACCGAGGTTTTTCCCATATTGGGTTTTCCTTGTAAATCTGGAGTTGTGAGGTACTTGTGTGTGTATGGTCACTTTGGCTTTCTTTCTTGTATTATCGGTTTGACTGTTTAAGTGATTAAGTACATAATTGATATTCTCAAGTTAGATCAGAAAAGGAAAAACTTAGGAACCACTAATTCACCCCCCTCTTAGTGGTACTGTGTGTGCAACACTACTGCTACTAGCACCAGGATCACCACTTGTCCACCTAGGTACATCTGCTCTCTATCCCTGTACCTACACTCATCCTTGTACCTAACTTGGTACCTATGCCTATGCTGGTGCATCCTCCTCAACCTCCTCTATAAGAGGTGCATGCTCTCCAGGATCTGTAAACCGAGGAAAAGGATGTCTTTGAAACCAATCTCTATACTAGGGCAATACTCCCGCGTCTACCACATCCTCTAGGTAATCCCATCTCTATGGCTATAAACCTGCTAAATCCTACATGCTCAGTGCATATGATAGTCTTGGTGCCCATCCTCGTCTCTCCTCCTCCCCATATCTAGCATAGGCTGTGAACTCTTGGGATATACTCTGCGGTCTCCCATACTATCTCATCACCCTAGATACTACAAATAACTCAATAATAGACACCAATCTACCGATAAGAGGTCGAGTCATAAACATATCTTTCCTCTCTTCTCTCCAATCATCCCACATCTCTAGACCCCTACACGGTCTCCATACTACAGTGATCAAATCATCCAACTGCCTTCTCTAATAATCAGTCTTGCCCAGGTGGGACTGTGTGTAACAACATACAATAGGTTGGTGTGCCTCCCATGAATCATCTACAATAGGTCTACAAACTAGGATATGCTCCCATGCCCATATCTATAAAACTAAGAAACCTTCTTCCATGCTCTTCTCCTCTCGATAGACAACCTCATGCATCTCATGATACATATGAGAGAGTAAGCATGACCCCCACTCTAATCTTGCTGGATGAGTCAACAACCTCTCAAGCATTCTGCCCCAACCACATAGAAATACTTGTTGTCCTCTGTAAGACATCACAAAAAAACCAATCATACCAGCCAAAATGCAAGCCAGAGGGTACTCTACACCATACCTGCTCATCAAATTGTCCCAAGTGATAGCGTGATTAAGGATAGTCTCATCATAAAATATTCATCTAAGAGCCAAAATACCTGGTCGTGGAGTAGAATCATAGTCTACCTTATCTGCTGCAAACAGAATCCTCAATATTATGTATATATCCTCTGATGTGATGGTCATCTCTCCAACCGATATATGAAAGGTGTTATGCTCAGAATGAAAATGCTCAACTAATGCGGTCAACATACCGTGATTCACATGGATATTAGGCATCTGTAACAAATATTCAAATCCACACAACCCTATGTGACCTCTCAGTGCATTTGATAAATCATGCACTAGCCTCATCATCAATGGATATGTACACCAAAACTGAATATCCAACAACTGAATCTGAAAAATCAAACATAGAAATCGTTAGTATGTGATCAAATTTGCGCTAAGAATGTGATAAACATGCTAAAGAATCCAAATATACAACATTCAAAATAAAAAATTGCTCTTTCGACCTTTAAAAATACTTGTTGTTTTTCATACAAGTTTCCACAAACAAGCAACAACTCCTACGAGAAAACACTACGAGCCGCACGAGTAAACATACCCATATGACAATTTATTATATGTCGCATGACTAAATGGTCTCATGAGAACACTCTCGTACGATACCAGGGTAGACACCAAATGACAAACCTTATATTCCCATACGACGAAATACAGAGCGATATATACTCGTACGAGAAATAGTAATGAACCACATGATAAAATGATAGAACACAACTTCAAACAAAATTCAAAATGCAAAATTCAACAAAAATTCCAAAAATGAGAAATTCACAAGGCTTAAGATTGATCACTTACTATTGGGGCGTAGTTCCACAACCGATTATGTCGTCTCTGGCACTCAAATTGATGCTCTTGAATCAGAATTGCCATTTTTTTTCTTTGCAGGAGGTTTTTCAAAATTTCACTTTTGAGAGGTAAAAATGAATTGACAATGACACATTCAACCCTTTATATAGCCCAAACCCTAATTTTTAAACTTTCTCCGATGGACATAAAATGTGTACCCTTGCCTAAATCGACTGTCCTGAGTCCATTTTCGAGATCAAAATTGAAATCTGACGCCAATTTTCTAGTCAAAATTTCATGATATTGACCACTTAGCACTTTCATCCTCAAGTCAATTTTATCATCATTTTGCACTCAATTCAACTCTGATCTCACATTAATTCTTACATTAATCTTTGTACTCAAATTATCATCACTAAATCTTTTAATCTATTCAAGATTGCCTAAACTCGCTCTACCCTCGTTATCTTTCAATTTCACTCTCGAGGGGGCACACTCATTACATCTTTCTCATCACATCTTTTCAGTGATCATTACATCATCAAAAGTCGAGAAATTTTTATTCAGCTAAAGTTGAGCAAAAAAAAAATTAAACAAAGAAAACAAATTAAACCTTGTTATTAGGGGCATCTTAACTAAATCATGTCCTATCAAGTTGAGATTCTTCGATGTCAAAATAAAGCAATCTCTAGGGGCATATCAATTTTTTGTCCTTATCTGAATCAATCTTCAAATCGGTGTTTAGTTTCATCATATCAAATCAAGCTGGACATTCTCTCTCACTAATCGGTTCTTGTTCAATCAAGTTAGGAATCGGTTGCGTCTCTCACTCAATCTAGTTCAATCAAGTTCTAGATCGATGCTCGTTTCTTGATCAATCAAGTTCAAGAATGGTATGCTCGATCCTTGTTCAATCAAGTTCAGGATTGGTATCGCTTTAATCAAATCTGTTCAGTTTCATTGCTTCAAATCAAGCTGAACATCTCGCTCTTCATTGGTTTGTGATCCATCAAGTTCAGAATTGGTATCTATTTGACATCAACTATTCTTTGAACCAACACACTTCTTGCACATTAATTCAAAGAGGGGAAAATGTAATACCCTAAAAATGGTCACCTAAACCATGGGCCCCTAATCTCAAAAACATCACTAAGGTCCTAACCAAAGGCAATTAAATCAACCTTGAGCACCTAATTAATTAATTCTTCAATCATTAATGTTACATGGAAAATTAATCACTCTATATTTAATTAATTAAATCATTCCTAGTAAATCATTTTAATTAAATATCTTAGCATATTTAATTAATAAATAAATTCACCATTTAAATCACAAAAAAGAGGAATAAATTTACAAAAAGATATTAATCACAAAAAGATATTAATCACAAAAAGAAGAATGAATCTGCAAAAGAAAGAGGTAAATTGAAAACAAAAGAAAAACAATTAAATTGAATTAATCATTTTCTCTAAAAATAAAACTCAAAGCTTTTCTTAAGGAAAGAGGTTTAGTTGCGTTGAAAAGGCTTTTTCTAAATTAAAATCTTGAGCAAATTAGGGAAAGGTGCATGGAATCACCTATTTTTATCTCAAGTGCATGGAATCAATTAAATTTATCTCCAATGCAAACTCAAACTTATAATCTGAATGCATTCAATCAGGCTATAATTGGAATCTATCTCAAGATTAACTTAATCTGATCTCTCAATTATTTCAATTAACCCAGATTGTGCTTTTTCTTGAGAAATCTCAATCACTCATTGTTAATCAATCTTGACCGTTGGTCTCTTTTGAGTCTCTATAAATTCAGCCTTCATCTCTCATTCAAGATACCTTGGAGATTTATTGTTATTATGCATTTTTTTCTCTAGAGTCATTGAAAATATTGTGCTTTGAGATTATTGCATCTTAGTTTATCTTTTTGCATACTTAGTTTAATTATGATTGTTTGAATTCATCTAGCTTAATATTCATTCATCTAGCTTAATCTTGCATCCATTTAGCTTATTCTTGTGCTCATATAGATTAAATCCTTCATCTTGGTGTATTCTAGTCACTGGTATTGCTTAGATAAATCTGAGAGCAAGTCTATACTCACATCTTTTAGAAGGAAATAGGTCGATTTGTTATGGTTTTTATATTCATGATTATATCTATCTAACCATGCATGCAATGACTTAATTGAAGTGTTGTGCCTTACAACTTGCAGACTTACCCACTTTTCACACACAGAGATCCTACTTTGTATAGACCATTAGTTGGAAGTTTGAATTATTTAACTCTTACTAGGCCAAATACTGCTTATAGTGTTGGTTTGGTTTCAAGATTCATGTCTAAACCTCAACAAACACACTTTAAAGTTGCTAAAAGAATTTTAAGATATATTAAAGGAACTATTAATGTAGGTTTGTTTTATGATGCAAATTCTGATTTTACTTTAAAAGGTTTTACTGATTCCGATCTAGGTGGAGATCCCAATGATGGGAAATCTACTTGTGGTTATTGTTTTTTTGTTGGTTTAGCAGCAATTTATTGGAATAGTAAAAAGCAACAATCTACATCTCTTGGATCCACTGAAGTTGAGTATAAAGGATGCACTAATGCTTCCAAAGATGCCTTGTGGCTTAGAAGACTACTTGAATATTTGGGTCTACCTCAACATGAACCAAATCCATTGTATTGTGACAACCAAAGCACCATTGCCTTGGCTAAAAATCCAGTTTTTCATGCAAGGACAAAACACATTGCTCTCCAACACCACTTTATTAGAGAACAAATAGAAGACAAGTAAGTTTCACTCCTCTATTGCAAGGGGGAAGACCAAGTTGTAGATATTTTGACCAAGCCACTTTGTAAAGAGAAGTTCCAATTTCATTGTAAAAATCTTGGTTTGCAACCCATTGAAGGGTTTGATGTAAACTCCCCAAGTAAAGCTTAAGAGGGGGTGTTAGAATATTTAATCTTTATTTTGCTTAGGTTTATTTGTATTTAGTTTAGGATATTACTTTGGAATCCCTACATGTAATCTGTCCTCTAGTACATGTGTGAGGACACTTCATTTCTTTTATTTTCCTTTATTAAGGAATATTCGATTTCCTCCTTAAGAGGATGTGGACACATGGCAAACACATTTTATGAATGGTGACATTCATAGATTTGGGAGTTACTTTGTAACTCCTCTCCTCATTTGTATTTAAGAGATGTCTCCTCTTTCATTTCTTCTTAATGACATTATTGTAAAGAGTCTCTCTCTCTCTCTCTCTCTCTCTCTCTCTCTCTCTCTCTCATTTTAGGCATTGCCTCATTCATAATAACACAAGGGTTTTTTCTTTCCTTTTCCCCTTTCAAAAGTTCTTGTGCCTCCTTCACATTTGGGTGATTGCTCCAAGTTTTTTGCATTTCTCTTGGTAACATTTACTTCATCAATAAACTTACTTGGATTTTGTTTTTCTTTCCTTGCTCTTGTATTTCCTTTCATGATTCTTACTTTACAAATGATAAGAGAGAATAAGTGAAGGTCAAATAGTGAATAAGATAGGAGGAAATAAAGGAGATGCATGCAAAATAAAGAGGATGATCCTACAACTAATGACATGAATTTTAAACCTAGAATAAAGGCAAAAGAGAAGGTAAAATATCATTAAATATAAATAGTATAATAGTGCAATTGGAAGCATTCCTAAAGAAATGGAATTGTACTGGTGTAAAATTAGGGTTTCACCAATTAAGATAATAAAACCACTAATCTTACTAAATTAATCATGGCATTAAAAGATGGGCAAATCCAATAGATCTAGCCAAAATTCAATTAGGAAAAGGGTCAAGATTCTTATTAGATTCTCTTGTTTGTTTGTCACCCGTTTTTAGTTGAAATTGGATGCAATTTGTGAAGTGTAGGAAAAACTAATGGGTAATTGAAGCAAATTAGAAATATCAGAGTGCTACGAACATCAGACAATGCCACAGACAAGGATCTAAACAAAAGAATAGGATAAGAACTTGTTGCTAAAAATTCAAGCTAAACTGTTCAGACCGTGGTGGTAGGTCACTTGATCTCATAACTCTCTAACAAGTAAATGTGATCTTTTCCAAATCAGGGAGATGCACTTGATGTACTGTTGGAAGCTCAAGAAAAATTTTTAGGACCATGGTGGTAGGTCATCCCGGTCCTTCACTTTTTGCTCCTTCCAAATCTAACCTATTGGTCATCGTCAATTTTGTCAAAATATTCAATTGCATCTCCTAAGTCAATTTCCTTGACACATAAAGGGAGGAAAAGGGGTTGTGGATAGGGGTTTTCCTTGGGTCAAATCCTGGTTTAGGAATTAACCTTGAAATTGAAATGATAATTGTAATAATGAAATTGAATTTTAGCAAGATGCTTTCCTTTTGAGGGAAAGGTTTGATCTAAAATTAAGTGCTTGTAATTGAAGTGTATACCTTGATGAAGCTTGTTTGAATCCTCACACAAGGGTTTTAGGATTTCATGTAGAATGTCTTCATAGAAGTTTGATCATGAATGGTATCTTGAATGCTTGAACTTTCTTCTCCTTCAATGCTTGATGGATGCTTGATTTATTTCTCACTTGAATGGAATTTTCTAGAGTCTAATTCAACTTAGATTAGATGAATTAGGTTTTCAAATGAGAGGGGTAGGCCTCTTTTTATACTTGATTGCTTGAAAGTAATTTGTATTTTTTGGGTAGGTTGACACGTGACCCAAATTCCTGCTCACTTGAAGTGATCATTATGAGGACCAAATTTGGGTCTTGAACGATAGGACCATAGTGCTTTGGTTCCATGGTCCTAATCTAGGTCCAGGATGCCCTAGCGCCCTAGTCTTGAGAATCAGGACTCAGTTTTGGGGAAAATACAATAGAGAAAGTGAAAATGCAGGTTCGTGGGAGGTGTGAGAAAAATTAAAGTAGTCAGCACACATTGAAAGACAAAATGCCAAGGTAAGGTCTAGATGAGGTCAAGATTGTATGTGGTTACAATTTATGATGCTACATTTATCGCCCACTTTAGTGGTAGTATGGGACTAAACCCATACTCATGGTAAAGTACAAAGTCACATTGAAATATTTTCACCAAGATACCAAAGAGGCAAGACACACCAAGCCCCCAAGGACTTTAGGATCTTACTACTCTAATCTCAAGATAAAAGAGACAACACATGAAAGGGGAAAGAGAGCATGACTGTACTACCCTAGTAAGGTTTTCTTACTATGAGTCATGAAAAATAAAAATACCAAATTACAAAGCAAAAGGCTCAGTTTGCAAAGTAACAGAAGTTATAGAAGTCTTTTTTGAATTCATAAGACATTATTGATATGGGGAATAGTATTATTCTGGAAAAAAAATATAAGCTCAAAATCTTTTTAGGAAGCATACATTGAATTAGTTTTGTTGTTTTTCTTGCAATGTGGAACTTGTTGGTTTAGCGGTGCTACTACATAGCTAACTCATGAAAGCTGAGAAAAAAGTCAAGGGTGTTGTAATTTCTGGAAAGAAAGCCACAACAAGTCATACCTTTCACTACTTAAACCAGGTCATGTTTCACATATACTAAATGGATCTATAACATTCTTTTTCATGCTTTTTAATTAGGAAAGGAAAGAACTCTTGCGTTTCTTGAATTAAGAAACTATTTATTTGTTTGAGTTGAAGCTTTAAAAGAAGCTCTAAATAACTATGAAAGGGAAATACTTTGTATTTACATAGCTAGTCGTAGTTTCATATAGTAGAATAAAGAATTAAAATTGAAACCAAAACCTATTAGATTGGGGTTCATTTGATTTGCAGTGATATATCAAAGAAAATAATTGTGTTAGTTTGATTAAGGTAGAATCGTATTTCAGATTTGGTTAAGTTTATAGTATAAAAACTTGGAAACATAGTTTTGCAAATGAAATGTCACAAGCCTTAGGGAATTGTTAGTCTATTTTTTCCCTATGTCCTAAATAGCCTTTAACATTGTGTTCTCAAGATTCAATAACTCTTGGGTTTGGTCAAGTTCAAAGAGTCTTGAGTTTGGTCCTAGCATTTACAAAAGATTAAATGTCATCAAGTGTAAAGGTTAATTAGGTGTTTGGTTTATGTTCAAGGCCATAAATCAAGTTATTCCTTTTTCTAAAAGGGATCCTCAACATATAAATAAATCTCAAAAATACTATAGTATTATAAAAAAGGGTCCTTTGAAGACAACTAAAAATGTATAAAATGCAGAGAAAAAGAGCAGTTTTAGGCCTCTTAGGTGCCATTTTGACACATGAGAATGTCCTTTGAGGATATGAATGCATTCAAGGATCTGTTTAGAGCTATAATGACATAGTTTGAAGTAGTTTTGGGGGTATTTAATGGCCTATTTCAGTTCAATTCGACCCCAACACTTTTTCAACTTCAAAACAAACAAACCACAATCCCTATTACCATGGAAGGAGGTTGCAACAGTCAAGGAGAGAATCTAGGAGGAGGTTAAAAACTTCTTCAAACAACTGAGAAAATTTAGTAGGGTAGTTTGAATACTTTTTCAACTAGTTGAGAGCATCTAGGAGCTGATTAAAGAGCCTAATCAATAGGATAATAGTTGGGAAGGAATTTGCTTCATAAAAACCACTTTTTGGAGTTGATTTGAAGGCCAATTACTTGTTCCGATTCAACAAGTTGATTATTCTGAATGAATAGAAAACTTTCTGGCATAATTGTTAAGTTTTATACTTCATATTGATTATCGATAGTCATGTCTAAACTATTATGACATATATAAGCAGGATGCCCATGATGATTTCTTTTTTGAAAGGTTCTATTTTTGTCGTTCAATCAGAATGATTGTTAAAATATCGATTAAAGTAACTGCGTATTCCACTTCAACTGTATCTCTCCAAATAAGGGTTGCTAACTCAATGGTAGAGTACTCGACTTTTAAGTGCGACTATGGTCTTTTAGACATTCGGATGAACTACTAAATTTGTCTATACCATCAGTAAAATTAGTAAGGCTACGACTGATCCTAAAAAGTAAATAAAATGGAAAAAGCAACATGTCATTCTAAGAATCTCGACTTTCTTTCTTTTTTGATCAAAAGCGGATTTTATCCAAGAAATTATGCATGCATGTAAATACATATTATTTACATGCACGTATAATTTGAAAAAAAAATGGATTAATCTTGATCAAATAAATTGAGAGTGCGAGTATAGAAACAAACAACTTGGATGCCCAAGGAGGATTGACCAAGAAAAGTCAATGTAACACATGTCCTTTTTGTCATTTATTTCTCAACATATGTTCTTTTGTTGTAGAAAGTTGTTGTAGCTATAAAGCTCAAGCTTAGGCTTCATTTTTAAGTTAGTTCTTGCTGCTCTAGGCTTGTATTGTAACCTGAAACAAGTTCTTTCTTGCCTATTGTGTATTGTAACTCATATTCAAATATGTACAGTTGTTGTAAGCACCTTTTTTCTTAATAAAGCAAGAGTTTACCTTCTTTGATTTGTATTGTGTGTGCAACATGGATGAATGATGTTTTTCTAGTGATTCATATATTAATCCTTGAATATGTCTTTCTCCCTACAATACTTTCATGCAAAAATAACATGTTTTATATAGGTTATAATTTATGTTATGGCTTTCATAATTTCTTAGTTGAGAAAAGTCCCTCTTTTCCTTCTATGAAGTCTAAAATATTAACTTGGCTATAAAACGATGATGTATAAACATGTGGAGCTTGAGTTGTGTGAGAGAAATTTTGTTTTTGAGATAGATTGTATGTTAAAACAATGAGTATAGAGTCTAAAAAAATTAATTTGGTGCATCAACCACTAGAGTAGGTTTCATTTCCAAGAATTTCTTCCCTTTTCCCAGTCAAGAGGTAGTTTTAGGTGATAGTCCCAAAAAGAACCATCTTTCATTGGAGATTCACTCCAAGTCTTGGGCAACCCACAGGACTAGGAGTGTTTACATGTTTCAATAGATTGTTGAACTCCAAGTTTAGTAGGGTGCAAATCTTATTGACAATAGGAATGCCTTAAATTGTATTGATCTTTTCATATAATGAATTTAGTGAAAGATTAAAGGATTTTCCTGAGCATAAATTATATTAACCATTAAACAGTTAACCTAGAAAAGGTAGAGTCTGATTTTTCAAATAATTTTTGTTCTTATAATTGAATTTATGTGAATGAATTCAACCTTAGCATGAAGATGTTAGGATGACCGGTGAAAAACTGAGGGGGGGGGGTGAATCAATTGTTAACAAATTCTATCATTTAATCCACTTAATAACCTTTAACCAGATTAAGCATCGATAAAGTAGAAACAGATGTCAGTAGGAACAAATACCGGTAAACAATACAACTTAACAATTAAATAGATAATCAATGCAAATAAACCAAACCACATAACACCATTATTTGTACGTGGAAAACCCAAAAAGGGGAAAACCACGATGAGAAGCCTACCCACAGTCAGATGATACTTCTATAGAAAGTATCTGATACAATGAGGGGCCTGCACATGTAGGAAGGCACACTGCCTAGAGTGTACTGCTCGTTACAAAAGAGTCTCACTGACTATAGAGAGGTTATAACTACCTCAAGATAAATGGACAATAATCCAGAGTAATGAATTGCTAGAGATAGCATCTACCATGCCTGATTACAATCCCAATTAAGCTTAATACTGGAGGCCTTTAACCTCTTCCTTAATCCCAATTCGATCACCTATGATTGACCAAATCTCCTTCACATATGATATTTCATTTCAAGACCACAACACTTATTCTCCATGATCCATAATGAGATCTTGCATCATTTTATACCAACCTTAAGGCCTAAACCAATTAGGTCGGCCACCTGAAAGATATTACAATAAGATCATTACATAAATCCATATTACAATGATATGCCATGTCATCTTAAGAACAAAATAATAATAACCAATCCATATAACATCCTGAAACATCCCGGTAATGTGTAGAGTACATGTTAACATGATATTGGTCTATAACCTAGATAGGCACCAAACCTTTTCTAAGTCCACCACACCAAATCAATGTCTTCAAGTAGTTGAAGCATGATCAAAGAACATCTTCAACATCCTGAAATCCACACCAACACCACTTATGCATCCTGTCAAGATTCCTTAGTGAAAGCTCTACCGGTAAAACCTTAAACCAATGCTGATATGGGTTTACAAGAGTGTATGATAGCATCTGATTACCAAGTCAATACCAACTGACCAAAACATACTCCAAGAACATGTAACACATAAAATCAAACATACTCCATTGACCCAAACATGCCAGAAGTGTCCAACAGATAGTCTCTTTTGCCGGTAACACTAGATCTTCTACTGGCAACCAAAACCTGTCTGTCGGTAACCAACCATAATAGCTAGTGTTGACATCAATGACAAAACATCAATGCAACACATAATCAGTTTATCCATAATTCCAACAGAAGAAGACTTCTTAGGAAACAATAACTATTTCCGTGCTTTGTAATAAGAATATTTCTATATAAATACATACATTCAGAGGAGAGTAGTCGATTTTACATAGTACATAGTCCATCTTAGCTTGGATATGAAAGTTAATGGAAGGGTTTCCTATCTGGTTTCCTTCATGCATAGGTATTTAATACAAGAATAGGAAAATAAAGTAGTGAACTAGGAGTGTTACACCAAGTTTTCCTTTGTAAATAACAAGCTATATAAATTACACTTATTTAAGAAATAATGCCTTCAAACCTCAAGAACAGGTAGATAATCCAACTAATATGAACAAGCTATAATACTCAATAGATAATTATTGTTTATACTTGATTATTGTGTGTGTTGTAATTAGATACCAAGTTGTAACAGAAGTGGTCATCCCTGAGTTAAACCTTCCTTGCAAAAAGATCTTAAGTCCTAAAAGTTGAAATGGCAGTCAAGTAGGGTGATGAACATTGACTTCATGCATTAACATGATTGAAAATACATTGAAACCTTTGGCAAAGGTGATGCTACTTACAATGAGTATCAGTCAGTTCGTTAATCCAAATATACAACTTGGTCAAAGATCATGCTAGTTAGGGGTAGCCTATAGTGTGTGACTGACTAGCTATTGTGTAGGTTTAAATAGCAACCTTAGATAGCATGAGTCCAACTTCTCTCTACCTCCCTACAAAGGGGTGAGCCATTCTAGTTGTAAATGACATGGGGGACAAGTAAGTCCGTGGTTGGGCGAAAAAGCACCCTGATAATAATTTCCCCCTCCCAATCATTGAAAATCTAACTAGAGATCAGAATGTGTTTCAAGAAAAAATGTAATATCTAAACCTCTCTTTTTCCTTTATTGTATTATTTAAATTATAGACATTTCATATATTCACTGGATTACATCTACCTATTTTAAATTTTTTGTTTCTAAATTTTTTTATTATGCTTTCAGTTTCTCTATTTCATTTAAAAAGATGATAGTTAATGTAAGTTTTATGTCCATTTCATTTTAAAAGTTGTTTTCTTTTAATTTGCATAACGAATGCATGTTACACCCACATCCTCAATAGAGTGTCTTATGAAATTCCTGAAACTCATGCTCAGTCCAATTGCGTTCATAGTCCATCACTAACAACCTAAACATTTGCATTCAATCTTTATTATGTCATAACTAGTCTCTACTTTTTCATTTCATCCTTTGGTTGTCTAAGGAGTCATTAATGTTGGTTAGTCGATCACAAAAGTCTAGGAGTCAAATGGACCTGAATAGTGATCCCACTTTCAATCCTACTAGCACCATAAACCTGTTAGCATATTCACAAGGACAACATCGAAGGGGTACAACTTTACCATTAAACACCAATGACCCATCCTTGATAGGAACCCCTCAACACAAACTGACAACTAAAGAGCTTGAAGCCACACAACAAGACCCTCATACACTCACACTTCTTAACAACCTCTTAAACAATGATCCGAATAGATACCTTTTATTGTTACTTCACAATGGGGCCAAATTACCACCTGGTTTTGATGTCATGACCATTCTACGACCTAAGACCACACTACATGCAAACACAGGTCAAATATTAGGGCCATATTCTCAACAAACTCAAACTCATATTGCATCATCAAGTTCTACCCAAGGTGCACAAAAGACACAAACAATATCAACTCAAGCCACCATGACTTTGATTAAAAGTTCAAACTTTGGCACAACATCTACAAACACTTAAAAAAACAAAACACCATGTCAAAATGAGTGCTAGTATCTCATCACAAATGACAGCTAGCACTTCTAGTGCCTCAACCCAAACTTTGGCTAGCGCTTCCCAAATTCCTATGTTAACTATTGGATGATTCATGGCTAGCACCACGCAACCCTCAGTCTTAGTTTCTATGGAATCAACCTACACTCACCAAAATCTACATCAAGGTCCACATAACCCATTTGGTGTGACTCAACCCAATATAAACACTCATTTCACATACTTCACTTCAGCAAGTGGAGCTAGTAGTACACAACTTCATAATCACTTGATGTTTCAATAAACTCCTATGTACACTAATGACAAGAATTTTGTTGTCTCTCATCATGTTACACATATATCATTGAACCAAACAAATCTCCTTGTTCAACTAGTTCAGAGCCTACAGAGACAAATGAAAAAACTCTAAACAAGCAACATAAAAAAGGTTTACACCATGGAAGATCTTTGTTCATATCCCTTTGATCAAACGATATGTATGTCACCTTTTCCCTCGAACTTTGAAACTCCTAAATTTGAGAAATATAAGGGGAAGGGTGACCCAAGGGATCACATTCAAAATTCTTTATTGTTTGCATAGAAGTAGCAAGAGATGATACATATTTGATGTGCCTCTTTCCTTGAGGCTTGGGAGGTCAATCTTTAGATTAGTTCTCTCATATCCCACCAAGGATAAGTTCACAGGGAGAATTAGCAAAACAATTCATTTCCCACTTCTCACACAACATTGAAAACCTAGTGACATTAATGGACTTATGCATTACCAAACAAAAGGAGGGAGAATCTTTTTCTTCCTTCTTACAACATTGGTGTTCACTTGCTTGAAGGATTCCTTGTCATATCCTAGAAAATGAACAAGTTGACATGTTCACAAATAACGTCATCCCCAAAATCAAATATCCCTTGCTAATGCAATGTCTCAATTTGTTCCACCAAGTGATAAAGAAAGGAATCAAGTGTGATAAGGGCCTCATTAAATAGGGGATCTTGAAAAACAATAAGGAGAGCAATTCAACTAGTAATACGAGTAATGAGAAACCTTAGTTTTGGCTGAAAAATAAGAATGCGATAAATGACAAAGTAGTGGATGCTCGAGTAGTAAATAGGGCCCAACCTGTTATCTCTTCACAAGGCCCCAACAACACCTTCACATCTAATAAGAATCAATCTAATGATGATAAAGTTGTCTCCACAAATACGACACAACCTAATAACCCATGACCACAAAGAAATGTCAATCCAAGGCGAAACTATATACCCCTCAAAGAACCCATCGGCTCAAGAAGTTGATCTAGAAAAAATGTAATGACGTGCTACCAGATATTAAGCCTTATGAACATGGTCCATTCAAGCCTACTTTGTGGATTGAAAATGATTTCTATGAATACCATCTAACTAAGGGACATAAGACGTCAAAATGTTGCAAGCTTAAGACCTTAATGTAAGACCTTATTGATCAAGAAAATATAACTATTGAAAACATGAAAGAAAATTATAATAAAGATCACACAGTTTTTAATAATCCCTTCATCAATCATGATAAAGGAAAAGCTTCTAGTTCCAGTTCACAAGATAATAAGGCAAATTATACCAGGGCCTCTTATGACTACACGATCAATCACATCAGTCAAGCAGATGAAACTGTGGCTACCATTATAGATAAAGCAAAGAACCTTGACTATTCAATGTTCACCCACCACTCAAAAGTGACACTATAAGGGGTGCCTTCTAATCCTCCACCAACAAGGAACTATAATATCATAGATCAACTAAAGAAGACCCTAGTACACATATCTATTTTTGAGTTGTTGCACATATCTTCGACTCATAGGGCGATCTTAGACAAGGCTCTCTATGAGTCTATTGTCCTGTGAGATATTGATGAAGACACTTTCCAATATATAATGGGAAACTTAGTTATGACACCCCGTGTTGCTTTCATACAACGAGACATCTCTGTTACAAACCATCACATAATGATCCTTTGCACCTAGAAGTATTTGTTCATAAATATAAAATTAGGAGATTATTGATAGACGACTGGGTTGGACTTAATATATGGACCTTAAACTTGGTTAAAGCCTTGGGGTACTTTGAGCTTAGAATTGATTCTTTTAAGAGAATCAATATCATGGCCTATGATGATGAGGAACACTTGTCTAAAGGAGTGATCACCTTACTGATAAAGGTTGTTCCCATGACAACAAATTCTACATTCCAGGTCTTAGACCATGAATTGAGTTAAACATGCCCTTGGGTTACCCATTTATACACATAATCCATGTAGTGTCCTCTAATTTTCATCAGTGTGTCAAGTTCCTATACAATGGTATTGAAATCACAATACAAGGCAACCCAAATACATTCCAACATTGCTACAATTTGAGAGTGAGTGCAAATAACCAAGTCCCAATTAATTAAGCAACTCCTCTCACCTCACAACTAGAATCTTTGTCAATAGCAGACACAACAAAACCTTCTACATATAATTCTATTGCCAAGATTCAAATTAAGGACAAAGGATGTGGGGAATATTCCTTCTCAAAAGCCTTTTGTATTGGGTATTTACCCTTATCCCTAATTTTTTTTGGGAGACCACCACCAAATCATGCTAACCAACACAAAGGCAAAGAAGTGGTTCATTACTCACCTTCTTCATCCTTCATTAAATGGAGAGAATTGAATGAAGAATAATTATAGGAAGATATATGTTTAAAATGGTTGTACAAAGATGAAGAAAAAAATCCCTTAGTTCAAATTGCTTTAGTTCAGTATGTTGGCAGTGGGACAGCGTCCCTCGTAGGGATTCGTGATATGGTTTAACAACCTCCTATGGATTCTATGAGTCTAGTGGTTGTATCAAGCATTAGTAGGTCAATCTTTTGGTGCAATGACAACCCTAGCTTGTAACAAGTGGTATCAGAGCTTGGTCACAGGTTCAAATCATGCAAGCCACGATGAGTGACACTGGGAGGGGGATTGTTGGCAGCGGGCCAACATTCCTCATAGGGATTTGTGACATGGTTTAACAGCCTCCTGTGGATTCTATAAGTCTAGTGGTTGTATCGGGCATTGACAGGTCGATCTTTTGGTGCAACGACAACCCTAGCTTGCAACACAATATGGAAAAGGTTTCATAATGTTGCAAAGACACATTTATCATGACTCTAAAGGCTTGGTGCACAACATCAAGGGGTTATAGCACCGATACCACCTAGAAAGAATCCAAGAAATTAGGGCCTGGGATATGGAAGGATAGAACATGGATCCATATGCTAAGAGAATGCGCTAATGATATTGAACATTCCTCCAACAACTCTGCCTCCCACAAGCGTAACGTCTGACCAAGAATCCACAAGCCAAAGAAAAATATCATTGGTAGTGTATGTACCTCCTTCCCAAGAAATTATATTAGAGGAAATAAGTATAGCTCCCATAGAGGAAAGTAATTCTAGGAATATAGTACCCATTATTGAAGAAGTTGATATAACCTTCGCAATAGAACAAGGTTCTACAAGCCAAGGAAACATACCATTGGTAGTAAACATTGTCGAGACACCATTGCCTCCTATTGAAGAAGTAGATGAACTTTTTGAAGAAGGATTTGATGTGGAAACATATATTAAGACTAAAATAGATTCCCATGATTATTAATGGCTATCCCTTCATAGTAGTAGCACCTATGTTGTAGACCAGTCCTATGATCATCAACCCCCTATTGATGATAGTATTGTTTATGAGGATAAAAATATCAACCCCAATTCATGGTGACACTATTTTAACATCCGTGCTTATACCCTAACAATGAATTCTTATTCCTGATGAGGATAGGGAACTTTATCTAATGTTTCCACACCTTATAGATTGAGAACAATAGGATCAACCACATCTAGATCAGTTTGAGAATGATGAGGTAATAGCCAAATTTCTTGGCATCCGTGAAGGTCTACCATATGGGGATCACAAGGCAGACTTTGCAATAGACCTTAATAGGGAAGCATACTTTAGGAAAGCAAGTTCATCCTCTAGTCAAGGAGACCAAGAAGATGATGAAAGAAAAAATAAAGTTAGAAGATCCGGCCAGAGAAAAATGGATGATCAATCAAAAGTTACCACCATAGGAAGATTTGATAGTTTACCAATTGATCAAGAGAGATCCTCATTGTTAGTGGGAAAATCAAAAGAAGTGAATATTGGTGATAGTGAAAATGTGAGAAAGATTCACCTAGAAGAATCACTACAACTTAAAGAGAGAGAAACATTCATTTAGTTCTTCAAAGAAAGATAGATAAAATTTCCTTGGTCATATGCAAACATGCCTGGTCTAGATCCAAAACTTGTCTTACAACACTTGTTACTCCCAAAGAAAAACCATACAAAAAAACTCAAAAAGATGCACCCTCAGATATCCCTCTTGGTCAAATTGGACTTACAACAGTTGTTGGATGTAGGTTTCATAAGGCCCATAGACTATACAGAATGGATCTCTAATCTTGTGCTAGTAACTAAACCCACCAGAGGAATCCACATCTATACTGACTTCAAGGACTTAAACAAGACCTGCTCTAAGGACTACTTTCCTCTACCGAATATTGACATAATAGTGGATCTCATTGCTAGAAATGGAATTTTATCTCTAAAGGACAGTTTTTAGAGATACAATCAAATAAGGACAACTCCTGAGGACCAACACAAGACTTCCTTTACTTGTCCATTGGGTACATATTGCTGAAATGTCATGTCAATTGGGCTAAAAAATATAGGAGCCACTTATCAGAGAGCTATGGAAATGTTATTCCATGACATAATACATGACATCATGGACAAAGATGTAGATGATTTTTTGGAAAAATCTAAAACTAGAGATAGACATTTTGCAGTCCTTGCTAAGATCTTCGATAGAGTTCACTAGTATAAGGTGCGGTTGAATCCAAAAAAGTGTGTTTGGAGTAACATGAGGTGAACTCTTTGGATTTATAGTCTCCAAAAGAGGTATTGAAGTGGATTTGGCTAAGGTCAAAGCTATTCTTGAGATGCCTCTACCTAATAATCTAAAACAATTAATAAGTCTACAAGGTAAATTACAATCCATTAAGAGGTTTATAGCACAACTAGCAGAGAAATTCTAGCCTTTCCAACACTTTGTTGAATAAAGGGATCACTTTAAAATGGACAAAATAGTGTCAAGAAGTTCTCCAATCCTTAAAGGATTACTTGTTATCACCACCAATCCTAGTACCTCCAACACTAGGAAATCCCTTGTTGCTTTACATCTCTGTAATTGACTCATCTCTTGGGGCACTTTTGCAACAACATTATGACCAAGGGAAATAATTATCCATATAATATATCAATAAAACACTAGTGGTATATGAGTTGAATTACACTCCTATAGAGAGAGAATGTCTTGCTCTAATCTTTGCATCCCAATGACTTCAACATTATATGTCACAAAGTAAAACTCTTTGCCAATATTGATCCACTCAAGTACCTCCTAAACAAAGATGCATTGATGGGAATATTGGAAAAATGGGTCATGATCCTTAGTGAATTTGATGTTGAATACGTGGACCAAAAAGCTATCAAATGACAAATTATAGTAGACCAATTGGTGAAAGCTCTGTTCAAGATGATCACCCCCTATTTATAGACTTCCCTGATGAATCAATATTCACTGTAGCAACATCAACTAAATGGAAATTGTATTTTGATGGATCATGTGCCAATCACAAAGTAGGGGTAGGAATCCTCTTTGTGACACTTCAAGGAGACTCAATACCAAAATCATACAGGATCAACTTTACCTACACAAAAAATATGGCAGAATACAAGGCCCTCATCACCGTACTTCGAACTGCAGTGTAATGGAAAATTAAAGACTTACACGTATATGATGACTTGCAACTCATAATCTACCAGGTCAATGATGATTACACCACTAAGGATGATAATTTGATGTCGTATAAGTACATGGTGGATGAATTTAAACACTACTTTGATCAAATTATCTTTGAGCAAGTTCCTCGTGTCCAAAAAAAAGTAGTCAACACAATGGCAACAATAGGACCTCTTAGACATTCCAAGCAATGTGATACACTTTGAGTTCTTAGTGGACCTCTCTTAGACCTTCTTATCAAAACCATTAATTAGAAGGTGTGTGTATGATATTTGGCTCTAAATCCCCATGGTACAAAGACATATACGCATATCTCCATGATGAGTTCCTATCTATTGATCTCTCTCACAATCAATGCAAGACTCCTATGTGACAAGCATCTAGATATGTCATCATTAAAGATAGATGGGACTCTCCTTCAATTCCTTGATACTGAGGAAGCACAATTGGCCTTGAGAGAAGTACATGAGGGAGTATATGGCGCTCTCTAGTGGTCCTACTCTGGCTAAGAAATTCATGCACTCCAGATACAATTGGCCAACAATAGAAAAAGATGTATACAAATATGTCCAGAAATGTCGATAATGTCAAATATATGGTGATCTTATTCATGCATCTACACAACATCTCCATGTTTACAATTGATACTAATTCAGTGGCTTCTAATGGTTAATTATTGGTTTAGGGTTGACATTGACGACAACTCTTCATGAGATTCCCATCCGATAATCATAGCTCTTAATTTTCAGAAGTGGATGTCAACCTATAGCCAGTTAACTGGTATTTCAGGATGAACAACGCAGTTTTGGTCGAGAAGCTTTTTGATGATTGCGGAGCTATGAATTGTGTATGTTGGCAATTTGGAGGAATTGATTATGTGTTGCATTGATGTTTTGTCATTGATGGCAACACCAGTTGTTTTGGTTGTTTACGGGTTTCCAGTTGGTTCCGGTAGAATGGTTGGATTATGATATTGATCCGGTATGCTCCGGTATGCTTTGGTCTATGGAATTGGTTTGGATTGGTTATTCATGTGTTCTGATGCATATCACATTTAGTTGGTTTAGGTTTTGTCATTAGATAAGTGGTGTTGGTGCAGCTTCTAGAAGGTTATCTAGATGCTGATGGTTATCATGTTTGTGTTCCAATTGTTCGTGGTGTTTCATTTGGATTATGGTGACCTATCATAGGTCTGGTGGTTATTCTGCTAGGTTATGGACTGGTTTATGTAACGTGTGGGTTGATGCTCCCGATGCGTTACCGGTTGGATTCATTGATTGGATTATGTTGTTTCGGTCTTAGGATGACTTGGATGATCATTAGATTGCGGGTTTAAGTTATGAATTTATTGTAATATCTTTTAGGTGGCTAACCTAATTGTTTAGGTCCTGGGTTGGTATAAATATGATGTAAGATCTCTTTATAGATCATGTATGGTATGGGTTATGGGATTATTTATATGTGAACAATGTTGTAATCATATGCAGAGGTTTTGGTTGATAATAGGTGATTGAATTGGGTTTGTGGAAGAGGTTTAAGGCCTTCGGTATTGAGCTTAACTGAAACTGTACTCAAGATGGGAGATGCTATACTTGCAGTTCAATCTTCGATCTGGATTGTTATCCGATATTTCTATAGTCAGTGAGACTCCTTTTGTGATGAGCAATGTGCTCTAGGTTGTTGGCCTTCCTGCATGTGCAGGCCACTTATTGTAATATTTATTTATCTGATCAGTGGATAGATATTGTGGGTCTCTGATCCCACCGTGGTTTTTCCTCTTTAAGGTTTTTCACGTATAAATCTATGGTGTTCATCTTTGTGGTTACATTGTTGCTTATTGTTATATGCTTTTATGTTTACCAGTTGCTGAGTTGTTGTATTAGCAAGGTTAAATTTATCCATTCTGATAGAACACTGATTCACCCCCCCGCCCCCTCTCAGTGTTCTTGGATTCTAACAATTGGTATTAGTGCCTGGTGCCTTGGAGTAAGTCTAACAGCTTGAGGGAGATCCTATATCTGGAATCTATGGAGATAAGTTTAAGGAAGGAAGTTCAAGTAGCACTTGAAGACTATGATGCTGAAAGATTGAGAAACATGAAGATGCAAGATGAGTTGAGAACTAGGAAAGAATTCATTTTTACTCTGCAGGATAGGTTGTCATCTACCCAAGCTAAAAGGAAGGAACTTTTACAAAATCAGGATGATGAAGAGAAGGATGCCCTTAAGGAACAATGTCAGAAGATGAGTTAGGAGAATATTGTCATGAAGAATGAAATGAAAGCCCTAAATATGAGGATGTCTAAGGAGATTGAAGACCAAAAGAAGAATGAATAAAATATTCCTATATCTCCAAAAGACAGATATGAGGAATGCATTAGGTTGGCGCATGAGAATGATGTGTTGAGAACTGAATTGGTGAAATCATAGAACAATGATAAAGAATTGGAAAGAATGGTAACAGTCCTAAGAGTAGGTCTGGATGCTGCAAATGAATACAAAGATAAGTTCAAGGTTAGCTTTGCTAATCTTGATGAATTATTGAAGGATCAAAGGGACACTGAAGACACTAGAGGTCTTGGATTTGAGCATGGAGAAAGCTTCGGTACTGCAAATTAGGATAACACATCCGGTTAGAAGGTAAACTAGAATCAGAGGTCACCGATAAGGCAACCCAATGCACATAAATTTAATGGTAGATGCTTTGTTTGAAATAAATTTGCTCATATGGCAAGACATTGTAGAAATAGAGCAAATCAAAATAATAATGCAGTTCCCGGTTAGTGTTCAAATTGTAAGAAGTATGGTCATAGGACAAAATATTGTAGAATGAATGTGAAATGTCATGCATGTGGAAAGTTTGGACATATGGCTAATCAATGTAGGTCAAGGAATGATCAAGGTTATAGTTGTATACGGTGAAAATGGATAACAACAATATTGAAAGACTAAACAAATTCAACCACAAAACTCTAGCCTAACAACAACAAAGATCCACCATAACATATGAAGATTACCTAAGACAATGCAAATCAAATGAAATCACAAAGATTATACCATCACATGTCCAATAGGGTTTGAATCTCCATTCTTCCTATCTCCATTGATCTTGCTTGATATATTTGCTCTCAGATTTTATATGTGCACAAGAGCTCAACAAAGAACGAAAATGTGGTTGCAAGTAGGCTTGATTGCATATGAAAGTTCGAAAGCATAGGATGCTTGATTAGAATGTATATGTCCAGGGGTTGATAATGAAGGAAGCATCTCCTTATATAGAAGACACTATAAGAAATGAAGGGATAAGATTGAGAGGTGTAAAAGATAAATGGTCGGCTATGATTAGAGGGTAGGAGATGAATGACATGTGTCATGGGTAGAAAAGGTTAATGAATTAATTAAATAAATAAAGATTCATTTAATTAATAGAGGAAGTGGGATCTATTAAATAAATAAGATATCTATTTAATTTAGGAAAAAGATAATTTAAATAAATAAATGTATTTATTTAAATGAGAAATAAGGCTAGAAGAGGATAAATGAATGAATTAAATAAATAAAGATTTATTTAATTAATAGAAGAATTAGGCTAAAGTAATTAAATAAATAAAATACTTATTTAATTAGACTGGACAATTTTAGGTGTCTACAATTGTAAGGCAATTCAGAAGAACAATGTCACTTGTTATGCATGCAACAAAGTAGGACATATTGCTAAATTTTGTAGAAGCAAGAACCTACCGGCAAGAAGTGATAAATCTAATGAGAAGGGAAAGTAGAAGGTTTATGACATTCGAAAGGAGCATGAGAAGAAGTGGGTTATGAAGGCAGAGGCTCAACTGACAAAATCAATTTCCCCAGATGTTCATTTAGATGAAGGATATACCCCGGTTACTCAACCGACAGATCAAAATGTTCTTGCACTGGCAAGAAACTCATTCGGTAACTAAGGCATTCACCTTAGGGGAGGCAAATTGATGATGGATCTTGCATTGCCCCTAATAGTGGTCGGAAAGCCTATTTCAGATCTTCAGAAGTCAGTTTGAAGGTTAACCAACAAAGATTTGTTGGATCTTGGATCTAGTTTGGTTTACCGATAAGTCACTTTATGAGTTATGGTTTGGTCATACATCTACAGTTAAGTATTTTAGAATCTCTGGTAGTGAATTGGAAGTTTGATCCTAGATGCAATGAAGGGATATTTCTTGGTCACTTTAATAAAAGCAAAGCATCTAGATGTTATAACAAGAGATTGTAGAGAATTGAGGAGAGCACAAATGTCAAGATGGATGAGCGGTACAAAGGTCAAATCAGAGTGAGAACCAGAAGTGGAAATGGTCATAACTGAACCAATAGCACCTATACTAGAATAAAATGCTGAACCAGTTACCCCGACAGTATCAAGAAATTCAATAGTAACTAAAGATCAGAGTAGAGAAACAGAAAGTTAGAAGACTCCTGGGTATGTAAGTTTGAATCATTCAGAAGATCAGATAATTAGACAAGAAGAAGATTGGTAGCTGATCAGGTATGCTTAATCTCTTTAATTGTACCGACATCATTTATTGAAGCTTGTAAGGATGAATGTTGGATTAACTATGGAAGAGGAATTGGATCAGTTAGAAAAGGACAACACATGGACTTGGATGTTATTAGAACTAGGCTTGATTGGTTTGCAATGGATATTCTCATAAGGAAGGAATTGATTTTGTTGAATGCTTTCTCTGGTAGCTAGGATTTTCTAGTATGGTTTTTGTTTTATAATGACTTTACTCTATGAGCATGTTCAGATACGGATTGGGATAGAGATATAGGTAACCAAATAGGCCCATCTAGTGAAGATTTCTTTCTTGGAAAGAAACTTGTTTCATGGATAAGAAAGAAGCAGTCGTGTACTTATTTATCTACTGTTGAAGCTGAGTATGTTGTTGCTACTACTAACTGTACACAATTTCTATGGATGAAGCAAATGTTGAAGGATGTAAAGATGGATTGTAATGAACTGGTAGTTATTCATTGTAATAAATCTGCTGCTATTGACATATCAAAGAATCTGGTATTTCTATCAAGTATAATATACTGAAGGAGTAGGTGGAAGCAAATGAAGTCAGATGGGTTTGTGGAATCATTTGAGCATTTGAGAGACAGGTTGGGGTTTTTTGCCCCTCTGGTAGAGACCTGAGTGATGCTGATTGGCATCAGCCTGGTATGCATTATCAGAGCTATCATTCATTCTGAATTGATGTGTTGGTGCTACTACTCAGAGGGAGTAGTCAGCTAAATGGTTCAGAGGATTTATGATTTTTTTTTTGATGTTTATGTCAGATTTTTGGCATTGATGTCAAAGGGGGAGAGATATTTATGTGAAAAACAAAGCTTAACACAGATATCAGTCTAAGGGGGAGATTATTGGCACAAGGAGGAGGAACATGATTTTAGATTGGTTGTATCCCATTGGGGGAGTTTGGTTTAGGTATATGGATGGTTAATTGGTATAGAGATATTTGGTTCATAACCTCATTGTTGTATCATCTTGGGGAGATTGTTGGTTGTCTTCCATTGGGGGAGAATTGTTTGGCATTTCTTGGCACTTGGATTTTTTTCACATCTAGTGTTTCCATCAATACCAAAAGGGGAGATTGTTGGCAATTTGGAGGAATTGATTATGTGTTGCATTGATGTTTTGTCATTGATGGAAACATCAACTGTTTTGGTTGTTTACCTATTTACCAATTTTTGGTTGGTTCCGGTAGAATGGTTGGATTATGATATTGATCTAGTATGCTCTGGTATGCTTTGGTCTATGGAATTAGTTTGGATTGGTTATTCATATGTTCTGATGCATATCACATTCAGCTGGTTTGGGATTTTATGACTTAGATACTATCATTTGTTCTAGTAATCCTTTTGATTATCGGTAAGGGTTTTACCGACAACACTTTGTTGAAGATGTTTTGATGAATTTGATAAGTGGTGTTGGTGCAGGTTATAGAAATTTATCCAAATGCTGATGGTTATCATGTTCATGTTCCATTTGTTCATGGTCTTTCATTGGCTTATGGTGGCCTATTATAGGTCTGGTGATTATTCTACTAGTTTATGGACCGGTTTATGTAACGTGTGGGTTGATGCTCCCGATGCATTACCAGTTGGATTCATTGACTGGATTATGTTGTTTCGATCTTAGGCTGACTTGGTTGATCATTAGATTGCGGGTTTAAGTTATGAATTTATTGTATTATCTTTTAGGTGGCCGACCTAATTGTTTAGGCCTCGGGTTTGTATAAATGTGATGTAAGATCTCTTTGTAGATCATGTATGGTATGGGTTATGGGATTATCTGTATATGAATAATGTTGTAATCATATGCAGGAGTTTTGGTCAATCATAGGTGATCGAATTGGGTTTGTGGAAGAGGTTTAAGGCCTCCGATATTGAGCATAACCTAAATTGTACTCAGGCATGAGAGATGCTATACTTGTAGTTCAATCTTCATTTTGGATTGTTGTCTGATGTTTTCTATAGTTAGTGTGCTCTAGGCTGTTGGCCTTCCTGCATGTGCTGGCCCCTTATTGTAATATTTATTCATCTGATCAGTGGATAGATATTGTGGGTCTCCAATCCCATCGTGGTTTTTCCTCTTTGAGGTTTTTCATATATAAATTTGTGGTGTTATGATGTTCATCTTTGTGGTTGCATTGTTGCTTATTTTTATATGCTTTTATGTTACCGGTTGCTGAGTTGTTGTATTAACAAGGTTAAATTTCTCCATTCCGGTAGAACAATGATTCAACCCCCCCACTCTCAGTCTTCTTGGATCCCAACAATGTATGTGTTGATTGAGCCGACATAGAGACATCATTTTATTGTTTTTTTGGTGATCCGTATTTATCTTTGGTGATCCGGTCAAGCTGACATGAGACAACACGTTACATTAGAGGCCGACATGGTACATGATCTATTTTATGATTGTGGATATATAAGACCAATGTAGATGATCTTTTTGGTGAATGATATGATTTTATGCAAGCGAGTGGTGATTGAGAATCCATTTTGGTGCAGTTTCATGTGCACATTCTTGATCTGGTAGCTAACTGAGACAAAGAACATAGCAGAACAAAAAAGGTGATTTAGTTGGTGTATTTGGCACTTAAATGGAACTCATGCAAGCATTGTAGATGCTATTTTGGAGTTCATTTTCTATAATTCATCATTGTAATTAATCAGTAAGGCAATGAGCCTTCCAGGGTTGTATCCCTTATTGTATTTGAGCAGTGAGCTCTAGGTAGTGTGTCTAAATGCTTGTGGATTCCCCATATTGTAATATTGTTTTGCTACAAGCCATAGTGGAATAGTATTGTGGGTTCAAATACCACCGTGGTTTTTCACATTTAGGTTTCCATGTAAAACTTCTGGTGTTATGATTTTTTGGTTGATTGTTTTATGTTCCTACATTTCAGTTTCATGTGTATTCTTCTGATTGTTTAAAGTTAAGTTTGAAAATTTTCTAACCGGTAGATCACTGATTCACCCCCCCCTCTCAGTGATTCCTGATTCCAACACTCCAGCCTATAACATCACCATGGCCCTTTTAATAGAAGGGACTTGAACTTGTAGGGAAAATCAACCCTACCTCTTCCAATGGGCACTGAGTACATTAATAAGTGGGTAGAAGTGATTCCTCTCACAAACATGACTGGTAAGAAAATAGCAAAGTTTATCCTCAATTACATCATTTGTTGGTATGGAATCCCAATGACTGTAATCACAAAAAATGGTCACCCCTTCAAAAATTAGGAAGTGTGTGAGATTTGTGATCAATTTCACATTCAACATTGCTTTGCCACTATTTACTACCGAGAGAGCAATGGCCAAATAGAAGCAACCAATAAAACAATTCTAAAGATTCTTAATAAGGTTGTTAATGAAGCTGGATGAGATTGGCATTTATAGTTGAATCCTTCTCTTTGGGCCTATCGAACATGTGTACGCATAGCCACAAGTCATACTCTATACTCCTTGGTCTTCGAGTCAGAAGCCATTCTAGCTATTGAAGTAGAGTTACCATCTCTTTGTGTCTCCCAGTGGCATCATTTTAGAAGAAGACTATAGGGTGGATAGATTATAGGAATTGGAGATGCTCGATGAAAAGAGACAAATTTACCTAAATCATCTACACAAATATCAAAATTGTTTGAGGAGAAGTTATAACAAAGGGTAAGAGTTTGATTTTTTGAAATAGGAGACCTAGTTCTGAAGGAAAATTAAAAAAATTGGCAGATACAGAAAGACTAGGCAAGTTTGAACCAAATTGGTTGGGTTCCTATTTGGTCACATGAGTTCTCAATAATGGAGCCTATAACTTAGCAATGATGGAAGGTGATCCATTTCCAGATCCGATCAACAAAATGCATCTAAAAAAATATTACATCTAGCAACTGTATAGTTTAGTTTACTTTCATTTCCTTTACTCCGTTTCCATTTTTTTTAACAATAGTTGTTTAGAATTTTCATAAAGTGTATCAAGTAGGATGTTATTTTAAAATTAAAGGTGCTTTTTTCATTTTCTCACATGCTCGCACCTAAAGAATCCTGGTTTGGTCACACGCTCACACTTACACAATTGTGGTTTAGTCCTTTTCCTTGTTAGTGATGGTGTCTTATTTTCCACTAGCTTTAGGAACCTTTGCAAATATCCCGTATGGCTTACCTTGCTCTGGGTTCACTATTCTATTTCTTAACTGATAATTTCTTTTTTCCTAAGCTACTATTGCCACAGTATAGGCTTTCTTTTCTTTGTCTATTAAGTTCCTCAAGGAATCTAATGACTCTCCACTATGGAACAATCTCCTCAAGGATGGGTTGTCTGCCTCATTATGAGTAGAAAGTTGTTGTACACTATGCTATTGGTTCTCTCTTCTCCATTGTACATCTGATGATTTATCATCCTCACATGAATCCTCAAACCTACCCCAAAATGGATCTGATGAAAGGACATTTACTATGGGCTCATATTCATTCTCATGGTCCTTCTCTTTTGCAAAACCTTGAGCAATCATACATTGTTCTGCAACATGGGGCAAATTTCAGACTTCACACCAAGGATATTCTTCCACAAAATAATTTACCTTCTTCAATGGATTAGGAGTTTCTATAATTAGATTTGCATTCACATGTTTACCATCTTTCCAGTTTTTATTATATGGCATGTCATGCAATCTTGGTCTATTGTAACTTATAGGCTTGTTACTTCTATATGGGGGAAATTTATCATTGTGATTTTGCTTACCCTTCATGTCCTTTAACATGTCCATGATTTGACCAAAGTCATCCTTTTTTGTTGCTCTAGGATTATATAATTTTGGATCATCTCTCTTGAAAATTCTCCTAGCAGCCTTTCTGTTATTTTCAATGGTAGTAGCTATTTTAAAAGCTTGTTGCAAGGTAGTAGGTTTATGAGATAAGATCTCATAATTAGTCTTGCTCTCAAAAGCACTTAAATAAAAATCAATAAAAAATGAATCAATAGGTCTAATATCTCTTGGTATTCTATTAAGTACTTTATTAAACCTCTTATTAAATTCATAAACTGATTCATTCTGATTTTTCTTTATGCTAGTCAACTCATGACATGCAAATGAAGTATCATTATGTTCTCCAAATTCCTCCAAGAATATTGTCACAAATTCCTGCCAACTACCAATGCATCTATCAGAAATATTCCTATACCATTCTCCTGTGTCCTCTGTTAGAGATTAAACAAATAGTTTCATAAAAACATCTTCATAAGGGATTTCAAACTCTTCAATGGTATTTTTTACATTTATTACATGTTGTTCTATAGAATCGGTTCCATTTCCTATGAATTTAGGAATAGCTGATCTTAAATCATTTGCAATCTAATTCAGATATCCAACTATCCCACTGAAATCCAATTGTTTATACCTTTCAATGGTCATAGGGGTTCTGCAACCATAGTTGTTAATCTGATAGTTTCCAATTCCTCCATTATTTCTTACATTGTTGGTCCTATCTCTATTATTCTAGTTACTAGTAATTTCCCCACTGTTATTTCTTCTTTCACCATTACGATTATTGCATTGTCTATGATTATACTAGTTTTTATTTTCATGGTAGGGTGTACTTTTCTATTTATCCCCTTTTTCATAATTATTATCCAGATCATCAAACAATGGATTATTATAGACCCTAAATGGTTGTTCCAAGTTTCTCATGTGAGGGGGACTATACCTAGGGGTTGTTAGTCTATTTGCTTCACCTTTTCCCTTCTCCCCTTCAACCCTGTTTGATTTAGGGCTTTGAATGACATCTCTTTCTAATCCAAGTTTCTGCAATACCTAATCTGATTGTCTCTTAAGAGCCTTTGCCATTTTAGATTCATCTCCATTTAAGTCAGCCATTCTAAGAATAATTTCATCCAACTGCCTGTCCTCCTATTCCTCAGCAGTCAGGGTTTCATCATGACCACCTTTATTATCTTTTATATTTAAGCTATAAAAAGGATTTTCCTCCAGATTTTCAAATTTATCACTCGATGGAGAACCATCCTCTCTATGAGGAAACTTCTTATAACCCCCAAATGCCATATTTGATACTAATTTATTTTCTTTGTTTCTTCTTTTTGGACCCAACCGAACAAGATTATCTTGTCCCTTGTGCAAAGAACTTCTCCCTTGCATAAATCTTATTGACAAATTCCTAGGGGTTTCTCTTACTTTCTCAACATACCAATTATTACTTATATATTAAATGTAGAGTTGCCACCTCCTAAGAGGAATAATACTTTTATTAATTTTCTGGGATCCTTCCTCTAGTAGAGTTTGAAAAGACCACCAGAAATTCTGAATTCTTCTTATTACAACTCCCGAACAGAGTCACCAATCTGTTGGTTCCCAAAACCACAGATTGGAAATCCAAGAGCTTTACCAAATCTCTTACTGATTTCTCAATCAGCCTTGGCCAATGAACAAGAATGGTCGAAGACCAAATTCCTCTTGACTTTAGGCTCCACTAGACCTAGGTGTGTATACCCCAATCTCCAAAGCATAAATAGATTTCTTTATAGTGAATTTAAACTATTTAATCTAGCTGATTACAGGAGTGGCAAACAATTTCCTGCAACTATGCTTTATGTTGTGCTTTTAAATTATTTTAATATGAATTTTGAGTATAATTGGGTGTGAATAAAATTTAAAACAGAATGCTATTGGAACTAAGAGTAATTATGAAAGAACAAGGCAAGTAAAAACTAGTAATATATTTCTCCAGTGAGGACTTTGTGCACACTTAATCTATTTACAAGAAACCAATAATAGACCAGTGCCTTATCTGACAATTTACATGTCACTTAATAAACAAATACTTGTAATCTTTGGAGATAGTGTGAAGAAACAAACTATAACTACAATATCTTTAATGTATGCTATGAGAACAACAAAAACAATTTTGCTATCTCTATACCAACATATGATAAAACATTGCAACAAATCTTATTCAGATTTATTGGAAAGATCTTAAATCATTAACATCATATGACATGAACGATATGAAGATGAAAACAACGAACCTTGTGTTGTCAATATTTTGAGTATTGGGATTTTTTCTTTGCAATCCCTAAAATTTTCAAGTTTTTAGAGTTATATTCATTTCTAAGGGTTGAAGTTCTGAGGGTTCACGGTTTTGCAATTTTAATTTTTCATTATGCAGGCCTTTCATTTATGTTTCCTCGTTACCTTTTTCCACTTAAGTGGAAGGGTCATTCCATCGTTAGAGGGGGGGGGGCCTTTTAAAGTCTTGGCCTAGGCAGGTTATAATATTTTACTAACTTGTCTCCTATTTTCCTATGTTTTATTTCCCTTTTATTTTTCTGTCGGGTTTCGTAATGCTCGTGTAAGTTCCTATTGATCTGATGGTTATCGTTGGTTTGCAATGCGAAGGTGCATGAGGGTTACCCTTCACAAAACAATGAAAAAACCACGTGTGGAAAAACCAAAATAAAGATCGAACAGTTAGTTGTTGATTTGATGGACGTCGTTGTATCGCAAAGGGAAGTAGCACGAAAGTTACCCTTCGCAAAATAGCGAAAAGGTGGTGGGACCTGTTCTAAAGAGGATGACTCAGGTAAGGTAAAGGACGTGCAAGTTTTATATGATCTCACGACTGTCTTTGAACCATTATGAGGAGAAGCTCGACTGTTAAGCACCACGAACCAGCGACAAAAGGCAAAACATTTAGAGAAATTTTACTATCCGTTGGAGCTAATTTTTGAATTTGATTTATGAATTAACTACCGAAGCATGTGGCGTAATTGACTTTAATCAATGCTTAGTTTTCGTAATAATCTTTACATGATTTGAAACTTTTTGCATGCGTTCAAGGAATCTTGCAGAAGAACCAATGCATAGGGCAAAACTTCTTAGGCAACAAGTAAGTTTCTTGCAATTGTTTAACAATTACAGTTTGCTTGGTGTCACTGGATGTTTGAATTTCCAAAGAGTTTGTTTGAAATTCTACTGAAATAAGTATAATTTTGAGATGGCACCATGAAGAGAATTCAGAGGGAAGGTTGATTATCAAGAGAGAGTCATTTGTGGTGATTTTCTAAAACAATTAAATCAGTCCACTAATAGTTCAGCTAAAATAAAGGAATTGGTGCCTAAGTCTCCCCCCCTGAGAATTGGCGATGGTCTATATGATAAAGGGAACTAGTTGAGAGATGCCTAGATAGGAATGGTGGGCTTGGGACTCTTCAAAGTGGGGTTTAGTCAGCGAAATTACCCTGCTCCAATTAATAGCATATGGGAGCTAGATGTTGGGAAGCTTATAGTCCCTGGGGTTTTCATGGACATGGACTTGTTAACCCAAATTGCAAACAATTATGATCCCAATACTAGGACTGTGAGGAATGTAAATGGTGGGTCTCTAATTGAAATAACTGATGATGAGCTCAGGAGAGTTTTCTGACTTAGCGAGGTGTCAAATTATTTGGAGCCTATCAATTTTGAAATGCTGGCAAAGGTCTATGAGGCACAGAGAGATCACCTCAGAAATGGCCCCTTGAAGGAATTCTTTTCCAAAATAGGAGGACTGACAGTAGTAGGCCCAAGCACCATGGAACCTTTCTCCTTAAATTTATTTACTTTGAGGGCTAAGGGAATGTATTGGTCCTTGTGTCAAATTCTTGGGGAACAAGCGGAAACTACCATGCCAACCCACTATATGCTCATGATAGCACTAATTTTGAACCCATCTCTGGAAGTGACTTTTGATTTTTCACCTTATCTCACTGATGCCAATCATGAAGGATTGATAGGGATAAAGAATGCTAAGGTGGATAGACCTTTTGGATGGTATTCTCTCCTCATGCACATGTTTTTATTCAAAGGTGCTGAATATTTTGCTAGTGAAATGGACTTGCTCAAGGAAAAGGATGGAGAGGAGATGCATGTTCAATTATGGAGCACAATTTTGTCTTAGGATAGAGAAGACGCAAGTTACTTAAAGTTTGATAGATGTTTTGCATCTAGGCTTAGAATCCTTTTGTGCCCACAAAACCCTAGGATTCCTAAATCTCTCCTTGAATTCCTTAGGCCTCAAGAATTTGCTGAAGACATCAAAATTGTACACAACTGGGGTGATATATATTTGTACCCAATCTCCACTATGTTCAGAGTTTATGGTTTTAGAGGAACCCCATATCTGTTGCCCTATCAAGTCCCTTTGAAGATAGGAATTGCTGAGGTCCTGAGACAAATTGGAGGCCTGCAGGAAGCAAAATTGACTAATAAGGGGAAGGGAACAATTTTCCCAATTGTTACCCTAGAACATCAGTTTGTAATTACTAAGGGTGGTTGGACACATTTTGATGATTTCTTTCAGCCATATAGGTTATCTACTGCAGTGGCAAGATTTGATGATCTAGAGGATTTCTTTAATAATATGTTTAAGAAGAGGGTGAGATGTGTAGGTAAGGACCACCAGTTTCAATTCCCTGAGGATTTAATAAGGAATGAGTTCAATTTAGATGAGCAAGAAGTCAGGAAGGAAAAATGGATAGCCTTCAAGAAAACCTTGGATTTCATTCACCATTTTGACAACAGTTATGATCCCTTGGTTAGCTTTCATCCTTTTGAAGAAAATATTAAGTTTTTGGTAGTTTATTTTGAGGATTTAATGTAAACCTTGAAGGAGAAGAAGGAGGTTGTGATGAAAGCTAATCCTGAAAAGGCTAAACTGGTTTTAGCCAAGCCTTCCTATGCCAAGGTGATTCCCCTAGGTGAATATGTAATGCATAAAAGGTCAAAATATAGTGTACTAGTGTCCATAGTGTCCATAAGAGATGAGCCTTCTACTTCAAAAGAAAAAAGGGTAATAGAAGATGTGGTTGAGGTCCAAGATTCCCCTAAAAGGAAAAGGGTAGGGAAGGAAGTGCAGACAAGTGAGCTTTTGTATTCTCCTTCCCAATCCCCAATACATATAGGAGATGAGCAAGCAGTAGTAGAGCAACTGTTGCAATTAGGAAGTCTTGGGGAAATTGCTTACACATATGAAAAGTTGCAAGAAGGAATGCCAGAGGAACCAACAAGTGCCCAAATGGACTTGACTATAGAGAAATTTATAGGTAAAGAACTAGACCTTGTCATTAAGCAGGCCAGTGAGGAGTTTCTGGTAGATGATAGTTTTGTCAAAACATGATCCTTTTTGTAGTTTGTTTGGAGAAAAAATATAGAAAAATTCAAGGCAAGATGTTAGAAGAGGAAAAATGAATGTCCTCACAAAGATACGTCTGCGGTTGAGGCAGATGTAAAGCAAGAAATGTTGAAAGAATTTGAGACCATTACCCCAGAGCAAGGAAGGAAGATGATTGTAGAAGCTGGAGTTTTGATTCTCCCTGAATGGGACATAACAGATGCATTAATTCTTGAAGCAGTAAGGAAGAAAACAAAGCCCCTGGAGGGAGTAACCTATAATAATGATCATGCTGCCTTAGTCATGTGGTCATTAAGAAGGGAGGAGAGAAAAAAGAGGAAAGACTCCTCAGAAGCTAGCTATTCTGGACGCATGATTGTGAAGAGAGTGAAGGACATAGGGGTGGTGGAGGATGCTAGTACAATTTTGGAATCCACAAAATTTAGTATGGCTGTAGATGAGAAAGAGGCCAAGGAAAAGGCTGATCTCTAGGAAAAGTTAGAGTTAATCCTAAAAGCCTATAATGAGGCTAAAATTGAAATAGCTCAAAAGGATAGTACAATTGCAAAATTGAAGAATCAAATAGCAGGACAACATCAGAAAGGTGAATCTTCTACCTTGATGATTTCCTCCTCTCCAACCAAACCTCCATCCACTATTCCAATCATTGAGTTTCCCCCTTCCCCTATGACTCCTGGTTTCCAATCTACTAAGACTATCCAGGATGAAATGGAAAAATTGAAGCAGGCTCAAGCCATGTTTGCAAGTAAATATGAGGAAAAGATTAGGGGCATAATTTTGAAGTTTGCTGACACAGTCGGGGCTTCTATTGTGTATATATATATGAAAAGAGTTTTGAGCATGTTGATTGCTTTAAAGGAGGACAAGGCTATTTTGGAGCCAATTTTGAATAAATGGATGGCTAGGGAGGTGGATTTGGAACTTATGTGCTCATCCCATGAAGAGGCAGATGCTGATGCTACTATTAAATCCACATGCAAGTTGGTAAAAGGTATGTCTAGGCTGGCAAAGGGAAGAGTTGGTTTAGAAAGAAAAGCAAACCTGTATAGAAAAGAGTATGCTGACCAGAAGTTTGAATTATTTCCTGGGGGTTTTATTGGCACTAACAAGTTGAAAGATGAAGAGGTGTGGCTTGGTGAGTTAGGCCATAAATTATCACAATAGATAAATGATGTCATAAATTTAGATGACACATCTTTATTCATTTGAAACAATTAAGGAAATTGAAAATATAAAGTCACATTATGGTTTTCTAGAAACTGAAGTTAAGCAGTTAAGGAATACATGGAAAAGATTAAATAAGTTGAAGAAGAAAGTTGTTAGCTTCTCTTGGCCTAGTGATGACATGTTCAAAGAATGGAAAGATAAATATGTGATGCAAGAAGCGGAGGCTCAAGAATAGTCAATTGATGCTGCAACATTGTAACAAACCTCACGAAAGTTGGAAGTGGTTAGCTCTTGTAACTGTTTATTTTAGGCTAATCAGATTTTTGAGGAATTAAAGACACTTGGCACTCGACCTATGAATACTGAGAGGTCTTTTGGCCTTTATCCAATTGGTTAACTAATTGCTTTTCCTCCTGTTTCCTTTAGTAAGAATTGTAACCCTCTTTTGAGAGGGAATTATGGCTATAACAAAATTTTCTAGTAAAGTCTGAAGCTTGTTGCATCCATATCTCTATAAATGGATACCAGGACTATTTTAAAAAATCATCACAAGAATTATGTAAGAAAACTCTGGCAAAATGTATTTAGGGTTTGTCTGGTTTTTGGAAAATCATTCTTGAGTTGTGTAGAATTTGATGGAAAGCATTAATATATAGACCATAGCATTTTAAGTCTTAATTCATGTTGTCTTCATGTCTTTATGATTGGCTACCATTTTGATTAAATGATTTAGGATTGTTTAATTGAATGATTTGCAAGGCAATTTATGAGAATGAGTTTAGGTTGTTCCCTCAAGGAGGGAAATTAGATATACTTAAACCCTTTTTTGTTGGTAATCAGTGATTCTTACTTGAATTTGATGAATGGATTTAGCACATAATGAGAGTTTATGTATGTTAGGCATATGTAGATTTGGTTATATAAATGTAATGGCATGTATGTGAATTTCTTCTGTTAGTTCTTGCCCAATTCCGAGTGACTTTGAAGCCCGAACAAGGCACTGGTATGGCTTGTTAAGGTTCATGATTTTCTTGATGATCAATGAAAATGAATACAAGTCTTTCTTTTATGTCCAGTTATGTTTAAAGGTATAGGGTTTGCAGGAGTTGACACTGGTCTTTTGTAAATTTTCAATTGCATAAAGTGATTTAAGAGGTATACCCACCTAAGCTTAAGTTTAAGCTTGAAGTGAAGAAGGTTTTTGTATAAATCTTGTTAAAAGTTGTCTTTTGTTTCTATTTCATGTTGTTTCTCTCCATAAGTAATAGAGGTTTAAAAATTCTAGTAGAGAAAATAAAGCAATCAGAAATTGAGAACAACACCTTGTATATTAATCTCTGGGAACAGTTGGTGTACAAAGACTACATACTCACAAATACTTCATGATTACACTTGTTTGCACAAAATGGATTTTTATTTCTACAGACTTATCTTACATAACACTATAGGTTCCAACAGACAATCTGAAAAGATAATAGTCTTACTTACGTTCTATCCCCCTAGAATACAAAATGACTCTCTATATATACACAACTCAAAGAAATGAATTAAAGGACACACCGTTTCATTAGTTCAAACAAAGACTAAAAAAATTCCTAACTATCCCTCTTAATTGATATAACCAAAACACATTACAATGACATAGATTAACTTTTTCCATCCAGCCACTGACCACATTTTTGGATATGCTGAAGATATTTTTCCTCTTTATATGTGCAAGCATTGAAGATAATATCTTTGACTGCTATCTCTTCTATAACAAAACCTTCAACCTGTTCCCCTATTTCATTCATTTCCAATGCATCCACATGGGCAACGCTAAGGGCTGAACTGAGTAGAGATCTACATTTAGTAATCCACTGGTGTTTATCCTTCATAACCCCTGTATCATCTACCACACTCAGAAATCCATGATTAACAATCCCTTTGCATTCCTCATATTCAGTATTCAACTCTACTGTGAATCCTTGATGAGTGTCAATTAATTGTTTGAATTTATTTATCCTTTTGTCACTCAGTGTCTGATCCTGCAATAGCATGTTTAACCTATCAAGAATCCTCTGGTGCGATTATGTGTTATCCGTGGTTTTCTAGTAAACAGTTCATAATTCCTCCTATACCCTCTACAAATTTTCAAATCATTTCAACAATAAGACACATGTTGTGTCTGTCCTTATGCTCTACATTCTTTCCTTCAATTTTTTGTTTTCCTTGTACAATTCTTCACACTTATTTTTTAGTTTAGATTCGTCTACTATTTGGGGTACAGGTTGGCCCCTACTTCTCAAAAGTTTTTCATACAACACTTTATACTTTTCTGCTTCTTTCATTAACATCTTCATTTGTGCCTTGTTTAATTTTGAGATATCAACTCCCATATTTGTCGTGACCATGGGATCAACCTCTCCAACCTTCAACTTCATCATGTGTCCAAAAACCTTGTCCACATCTACGATCTTTGGCCTTTTATGTGGGGGATAAAGGGCCCACAAACACATAGCCTCATCAATTTGATCATATCTTGATCCAATGAAGATTTCATTCATGCCTTGAATGTCCAATTTAAAATCCTTCTTCTCTGAGTGCAATAGGCTATCAAAATTAAAAGATGCACTAAGATCCCAGCCTGGAAAAAGGATGATCCTCACCTCTACTAGAAGTTGCCTTCCCCTTTGATGGGTCATGCCTTCTACCTCTACATCGATATGAGTCTTTAGTTTCCTAAGCATCTTTTCCTTACTCTCTGGTATTATACCAGACATTGCTTCTCTTAGCCTTTTTCCTTTAAAATGATATAGGAAGGACCTAAATTTGTTTGATTTGATGAACTCATCATCAGACACAAAAGAGGTATGCTCCTCTAGCTTGACATCTACATCCGTGTTTAGTCTTGCAATAGTTAGGTCATGTGCTTCAGGCTCTTCTTCCTTTTCAGGCCTCCTAAATCTTGAAATAGCCTTATTTTCTCCTAACTCGCTCTTTGCTCCTTCTTCCTCTCCCATTTCCTACAGTCGTTGCTTCTTCTCATCCAATTTTCAGTTTAAAGCTTGGACTATCTGCATAGCCTCCTTAGACTCCTTGTTCCTAAAGATATCCCAAGCTTCAACATACTCATGGATATAATCACCTAGATTTTGCCTTTTCCTGCTCTGGTGGATATAGCCCTTAGGATCATAGTTCTTCCGGTATGTGTGCTCATAGAGGTTGTAATATTCTATCAACCTCTTGTCAATGATCTCATAGGCCTTTGTGGAGACAATTGTGAAATCACCAAAATGTAAGGTCCTGAGCAAGAAAACTTGCTTGTGAGCACCTCCAAAATATTATGCATTTGAGACACTCATCTGCCATACAATCTCCAGGTAAGTGATTCTGTCAGGTGCAGGCTTCAGCAGCACATAAGGAGCTCCTTCAAATCTGAAAACTCTAAAATAGGTGAAGTCTTGACACACATACCAGTCACCCCAATTGTGATTTACTCTAGTATCCCCATGTTCATGGGGTCTAAGGAATCTTTTGATTTCCTCCGAAAATGACCCATCAAAAGAGACTCCAAAAGCCCTAAATAAAGGTTGCACAAAGAATTCTTCAATTTTGATATAGTGGGATCTCATGAAATGTGAATCCCATAGTGACCATCATAACTATACAAGATTCTCCTCTTCATATTTACCATGAATATTCAACTTTAGCTCCTCAGGCCACATTCCCCTGAATCATCCATAAAAAAAGACAACATGCATTAACAAAGAATAAAACTTAAAGGATTTGTCAGGGTTATTATGAAGGATTAAGAAACCCTCATGTATCTTCTCAACAATATAAGTAGCATAGTCAAATTGTCTCAACTCATGCATCTGTGTGTCGGCAGCAAGGACCAGAGGTCCTATCCGAGCTATATCTGGGACTTCAACTCCTCCCACTTGACTGTACGCCATATAGGTATACTGCAGATACTACTTGAAGATATTGATATCAAATGGGGGCCCATCTTCTTCTGTCAATTTTCCCTTTTCAACCTTATGAATGGCCAAATTCCACCCATTGTACACAGTGTCCATCTTTGTATACTCTCCCGCTAGTTTCTCAAAGGACAAAGGAACATCAGATTCAAAACCTAGACCAAAAACTTCCTGGATGGTGGCTACTGATATATCGATAAATGCATCACCATTTGTAATTGAATACATCTTTTTGCAGCATTGTAAGCCCTATCCAATGTTTTCATCAATTGGACATTCACAAAGATGTTAGGGACTACAAGCTTACCCAATCCAGTCGTCCATGGGTTTGAAATTGGGGTTAGCTTATTTCTCCTTGAAGAATGGTACAAGAACAATTTGTGACCTCTAATCCTAGTCCAGAGATCACCAATTTCCTTGAAATCATCCTCTAATTGGTCATAGATGGTTAGGTTAAGATTTGATCTCCAGGACTTGGCTCCTGGTGAGCTCATTTGATCAATCATATCTTGGTTCAACTTTCATTTCTGCATACCTTCTCCCCCTTTAGACTTCTTAGAAGCGCTTTCATAGACCTCTGTGACCTTCCTCTTACCCTTGGAACTAGAATCCTCCATATTTGAATCCTTCAAGATTTCTGGAATTCAATTCTTTGTAGTTTAATTTTGTTTTAATCTCTCTATTAGTTTCAAACTGTTATGCAAAATCCTTGTACCGACTCTTCATATATAGATTTGATGGATTAGAAGCATTTACTCAATTCAAATCCTACTATGATTTGCCTAGTGCGAACATCGATCTACCCATTCTCTGCATTTAATAATGGCGGGTCGATCCGTTTGCAATCAGATTTTGCAACGGCTAGTCAGGATAACTTTTTCGATAATTCAACCAGTTGGCGCCACCCATCCTTTCAGTCGACATAAGTCTCACCGATCACTTTGCCTCCTAGCTATGTTCTACTTTCACCTTTATATCACATCGACATATGTCATTCTGATACACCCTCCTTTTATTCCTCCGTGGCATTCTACCCATCGGGTTTTGACATAGCTCCAAATATATTCCTCCGATAGTGAAAAGTTATTTCAATGAATCCTCCTTAGTAATCCATATCTCATTTGTTACATCGGGTCACTTTATCGGGTATCGGAACAACTCATTTTATGTTTCTCCGATGAACCGATGACATTTACCTCATTCTTGCGCTTCCTTTTACCTCTTTGGTCTATCGGCATATGATTTCCCGATGAAACATCCCTCTTGTTTATCATGTTGTAAAACTTATTGGGTGTCGGGACAACCCTTCCCGCACTTCTCTGATGACCCGATGATATCGGGCTCTAGCCTGCTTATTTTCAAGTCCATTGGCTTATGCTTCCTGGATGAGGTCTCCTAATTTGATAACCATTTCAGATTCCTCATCGGGTATTGGCGTAGCTGAAAATGTCTTCCTCCGAAGAGTCGATGTCATCCCGATGACTTCACCTTGTTTCTCTTTTAGTCACTTCTTTTGGTGTAGGCTATGCCGATGAGATCTCATTTCCACCCGCCATGATACTTACCCTATCAAGTATTAGGGTAGCTTTTTATTACGTTGTCCGATGTCCCGATGACTTCAAAACATCCACTCCACATTTTCCTTGGTGTAGTTTATACCGATAATCTCCTCTTCTGTGCTCATCTTTGTCTTCCTCATCGGGTATCGACGTAACCCAAAACTCCTATCATTGATGATTTGAGTTATCCTGATGACTTAGTATTTCTACCTTTTGGAATTTCCTCATTGGAGTAAGTCATGTCGATGCCACCGCCTTTGCCACTTAGCCCATTAGGTATTGGGGTAGCATGAAATGACATTTTCCGATGACTCGATGACTTTGCTCATCCTTAGTTCATATTCTCCTTCATTGGTGTAAGTTATACCGATAACCTCATCGGCTATCGGCATAACATTTTTCTCATACTCCTGATAGTGAATGTTACGTCAATGATACCCTCCTTATGAACTTTCTTTTGGTGTGTCCTCAGAGTGGTCGGTCTAGTTCACGCTGATTAGCCCTTTCATTTTTTTTTCTAGTCGGTCTTGTCGGGGTAACCTACACCAATAGCTCAAATTTGATAATTATGCGTAATCAAGCTCCCCTTCATATATCATCCACACTGCAACCTTTCATGGAGACTTTACACGTGCTATTTAAATGACAAAATCTATCACATAGGCCCAAAGAATGCCTTAAAGGGGTCCCATTATTGTCATAATAAAATTCCCTTATGTAGTCCCTATTTAGTGCCAACCCTTAGCATGCCCTAGTGGTACTTGTCCAATTTCCAAAAAACAGGTTATAGTAGGCTTTTTCTGGTATTACAGCATACTTCCTGCACATACAATCCAACAATAAATGCTCTTGTAATGAAAATGTATATATAAAACATCAGAGAAATATCACAAAATATTTTGTAAAAATATGTGCTAACACTCATTACCTTCAGTTACAAGAGAAACTATGGTTATGAACTAGACTGGGGACAAATTATTGACCATCTACTGAAAAATCCAAAAAAATCAAATAATCTCCTGAAAAAATACAAAAAAATCAAATAATGTCTTGAAAAAATCCCAAAAAATCAAATAATGTCCTAAAAAATACATAAAAAAAAATTAAATAATGTCTTGAAAAATACAAAAAATATCAAATAATGTCCTGAAAAATCCAAAAAATATCAAATAATGTCCTTAAAAAATACAAAAAATATCAAATAATGTCCTGAAAAAATACAAAAAAAATCTTGAATAATGTTCTTAAAAAATACAAAAAAGTCAAATAATGTCCTAAAAAATCCAAAAAAATTAAATAATGTCCTAAAAAAAATAAAAAATATCAAATTATGTCTTGAAATTTTTTCTAAAAAGCATAAAAAGTCCTGAAAAAATCCCTAAGAATCATATAAAGTCCTAAAAAAATCTCTAAAAAACACAAGTCCTAAAAAATGCACTAAAAATTCATAAAATTTGAACAAAGTTTTGGACTAAACTATCCCATGGAGATCAAACACTTAAGTAGATACCCAATAAACACTTGACAAACAACTCAACAACAAACAACTATCATATCAAAGTCTACAATCAAACTGACTAACTTTCTTGTCAATTGATCATGCATTATCAATCAATCACCAACTTGTCTTAACCAGGGAAGGGTACACTTGAGACCAGACATATTAGTCTTACATGGGGTATTCAACCTTTGAAACCGAACATCAATCATCACATCAAGCAATCAAAACAATGATACAGATTAATTTGGCTACTAGATTTTGTCCTAGTTAGTCTTATCTTTATCAATTGATGGCATGTCATGTTCCTATGCTACTCGAGGATGCCAACAAGTGAATAGAGCAGCAGATGGCTCATGATCTTTTTCTTTTTGTTGTTGTTTGTGGTGTGAATTGATGAAGTTTTGGGGCAAAGGTACTTTGGGTGTCTATGTTGGTACGTTCATTCAGTGAGTATCCTATGCAAAAATAAAAGTCAAGGATAGCTATGCTTGTGACTATCGCACATACCTCGACCCTTAGTGCTATACCCTAAAATAGAGGGATTCATTCCTTGTCTATTAAGTGTTTATTTTTGCAATGGGGATCATTTACACATTGGTTCTTCATACCCTAGTGTGTGAAAATCCCATTGATACATAATAAGGCTCAATGATGAAAATGTTGCACTATAAGGTATAAGAATTCATGGTGGTATACCATTTCTCTTCTATCAATTATTTTCAATCACATCTCTTCATTTATAGTAACACATCTTTGCATTAACATTTCTTCTGTTCATATATTGGGACAAGGAATACAAGATACTCTAGCACACAAAAAGAAAACACATCAAGCATTCATGTTAGAACATAAACATATCTGCATCCATGATAGAATCATAGTAAATACCTGCATCTCATGATAGGAATAGGCAATACAAGGTCATTTGATACATATTGCATATAACAACATTCATATAATAAGCATTTAAGGCACTATTTTATCATTATAGACTATCACACAGATGCATATATAAATCATATAACTACATACATGAAAAAAGAAATCCATAAATTGCATCCCACATAATGATCACATTATAATGCATTTAGAATCATAAGATCACATAGGTCATAAGATCATCATAGAATCATCATAATATATAAATCCATACACGATGAAAAGTATATAAAAAATTCATAATATAGATCATCAAATCATACAAATGGTCCAATGGCTCAAAGAATACTGTCATGATATTGTCTAGCAAAAATCAACCAATACTACCCCTATCCTTGACATCCCCCTAGGTGTTTGACCGTTGGAACATGAACCTAGATGAACCAGCGGTGGTGGAGGTGGACCCATGATGCCACCACTACAGGCCCCTCGACTCTATGACCATGATTGACTCTGAGCTCTGTAAGCATGATAGTTGGGAACTCTCTAGCCCTCAAAAATCACTGCCTCATAATATTGTCGCCAATATGATATGTCATACCTATCTCAAATAAGTGATCAACAAATGAATGAGCTTGAAGAAAAATGTTGCTAATATGCATCAACACAATATTGTGCTCTCCTAGCAACATCATCCTGCTCTCGATGGAACACATCTCTCTTAGCAACTACAAGATCTCTCTCAATATGGAGTTTGTCTCTCTCAGCAATAAGAGCATCATTTTCATGAGACCATGCCTCCTCATCAGCTCTATACTTGGCCCAATCCTCAGATTGGTGTTGTCTCTTAGTAGACAGTACCACCTGTGTATCCCTAACTTAATCCTGTAATTCTTTATTATTTCCCCTAATGGCTTGCAGATCTAGTATCTAAAGAACATCCTCACCCACAGGTACATCTTCAAGCTCTAGTATCTCATCATCCCTACCACCCTCACCCTGACCTTTGCCTATCCTGATAGTATCCTCTATCCCATCAATATCCTCAACTCCACCCGATGGTCCCTCTCCTCTTGCTGCCATCTGATCCCCTACTAGATCATCATCAACATCATCATCATCATCCTCTCCTTTAACTCCATCTAAACTAGATGAATTAGAAGAAGACTCATCACTATCCCCCTTAAACTCACTACTCCCCTCTACATCCACATCCATCTCCTCCTCCTCTTCATCATCAATTGTTGCCACAACACCAACCCTACCAGCTCTCCCTCCTCTCCTACCATGTCCTAACTGACCACCAATCTAACCAAATCTTCTCCCATCCCTCACCTCCATCACCACCCCCATCACCTCCTTAAGCATTGTGTTGTTGTCTCCTCTATTGACCCATCTCACCAAGAATCAGAACTATTGGATCTATAAGAGGAATAGGTCTATGTGTTTCCCACCATGCATTATATTGTGGAGTTGTACCTAGATCAGTTGGACCCACACCCCATCCCCATTGCACTATTCGTAAACTATCGAACTTTGCATAGGCAACCTAGGCACTGATACAAGCCCCCTAATCTGAAATCTCCCGAGTCGATCTGACAAAATATGTTGTAGTCTAAGGTATAATGCAAATCTTCCCAAAGTACCTCAAAACTCGCTCAGGCAAATGAAGATCAATGATCCGCTAAGAGCTCATAGTACACCCTATAAGATATCTCTACTATCTGCAAAATGGTAGATGATGTGCATCATCTATCTAGTCAGGGAAACTTAGATACAACCTCCATATAAAGTTCTATGAAATGTCAATCGCATGCTACCAATATAATGTATATCTCATACCTCTTTGGAAAATGGCACCTAAGTCCCTATAAGCATATGGCTCCTCAGCTTGTAACTCCACATGCACTATCAAACTTCTCACTACAATATACTCCCATGCCAAAGCGTAACACCATAGCTAATCAAGCAAGCACCCAAGTACACCATTGTGTGCATCTAATAGTATAGCATAGCCAAGACACAAGGACCCCATGCATATTATTTTCCATCCCCAATCATACTTGCCAAAACCCTCCCCCAACCCACTGAGAATCCATGACTGCACTAATCTGGAACTAATGTGCCTGCTATCAAACTGCACATCACAATGCTCACATAGTTATACCCCCTCATCATATGATCCCAAGAAATCTCATAGAAGGCCTCAATCCTAATCTCATACATCTGACACTTGTATAACTCACATAAATCTGCAATCCTCAATCAATGATCGTATGCCACTTTCTCATCATGAATGGGAATATGAAAAATCCTCCATACATCCTCTAGTGTGACCGATGCCTCAATGATCAACAAGCATAAAGAAAAGGTCTTCGAATGACATTTCTGAATGAGCGTAGTGATCAAGCCCATGTTGGTCATAACCCCGAGCATGTACAAAATATGATTAACATTGACTCATGGAAACAATGCCCACTCCTCCTCAATTAGATGGTCTCACAATGTCAAGCCCTTAGGCCTAGTGTGGCACCTACTAAGTACTGGAGGCATTTCCTATCATGATATGTCATAATGAGCCTAAATTCAACTAAAAGAATCATGTGTTTGATATTTATGACCAAATTTGGAACAAAAATTTAATTTTTTGCAATTTCAACAAATGCGAAATTGAAAAGGGATAAGCAGTCATATGCGAAAGACTTATGCAATTTGCATAATGCTAATCACAATTGTGAAATCCAAAATGCATATGCATAACAACTAAAACAATTGCAAAAATCTTAGCATGCATGCAGAATGATAACAATCAAATGTGTAACTCTTATCAAATGCAAAACATTAAAAATCAATGCATAATACTAAACATGTATGCGTAAAAACTGATATGCAAATGGAAAACGATTAACTTTTTCAGTCTTAGATAAAAATTTTAATCCATCGAAATCATGCAAAATTTGACAAATTGGCTCAAGGTACTTACCATGCCGCCAGTGCCCTCTCATCGACGATATGACCTAACCTACTCAGACAAGTGTTGTCATTCTCCAATGCCCACCATAGCTCATAGAATGCTCAAAAATACTCTAAAATCACTCTGAATGCTCCGAGCTCCTAGAATGCATATGAGGAAAATGAACCAAAAAAGTTCTATTTATAGGCAAAATTAGGGTTTCCTACCCTAACGGTCATAGTCAAAATGAACTTTGAATATCTTGTAGGTTAGTCAAACAAGCTAAAAAATTCACCAAACTAGAAACATGTTTTCTTGATCACATTATCATAAAATTGATCTCCAATCCAAAATAAATTGACCAATTTTTCAAGGGGGCGCAATTATACCCTATCATCATCGAGGCATGTTGGGGCACAATTTTCATCTTTTTCTTTTAAACAACATTACTTCAAACATCATCTCAAAGAGGGGCAAAATCTAGACACTTAAAAATGTCTTATTACTAGTATCACTAATTATTCTTCTATATCAATTAAAAAATTCTTTAATTATTTAATTAATCTAATTTTATTCCTCTAAATAAATAATTATCATTTTCACCACACACTAATTATTCAATTTCCATGCAAATCATTTACTCAATTAACATTTCTTCTCTAAAATTAATAAAATAATTTATTATTTAATTAATTATGATTTATATACTTTAATTAAATGGCCTTTATCATTTAATTGAATTGAATTTTATTTTCCTTAATTAAATTATTTAATTAGCTAACTATGTCTTCCAAATTAAATAAATTTGATAAATTTATTTAATTTTTCTCCCTCATTTTGATAAATACAAATTTCTTCTAATTTTGAATTAATTTCATTTCTAATAAACGTGCATGTCATTTAACATTTTTGAAAATCTAAATTGAAATTAAATCGAATTTCATGTCAATTTTCTATAGCACATGCCTGAATTCTAACTGACAATGACTTTGAGTCTGACTAGTAATCAAAATTTTCTAACACCTCTACCAAATCAGTTAGCTAATAAATCAATCCGCTTAACTCTCAATCACCTTTTTCTAATTGATTAATCAATCTAGTTAACGAGTCAATCAAGCTTCTGACTAATCCATCATTTTTTTTCAACTGATCAATCAAGCTAGTTGTCTCTCAATCAATTATGTCATGCAACCATTCCACATCATAATCATCTCCAATCAATTTTGTCTCAATCAATCTCAACCATTGATCAAATGAGTCTTCAAATTGATCTCAATTGTTTGAATCCTCCTTCTAGAATCTACAAATTGAACATCAATTCCTCTTTTTCAACAACCACGATCTTCGAATTCTTGTTGTCATATTGCAGATTAGCAACACGACTCTGAGAACTAGCAATCCGCAAGAATGAGAAGGACAATGGAAGCGACGTGCATTGATTCAAGAGGGAGTTTTTAATTGATTTCATTCATTCCTTATTATTTTAATTGCACACTTTCATTGATATTATGTAGGAATAATGTTAATTAGATTGGGGTTTTTGTGGTTTCCCAATAATTTCTAATTAGCTTATTTTGATTATTTCCCCCATAAAACAATGGGCCATTAGTTACAAAAATTGTCTCACTACGATCAAAGTTAATGCATAGGTATTTTTTAGGTTTAGGTTTTTCAATGAGGTTCACATATTATTATATTCTATAACAAGGTCATTAGGAGAGAATGCGAGTGTCTCAGACTCAACAACATCAGTAGAATGAGAAGGCATTATATTGATAAATATTTGGAGGTTTTGGTTAGGAGGAGCTACAAACTTATTACCCTTGTCATTTACACTAGCTAAGGATATAGTATTGTTATCAATAGAGTCTTGAATCATATTCCTCAATTGGTAACATTTCCCAGTGTCATGACCTAGTTGACAATGATATTGACAAAAAGCTATAGGATCATGGGAAGCTGTCAATGGTTTAGAATGGTCAATTGGCTTGATGGGAGGAAGTTGAAACACATTAGCATTCATCAACCTCAACATTATACCATGGAAAGACTAAAAAATAGGAGTTAACTCTTTTCTAAAGTATTTTGATAAAGGGGCCACACCTGGTGTCATGGTTGCCACTTGAGTGTTGATGTTGTCATTTATCTTGATGAAACCTTTGTTGAGATTAAGGTTCATAAATGATTGTTGAGAAATCTCATTCTTATCAACCAGAGCCATTAAAAATGATAATTCAAATTGACTCACTTGAAGCTGATAATTATGGAGCACTACACACAATTGTGTACAAGAACTAAACTCAAAAAATAAAAACTTATCTCTAATATCATTTTATAAATTAGCAATATAAATTCTTTCAACATCATAATCATGATGCCCCTCTTGGTGATTGTTTGGCATTAATGTTAAAATTTCTAAGACATCATGGTGGATTTACATTTTGCATTGGTTTTATGTCTTATGACAAGGCTTGATCTAATGTTATCTATGGGTATTTAGAGATATATCTTTCTTTGGTACACTTTGCTACTAAGATTTATTCAAGGTATATTCAATTAATTCTTATGAAGTGTTATGTCAGTTTACAAAAGTGCACAAGTTAAAGTCTAAATGGCTTTAGACATAAATTATTTACCAATAGTCTTAAAGTTTTGCTTACACTTCCTAATAAAATTACAAGTGTCTAAGGCATAGAAAGTAGTTATGTTAAGTTTCTAGGACTTGGTGGGCACATTAATTTACTTGGTTAAAATATCCCACCGAAATGAATGGTGAGTGGGACATAGTGGTTTATTGACATTTTATGAGAGTCTCTTTTTCAAAAAGAAAAAGCATTTTTGCTATCTTTGTTTCGACTGCTATTGAGATAGGGCATGACTCAGTTGGTTAGAATCTTGTTTTTTCAATGACAATTTTGAGAAGGATCACATTATTCATGTCTATTACAAAATGACTGTTTTGCTTGGCATTTAGAGGTTGAGAAAGTTTTTCAAGAAATATTGCTTAATCATGTGTTTTAATTCCTAAACCCTTCTTCTATTTTTGTTAAACTTGGTTTATCTCTTTCCAGTGTTTAGCACTATTTAAATTGTTTTAGTAGAATTGTTATTCATTTTGCCCGAGTTAAGTGAAAGTTAAAAAGGGGTTGTGATTTGTTTTGAAAAAAAGAGGTGTTTAGTGAGTTTGTGAAAAAGAATCTTGTATTCTTCTATTAGTTTGATATATCTATTGTTTGAGTTCATATTTCAACCCTTTGTTAGGATTTGGCGAAAGGAAAGGGTTAAATATTTGCCTTTGCATTTGTTTGTTTCTAACCCTAGTAGGGTTTCTTTCTATGATCAAAGGTATTGAAAGGATAAACATGTCTCTCTTTAGAAAATCTTTTTGTGTTAAGAATCTATCTTAACAAACACTTGTTCCATTTAATATTCTTGTTATGAAGACAATTCACTATATTATTGTCAAGTTATACAAATGTGGTGGACAAAAAAAATGTAATTGGTTTTCTAGAATAATTCTATTCTCATTCTGTTGTTTATTGATAATTTGGTGACAGTTATGGAGAAATCTATTTTTCTTCAGTTAAAGAACATCATGCAGTTTATATACTAAATTAAAGGCTATCAGAAATTGTATTATGGTTTCACAAAAAGATATACATTGCTACTGTTATGAAAAGACGGTTTCTTTGTGATTCTGAGAGACTTTTTTTGTTATACAGTTTGAGATTGTAAAGAACACTCTTGACAGATATTACATTGGTCTAGAGCAAAGTTTGATACATCATATTATTGTGTATTTATACTATATGCACAATGGTATTTTGTATATGAATCTAATCAGTCTTTACGTGATACTATTGTGTATGTTTTCACAAATGCACAATGATGTTTTGTATTTGAACAGCTACATATTGTACTAACACTTCTAAATCTTAATTCTTGTGAGATTAGAAGATATTGGGAAATGAAACAGAGATGAAACTTTGTATGCAAATTCAGACAAACTTGATGTGAAAAGTGTTGAAAATACAAATAGGCATTGGAAATCCTATCAGTGAGATAGCATTGATAGTGAGACATACAAAATAGCCAGTGAGACATTGTAAAAGAAAAAAATTCATATAATCTAGTAAGGCAATTTCGAGTGGTTTTATTCCCCAGGAGGGTTCCCACTCAGAACATATCACTGTGTCATACTCTTGTATATGTTTTGCTTATTCTGTTGTCTATTCTATTTTCTTTACATTGCTCAAATGAGTCAAAGTTGAAAAAAAATTTAAAAGTATAAAATTGTGTATGAACACTGATTCACTCCCCTCTTAGTGTTCATTGTACTCCAAAAATTGGTATCAAAGCCAAACCCTTGTCCAAAATAAAACTAGGGGTTTCCTGGTAGGAGTACTTATGGCTAGTCAAGATGGTCCATATTTTGTTAGAGCACCTTTATTTTATGGTTTTGATTATGCTTTTTGGAATTTTAAAATGAAAATGCATTTAACCTCTCTAGGCTATGAATGAGGGGAAGGAATATGAATGTGATGCCAAAGCCTTTAATGCAATTTGTTGTGGTTTAACTAATGATGTTCTAGTTAAATCATGGATTGCAAAAATGGTAAAGCTGCCTAGGATAAACTCTCACATATCTATGAGGGTGATGACCATGTTAAAGAAGCAAAATTGAAAACCTTTAGAGATAGGTTTGAAAGTCTTAAAATGATTGAAGATGAAAAAATTGTAGATTATTTCTTAAGAATTCAAGAAGTTGTGAGCTCTATAAGAGGTCTTGATGAAGATTTGAAAGAACCAATTGTAGCTAAAAAGGCATTAAGGTCACTAACACCTAAATTTGATTCAAAAATCTCCGCCTTAGAGGAAAGCAATATTAGCAAAGTCACATTAGATTCTTTGCATGGAGTCTTCACTACTTATGAGATGAGGATCAATGACAATTGTTCTACTAGCAAGGAGTCTACCTTTAAATCTGTTAAAAAGGATAGTGACAATGTTTGTGAACTTGAAAAACCTAGATGAACATGAAATGACCTTTGTAAATAAACTAAGAAGAGGGTCTGGAAAATATTAATGGAAATTACCCTTTAAGTGTTTCAATTGTGGCAAGATTGGACATTATGCCTCTTAGTGTCCAAATAAGGATCTTGATAGTGAAGATGAGGATCTTAGAAAATCAGGAAAGAAAAAGCTCTCTAATTACAAGAAGAAAAATGTCTTCAAAAAGAAGAAAAGTTTGTATGCTGATATTACAGACAACTGTTCTGAGGAGTCTCTTGAAGAAGGAGAAGAGACATTATTTATGGCTATATTAACTCTAAATGAAAATTAGGAGAACACTGATTTAGATAACTTAGGAACAAAGATTGATCTTGAAGGAGAGATAATATGTGCTCTCTGAGAAATAAAGAAGTTGAGAAAATAAATTGTTTCTTTAAAAAATCAGAATCCAAATGATATGAAACTTATTTATGATCTAACTTTGCAAATTGAAGAAGATAAAAGAATTCTTGAGGTAACTCAAGGAAAACTGAATGACAAAAAAAAAGGAACGTTGTTCTTACGAAGAAAAAAATGTTAATCTTTGAAAGAAGCTTGACAAGTCTTGCAAAGACAAGGAGTTTTCTGAAGGACAATCCTCAGAGCAAGCAAAAGCTGAGAAGGAGCAGTCCATTGACAAGAAAAGTAAGCCTCCTAGACATAATTTTCATTTCTACGGTTATTGTTTCAATTGTAATCAAATTGTACATAAAGCAAATGAATGTAGGATTATGTTTAGAAGAAAGCCAAGTCTTGTAAATGGTAATCTTTACAAGTTATTAAGCAATCTCAAATGTTACAAATGTAATAATTTTGGACACATTGCTGCTTTATACAAATATGATTTTATAGAATAGTCAAACAAGTCAGATAAGATTGTCAAACAAAAACTAGTTTGGAAACCAAAAGGTAAAACTGAAGCTTTAGTTGTTGAAACAACCTTGCATTCAGTTAAAAAGAATCTCTAGGTAGTGGATAGTAGATTCTCTCACCATATGATAGATGATATGAGAAAGTTTGTTTTTTATGAAAACTATTCAGGAGGAGTTGTGAAGTTTGGGAATGATGACTATATTCAGATTGTAGGCAAAGACACTGTGTTACTTGATAATGAAACTCTAGTGCATGATGTATACTATCTTGAAGGATTGACACATAATTTTCTTCATGTGACCCAAATTTGTGATAATGGCTTCCATGTTTCATTCAATGCTCTAGGATGTGAAATAAGAAAGAAATCAGGTAAAACCATAGCTACATGTTTAAGAACAAATGGTAATATCTATGATCTTTATGAAAGCACAAACGATAAAAAGGAAACAAGTGTGTGCTTTTTGAGTCAAATTGACGAAACTAAGCTCAAGCATGGAAGGTTAGGGAATATCAATTATGATAACCTAATCAAAATCAGTAAAAATCAAAATGTTAGAAATATGTTGAATCTGATTAAACCTGATAACACTGAATGTAGGAGGGTAAACAAACTAGGGTGAGTTTCAAGCCCAAATAATAATCCTACTCAAAGCCACTACAACTGGTACACACTGACTTGTGTGGACCTACAAGAATAAAGTCTTCAAGAAATGAAAGGTACTTCATGCTATTTATTCATGACTATACAAGAATGACATGGGTAACATTCTTGCAACACAAAGCATAAGCTTTCAATAGGTTCAAGGTTTTCTAGAAAAATGGTTGAAAAAGAATCAAATCTTAAGATAAAATGCCTTAGATCATATAAAGGGGGAGAGTACACTTCCCAAGAATTTGTGGATTATTGTGAGGAACATGGGATAAAAAGGTAGTATTCAACCTCCAAAACACCACAACAAAATGGTGTTGCTGAAAGGAAAAACATAACAGTGAAAAAGATGGAAAGAACCATGCTTCATGATACAAATTTGTCCAATACTTATTGGAAAGAAGAAGTACATACTACTATTTATATTTTAAATAGAGTGCAATTAAGAGTTAACACTAAATCCACTTCTTATGAGCTCTAATATGATAGGTTAGCAAATGTTGGCTATTTCAAAAAATTTGGCAGTCAATGCTATATTAAAAGGGATAATGATACTTTTGGCATCTTTGAATTATTTGTGATGAGGGAATTTTTCTACGCTATTCTACTCACAAATTTTTTTTTAAATGTTACAATAAGAGGCTATTAGAATTGTAGAAAGTTCTAATGTCAAGGTAGATGAAAATTTGCATAATGAACAACAAATTGATGATATAGATAGTATTGTCCAATCTGAAACTAAACATAGTATTGTACAATCTAAAACTAAACAATAATCTAAAACTAAACAAAAGTATGAAAAAAAACTAAAGAGAGGAGCACTCAAAATACCCCTGCAAAAACTGCTCCAAAATTGTCCACTAAGCTGCTACAGAAAAATCATCCTCAATACCTTGTAATAGGTGATACATCTGTAGGAATACAAACATAAAGAAAACTTGCAAGCACAAAGAATCAACAGGTCTACTTGTGTTTGTTATCACAATTTGAGGCTAAAACATATGCATAATCTAGTAATGATGCTCTATGGATAAAGGCTATGCAAGAAAATCTTGACCAAATAGAGAAGAATAAGACTTGGGAACTTGTTCCTAGGCCCTCAGATAAAAAAATGTGATTGGTGCCAAATGGGTCTTTAGAAATCAACTTGATGATAAAGGCAATGTGATCAGAAATAAAGAAAGTTTAGTATGTAAAGGATACTCTTTGATTGAGGGTATAGACTTTGATGAGACATTTGTACATGTGGCCAGATTTGAGGCCAAAAGAATATTCTTAGCCTTTTCTGTATATAAAGACTTTAAAGTGTTTCAAATGGATGTAAAAGCTACCTTTTAAAATTGTGATCTTGAAGAAGAGGTCTACATGGAATAGCCTAAGGGTTTTGTGTGTGGAGGTGAGGAGGATCATGTGTACAAGTTGAGAAAATCCTTGTATGGCTTAAAACAAGCTCCAAGAGCCAGGTATGATAAGTTAGACAAGCATTTGCAGAAACAAGGTTTCTTAAAAGGTGTTGTAGACAACAACTTGTACTTCAAAATCAAAGGTGATAGCATGTTGATTGTTGTTGTCTATGTAGATGACATTATCTTTGGTACTGATGATATTGATCTTTGTTCTGAATTTCCACATATCATGAAATCCAAGTTTGAAATATCTATGTTGTGTGAAATTTTATTTTTCTTGGGTTTACAAGTTAGCTAGTTAGATAAAGGGATATTTATATCTCAAACCAAGTATTCCAAAGAAATACTAGAAAAAATTTAGATGAGTAGGTTTAAGCCTGTTGGTACACCTATGAAAACAAGCTACAAACTTCTAAAATAAGTTGATCAACTTGATATAGATCATACAATGTATAGGTCTATAATTGGTAGTATATTGTACTTTACTGCAACAAGACCAGACATTATGCACTCAACTTTCTTGGTTTTAAGGTTTCAATCTACACCTAAATAATCTCATTTGAATGATGTTAAAAGAATTATGAAATACATTTCTGGTACACTTGACTTTGGCCTATGGTATCTAAGACAAAATGATTTCACATTAATAGCCTATATTGATGTTGATTGGGCAAGTTGTTTTGTTGATAGGAAAATAACCTCTAGTGGTACATTCTTTTTTGGAGGAAGATTAGTAGTTTGGCATAGCAAGAAGCAAGATTTTGTGTCTATATCCATTGCTGAGGCAGAGTATATTGCTACAACTACATATTGTACTCAAGTTCTTTGGATAGTACAAAATTTAAAAGGCGTTCATGTTACTGTTTCTAAACCAGTGCCCATTCTTTGTGACAATATAAGCACTCTAAATATCTCTAAGAATCCTGTTCAACATTCTCGAACCAAGCATATTGATATTAAATATCATTTTATTTGAGAAAAGGTTCTAGCTAATGATGTGGTGTTGGATTATGTGGCTTCTCATGATCAGGTGGCTAATATTTTTATTGTCCTTATCCAAAGAAGTATTTGACTCTTTGAGGGATCAACTTGGTGTCTTTCCTCTCCATTCTTGTCAATGATTACTCCTAGCAATGGAGTAAGGGGGAGCTTTCCATGCTTGTTTTGCTCCCTGTTTAGGCACTGTGGTTCTTTCATAGTATTTTGTATGATGCATGTTTGTACATTGTACTTTCATGTACCATACATTATTCTTTGTTTCCCCTCTTCACTTAGCTCTATTTCTAGATGTTTCTTTTCTCTCCTTTGACATTATTGTCAAAAGGGGGAGAATTTGCAGTGCAGTGATTTTGTAATACAATGATTTCAATGATTTTGTGGTGTATTTGTAATGCAGTGATTTGCAGTGATTTATTTTCTTTCAGTGATTTATCTGTAGTGGTTCAGTGATTTAGTAGTTTAGCGATTGTATTTTCCAGTGATTTCTGTATTTTTCTATGCTCTATGATTTCACTTACAGTTTTTGTAACTCATTTTGTAGTGATTTCTATGTGACTGATAGTTTTATTTTATCCTTATATTCATTAAGATAGAGCAGTGGTTTGTGACAAGGATATTATAATGCTATTATTTCATCATACCTCTATGACAGTGATATTTGGGCGGATAGTTTGTGTGATTCTCACAGGACAGATCATGTGGCTAATGTGTTAGTTTTTTTGTATAGGTATATCCTTTAGTTGGAATTTGAATTTGATTAATTTTTTATAGTATTTGACATCAATGCCAAAGGGGGAGTTTTTTTCCCCTGTTGGTCATTGTTTGGTATAAATATCAAAATTTCTAAGACATCATGGTGGGTTTACATTTTTCGTTGGTTTGATGTCTTATGACAAGGCTTGATCTAATGTTGTCTATGGGTATTTAGAGCTCTATCTTTCTTTGGTACACTTGGATACTTTGATTTATTCAAGGTATATTCAATTTATTCTTATGAAGTGTTATGTCGGTTTACAAAAGTGCACAAGTTAAAATCTAAATGGCTTTACACATTAATTATCTACCAATTACACTTCCTAATAACATTACAAGTGTCTAAGGCATATAAAGTTGTTATGTTAAGTTTCTAGGACTTGGTGGGCACATTAATTTACTTGGTTAAAACATCCCACCGAAATGAATGGTGAGTGGGATATAGCAGTTTATCAGTATTTTATGAGTCTCTTGTTAAAAAAAAAAAACCTTTTTGCTATCTTTGTTTTAGCTAAGCTAGGGCACGACTCATTTGGTTAGAATCTTGTTTTTCCAGCAACAGTTTTGAGAAGGATCACATTATTCATGGTAGTTACAAAATGACAATTTTGCTTGGAGGTCAGAGGTTGAGAAATCTTTTCAAGAAAGATCGCCTAATCAGGTGTTTTAATTCCTAAAACCTTCTTCTATTTTTGTTAAACTTGGTTTATCTCTTTCTAGTGTTTAGCAACATTTAAACTATTTTAGTAGAACTATTATTCATTCTGTCTGAGTTAAGTGAAAGTTAAAAAGGGGGTTGTGATTTGTTTCGATAAAAAAGAGGGGTTTAGTGAGCTTGTGAAAAAGAGTCTTGTATTCATCCATTACTTTGATATATCTATTGTTTGAGTTCATATTTCAACCCTCTGTTAGGGTTTGGTGAAAGTAAAGGGTTAAATATTTCCCTTTGCATTTTTGTTTCTAACTCTAGTAAGGTTTCTTTTTATGATTAAAGGTATTGAAAGGATAAACAAGTCTGTTTAGAAAATATTTTTGTGTTAAGAATCTCTCTTAACATACCCTTGTTCAGGTTAATATTCTTTTTATGAAGATAGTTCATTGTATTAAAAAATGTAATTAGTTTTCTACAATGATTCTATTCTCATTCTATTGTTTATTGAGAATCCGGTGACAGTTATGGAGAAATATGTTTCTCTTCAATTAAAGAACATCATGTAGTTTATATACTACATTTAAGGCTATTAGAAACTATATTTGTTGGCAATTGACACTCATCAGATTCATTTTGTTGTCATTGATGGCAACAAGATCATATAGAAGTCATTTACTGACATTAGGAGGCATATACCGACAAATACCAACTTTGGAGCATTCAGGGCTACACCAGCACCGACACCAACATCAACACTTCATTGGAAGCCGACATCAAGGAGGAGTTACTTAATAAATCATTTTGTAATTATTATCAAGGACGACATTGAAAAATCTTTTATAAATGTATTGTAAGCTGACATAAGGCATATTATTTGTAATAGGTATATAAGCCAGTCTGCTAGGTCATTTTTATATATGATGGAGGAGATAGATATAGGAGAATATAGTAGAACTGTATAATGCAAAGTATATGTATGAAGATCATTTTGTATGCGAATATTTTATCATGCAATGATCTGTAGATAGCTTGGAAAGAATTCTTGGAGGAGAAGTGATACCGGTAGTAGTTCAGGGTTTATGAACTGGTACAGAGCAGAGCTAGAACCAGAACTCTATTTGGCATAGTAGATGCATTCTTGAGTTCACTTTCACTAATTTACTTTAGCAAAAAGCTTGTAGTCAGTGATACTCTTTAGTGATGAGCAGTATGCTCTAGGCAGTGTGCCTTCTTGCAAGTGCAAGCCCCCATTCTATGTAATATATTTTCATATGTCCAGTGAACTGATATTGTGGGTCACAAATCCCACCATGGTTTTTCCACATAAATTCTGCGTGTTATGGTGTTCATTTATGTGGATAGTTTATTTTCTTCAAGTTATATGTTTATTTTTTTTACCAGTTTATATGTGTTTGGTATAAAAGGATAAAAACTATTTGTACTGACAAAACACTAATTCACCCCCCCTCTCAGTGTTCTTGGATCCCAACAATTGGTATCATAGCCTGGTACCTCGGAAGAATTTTAACAGCTTGAGGAAGATCCTAAAACCAGAATTCTTGAACATGGCTATGGAGAAGCAACTTGAGATGGCTCTTGATGATTACGATGCTAAAAGGATGAAGAACTTGATATTGCAAGAAGAATTGAATTCTGCAAATGAATTTATTCTTATCCTACAAGAAAGGTTATCATCAGCTCAAGCCCAGAGAAAAGAACTTTTGCAAAACCTAGATGATGAGGAGAAGAATGCTCTTAAGGAACAATGTCAGAAACTAAGTCAAACAAACATGCTCATGAAGAATGAAATGCAAGATCTGACTATGAGGTTATCAAAAGATATTGAGGATAGAAAGAAGGAAGATAATCTTGTTATATCTCTGAAGAAAAAAAATGATGAATGTGTAGAGCCCCTCCCCGATCAAGCTCCGGTTAAATCAGTTGACTAGGGTTGACCTTACTAATAAATGCTATAATTCAATAGGATGGGCTATGTTAGACGGATAGATTGGTGAGAAAAGTAATTGAACCAGGTTACGAAATCATTTCACTTTGAGGTGTACATTTTGATGTGTTATGGATACATAACTTTAGATGATTCTAGAATAGGATAACTTTGAGATGATGTATGTCACTATTGGATTTGTAGGACTTTACTGTGATGATAGAAATAGGATGCGTGTCTTATGTATGGATCAAAATTATGAAGATTATGATAATTGCTTATGTGGATTTATTTGGATATAAGATATATCGATTTGTTTAAATGTAAATTGTATGCAGAGTGTTCAATGTGTATTCTTATTCATGTGTTTAATATTATATGAGGTTATTTGGAATTACTAATGTGTAATTGAGATGCGCAGGAAAATTATCCATGTGACCATGGAAATATTATGGAGAACCAAACCTAGACGTATGTACGTTCGTAAAGCCAGGGGTTGTCTATTTAGAGAGACAACACCCCGTATGTATCGTATTTTATTTGTGAAAGTAAATGTTGCGTGTGTGTTAAATTAAATTTATTAATTTGTGTAAATCCAACAAGAGACAAATTTCATGTGTAAATTTATAATGTATTTTATTGTGTCACTTGACACATGTGTTGATTTATGTCTTGATTTTTGACTTGTCTCTTGGAGGGAGTTGTCCAACTATAGCTTTTTAAAACATTTGAATGTGTTTCTAAAATTTCCTTGAGTAGAGAGTCTTTGGAGTGGTCAACTCAAGTTTGACCCGAAAGTTAACTTCAGATGGGTTTATAAGGGGTCAAATGGACTCCTAGGGGTAGTTTAAAGGTGTTTCCTAAAGCCCATAGGGTATACCTATGGGTTAGGAGTATTTTTAGGCATGTATCTACTCCCATGTGACTGTTTAGTCACCCCAAAAAGTGGGTTTTCTAAGATGTGCGAAAATTCAAAATTAGAAGGTGCCATCTAGGTTAGATAACCTTCCCTTTTGTTGAGAGATCCTTTTTGATCTTTTTCTTACTTTTTCCTTTTTCAGTTTTAGAAACCTGTGAGAACTTTCACTGAGGTCTTCTTAGGCAAGAATGAGAGATTTTGTGGGTAATCACCCACTCTCCATTTTTGGAGACTATGCATTTTTGAAAAGTTGGTTTTTGGGATTCGAAAATTTTGGCTAAGTGTAGAAGGGAGGATTGTGGATTTGGGTTGCTCATCCTCAAACTAGTTCTAGCATACCTTTGGGCAGATTGAAGGTTGGTTCATCTCTTTGCTTTTTACGTTGCATGTCTATGTTGGAAGGTTTGGTTGTATGTGAAAGTGATTCTCTTGTAATTCCTTTTGTGAAAATTATTATTACGCGATTTGTCTTTTATTTTCTTTTATGCATTTCCTGTGATTTGGGAGTAACCAAGGCCTTCTACTCTTGGGAGAGTAGGATGGTCTTGCGGGTGGTAGAAGTTTGATAGCCCTCGAGTGAGAGACTCTCTTTATGAGAGAAAACTCAAGGGGTGTATATGTGACCCTTGTTGCATGGCTTGGTTTGTGCATTTGGGGGTCATAAGGGGAGAAAGTATGGCATGAAATGCCTTGGGGGGCATAAGGATGTGGGGTCAATGAACTTATGATATATTTATGTTTGCCATGAGGTGGCTTTGTGATCTACTATTCTTGTAGTCTCCTCAGGGTATTTGGTCCACTACCACCCATGTAAAATCATCACATTTTGTGATGGAGTGTAGCCTTGGTTGGGAAAGTGTTTGTTGTATGTTTTTCCTTGCTTGATGTGTTTGCATGTGTGTAACCTGTCTAGGGCTTGGTTCTCCAAGCTCGGGGGTGGCTTCTAGTAAGCCTAGGTTGGGAGGTGAGCACTCAATGGTCAAGCCTATAATTTATTTGCAAGATTGCTTGGAAAGAAAAGAAAAGGGACAAGCTAGGAGTTGCTGGGTTTTGTACTTGATTTGTAGAAAAAAGAATAAGAAAAAGGGATACTATGTTTTCAGTTACAGAAATGTAAATAAAAAGTTGCATGTTGTATTTACTTTTAAAAAGGAAAGAAAATGTATCTATTTTATTTAAGTCCTCATTTATAGAAATGGGAGACTAGTTGGGGATCTCATCCTATTGTAATGTTGACTATATTGCCTTTTAAATAAACTTTAAAGAAATGCATTATTTTTTTATAAGTATTATTCTGTTGCAAAAAAAAATAAAAAAAAATGAAATGTGTATTTCTGGATTTAGTTCCTATAGTTCTAAAAATAATATTTGTTGTGTATGTGTTATTTTGAAAATCAAGAAATTCATTTTATCCCCTTATGCATTTGAAATCTTGGAAAAGAATGAAATAGAAAAGCATGTATGTTAGTAAGCTGGAAATAAAACATTTAGTCCTATTTATGGAAATGCAAATATAGTTTATTAAATTCTGTCATTTTTCCTTTTATTTATTCGCAGAAAATAAATCTAAAAATTAACATGTCTATTTCTAAGATTCATTTCAATGCTTTCTAGTCTAAATATAGTTGTTGTTTAAATTTATTTAATTTTGTTATTTACTTATATGCAGAAAATAAATCTAAAGTTAAATAGTCTATCTCTGATTTTAGCAATAAGGTATTCAAAATAAAAAAGAGAAAATGCATTGTTTTGAATTTGAAAATTTTAACTAAATCTGTTTATAAGATATACAAGAAATGATCCTGATAAAACAAAAGTAAACAAAAAAACTTGCTATTTTTTTTTACTGTCGTTATTTTGTTAATACCCTGCAAGTTGGTTTCAAAATAAATAAATATATATTTACATATTAAATTGTGCCCTAAAATATCAAAAGTATATTTAAAAATATCAAATATATAAATATACTTTTGAAGGTAACTATATATATATATTTTAAAATAAAATAATATAAAATAAAATTCAAAAAAAAAAAAAATTTAACAAAGAGAAAGAAAGGGCTTGGCCCCTGCGGAACCCCTGCAGGGTGGCCCCCCGCACAGTGGGCGGCGGCAGCCACTGTGGGCCGCAACCCACAGTTGGGAGACTTCGGCCCCCACTGTGGGCGACGCCCCACATCGACGACGCAATTGGGCTGCGGGTCGTGCCTCACAGCAGCGACCAAGGCCGCCTTTGTGGGATGCAACCCGCAACACGGTTGTGGACGTCCCTGTGGGGAGCCCTCCCCTGTGAGCTCCACCTCCGCCTTGGTAAGTTTGCTTTCCCCCCCTGCAACCAAAAAAATATGAAACCCTAGCCCGGTTAGGGTTAGGGTATTCCGAAATAATAAAAAGGGAATAAAAGAAATGGGGTTTGAAAAGGACGTTTTATAATATTTTTATTAGGGTTCATGTGTATTATTTTTATAATAATGTAACTATATATATATATATATATATATATATATAGTTAGAAATATGAATATATAGGTCAAATTGTAGATTAAATATATTTCTCTAAAATTTGAAGTGGAATTATTTTTAAACTTGAGTTATTATGTAGTTCTATAAGCTAGTTTGGAATTTAATGGAAAATATAGTGAATTTATCTACAACATTATCATATTTGGGTAAATATATTTGAGAAGTTTAATTGATTGAACTTAAAGCAAGAGGTAATGTGTATATTGAATACGAAATATTTAATAGTTGATGTTTGGAAGAAGTAATATATAACAACTTGATTTAAATTATATAATTACATTTTAGAGATCTAAATGGTTTGTATAATTAAATGGAATAATTTAATATAGTTAGTTAAATTATATATTTAAGAGGATATTGTAGGGCGTAATATATTTTCTCTAAAATAAAATTAATAGACTAAGTCTTGCGAACCTTGTTAACCCAAGTGGATACTTTTATCAGATAATTTAATTATCATAATGATGTTTGACACTTTAATTGTATTTGCTCAATTAGATAATATTAATACAACGAAATAGTATTAGTGTTGAATTAATAGAAGCCCTATTTAGTTAAGAAACTTGATATTTATTAAATAAATGATATTGAACCAAGTAATTATATTAATGTCTATTTAGTAGCAATTGAGCTAATTAAGTACTAATAAGCGCAACTGAAATGAAAGGGACTTATGAGTGAATTTAATATTACCCTTTTAAAAATTATTCGTTCCACTTGATAATAGGAGCTATCATATTTGTTATGTTAGTAATTTTCTTAATCCTATTGTCCAGAAGTTTTATCGAGACCTAAGGCTTCTTGTTAAACTTTATTACATCGCTCACTTTCGTAACTCATTTTAATATCAATTAAGAATTCGTTTGGAACAACTTGATAAGTTGTCACAACTATTTAAGCAATGGTTGCATGTAATTTAGTGTTAAAAAAAAAATTGTTGTTTGTGTTTTTGCCCAAAAGTTTGGGCATGACAGAATGTGACAGATTGACTCATGAGAATAATTTGTTGAGAACTAATTTGACATAATCCCAGAACAATGAACAAGAACTTGAAAGACAAATAACTACTCTGAGAGATGATCTGACTACTGCAAGTTAGTATAAAGAAAATTTTAGGATCAGTGTTGCACAGTTGAATGACTTATTGAAAAGACAAAGACAAATTGATGATTATAGAGGACTTGGATTTGTACAAGGTGAAAGCTCCGGTACTGCAAATAAAGATCAGACAACTGGTATGCAGGACTCATCAGAACAAAGGAAACTGGTAAGGCAATCTAATGCTTATAAATTTAATGGTAGATGTTTTGTTTGCAATAAATTTGGGCATATGGCTAAACAATGTATAAATAAAGCAAATCTAAACTACAATTCTGTTCCCGCTCAATGTACAAACTGCAAGAAATATGGTCTTAAATCAAAAGATTGCAGAATGAATGTTAAATGTCATGCATGTGGAAAGTTTGAAAATTTTGCTAATCACTCTAGGTCAAGGAATGACACCGGATTTGTCAAAGCAATTCAGAAGAACAATGTTACATGTTATGCATGCAACAAAATAGGTCATATTGCTAAGTAGTGCAGAAGCAAGAATCAACTGGTAAATAATGATAAAGATAATGAGAAAGGAAAGAAAAAGGTAGATGAAATACAACAAGATCACACCAAGAGATGGGTTAGAAAATATGAAGAACCAATTGGAGATGAATCTACACAGGTAACTCCATCGATAGAATAGGGTATTCCTCCACTGACAGGAAATTTTACTCGTAACTAAGGTATAAGCCTTCGGGGTTGGTAAAGTCATTGCAAAATCCTGCATATTACCTCGGAAGAGATCAGAGGAGAGAGATCTGGAAAGTTGTGTTCATCATTGATGAAGGTTCACCCGACACAAGACTGTAAAACCAACATCCGTAGGGTTGTTGGTGAAGCATTTATTATAGAAAATTAGGGTTTTATTTGCTAATAAAAGGGGGTAAGTGAATTCATTTTCACTCACCAAGAATTCAAGCATTTAGAGTGAAGAAAAGGCGAGTTCAGAGCGAAGAAAAGGTGAAAGGATTTCGAGTAGTTATCCGAAGCACTAAATCTTCCATCGCCGTTCACTTTCAAATATTATTCAAAATGGCATCTGGATCATCAGCTCCTACTTTCATTCCGAATCCCACCATTGTCAAAGTCAAGGATAGGTTAAGGCTAGTATTTAAGGAGGTTCCCAAAATTGCTAAAAAGGAAGACTCTGAGGGAGCATTTTCTAGGGTTCCTGATGACGTGATGTATGTTGAAGACATGAGGGCATACATTCACTACACTCTGGAGGATTTGGGCATGGAGGACATCAAAATCATGTATCAATTCATGATACTGGGAGACTCCGGAACCATCAAACCGGAATACAAAGCAATTGAGGATTTAGGGTTAACCGATATTCTGTACATATCGGAATTCAAGGATGAAGTTATCAGATAAGTTCTGAGCAGGGTTCATAATGAGTTTATCTGGCTGGATAGGCCTTACATGATCACTAAGGAGGCTATTCAAGTAGTCACTAGCTTACTGAAGGTTGGACAAGAACCTGGCAAGAAAATTTCCAACACAGAGGTCGAGAAACTCATCGGTGCAACTCCTGATAGCAGATCAATGAGGATAAGCACAATCACCGACACTGATGTGAAATTTGCTAGCATGATAATAGGTTACAAGGTAACTCAATCTAACCAATTGAATTCTATTGCTAGTTCATGCATTCATGATGCATATCAGATGCTGAGGAATAATGTCAAGTATGATTTATATGAATGGATGAGGAATGAATTTATGTTGAACCTTGGAAAGATCAAGGGAGTCAAGAAAGGCACTTTTAGATATGGCAATTTGATTGTATGTCTGATGATTTACTTTTTGAATGAGCTACCTGGTCTAGGAAAGAAGCATTTGGCTCATGATATACTGGTAGGTATGCAAATAAAGGAAGCTATCATCGGTCTTGGTACTGACAGAGATGAGAAACTTTGGGGGTATTTCAAGACATTCCAAGAAAACATGAAGCAAAGGGAGAGAATTTCAAAGAACATTGTGGAGAAGTATTCCACTAATATTTGTTTTATGATAAAAACTAATGAAACTCTTATGGAAGCAGTTGAACCAAGGAAAATATGGGTTACAAAGCTTAGATATGTTGGCATTTGCATTAAGATTGCATTAATAATATATTATGTTGTCATTGATGTCAATTGAATCGGTAATGGTATTTATGATATTGCTAATATTGTTGTTATTGATATTGTCTTGTAACCGGTAGGAAGAGCTTTGAGGAAGATGTTGAAAACTAGTATGTAAGTATGTGAGTTGAACCGGTAACCGGTGTATAAGGTTAAACCCTTTCTATGCAATGTAACCGGTAAACCCTACCAGTTGTTTTTGTTAAACCCTAACCAATTAAGTTTGCTGAAATGGTTATGCTGGTTTATTATCTGATGATGAGCGGTAATGATGGTGACACGTGTGGTCATTGTATGAAGATAAGTTTAGATTGTTTTGGCATGTTTGTTTGATTGTCTAGGGAATGAGCAAAGTGGATTGCATCTAATACAAAGCGCGTGATGAGTTACAAGTTCGATGGAGTGGTGATCATGGAGCGGTTGGAATTTTCTTGAAGAATGTGTACAGATTACTATGTGAATCCAACGGTCACACTTGAACTAATTTGTTTGTAATCTCTATGAGAGAATTAGGTTTTCATTGTGTTACCGACCTAATTGATTTACATTTAAGGTCGATGAAGTTGTTTTGTAAAAGGTGTTAGCATAAATCAGTTGAGTGTGTGGTTGCCTAACCGGATAATGAATCTGCAGTTTGTGTAAGGCAGATTGAAGTTTAAAAGGATCTGATCAAGCAAATGTAGTGCTATTCAGATAGATCAAGAAAAACCTGTTGTCTTCTAACAATTACAACAAAATTAAAATCCCCTAACCGGGTAAGCTCTAACAAGCTTTGTTACTTCTTAAATCCTCTAACAAGGTGGTCCATTAGCTTGGATTCTCAAATCCTCTACCGAGGTTACTCCTAACAGGGTATTTGCTTTTTATCAAGGCATTTGTAAATCCCTTAACCGAGTGATTCCTAACAGGATCAGTTCTTAACAGGACTTATTGTAAAAGCTTTAACAGGCTTGGATCCTAACAGGGCGAACTTTAGAAGAGTTCAGATAGCTATCTTGTGAGTCTCATCTCACCATGCTTTTTACCTATTTGGGTTTTCCATGTATAAACATTTGTGTCATGTGGTGAATGTTTTTGTTGATTTGATCAACTTCTGATAAGGCATGATAACTAGAAGCATTGAGAGATGAAGTATGTTGACACATGATTAATCATTTGGATGTTTACAAGATTAAAGTTGTTTACTGTTAAGTTGGTATAACAGTGAACCAGTTGATGTTGATTATTCTTATGAGTATTGATATTGACAGCGATATTTTTACTTTGTGTGATTGAGTTTGAGTTTAGGAAGTTTGTATCAGTTTTTTCAGTTTACTGATTCACCCCCCCTCTCAATAATCTACCAGATACTTATTATTTCATCATACCATTAGGATAGGAGGTAGATGACAACATTTTTGAACTCTATGCAAAAATGTTGTTAGATGCTCCATTAGATGATAAAACAGAGCATTTTGGTACAGCGGGAGAGAAGGCTTTTGAAGTGAAAACTCAACTGGGTTTAGGATCCAAACAGGCAGCTAAACTGACAGAGGTTGATACTGCAAAATTGAAGAAGCCACAAGTTCACATTTCCCCTATCACTTTTGATTTTGATTCTGAGGATAATGAACCTCTGGCTTTCAGAAGGGTACAAAGGAAGAATGTGGTATAACCACTGGTAGCGTAGAAGAAGGAAGAGCCTAGGAGGAGACTTGTTAGAAAGACAACTAAGCCTACTGCACCTCCACCATCAGCAAGGAAGCCTATGCAAAAGAGGAAACCAGTCACACTAGCAACCACAAGCAAAAAGAAGAAGGGTGATGATACTAAAACCGGTAAGACCACAATGACCTGTGTTGAGCTTATTGATGAAACTACAAAAGTTGGAATATTGAAAAATGTATCAAAGTATTATGAATATTTAGGAGAGAATGAGAAAAATGAATTAGAAGAGGCTATTTTTTTGTATATAGACATTTATAAGAAAGCCTTAGTTGAAATTTTGAAGGAGATACCTTTATCCTTGTATAATAAACTTAAGGCTAGAAGAATTGACGCTATCAAGAGAGATAGGTTGATTAAGGAAGTAGCACTTTTGGAATTATGTGATGTTGTAAATAATGAAGAAATGAAAAGATGCATAGATGTTGCAAATATGACAGTTTTTCAGTAGTAAACCCTGACAGATAAGTCTTATGATGGGGAGAGTAAATGAGGTGATACATGATACTAGTAAGGGTTGGACCAAATTCTTTAAGAATAACCCATATTTTCTCACATGTCAAGAAGAATTTGTAAGGGCAACAAATTCAACCATTCTTGACAAATATAAGGGGGAAGGTATTTTGTGCAGTTCAACTCCAATTTTGACACAACCAACAGAAACTATAGATATTCAGACACAACCGACAGTTAAGGAAAATGTATAGTTTGTACTAACACATACCATTTTTGAGCAAGGAAATATACAAGATATTGTAAACATTGTGGATAATACTCCACCAACAGTAATTAATACTGCACCAAGTGGCAAAGCCACTGGTGCAAAAGAAGTTAAGATGGATAGGGTAAAAGAAACTGAGTCCATACCGGTAGTCAATATCGACTCACCAAAAAAGGTTTGGGCAATTGATACTTCTTAGGTTGAGAAGAAATCAGTCTTTGAGTTGAGTCCAACTGAATTGATGATGATGGATACTCAGAAATTATTGAAGGAAGGTACTGCAGACAAAGGAATAATTGATCAAACAGTTACAGTATTGCACAGAGTGTTACCTGATTTTCAAATTGAAGATGGAGCAAGCCCTTCTGGCAAGCTCAAGACTCTAACAGAGCATATCTCTAACAATTTTCAATCTCTGGGGCAAATTGCAGACAAGAAGGCTTTAGAAAGATTCACTATAGCTAAAAGAGCAACCTTTGATCAGATTATAGAAACAGAGAAGAAGACAATTGAGGATAAACTTATTCCTATTGAGGTTTGTTCAAAATAATGTACAAATATCTACAGAGTGTGTTGTAACATTGAAATTCTTACAGCTAATGTAGATAGCAGATTAAAGGAGTTATATGATAAGATAGCTAAAATTGCTAATTCTTTTGATGGATTAACTACACTAACCACATCTGTTGAAGGACAAATTTTGTCATTGGAGAACCAAATTTTTTCTTTTGAGAAGGTGAGAGATAAAATCATGTGAAGAGCAAGAAATCTAAGAGGATTGGTAAGTCCTAGATTGGATTCATTGGGTGTTCATAAGAGAGAGTGCATGGACATGTTAGCTAAACCCACACCGACAGATGTCCAAGAGAAGGAAACACTTGCCCACTTACTAAGTGGACTAGCATCCATTTCTAATACTTCAAATCCGGCTGGGATACATATCTTCAGTTATTGCAAAAGGCATACCTAGAAATCTTGAAGATGACTAAGCTCCAATGAAACTAACAATATTCATTTATTCTTTTATTATGAAATTCTTTCAATTCTTTCACCGGTCTTTGGCATTAATGTCAAAGGGGGAGTATGCATATATGTGAAAAATATCAGAGAATACCAGATAAAAACACATGGGAAGGATATTAGGATATCAGATGGAATGTGATGCTCAGGGGGAGCATACCGACAAGGAATCCATTTTTCACATGAGTGTTGCCATCAATGCCAAAGGGGGAGATTGTTGGAAATTAACACTCATCGGATTCATTTTGTTTTCATTGATGGCAACAAGATCAAATGGAAGTCATTTACCGACATTAGGAGGCATATATCGACAGATACCAGCTTTGGAGCATTCAAGGCTACACCGACATCGACACTGACATCAACACTTCATTAGAAGTCGACATCAAGGAGGAGTTACTTAATAAATCATTTTGTAATTATTGTCAAGGTTGACATTGAAAATATTTTGTAAATGTATTGTAAGCCGACATAAGGAATATTATTTGTAATAGGTATATAGGTAAGTCTGCTAGGTCATTTTTATATATGATGGAAGAGATAGATATAGGAGAATATAGCAGAGCTATATAATGCAAAGTATATATATGAAGATCATTTTGTATGTGAATGCTTTATCATGCAATGATCTTTAGATAGCTTGGAAAGAATTCTTGGAGGAGAAGTGATACTGGTAGTAGTTCAGGGTTTATGAATTGGTACAGAGCGGAGTTAGAACCAGAACTCTATTTGGCATAGAAATACATTCTTAATTCACTTTCAGTAATTTACTTTAGCAGAAATCTTGTAGTCAGTGATACTCTTTAGTGATGAGCAGTATGCTCTAGGCAGTGTGCCTTCCTGCAAGTGCAGGCCCCCATTCTATGTAATATCTTTTCATATGGCCAATAAACTGATATTGTGGGTCACAAATCCCACTGTGGTTTTTCCTCTTTGAGGTTTTCCACGTATAAATTTTGTGTGTTATGGTGTTCATTTATGTGGATAGTTTATTTGCTTCAAGTTATATGTTTATTTGTTTATTGGTTTATATGTGTTTGGTATATAAGGATAAAAACTATCTGTACCTGCAGAACACTAATTCACCCCCCCCTCTTAGTGTTCTTAGATCCCAACAATATTGTTTTTTCACAGAAAGATATACACTACTGTTGTTATGAAAAGATGCTTTCTTTGTAATTCTGAGAGACTTTTTCTATTATACATTTTGAGATTGCAAAGAACACTCTTGACAGACATTACATTGGTCTAGAACAAAGTTTGATGCATCATATTACTGTGTAATTATTCTATATGCATAATGGTTTTCTATATATGAATATAATCAGTCTTTACATGATACTACTATGTATGTTTTCATAAATGTACAATGACGTTATGTATTTGAACAACTACAACATATTGTATTATTGCTTCTAAATCTCAATTGTTGTGAGACTAGAAGATGTTGGGAAATGAAATAGAGATGAAGTTCTGTATGTAAATTCAGAAAAATTTATTGTGAAAAGTGTTGAAAAGACAATGAGGCATTGATTATCTTATCAATGAGATAGCATTGTTAGTGAGATATACAAAACAACTAGTGAGGCATTGTAAAATAATTTTTTTCATAGAAGCTAGTAAGGCAATATCGAGTGGTTTTATTACCTAGGAGTGTTTCCACTCAGGACATATCATCGTGTCATAATCTTGTGTATGTTTTGCTTATTATGTTATCTATTCTATTTGCTTTACATTGCTCAAATGAGTCAAAGTTGAAAAAACATTTAAAAGTATAAAATTGTGTATAAACATTAATTCACCCCCCCTCTTAGTGTTCATTGTACTCCAATAGATTAAGCACATGTAATGAGCAATTTGTGAATGTTAATGTTTATATCTACCAATAAAATCAATCACTTATTCTTTAACTCCTTTCTTACAATGAATCAAATCAATTAAAGTAATCTTAGGATCAATGTTATTTTAAAATTGTTGAATGAAAGGATTAACCAATTGTTGAAATGAAGTAATAGAATAAGGAGACAAAGAACAATATCATTGGAAGGATTTATCTCTAAAATTTTGAGTAAATAATTTTTCCATGAGTCTTTAATCATGAGAGAAATCACTACACTAAGTTTGAAATGTCTTCACATGATTCAAGGGATCACCTTTTCCATTGTATAACTCCAATTAGGTGAATTTCCATATGCTTAGGAGGAACTGCATGCACAATCTCATCAAATAGTGGGCTTTCTACATCAAATGTGGGAACATTGAATTTGGATCGAGTTAAAGAAGCCAGTTGGTGTTGTAAGGATGAAATAGTTTAAGCTAGGTTATTGATAGTTGCTTCGGTGGATGGATTAGAATTGGACATATTGGATTATGATGGAGGAGTAATATTGTTGTAAGTAGGTAGAGGTTGATAATAAGGAGAGGGAACATTATGGTATGTTGGGATGGGAGATGGTTGTGAAACAAATGGAAGACTCACAGAACGAGGTATGTAAGAATATTGATTAATAGGATTTCCCCCATGACTAACATGTGTAGGATTAACATTTTGTTGGGAAGTAGTCATGATAGAAGATGTAAATGTAGGCACACTAGGAAAGGATGTAGGAATAATAATGGAATGGTTAACTTGGATAGTTTGTTGAAAATAACCAAGGACTTCAACACAACTTTTGATTGGCATAATATTGGTATCAACATCATGAGCAAGGTCACACAAAAAATCCGCACATATCTTATCACTTTGCACCATTCTTTTAATCCTTCAATTAGGGGGTCTGTCTCACTATTTGGGTATTTTTGACCCATCCATTAGTGAAGATTTTCAAACTCATTATCAATCTTCTCCAATTGGTCAATAGTAACCCTAGTTAGTGATTCATCCTCATCATGAGAAGTATGAGTTGAATAAGGACATGTGATGTCATTTGTTGGATTAGAGGAAGAACCATAATTTACATGGAAATCGTAGTCAACTGAGGCTCCATATCCTTATTATTTAAACCTTGAGAAGATGTAAGTCTATAGCTTCTTCTCATTGGAATATTGCATGTAGGACTAAGGGTAACAAACCTAATGCACAAAGAGGGAAAATTACATGAGAAATTTGAAATAATGATTAAACAATTCAATTCATTTGGAAAATGATTGATTATATGAATTAAACCATGTGAATTATGATATTGAATATTGGATGCATCTAAATCTGAACCTAACATGTCATAAAAATCAAATTTGAAAATGCAATTGAAAAATTATGCAACCCACAAGTCAATTCTAGAAGAATAAATTAGGATTCTTTTAATGAAATTAACCTCTAAATTTATGTAATTTAATTGCATATATGATTTATGAATGCAAATACTAATGTTTAAGTGCATATAAATCAGATCTGAGACAATAAATAAAAATACGCATGAAGTTAGTTAGGCTCACCAAAATGTAATGGTGTAACATTAGTGTTTAACCAATTAAGATAATAAAACCACTAATCTTACTAAATTAATCATTACATTAAAAGAGGAGAAAATGCAATAGATCTAGCCACAATTCAATTAGGAAAAGGGTTGAGATGATATTTACTTTTGCTTGTTTGTTTGCCATCCCCTTTAGTTGAAATTGGATGCAAATTGTGTAGTGTAGGGAAAAGCAATGGGTAATTGGAGAAAATTAGAAATAAAAGAGTGTTATAGACATCAGTGAGAGCCACAGACAGAGATCTGAAAAAAGAAGAGGATCAAAACCTGTTGTTGGAAATTTGGGTTGAATTCTTGAGACTGTGGTGGTAGGTTGTCTTGGTCTTCTAACTCTTTGATAGGCAAATGGGATCTTTCTCGAATTAGGGAGACACATTGGATCCACTATCAGAACCTTTTGCGAAATTACTAAGACTGTAATGGTAGGTTGCCTTGGTCCTCTACTTTTCACTCCTTTGAAATCTGAACCTATTTGTCATTGTCAATTCTGTCAGAATCGTCGATCGTAACTTTTGAGTCAATTTCCTACATAGAGAAAGAGAGGAAAAGGGGTTTGCCTTGGGTCAAACTCCATTTTAGGAATTAACCTTGAAATTAAAAATGATAATTATAATAGAAATGGAATTGAATTGCAAGAAGTTGCTTTCCTTTTGAGGAAAAGGCTAGATCTAAAATTAAATGCTTGTAATTTAAATGTATACCTTGATGAAGCTTGCTTGAATCCTCACACAAGGGTTTTAGGATGTCATGTAGAATCTCTTCATAGAATTTTGATCATGGACGTTGTCTTGAATTCTTGAAGTTGAGTTCTCCTCTAAGCTTGATGGATGCTTGATTTATTGCTCACTTGAATGGAATTCACTAGATTGTAACTTAGATTAGATAGCTTATGTTTTCAAATGAGAGGGGTAGGCCTCCTTTTATACTTGACTGCTCAAAAACTTTGAATTTTTGGGGTGGGTCGACACAAAACCTAAATTCCCACTCACTTGAAGTGAATGTTATGAGGACCCAATTTGGGTCCTGATTGAGAGGACCAGGGTGCTTTGGCACCATGGTCCTAAACCTAGACCAAGGCACCCTAGTGCCCTAGTCCTAAGAATCAGGACTTAACTTTGGGAAAAAGATAGGAGAGAAAGTGAAAATGCAGGTTTTTGGGAGGTGTGAGTAGAATCAAAGTAGTCATTGGGTATCAAAAGACAAAATGCCAAAGCGAGGTCTAGGTGAGGACAAAATTGTATGCAGATACAATTTGCGATTCTATAAGATTATAAACAAAAGAGGAAGAAATTTCATAGAATGTAACAACAGAGTGAACACGAATAAAAAAATAGGTAAATAGTGTAAATAACAATAAAACACAAAAGGAATTTAATATCAGAGGTTAATGTAATAAGAAGAATATAATACATATATCATATAGTGTCTTCATCCCTCATGCGTACAAAAATAATGGACACATGCAAAAAATAAGAACAAAGGAAGAAGTGAGATATAAAGAAGTGTATTACAATATATAATCAAATAAGGGATGGTTGAGTTGGCTCAATATGAAAATGGTATTAAAATATGTAATACTTCATGTTATCCCCAAGGAACTAATAAGATAAAAATATTGAATACATGGGATAATATAGAGATGATCACAAAAGAGAGGTGTAAAAAACAAAAGAAATGGTGAACACATGAATAAATATAATAATAATTTTGATTCAATATGAAAAAGGAACTAGCATCTCAACATTTTGGATTACACTTGAATAACCAAGATACTAACGAAGAGTGAATAGCACAAAGAAGCAAAAAATATATAGCTTGGGAAAGGATAGCATGATGTTCTCTCTATATTCATATACCTATGATGGTAGAATGCATCATCTAGATCAGTATAAAAACATACATGTAGAACAAGGAACATAAAGAATCATCTATCCCTAAAATAAGTAAACATAGGTTGATCATCTAGGAAATTTTCTGCCCACTTATTGAGGTGAATCCAATCACCTCAATAGAGTGAAAAATAATTAGGAGAAAGAAGAGAAAGAGAAAATAAATAATCCAAGAAAGGAATGTTAAAAATAGAAACAAAATACTCTTACTCAGTAGCATAAAACAATGGAGTTGTTGCTAGGAGGTAAAGAGAGTTCGAATGCGTAGAAGGTAGAAGTGTTGTTGTCGGGAGGAGAGGAGAATTTGAATGTGTAGAAGGTGGGAACTTGTGTGGTGCAAAGGAGAGATATTGATCGCAGGTCAACTGACGAAATAAAAGAGGCAAATGGATGAAAGGTTGTTGGTTTGTCGAGGGAATTCGGTATTGCAGAATCCAAGAGAATTGGGTCGAGTATTTTGGCGAACCCTTCATCTTCTGAAGGCGCTCCCAAGACTACTTTTTTCTAATTAACACCTTTCAAGGCCCCTCTTCCAAGAATGTGATCTTGGGTGGTAGTCATAATATCCTTGATGTTGTGGGTCATAGTTCTAAACGATCGAACCTTTTTTTATGTCTGATCTTCAACGCTAGTTAGTCACTTCTCTAGCCCCGCGGTTGGATATTTTTTCATTTCTGTATCGATATCCCTAGTTGGTAAATTTATAGGCCCCAACCCGATTATTCATCGAGTCCACTCTCTGGTCTCCAAAAAATGATGCAATAAAGGATAGGTAGATGTGGTTGGTATGGCTAAAGGATTTTTTTTCTTTTCTTTCACATGCGAAGATTATTTTCTCAATGCTTTAACTAGAGGGACATGGGTTCTTTGTAGATCTACTCTTGGTTTGAAAAAATGAGAATTTGGATTTAACCTTAATTAATGGAATTTTAATGAAATCTTTGTTTGGGTTAGGCTTTTGGACTTGCCTATCGAGTTTTGGGATGAGGATATTTAAGGGTATTGTGGCTTGCTTTGGAAATTTTTTGTCTATTGATTGAACGTCTACTTTGAAGATTCACTTGGTGTATGCTCACATTAGTGTGAGTGTGGATAAATATACATATCTCCCTTCTATGGTTAAAATAAATTCTAAGCTTGGCATGTGGAGTTAGGCTATTGAGTTTTTTTATGAAAGAAGGATAGACATTAGGATAACAACTATCCTAGTAAGATTCAAAAACCACACCAGAAAGTTTGGAGGGAGAAGCCTAATAAGATGGGTGAGTCTTCCAAGCATGCAAATAATTATAAGAGTTTTGATCTCAATTGTGTCATTCGAGAAGCTGAAAAGAAAGATTTAAATGATGATAAATTTATGGACATCCCCAGTAATACTCTTGGTGAAGGTATGATTGAATGAGGAAGATTTAACTTGAGTATTGACAATTCCTCTATGGCTTGGATCTAATTGAAATAATCTAATGAGGATGCAATCAAGAATATTAGAGATCAAGAGAGGTTTATTCATTTGTTCTACAAGGAGGAGTTTCAAACTCAAGCTATTGAGGACAACACTGAGGAACTTATTGGTCAATTTTATCAACAAGATGGCTTGAAAAAGGAAATTATTTCTAATTTTCTTGTTGTATCAAAAGTTATACATTGACAGATCTTGAGGAACCTCCTTTATATTGGTTAAATCTATGCAGAGGAGAAAAATTTACTTTCCCATTGCAAGTTAGGGAATGATGTCCAAAAATAGACCAAGAGTAGACTATGGCTTGGAATCTAAGGGGTGAGGTAAATTTACTTCCCAACAAAGTAAAGAGGAGAAAAAACCAGAAAACCTTGTTTGAGATTGCAAAGGTATCCAAAAAACCTTGTTTGAGGTGTGCTTGAAAAGAACTCCTCAAAAATCAAGATGAACATTATTTCATGGACTGTGACAGGGTTAAATAAATATTATAAACATGATCTCTTAACAAACTTGGTAAGAGGTCATTAACCTGATACTTTTATAATCCAAGAAACTAAGATGCGAAGTGATAAATTAGAGAAGATCAAGTTTTTTTGTTGAAGGATTATAATCTTCATAATTGTAATGTTGATGGTGCTTCTAGAGGTATTGCACCTACCTTTTGGAATCCTAGGACTATTAAGGGTTTAGAACTACATAACGACTCTAACAATCTTTCTACTCATTTTACTCATGTGAGAGATGACACCTTGTGGATTATCTCTAACATATATGCCCCTAATAACAAAGTATCAAGGAAAATATTATAGATTTCTTTATCTTCCTTTAAATATCATTTTTAGAAGGATAGATGGTTTGTAATGGGATATTTTAATACTCTATTGAAAGATGATGAGAAACATGGTGGCTCCCAAGTTTTTGATGATAAAAGATTGGATTTGTTGAACATTATAAACTCTCAACTTGGTTGAAGGATTTGGACTTGCAAGGTGTGTATTTTACTTGGTCTAATAGGCATGTGTGGGAGGATCTAATTCAAGTTAAGATTGATAATATTAATAAAGGAAAAGGAATAGGTTCAATTCCAATCCCAAACAAACCTCTAACTATAGCAAAGGTTTCCTACATCATTTCAAAATAGAGCATGTATAAAAATATAATAGTAGAATTTGAGAGATATATGGTGAAAGTACAAAAGGAGAGTGATTGTTACAAAATATATAGTGAACTATTGAATGATATCAATTCTTTCCAATAAAGGTTCTCATATGGACAATAAATGACAAGGGTGTTGGTAATGTAAGTGGAGGTCCATAGTAGCCAATGCTCAAGACAAAGTAATAGTGTTATCATAATGACCTTAAAGACTAATGGACAATGAAAATGAACATAAAGGATAGTCTTGAAGAGTATAATATTTCATGCACAATATAAAAATCATGGAGTTGTCATTTTTGGGTGATATGTAGGTTTTGAAATGGAAGAAGACATGTTATCTCCACACCCCAAAAGAGGTCATTTTGTGGTAGGTGTGGAGCCCAAACTTTAGTACTCTAATAGAAAAGGAAATTATGACAACCATATCTCAATACAAAACATGACTATCATAAACTACATATTCCCATTCTTTTTATAAGATGCATCTCACTTAAAAAACATGGGTTATTCTATCATACAAAACAAGATTTGTATATTCTATATGAAAATCATAAAAGAAGAGAGAGATCTCACGATCATTATGCCAAAAATAAGTGAGAAAAGGATCAAGATAAAAATATTACAATCTGTTAAGAGGATGATACAAAGAGTGTTCAAGCGTAGTCATGAATGTGTAGCCAAAAAGGGTGGTGCAAAGGAAAAAGTTGTTTCTTGCATAAAGACATCCTAAGGATAGAGTATAGAGGGAAATAAGGATCACTTTTCTAAAAAAGGCATAATTGATAGGACAAGCATCTGAAAACCTTAAAGCTTCAAGGCTTGTCCAAACCCCTAGAGAAGAGTGTCTCAATCATATGGATGAAGAACATAGATAGTGATAGAAGCTAACAAAAGAGAGTGCTCATAAAAATCATTAAGGATAGACAATCAAGGTCCTATGACATAGTCAGTAGACAATGTAATAGTTTTAGAATATAGGTATTCACTAGTTTAACTATGTAAACAAGGAATTAACCTTAATTCCAACTCGGGTTACATTAAAGTCTAGAATGAAATCAATAGATTCAATCTCAAATATTTGTAGAGAGGACTTAATTATGATTGACTTGTGTTCCTTCTTTGTTTCAATTGAAAATGAACTATGGAAATGCAAGATCTATGGCTAATGATGTAGAATTGACATGAATCAACATGTACAGATAGCCTTAGATCAAATATGCACACATAATGTATGGATCTAGAAATATGAGATAGAGAGGAACCTATGTCTAAAATATGAACTCAAAAAATCTAGACAGTTTTGCTTGAAGCACCCTTGTCCAGGGGCTCGAGTGCGGAAGACAAATATTCTTTTGGAATTAGGATGTTGTTTTATGTGTTTCTTGAACCTTCATAAAAAAATTGTCAAAAAACTGTGCTCAAGGCAACCTTGTTCTCCAATTTATGCCTCTACTAAAGCTAGTTCTATGATGCAAGAGCATCCTTGGTTCTTGGCAATCTTGTATCAACCAAAAAAGCATTTTCCTTTCAGTTTGTTTGCTATTTTGTAGTTTCAGTATTTCTTTCAGCATTTCTTTTTGTTTGCTCACTAGATGTTGCAGAGTTGGATTTGGTTCATGGACATGTTCATCAATCTTATCCTTGGTCTATGCGATGTTTGGATCTTTTTCTCGCAAGTTATCGCTTCCAGAATATTGGACAATTTTCTTTCCAGTGTACTGAAGCCGCTTGGACCTATTTGCTATTGTTGATTCTTTTGGATCTTTTTTCGTTTCTTGTAGAGCCTAATTTTGTTGTTTTCAACGTTCCTTGGCATGTGGCCGACCTTCCCTTAGGTCCGCACTTCATCCTTTGGATTTTCTGAAGGGATCTATTTGGTGGAGGTTGACCTTGTTTTTGTACACATTTCATCTTGTTCATCAACATTTATTTCATCTTGGGCTGACATAGATCATCCTTGATCATATAAATGAATGTAATTAATCATATAAAAATAAGTTTTAGAACATAGAAGATAGATCTAAGGATTAGGATTTTTGGAGTTGGCTCGCATTCTTTCTTGAACTAGATGTTGCATAACACACATGTTTTGTACTTACGCTTGTGAACTGAATCAGTCCCAAATGTTGTCGGCAATTTGTAATTAATTTCTATGATATAATAAAACTAATTCTGCATTGCCTCCACCATATTGTGTTGATTGTGTTGTGTTTTATCTATTGCACGGTCTTGAATATTCTCCTTGAGGACTCTCCTAACCATGACTACACCAAGTGGTATCAGAGCAAGATTTCATTCTAGAGATTGCAGTCCTGTAATATTTTTGTTGTGGGGTGGTAAAATTAAGGATTCGACCCACAACTACAAAAGACTTACATGAAGATGGCATGAAGAAATGCTAGAGGTTGTGGAGCATGTGGAAATGCAGACCCTGGAGTGATGGAAATGTTGAGTGGAATTGCAGCCTGATTGGAAGTTGTTGAAATGGCCCAGAGATGAGGTTGACATATTGAAGAAGTGAGTGATAATGAAGGAGAAGTTGAGGTGGGAGAAGTTATATCAAATCAATAGGTGATTGATCCAGAAGAAGAGAGGTTCTTAAGGGTCTTGAGTAGAGTGAACACCAAACCACATTTTACCCCACCAGATTATGATGACAAGTTGGATTCAGATGAATTGATGGATTGGATCTTGGAGATGGAAAGGTATTTTGATTTTGAGAACATTGTGAAATAAAAAAAGGTGGAATATGCCTGTACTAGGTTGAAAGGTCACGTGTCTCTTTGGTGGGAACATTTGCAAGTAGATCAACAAAGAAGAGGTAAATAAAAGATCAAATCGTGGGAGAGGATGGTTAGTAAGTTGAAATCAAAGTCCTTCTTGTCGACTATCAAGTGAATTTGTTTTGGAAGTTGCAGAACCTGAAGTAGAAGGAAACTAGTATGAAGGAGTATACCGAAGCATTCTACAAGTTGAACATCAGATCCAAACATGTTGATGATAAGGTTAAACAAGTTGCCTGATATTTGAATGGATTGTGAATGTCAATACAAGATGAACTCATTTTGATCAATTTAGAGAGTGTTGAAGAAGCCTATCAATATTCCTTGAAGGCAGAAGAGAAGTTGAATAAAAGACATGAGTAGGAGCAGCGAGGAAGAGGCGAAAGATTTCAGGGAGGAAGATCCTATATCGGAGGTTGAAGAACCTGTGTAGATTAGAATAAGGATAAGGAATTTAGCTGAGATGGTAGTATGTACCAGAGAGATGACATAAATTTTTACTGGAAGAAAGAAAATGAAGGTTACCAAAGTGAGGGTTATGGAAAGGAAGACAAAAGACAAGAAAATAGAGTGTTTCGATGAACCTTCTTTAAATGTGGAGGAGGACATCATGCTTTTGAATGCAAGAAGATAGAGAACCATGGGAGAGAAGCCTTGGAAGAAGAAGAACCTATCAAAATAGGTAACAAACTAGAGGATGGAGAGTTGTTGATGATGTGGAGAGCATTATATCATACCAGAGGAGAGCAAGATCCCTTCTAGAGGAATAATTTGTTCAAGACACGATGCAAAGTAGCCTGAAGGTGTTGTAAAGTTATAATTGATAGTGGTAGTACTGATAACCTTGTTTTAGAAGAAATGGTGACTAAGTTGAATTTGGAGAGGATGAAACATCCTAAGCCCTATCAAATAAAATGGATTCAAGATGAGCATAAGGTATTAGAAAGTGAACAATGTTTGGTAAAATTGAAGATTGAAGCTTATCATGATGAGTTTTTGTGTGATATTATGCCTATGGATGTATGTCATATCTTGTTGGGTAGACCTTGGCAGTATGATTGACAAGAAATGCATGATGGAAGAAGGAATATATACACAATTGTGGCTAATGGGGAGAAACAAATCCTGTTGCCTTTGGAGGAGCCCGTGAAGAGTGAATTTTGTACTAATTCCAGATTTCATCTAGTTGATGGAAGGAAGTTCCTGGATGGGATGAGACATGAGAATATGTGCTTTGTCTTAATTCCTAAGAAGACTGAGAATTCGGAGCCTGAAGAAGAACCACTGGAGTAGACAAAAGAGTTTCTGAAAAAGTATGGAGACATCATTTAAGATAATGTACCTAACAGATTGCCCCCTGTGAGAAGTATCATTCATTGAATGAACCTAATTCTCGGAGCTAGTTTGCTTAATAAAGCAGCACATTGGATGACACCAACAAGTAATGAGGAGTTGAATAAACAAGTGCAAGAGTTGTTGAGGAAAGGTTTGATCTAAGAGAGTTTGAGTCCTTGTGAAGTTCCATCGGTGATAGTACCTAAGAAGAATGGAGCTGGAGGATGTAAATTGATTCCAAAGCAATAAAGAAGATCACAATGAAGTACCGATTCCCTTTTCCTAGGATGGATGACATAATGGATTATTTGAGTGGAGTTAGATATTTTACAAAGATAGACTTGAAGAGTAGACACCATCAAATTAGAATCGAAGAAGGAGATGAGTGGAAGACATCGGTCAAGACAAATGAAGGACTGTATGAATGGTTGGTGATGCCTTTTGGACTGACTAATACACTGAGAACTTTCATGAGATTGATGAATGAGGCATTGAAGAAATTTTTGTGTAAGTTTGTTATTGTGTACTTGAATGACATTCTGATTTTCAGTATGACAAAGGAGGAACATATGTTGCATGTAAGACAAGTTTTGCAGAGGTTGAGAGAAGACGAGTTGCTGATAGAAATTAAGAAGTGAAGTTTCATGAAGGAAGAGTTAGTTTACCTAGGATTTGTGATATCTTCAGAAGGATTGAAGATGGATCCTGAGAAGGTAAGAGAAATTGTTGATTGGCCTATACTGGAGAACATTGGAGAGGTAAGATCATTTCATGGATTGGCTAGTTTCTATCGGAAGTTCATAAAAAAATTCAGTTCAATTTGTAGCCCTATGATAGAAACAATGAGAGGAGATAGAAAAAATTCAAGTGGATAGCTAGAGAAATAAGGAGATTTGAATTGCTGAAGCAAAAGGTGACAAAGCAACCTATGTTGGCTTTACCAGATTTGAATAAATTCTTTCAAGTGGACTGTGATGCAAGTGGGAATGCAATTGGAGAAGTGTCGAGTCAAGAAGGAAGACCAATAACTTATTTCGGTGAGAAATTGAATGATGAAAGGAGGATGTATTCAATGTATAATCAAGAATTGTATGCCATAATTAAAGCATTGAAGAAGTGGAGACATTATTTGTTGACTAAGGAGTTTGTGTTGTATATCGATCGTCAAGATTTGCAGTATTTGAACAATCAAGGTAAGTTGAATCAAAGACACTTGAGATGGGTAGAGTACTTGCAGAGTTAAACTTTTGTTTTGAAGAATAAGAGTGGAAAATAAAATAAAATTGTTGATGTCCTGAGTAGAAGGAGGAATTTGTTGACAGAGATGAGAATAGAAGTATTGGGTTTTGAGGAATTGAAGAACTTGTATGAGGATGACCCAGATTTTGCAAAACCTTGGAGAGATTGCATAGAACCGATTGCATTGGATAGGAGTAAGTGATTGGACTATTTCATTCAAGATGAGATTTTTTTCAAAGGAAATCAGTTGTGTATACCTCGAAGCTCTATGAGAGAAAATCTAATAAAGGAGAAGCATAGTGGAGGATTAGTCAAACACTTTGGAGTAGACAAGACAACAACATTGGTAAGTGAGAATTAATTTTGGCCTTAGATTCATAAGGATGTTAGGAAATTTATTCAAAGCTGTAGAATTTGTCAACTAGAAAAAGGTGGTAGCCAGAATGCTGGACTGTATAAGCCTTTGACAATTCTGGAGAGACCTTGGGAGGACAAAAGCATGAATTTCATTGTTAGCTTACCTAAAACACATAGAGGGAATGATTCTATATTTTTGGTGGTGGATATATTCTTGAAGATGGAACATTTCATACCTTGTAAGAAGATAGCAGATGTTGTGCATGTGCCAGACCTATTTTTTAAGGAGGTGGTAAGATTGCATGGATTACCTAAAAGCATAGTTTCTGACAGAGATACTAAGTTTGTTGGATACTTTTGGAGAACACTTTGGAAGAAGATGAAGATATATTTGAAGTTTAGTTCTACTTTTCATCCACAAACTGATGGACAAATAGAGGTGGTAAATAGGAGTTTGGGAAACTTGTTGAGAAGCTTAGTTGGAGAGAAAACCGGAAGTTGGGACTTGATTCTTGCACAATCAGAATTTGCCTAAAATAATTCAGTGAACATGAGTACCAGAAGAATACATTTTGAGATTGTTATTGGAGCATACCCTATAGGTATATTAGAACTATGAGACATCATTAATGAGGAAAAGTGGAGTGCAAAAGTAGAAGAATTCGCAAAGCATATGAATACGGTGCATAATCAGGTTAAACAACATTTGGAGGACATGAACAACAAGTATAAGTAGAAGGTGGATGAGAAGAGGAGCCATAAGGAATTTGAAGTTGGAGATGAAGTGATGGTGTATCTGAGAAAATAAAGATTCTCAGTTGGTACCTATAAAAAGTTGTAGATGACAAAGTTTGGACCTTATAAGATCTTGAAGAAATTTAGTTCCGGAAATGCATATAAAGTGGAGTTACTAGATAGTTTGGGTATTTTTCCTATATTCAACATTGTAGACTTGTATTAATATAATGAGGCAAAATTTGATGCAGACAATGCAACAAACTTGGAGAAGCAGATACTCCAGAAGGTACCAAACCAAATTGAAGAGATTTTGGATAACAAAAATTGGGCATAGAACTTGCAACAAATAGTATAGAGAGTATCTCGTGAAGTGGAAAGGTGGACCAGTTGAAGATTCATCATAGATATCTCAAGCTAAGATGGACCATCTTGGTTTTCCTTTAGCCTTGGAAAAGTGAGAGACTCACTTTTAAATCAATCCTAGATGTCTAATGCAGGAGCATCCCTGGTTCTTGACAATCTTCCATTAACCAAAAAAGCATTTTCCTTTCAATTTGTTTCCTATTTTACAGTTTTAATATTTCTTTCAGCATTTCTTTCTATTTTCTCATCGGATGTTGTGGAGCTGGATTTGGTTCATGAACATGTTCATCAATCTTATCCTTGGTCCATGGGACGTTTGGATCTTTTTCCGACAAGTTATTGCTTCTAAAATATGGGACAATTTTCTTTCCTGTGTATTGGAGTTGCCTGGTGTTACTACTTACTAAGTTGCCATTAGTTTTATATCCAAAGTCATTCTATATACTCTAGTCGGTTACTACTACCGAAATATCAAGTGAACAACCTAAAGAGAAAGATCTTATCAATGGAAGGCTATAAAAAATCTTGGAGAATTGTGTATCTACAAGAAGAGTTGGATCATGCTAATCAAGTGATTGCAGACATGCAAAGACAAATGCAAAAATCATTGAAAGTTAGAAGAAGATTATCTGATGATTTACAGGACTCTCAAGAGTTAGTGGAACAAATTGAAACATCATTTGAGAACAATATATCTGAAGAGACTAAAGAGATGATTGGAGAACTAAAAGAAAAGAACAAAGAACTGACTAATCATCTAAAAGCAATGAAAAAAGGACATGAACATTTCAACACAAAGATGACTAAAAATCTTGATGCATTGAGGACAGCCGAGGATAAAGTAAGAGATCTAGAAAGAGAAAAACAACAGCTTGAAGCATTAGTATCTGAAAAGAATGATGAAATCACAAGGTTGACTGGGATTCAACAAAATCTGTCAGATCAATTGGGTTATGCACACCATGAAGCAAATCCGAAAGATGATGAGAATCAAGCATTGAAACTTGAAGTATCAAGGTTGACCAATGAACTTGAAACAGAGTAAATCCAAATAAACACTGAAGAAGATTTATGAAGCATCAAAGATGTTGGATGAGCAACTGAATACAAAGAGACCCAACAAAGTTGCAGGACTCAGTTACAAAGGAAAATACTCTACCAAGAAGGGAATCCACACTACCGAGAAAGGAGAATCATCAAAGCAAGTTGGAAACAAGAAGAAAATCAAAGGAAAGAAGCCTATTTGCAACTACTATGGAAAACAAGGCATACTGCTAATATGTGCCAAATCAGAAAAGGTAAGCAACCGAATGTCACTAGGTCTAATAGTTATTGTTACAGTTGCGATAAATATGGTCACACATCTAACCAATGTAGGACAAAGTCTGCTAGCAATTATCAGAAGGCAAAATTCAAAGGGTTTTGTAAAAAATACAATAGATATGGACATAGTACTGAGAAGTGTTGGTTCAAGTAAAAGAACTATATGTGGTCTGCACACCGAGCAAAAACTAGAGGCTACTGAACTCACACAGATCCTAACCGACACTATTTTGTAGTACCATGGGATTACAATACAAGGATATTGTGTGAATGCTGTGGAAGATATGGACATATAAGTGTCAACTGCTTTATAAGGTTTGGAATGAATAACTGAAGATCATGGAGAAATCCTGGTATAGCATGTTTTCATTGTCACAAAGTTGGACACTTGGCTAGAGATTGCAGAGATCAACCTAGAGAAGACACTGAGGAAATAAAAGGCAAATTACAGATGATTTGGAAAAAGAAGGAATTTGTGTCAAATGAAGAAAGAACCTTACCTATCGAGTTAGGTGCACCTATTCCAAATTAATCGGTAAAGGTATGAAGGGACAACATTCTCTCAAAGGTTAAATCTTAATAGTTCCTATTTTATCATGTACTTAATTCCAAAATCTGCATAGCTAAGATGCATTAGCGAATTTGAAATTATAACTAGTCTTTTGGAGCACTAGTAAAGTCGGTAAATACAGGAAGTCTGGCTACTCGGTAAAAGCATAAAAAGTAAGTGGAACTGAGTGCATTTAATGTTTCTAACCTAACTGCATGAAGCCCGATAAGGTATATTGTGTACTTAAAGCTTTTTGCACGGTCATTTTACACTTACCAAGTTTTCAAGAGAGAAAAGCAAAGCAATTCAAGGCGATCAAACCTCCTATGAAGCGAAATTCAAGGTATTTACACATCAATCTCAAGCATTTATAAGAGCTAGTTTACCAATCATATCAGTTGTGAATATTTGCTAAGTGGAAAGCGTCTGCCGTTTAAAAGTCTTCAAACCCTAAGAATCTTTTGTTAAGTATTTATCCGAAATTTGCAATGGCACCTAAGATCCAGAAGCCCGTTGTTGTTGAGAACATTGAAAAGCCCTCACTGAAATACTCTCTAAATCCTAGTAGCATCTGAATCGGATGATAAAACTGCATTTTCACTCATTCCGGATAGAGTTTTACTAGTTGAGGATGTTAGATTCTTCACTAAGTGTCGTGTTGAGGAACTAGGTCATGTTGAAATCAAGGACACATATGATGAATTGTGTACCGATAGGAAATTGGATAGCAAGTATGAACACATCAAAATCAAGGGATTGACCGAAGCCCTAACCTATCCCTGTGTCTTCAAACCCCAATGGGTCAAGTTTTTTCTGAGCAGAGTTCATGATGATTTCATGTGGTTAGCGGAAAAACCATTCAAAATCACCAAGGAAATCATTCATTTGATCACCAGTTACCCTATTTTTGATCATGCCCTAGCTCAGAAAATGATATCACAAAAGGAATTGATCACTCTAACTAGAGTTGAATCTGATTGCAGAGGACTGAAATTGAACAATGTGATAGATGCAGAGTTGAAGTTTGCCATTCAAGTAATAGGTTATTGTTTCTTCCAATCAGCAAGGGAAAATAGTGTACCCTGTGCAGCAGTCAATTTAGCATATAAAATTGTGAAGAAAGGAATGAAAATTGATCTTTGTGAAGTATTGTTGAAAAACTTGTTTGAGAATCTAAACACCATAAGGAAGCCGAAGAAGAACAACTCGGCTAACACACTGAAGTTTGGATCACTTCTGGTATGCATGTTTTTCTATTTTGAGAAATTCTTTCCATCAGTCGGTAATGTAGTTTGGGAGCTACACCAACCAATCACCCATCAAATCAATGACTTCATCAAACAAATAGGTGATAACTTTAATGATATTATGGATGATTACTTTAGCAAGTTTCAAGAAAAGATGCATAACAGGTATAGAATTCTACCCCAGTTAGTAGAGAAATACAAGGATGACATATGCTTTGAAGTAGACACCGACGACTGCTATGTTAATGTTGTGGAACTGAGAACTCAATCTTTGCCACCTATGGGTTATGAGATTGATTTTGACATCACACAACAGTAGATAGATGCTTTTCTTACATTACCAAGACATGCTACCGAGTTGAGATACGGTACATATGAAGAAGTTAAAGAGAAAGTAAAGATGAGTATTGTAGTACCCAAGGCTACAAGGAAAGCAACAAAAATGATCAAGGCATTAACGAAGAAATTTGGAGAAGGTTCTTCCTCCACACCTATCAAAGGCACTCTAGTAATCACCGAGGAGGAATCTGAAGCCCAAGAGGTAGCTATTACATTGAGCACCGAGTTTCCTAAAGGAAAAGTTTTGAAAAGGAAGGAACAGGATACATCAAAGGTATCACCGACTCCTTTAGTAAAGCGCCCAAACACAAGATCACCAAAGGTAAGAAACCAAAGAATGTTGCTGAGTAAGAAACCAAAGAATGTTGTCGCACCAAAGGTAACAAAAACTTACAAGAAATCTACTCGGAGACTCATTTTGACTAAAGAGTCCAGTGACACCGAATCTGAAGACAAAAACAAATTTCAGATTGTCAAGAGTAAAAAGGTAGATGTACATAGTGTTGATAATTTTTGTACTAATCTGAAGCAATATGGTGGATTCGGAACATTCAGATATGTTAAGTATGAATCCAGATTTGATGATGAAAAGAGACAAATTGAAGAAACCGTAATCTTCACACTTTTGAAATTCCGATTGGTCCCATTGGAAAGTATCTAAATCTCTTCCAAATTAATTATATTTGCATATTGATAATAGGTGGAAGTATGCCATGGACTTAGAGAAATAGATGAGAGAAAGAAGTCTGGTACATCTCTTTCCAGACATGTCGGTAGATGAGATCAAAGAACACCTGAAAAACTGCCACACAAACTTCCTAGTCAAGCAAAGAGCCTTGAACTTGATGAATGGCCTTTATTTGGATGTAGAGAATGAGACAAAAGAAAAGTGGCGGGAAATGTTTTGAATCAAGAATGTTGGTGAACAAGTTGAAGTTGAAATAGTTGATGACATCGAGCAAGATCCTGATATCACCGAGCAAGACCCTGCTGACACTATACAAGTTGATGAGGATATCATGGACATCGAGGCACAAGAACATGAAATGATCGAAGGGAATGCATATGCCAAACTGGTATCCAGTGAGTCAATTTTGGAACAAGTTCAGCCCTATCCTTCGGTCACTCAACCTGATTCAACCGAGGCCCCTCAAGATACTAAACAAGGGATAGAGGATCATAAGTCTATAGAAGGAGAAGCTACTTCTCAAGCCACCAAGGAATAGACTTCTCAAGCACCTGCATGCATAGAAACTGTTGCCACCAAGACCCCAAGCACAGAAGCACTAAAAAACACAACAAAGGCTACAGGAACCGACAAAATTGTTGTCTCTACCGAGCAACCTACCGAGGGTCAACAAGCCTCCCAAGCCATTGTGTTAGTTCAACTGGTGAAAGCAAAAGAAAAGAAGATGAAAAAGCATAGTTTCAAATTAGATTTGTCAAAACCAATAGTGTTGCCAAACGTAGACATCTCCAAATTAAAAGGGCAAACACTCATTGAATTCAGTGAGCTATACAAAGCCAAAGCTAAACAGAAGAAGCAAATGGCTATTCAAAAGAAAAATAGAGTACTTTAGAAGGTGAAAGCACTATTAATTGATATGCTACCTGAAGCTATAGTGACAAAAGATGCAACCATCCATATTCAACTGGATGAACTCCTAACTAAAATAGAGACATTTGGAGTAGACACATCTGAATATTTGAGCAAATTGAAGGACAAAGAGCTCACTGCTAAAATGATTGAAGAGGTACAGAAAGCTATTGCTATTGGCAAAGTAAAACTTGTCAAATTTATTGCTAAGTTGTCCCCTCAACTCAAGCACATTCTTTATTTATTTTAGAAACTCTGTACATTTTCTTTATTCATTAAGGATATCAAAAATAAAATAGAAGTGATTCAGAAAGAGATCACCAATCTCTCAAATAAGTTGACCACTGAGCCACATTCGATTCAACATTTCTATACAAAGTTACAAAAGCTCATGGCTCAAAAATTGAAACTCAGGAATGAAGAGCACAAGATCAGGATGGATATAATGACTCTTCAGACATTATTCATTCCTCATCTTTCATCCGTCCAAGAGTAGATCAACAAAGCTACCTCCCTATCCACTCAGCCAGAGGGAAGCACCTTATATGGACTAATTTCACTGTTAGTTGACATTACAACTCATAATTCACTCATGGATAGTGTCAAGGATGCCCTCCTTGCCACTCTTACCGATGCAAAGACAAAATATAAATCCATTTTTGACCAGCTGCCTCCACCGGATGGTAACTAAGTTTTGATGTTTGTCAAAAAGGGGGAGTGAGTATAGTATCAAAGTATCAAAGGGGGAGTGTAGTATATAGGGGGAGTATACCGAACCGAGTATTTAAGTGTACTGCACTGACCAGTGATCACCGAGCAGTGAACCAAGAAGTAAATACAGAATATTGATCACCGAGCATGCAAAATCAGAGTTTTGTACAATATATTGATAAGGGGAGTATATCTGAATATACTATTTTATTGGCAAATGTATATACTGTCTGTTTAGTCAAATTTTGTAAGTATATAGATTTTTGAGTTATGACTTTGAAAGTAGTTTTGTCAAACATCTCAACTAATATCAAAAGGGGAGATTGTTACTACTTACTAAGTTGCCATTAGTTTTATATCCAAAGTCATTCTATATACTCTAGTCGGTTACTACTACCAAAATATTCAATCGGTAAACACAGAGCAGTCAGTTATAGAAGAAAGTAGTCACAGAGCCTAGTATACACTGAGTTGTCTACCATGTTACACTCTATGTCTACCGAGTAGCAATAGTGATACACCGAGTGAAACGTTTTACCAGATTCATTGAACCTAGACACTTGTGTGGAAATGTGTTACAAGATCAAGGAACAAAGAACCGTTATCACATTGGAAATTGCACTTAGAGATTTTGTATGATTTTGAGGTCATCTATCCAATGAAATATTTTGTATGGTTATTCATTCGATAAATCATGTTTGTAAGATCGAAGAATGAATAGATCACTGACATAAGAGATCTATTTATACAACATGAATTAAGGATCAAACAAGAGAAGTGTATGAAGCAAAAACATGTGTAATAGATAAGGAAGCACCAAGTATTGCGACTGTTAGAGACACATAGGTCACCGAGAAGGGTTTCAAAGAACAATCAAGAAACAGAGTAAACAGAAGGGTTTGCCGAGTTATCTTATGGGTTACCGAGGTATGCTATAAGCAAGGTAATCTCATTTTGAGCATATAGAATCTGCTATAACATTTCAGATGTAAAGTTGCAGATATTTATAAAGATTTTATTGTAATATTTTGAGTTGTAAGAGAAACCTTTAACAGGTTAAAAGACTCTAACAAAGTCTATAAATTGTAAAGCCTTTAACCAGGTGCGAATAAGTGTTGTAAAATCCTTTAGCAAGGTAGATCTAATGATCTTGATACTCCTAATAGGGTAAGCTATCAGAAATAGCTAAACATGTAGCTCTAACCGAGCAACCTTTATTATTGCAGTAGTGAAGTTGTGGGTGCCATCCCCACCGTAGTTTTTCTCTCTAACCAAGAGTTTCTACGTAACCAAAATATATGTGTTATGGAGTGAATCATGTATGACTGTTATTTATTTGTTTTAGCTTTATGTTATGTTACAACAGTTTTTGGTTTATGCATAATAGTAAAGTTATTGTTGAGGAAAGGATTTGAAGTACTGATTCACCCCTCCCCTCTCAGTACATTAGCTTTCCATATTGGGCCTAACACCTGGGCCTATTTGCTATTGTTGATGCTTCGGGATCTTTTTTGTTGCTTACAAAGTCTGATTTTGTTGTTTCTAACATTCCTTGGCATGTGGCTGATCTTTCCTTAGGTCCTCACTTCATCCTTTGGATTTTTCAGAGGGATCTCTTTGGTGGAGGTTGACCTTGTTGTTTTACACATTTCATCTTGTTCATTGACATTTGTTTCATCTTGGGTCGATGTGGATCATCCTTGATCATATAAATTAGTGTAATTAAGTATTTAGAAATAAGTTTTAGAATATAGAATATATATCTAAGGATTAGGAGTTTCGGGGTTGGCTCACGTTCTTGTTTGAGCCAGGGGTTGCATAACACACATGTTTTGTACTCAAGCCTCTGAGTCGAATCTGTGAGCTCAGATGTTGCTAGCATTTTGTAATAAATTTCTATGGTATAATAAAATTGATTCTACATTGCCTCCATCACACAGTGTTGATTGTGTTGTGTTTTATCTATTGCACGATTTGGACTATTCTCCTTGAGGACCCTCCTAACTGTGGCTGCACCATTCCGTGTCTATGTTTGGTCTTTCAAAATTTGTATCTATCATCTTTGGAATTGACCCTATGATAGAATTTGTAGAATTGTAAATTGTAACTGGTATAATTCACACCTCAAATTTGTGCTCCTGCTTTAACATGTCCCATTTTCATTCCCCCTAGGCTTGTTTTGGCCCCATTTTACTCCAACCTTGATGTCACCTGTTGACACCATTGGATGGGCCCCATCTTGGAGCTTCCATGCCTTGGCCTCTAAGTTCCTAGTCCTATTTTTTTAAGATCAAGGTGCTCCATTCCCTGGTCTTGGACCAAGGCACCCCTAGCACCTTGGTCCTAGACCAAGGCTCCTTAGTGCCTTGGACCCCCTTAAACCAGTCCCAATTTACTATTACTATTTACTATGTTGTCATTAGTTTTATGTCCAAAGTCATTCTATATACTCTTGTCAGTTAATACTACCGAAATATTCAATCGGTATGTACTAAGGCTGTCGGTTACAGAAGAAAGGCTAGTCACCAAGATGAGAGATACCGAGATGCCTACTGAGTAAAGTTCCTATGCCTATCGAGCAGCAAAGAAGGTATACGGAGTTAATCTGAACCAAGTGGAAATGTGTTACTAGATTCAATGAACCTGGACACATATATGGAAATGTGTTACAAGATTCGAGAACAGGGAACCATTATTACATAGGGAATTGCACTCGAAGATTTTGTATGATTTTGAGGAAGTTTATCCAATGAAATAATTTCTATGTTTATTCATTCGATAAAACATGTTTGTATGATCGATGTATGAACAAGATCATCGCCTCAAAGATCTATATATACAAAGTGATTTGAGTATCTAACACGAAGAGGGGAAGATTGAAGATTGATGATTTGAAAATGAAAATCATGAGAGAAGATAAGTAACAAAGATATTTAGAGGTCACTGAGAAGGTTTTTCAGAAAATAGTTAAGGGACAAAGTATACAGAAGAGGTCACCGAGTTGATTTATCAATTACTGAGGGATGCTATGAGCAAGGTAATTTCATATTGAGCACATAGAGTTTTCTATAACATTTCAGATGTAAAGTTGCAGATATTTGTAAAGATTTTTGATTGAACTATTTGAGTTGTAATAGAAACCTTTAACAGGGTAAAAGACTCTAACAAAGTCTATAAATTGTAAATCCTTTAACCAGGTACAACATTTTGTAAAAGTGTTTGTAAAATCCTTTAGCAAGGTAGATCTAAAGATCTTGATACTCCTAACAGGGTAAGCTATCAGAAATAGCTAAACATGTAGCTCTAACCGAGCAACCTTTATTATTGTAGTAGTGAAGTTGTGGGTGCCATCCCCACCGCGGTTTTTCTCTCTAACAAAGAGTTTCTGCGTAACCAAAATATTTGAGTTATGGAGTGAAATGTGTATGAATGCTATTTCTATGATTATGTTTTAGCATTATATATTATGAGATCAGCTATACACAGTTTATGTTTATCAGTAAGATTGTTTGTTGAAGAAATGTTTTGGAGTACTAATTCAGCCCTCCCCTCTCAGTACATTAGCTTTCCTAGTTGGACCTAACAATTGGTATCAGAGCTCTACTCTTGAAAAAGGGTTTTACAGCCTAAAGAGAAAGATCCTATCAATGGAAGGCTATAAACAATCACGCAGAATTGTGAATCTCGAAGAAGAATTGGATCATGCTAATCAAGTGATTGTAGACATGTAGAGACAAATACAAAAATCACTGAAAGTCAGAAGAAGATTGTCTGATGATTTACAGGACTCATAAGAGTTGGTGGAACAAATTGAGACATCATCTGAGAACAGCATATCAGAAGAGTCTGAAGAAATGATTGTAGAATTGAAAGAAAAGAACAAAGCATTGAATGATCAGCTAAAAGTAATGAAAAGGGAACATGAGTATTTTAGCACATAGATGACTGAAAATCTTGATGCATTGAGAATAGATGAGGATAACATAAGAGATTTAGAAAGAGAAAAACAACAGCTAGAAGCATTGGTGTCTAAAAAGAATGATGAAATCACAAGGATAACTGGAATTCAACATAATCTGTCTGATCAATTGGGTTATGCACATCATGAAGCAAATCTAAAAGAAAATGAGAATAAAGCATTGAAACTTGAATTATCAAGATTGATCGATGAACTTGAAATAGAAAAGAAGTCAAAAGAAACACTAAAGAAAAGTTATGAAGCGTCAAGAATATTGGATGAGCAACTAAACATAAGATCACCCAACAAATCTGTTGGACTCGGTTACAAAAGAAACAACTCTATCGACAAAGGAATCAACACTACCGAGAAAGGAGAATCATCAAAGAAGGCTGGAAATAAAGATAAGTTGAAAGATAAGAAGCCTATTTGTAATTATTATGGAGAACAAGGATATACTACCAACATGTGCCGAATAAGAAAAGGTAAGCAACCGAATGTCACTAGGTTTGATGGTTATTGTTACAATTGCAATAAGTATGGTCACACATCTAATCAATGTAGGACAAAGTCTGCTAGCAATTATCAAAAGGAAAAATTCAAGGGGTTTTGCAAAAAATGCAATAGATATGGACACAATACCGAGAAGTGTTGGTTTAAGCAGAAAAACTATATGTGGTCTTCATACCGAGCAAATACTAGAAGCTACTGAACTCACAAAGATCTTAACCGACAATATACTGCAGTACCATAGGATTATAATACAAGGATATGGTGTGAATGTTGTGGAAGATATGGACATATAAGTGCAAACTGTATGATAAGGTTTGGAATGAACAATCAGAGATCATGGAGAAATCCTGGAATGGCATGTTTTTATTGTCACAAAGTTGGACACTTGGCTAAAGATTGCAGAGATCAACCCAGAGAAGATACTAATGAAATAAGGAGCAAATTACATAAAATTTGGAAAAAGAAGGAAAATGGGTTAAGTAATGAAAAAAGCACCTTACCTACCGAGTTAGGTGCATCTACTTTGAATTAATCATAAAGGTATGAAGGGATTGCATTTTCTCAAGGTTATATCTTAACAGTTCCTATTTAATCATGAACAAAATCTGCATACCTAAGATGCAATAACATTTTTTTAAATACTATCTAGTCTATTTGAAGTACCAGAGAAGTTGGTAAGTGCAGGAAACCTGTCTAGTCGGTAAAAGCATAGAAGGAAGATAATCAGTTTAGTGGAACCGAGTGCATTTAATGCTTATCTTACCTAACTGCACGAAGCTCGATAAGGTAAACGGTGTATTTAAAGTTCTTTGTGTGGTCATTTTACACTTACCAGTTTTCAAAGAGTAGAGCTAAATGAATCAAAGGCGATCAAACATTTCCAGAGCTAATTTCAAGGTATTTTCCAACAATCTTAAACGCATTTTCAAGCAAGTTAACTGATCAATATCAGTTGTGAATATTTGCATTATATTTACAAAGTTGAAAGTGTTTTCTAGTTAGTTCAAACCCTAAGCTTTTTCGTTAGTAGAAAATCAAGTTTGAAATGGCTCCCAAGATGCAGAAACCTATTGTAGTTGAGACTATTGAGAATCCCTCACTAAAGTATTCCTTACCTCCCAAAGTGGCTTCTGAACTTGATGAGAAAACTGCACTTTCTCTTATTTCGAATAGGGTTCTATTGGTTGAAGATGTCAGATTTTACACTAAGTTTCGTGTGGAAGAGCTAGGTCATACCAAAATTAAGGACATGTATGATGAATTATGCACCGATGGAATCCTGGATAGTAAGTATGAGCATATCAAAGTTAAGGGATTGACCGAAGCCCTAACCTATCCTCGAGTTTTCAAACCCCAATGGGTCAAATTTGTCTTGAGCAGAGTACATGACGACTTTATGTGGTTAGAGGAGCAACCGTTCAAATCACCAAGGAGAATATTCACATAATAACTGGATACCCTATATTTGACCATGCCCGAGCATAGAAGATGATTTCATAGAAGGAATTGATAACTTTAACTGGAGTGAGTTTGATTGGAGAGGTCTTAAGTTGAATAGTGTAATCGATGCAGAGCTAAAGTTCTCAATTAGAGTCATTGGTTATTGTTTCTTTCAATTGGCAAGAGAAAACAGTGTACCGTGTGCAGCTGTGGATTTGGCCTATAAAATTGTGAAAAAGGGTATGAAAGTAGATTTATGTGAAGTATTGCTGAAGAACCTTTTTGAAAATCTCAACACAATAAGGAAACCTAAGAAGAATAACACTGCAAACACACTAAAGTTTGGGTCACTCTTAGTGTGTATGTTCTTCTATTTTCAGAAGTTCTTTCCTTCAGTCGGTAACATCATTTGGGAATTACACCGACCAATCACCCATCAAATAAATGATTTTATCAATTAGCTAGGTGATAATTTCAATGAGATAATGGATGATTACTTTAACAAATTTCAAGACAAGATGCATAACAGGTACAGGATCCCACCTCAGCTAGTGGAAAAATATAAAGATACTATATGTTTTGAAGTGGACACCGAATACTGTTATGTCAATGCAGTAGAACCAAGAACTCAATCTTTACCGCCTATGGGTTATGAGATTGATGTTGATATTACTCAACAACAGGTAGATGCCTTTTTGGCACTTCCAGGGCACTCGACTGAGATCAGGTATGGTACCTATGAAGAGGTAAAAGAAAAAGTAAAAATGAGCATTGTGGTACCAAAGGCTACCAAGAAAGCCACTAAAATGATCAAAGTTTTAACTGAGAAATTTGGAGAAGGTTCTACCTCCACACCTACTAAGCCAACAAGTAGGAAAGATGATCAACTTTCAATTGAGGAAGAATCTAAAGCTCAAGAAGCAACAATTACACTGAGCACCGAGTTGCCAAAGGGAAAATTTTTGAAAAGAAAGAAACAGGATACAACTAAGGTATCACTGACTCCATCAGTTAAGCGACCTAACACAAGATCATCTGTAGTGTCACCCGGTAAGAGGCAGAAAAATGTTGAATTGCCTAAGGTTACAAAGACTTATAGAAAGTCAACTAGAAGACTCATTCTGAATAAGGAGTCAAGTGACACTGAATTTGAAGATCCAAATAAATTTCAGATTGTTAAAAACACAAAGGAAGATGTACACAGTGTTGACATTTTTTGTGCAAAATTGAAACAATATGGAGAATTTGGATCATTTAGGTATGTAAAATATGACTCCCGAAGAAAAGAAGAAAAGAGGCAAATAGAGGAGTCAGTAGTGTGTACACTTCTCAAATTCTGAGTAGTTCCATTGGAAGTAACTAATTTTCTTCCAAAAGCATTGTACTCTCATATTGGCAATAGATGGAAATATGCTATGGACTCGGAGAAATAGATTAGAGAAAGAGTTTTGGTACATCTCTTTCTAGACATGTCGATAGATGATATAAGAAATCATTTGAAAAACTACCAGACAAATTTTCAAGTAAAGCAAAGGGCCTTGAAAATGATGAATGGTCTTTATCTTGAAGTAGAGAAGGAAACTAAAGAAAAATGGCAAGAAATTTTCAGAATTCAAACTGAAGAGACTCAAGGTGAAGTGGAAATAGTTGACATCACCGAGCAAGATCCTACTTCAACTATTCAACAAGATGAAGATGTCATGGACATTGAGGCACAAGAAGAAGAGATGATAGAAGGAAATGCCTATGCCAAACTGGTATCAAGTGAATCAGTTTTGGAACAAGTTAAGTTCTATCCTCCGGTAACTCAACAAGTGACAACTGAGAAACCTCAGGACACCGAACAAGGTAAAGAGGATCAAAACGATACACAAGGTGAATCTACCTCTTAGGCCCCAGGCGAGCAAACTTCTCAAGCTCCTGCAAGCACTGAAACTGTTGCCATTGAGATGCCAAGCAAGGAAACACCGAAGGATACAACAGAGGCTTCAGAAACTGACAAAAGTGTTGCTCCCACCGAGCAACATACCGAGGAAGATCAAGCCTCCAAAGCCATTGTACTTATTCAACCAGTGAAAGCATCATCATCAAAGGAGAAGAAAGAAAAGAAGCATAGTTTCAAGATAGATCTGTTAAAGCCTATTGTGTTGCCAAATGTTGACATTTCAAAACTAAAAGGGCAAGCACTTATTGAATTTGGAGAGCTTTGTAAAGCCAAAGCAGAACATAAAAAATAGATAGCTATTCAGAAGAAGAACCAAGTACTTCAGAAGGTTAAAGAATTATTGATAGACATGCTACCTGAAGCTACTGTAAATAAAGATGTTGCCATCCATATACAACTGGATGAACTACTCACTCAATTAGAAGCATTAGGAGTAGATGCATCAGAATACCTTAGCAAATTAAAAGACAAAGAGCTAACTGCCAAGATGATTGAAGAAGTGCAGAAGGCAATTGCTATAGGTAAAGTCAATCTTGTTGGATTCATTGCTGAGTTGTCCCCTCAACTCACGCACATTATTTATTTTATTCTAGAAGTTATGTACATTTTCATTCTTTATTAAAGATATCAAGCATAAGACCGAAGTCATTGAAAAATAGATTACCGATCTCTCAAATAAACTAACTACCGAGCCAAACTCTATTAAGAATTTTTATACAAAGCTACAAACTCTTATGGCTCAGTAGTTAGAACTTCAGAATGAAGAGCACAAAATAAGGATGGATATCATGAATCTTCAAACATTATTTATTCACCATTTATCATCCGTTCAAGAGTAGATCAACCGAGCTACACAATTATCCACTCAACCAGAGTGAAGCACTTTAGATGGTTTGATTTCATTGTCAACTAATATTACAACTTAGAATTCTTTAATGGAAAGTGTCAAGGATGGACTTACCAACACTCTCACCGATGCTCGTACTAAGTATAAATCTATTTTTGACCAGTTGCCTCCACCCAATGGTAACTAGTTTTGATGTTTGTCAAAAAGGGGGAGTGTACCGAGTATATAGAGTATCCAAGTTTATAGAGTTTATACTATCTATCGAGTGTATAGATGACATTGATAGGGGGAGCATGGAACATCAGGAGCATGCAAATCAAGTTATGTACAACATATTGATAAGGGGAGTATGTATTTGAAGTATGTATTTGAACAAATGTATATACTGTCATTTCAGTCAAATTTTGTAAGTATATAGATTTTGTGTTATGACTTTGAAAGGAGTTTTGTCAAACATACCAAACTAATGTCAAAAGGGGAGATTGTTACTATTTACTAAGTTGTCATTAGTTTTATGTCCAAAGTCATCCTATATACTCTAGTCGGTTAATACTACCGAAATATTCAGTTGGTATGTACTAAGGCTGTTGGTTACAGAAGAAAGGCTAGTCACCGAGATGAGAGATACTGAGCTGCCTACCGAGCAGCAAAGAAGGTATACCGAGTTAATCTGAACTGAGTGGAAACATGTTACCAGATTCAATGAACCTGGACACATATATGGAAACATGTTACAAGATTAGAGAACAAGGAACCGTTATTACATAGGGTATTGCACTCGAAGATTTTGTATGATTTTGAGGAAGTTTATCCAATGAAATAATTTCTATGTTTATTCATTCGATAAAACATGTTTGTATGATCGATGTATGAACAAGATCACCGCCTCAGAGATCTATATATACAGAGTGATTTGAGTATCTAACATGAAGAGCGGAAGATTGAAGATTGATGACTTGAAAATGAAAATCACGAGAGAAGATAAGTGACAGAGATATTTAGAGGTCACGGAGAAGGTTTTTTAGAAAATAGTTAAGGGACATATTATACAAAAGAGGTCACCGAGTTGATTTATCAATTACCGAGGGATGCTATGAGCAAGGTAAATTCATATTGAGCACATAGAGTCTGGTATAACATTTCAGATTAAAGTTGTAGATATTTGTAAAGATTTGTGATTGAACTATTTGAGTTGTAATAGAAACTTTAACAAGGTAAAAGACTCTAACAAAGTCTATAAATTGTAAAGCCTTTAACCAGGTACAACATTTTATAAAAGTGTTTGTAAAATCCTTTAGCAAGGTAGATCTAAAGATCTTGATACTCCTAACAGGGTAAGCTATCAGAAATAGCTAAACATGTAGCTCTAATCGAGCAACCTGTATTATTGCAGTAGTGAATTTGTGGGTGCCATCCCCACCGCAGTTTTTTCTCTCTAACAAAGAGTTTCCGTGTAACCAAAATATTTGAGTTATGGAGTGAAATGTGTTGAATGTTATTTCTATGATTATGTTTTAGCATTATATATTATGAGATTAGTTATACATAGTTTATGTTTATCAGTAAGATTGTTTGTTGAAGAAAAGTTTTGGAGTACTGATTCAGCCCTCCCCTCTCAGTACATTAGCTTTCCTAGTTGGACCTAACATTTAAAATCGGTCAAGCTCTCTCCCTCCTCAATGAAATTTTATCCCTGTGGCTACACTTGACCATCAGAGGTCGACCTAATCAATAATTGTAGCATCATAAATTATAAATGATCCAATTTACACCTTGGGTTGGTGCTCCTACTTTAGCATGTCCTATCTCTATCCTCTCTCTAGGTATGTTTTGGTCCTATTATCCAACCCTACTGTCATGAACACCATTTAGTGGACCCCATCCTAGAGGTACCTTCCCTATTTCCCTTTGTGTTGGTCCTATTTGTAGGAAGACCAAGGTACCCCAAAATGTACTAGTCCCCCTTAAACAAGCCCCAATTTGAAATGGGGCAGACCCTTTATCTCCTCAATGGCTTCCAATCCCCGTGACTACACATGATCGTTGGAGGTCGGCCTAATTGGTAATTTACCTAGGGAACCCTATATAAAGGAATCTTATCAATTCATTTTCACCTAGAAGAAATGAAATTCTCCATACCCTATTATTCATGCATCTATGAAGCATTAATTATCAAACATTTTTGAAGATTCAATGCCGCATTTCATCTTTCAAACATTTTGGAGCAAAGCTGCATCAATCTTCATGAAGCATGTGTGTTTTATTAGGTCTTTCATGTTCATGTGTTTTTCATACCATTACATTTAACATTTATGATTACATTCAAATAACATTTCATCATCAATCATTCTATCAACAATTATAGTTATGAGGTATATCTCTTAACATTTACGTCAATATTTACATTATTCAATCAAGGTTAATTGCTAAATCGAGGTTTGACCTAAGACAAATCCCTATCCACAACACTTTCTTCTCTTTTTTGTGTGTAGGGAATTGACTTAGGAGTTGTAGTTAGAGATTTTGATAGGGTTGATGATGATGAACATGTTTAGCTTTCGATAGAGTGAGTCGGTGGACCAAGGTGAACATGTACTACCTGGTCTCGAGAAATCAAGTCGAACTTTCGAGTACAAATTCTAAACATCTTCTATTGTCCAAATACCAGTCTGTGGCTCAGTGAGACATTTGCAACATTTTTTTTTTGTCAATTTACTTCACTTATCCATTGTTATACCCTAATTTCACAACTTACATCCAAATTTCAACTAGAAAGAGGGAGACAAAAAAAAAGTGAATCTAATAAGATTTCAGCCCTTTTCCTATTTGGATTGTGGCTAGATCTATTGGATTCACTCATCTTTTAATGTATTGGTCCCATAGGGAAGATTATTGGTTTTATTATCTTAATTAGTGAAACCCTAATTTTACACCCATTATAGAATTGAAATTGAAAGGAAATATTTAAAGTAGAATGTTGAATGTCTCAAACCTATTGGAGTTGATGGTAGTTGATATAAATAAATCAATCATGAAAAATATGCTTGCATGAAGAATGCTATAAGTTGTTTCTCCATAATGCTTACATTTAAAGAATGCTTTAAAGGATATGTTGTGATGGAATCTCACCTTGATGCTTGATATTATGGATGGAATGGATTGTGTATGGGTGATGAAATGAATTAAAAGAATGCTCTTATATAGCATTCTCAAGGTATTTTGTAAATTAGGCTAACTTCCAATGGTAATATTGAGGCATTGGGATTGGTAATCAACTAGAAAAGAACATGCACTAATACATTGAAATTTGGGCCTAGTTTTGAGGGACAAGGATGGCCTAGGTGCACCTTGTCCACTCAAAATAAGGTGAATAAGTTGCGGATAAGGTGCACTCAGTCTAAGGAAGAGGTTCAGATCACCATGCAAACATATGACATCAGTTGTGCAGTATAAAGGGTAGAAATAGGCTTGGATAAGAGCTAAGAGAAAACAAGTTCTACAACAAGGATACAAAAAGTAGCATAAAATTGTAAAAGGTTACTATTTACAATGCTATATTAATCCCTCCTTTAGTGAGAGTATGAACCTACACTCACACTTATGGCAAAGGAGAAGAAAGAGGGAAAGAGATATGAACAACCGAGAGCAAGATTACAAAGAGATAAGACATCACTAAATGCAAGGGAACAAGCCCCCAAGCTTAGGATATTAACTCACATAATCACATACAAGGACATACAAAACAAAGGAAAAAACCAAAAGGCAAGAAAGGAAAACAAAGACAAAAAACACAGAAAATGGGGTTAGTACTAAAAATAAAAGCTCCAAGTCAATTCGTTGAAGAGACATTTGTAGATGCTTAAATTAATTAATTTAATTATGCTACCCTTTAATTATTCTTGTCATTATAGCCACATAATTTATCAAATAAATAAATTATTCCCATTCTTCTAAAGTCACTCACATATTTAATTCTTCTAATCCCCTTTAAGTTGATTAATTTAAAATTTTTAAAGTGATTCCTACAAATCACTTTCCTTAATCCCTCATTTAGGCTAATTAATTCTTCTAAAAGCTTCATTAACATTATTTCATAATTTTTAATTCCTCCACTCATTCTCTCTCCTCTCATCACATCCTCCTAAATTTCCCACTTGTTTCTTAATCACTCATTAACCCACTTAAACCCTCTCCTTAATCATTTGCACATATTAATCACCTTGATTAGAGAAAAGTCAACCATTTGCCATAAATGGTTTGTCCCCTCCACCTTCCAAACCTTAAATGCACCAACTTTGGTCATTTCAAGGATTTTAAATTTCCTCTCTTCCCCATGCACTCTCATTTTCCCAAGGATTTTTTAATTCCTTTTCCCTTTTCATTTTCCCATACACCTCATTATTCAAGAATTTTTAATTCCCTTGTCCTCGCCCAAGGAATTTTTAGTAACTTTTTGTCTTCCCAATTGTTGGCATTATTGTTATTGATGTCAACAAGGGTTGCAGGGATGACAAGAGGATGCAGAGAAACAAGGGTTGTAGACAGAAGTTATTTCGCTCATGTGTATCTGTGGGTTCCATGGTGTGTTCATGTGTAGGGAAGAGATCATGTTGGATAACTCTAATGAAAAGCAAATGGTGTTCCCCTTATCCTGCAGCATGTTGGTTGAGCATTGAATGTCTCGTGGGATAACACAAAACTGGCATTACTCACTTATCCCACATTTTTGAAATGGTCATGTGCTAGTTGCATGGGATAACTTAAGTTGGATGAACAAGGGGGTCCCTCTTATCCCATGCTGCCAAAGATGACTAACAAACATTGCATGAGATAACTTAAGTATAATGAACAAGGTTGCTTCTCTTATCCTGCATCATAGCCAATAGTGAAAAGTCGCACGGGATAACTTAAGGCGGTCCCTGTTATCCCGCAGTGTCAAAGGTGACCAACAAACATCGCATGGGATAAGAAATTGAAGGGAAGATCACTTGAAGACACTTATCCCGCATGAGACAAGGATGATGTTCGTGGACCCATAGAATAAGAAAACAAAAGGAAGTGAAGGGTCGGCTTATCCCACGTGACTAAGCTGGGATATGAAGATTCCCATGGGATAAGAAAACAAAAGTAAGTGAAGAGATGACTTATCCCACGTGACTAAGCTGAGATATGAAGATTCCTGTGGGATAAGAAAACAAAAGTAAGTGAAGGGCCGACTTATCCAACGTGACCAAGCTAGGATATGAAGATGCCTATGTGATAAGAAAACAAAAGGAAATGAAGGGCCAACTTATCCCATGTGGGATAAGAGGCACACAAAATGTTGTGTGGGCTAACATAGAAGGAGAAGAAGCTTGTTAAAGAAAGACAAAGGCTTATCCCACATAGGTTAAGATGCTACACATATGTGACGTGGGATAACAGAAAAAAAGGGGAGGCTTCTTGAGAACAAACAAAAGCTTATCTCGTATGGATAGAATATGCAGAATAGAACATAGCATACCACCATGCAACCCAATAGTCCACATAAGATTTGACCAAATTTGACCCGATGACGTGGCATGTACGGAGTGAATCAGAGGACACTTGTTGAAATGATGAAAGGGTATTTTGTCGACAAAATTGAACTTTGTGATCAACTTTGCGGCCATGTCTACAAGCTGATAGTCTCAGAGGTCCACATGGAGATTGAATTTGGTTGACCAGGTTACTTGGAGGTTGATTATGAAGACTTTTAATGACACCTGTGCATGCTGATAGGCACAAGAGTGTTACGTAGAAGTTGAATGACCTTGACCATCTGATCTGGACAAAGAATATGAAGACATGAGGCTCCCCGATGAACATAAAAAAAATTGATATGTAGAAGTCGGTGATAGTGGATTTCAGTGTGATAGTTGTCAATCTTGTCTTGGTAGGTCGACAGAGGATGGTGATCTCATTAATGACGAACTTGTTGTAGTTGGTTGATGGGCTCGAGAAAATTGACAAAGGCAAAATCAAATATGTTGGGTAGATTGGGGTTGCTAAAAATAGAAACTCAATACAAAGAAATTTTAGAAAAACAAATAAGAGTAATTTAATGTAAATGGTTGATCCAAGAAAGAAATCCAATCTACTGCAAATCGTATCCCAGAAAGGAAAATGAATTAATTGCAATATTAAAGGGAAAAACATTCCTTGACTCAAAGCTAATGGTGCAGGACTGTAAATGTGATTCAACATTAGTAGGCATCACTGTCAAGATAGAGATAGAGGTGTAAATAAAGACAATTCCAAAAGTCGATTGAAGTATGAGGTGAAGTGCTGAAGAAAGTAGTATTGCTGAACAAAGCACAAACATAGTATAATTTTTAGAAATAAAGAGAATATATAGACATCCACAAAGACAAACAAAGTAGAAGAGGAGAGGAAGTAGCAGAGATCAAAGATAGAGAGCAACAAAGATCAATAATCAGAGTGTAGAAGGTCGAGACAACTAGAGGCAATAAGAAGTTGAGTAGTAACAGAAAGAGAAGTAGAAGAAAGGCAGAGAAACACAAGGTGCAGTGAGCGGAGAGAAGAAAGACAAAAAGTAAACTAGTCAGGTGCTACAAACCTTCATTTGTAGCAAGGTACCTAATTTGTAAATTGAATCTATATTCATTGTACTCTAAGTGTGTGCTTAGAGCAGGGGTAGGCGCTCCTTGAGTAGGTGCTCTAAATTGTTAGGGGGTTGGTGCTCAAAATTTCAAGGATTGGTGCCCACAAAAATGTATTGTAATATGTTATTCATTGTGAGGCTAGATTGGAGTAGTAGACTCCAACAACTATTTTCGCCAAGGTTTTTCCCATATTGGGTTTTCCTCATACATCTGGTGTTATGTGATGTGCTCTTCTGTGTGTGTGTTTATGTTTGCATTACATCTTTAAAATATGCACACTGAACTTAAATTTTTTTAAATACATTGATTCACCCCTCTCTCAGTGTCCATTTGTGTTCTTCAATTGGTATCAAATCCTGGTTCTCCTGCATTAAAAGCTTACTCTAGTTTAGGTAGATTCCGATTAAGTGGACACAATGGCTAGGAATGAATCCTCATCCTCTAAAGCACCTATGTTTGATGGCACCAACTATGCTTTCTGGAGTAGAAGAATGGAAACCTACCTGTCTTTTCCTAGGATATGATGTTTGGATGCCACTAAAAAATGGTTATACAGTCCCTCAAGTTCCTCCTACCGACCCTAATGCTAATAGAGAATATGAGAACAATGACAAAGCTAAGAATGAAATCTTATCTGATACATGGTTTGTCAAAGTGATGCACTGCACATTAGAAAAAGAAACTTAGGAAAAGCTGCAAAAGATATATGAAGGAGATACCAAAGTGAAAGAAGCCAAACTACAAAATCTAAGAGCTCAATTTGAAATCTTGAAAATGAAAGAAGAGGAGAAGATAGATGATTATTGGAAAAGATTGGATGAGACTGTGAGTTCTATAAGAGACTTGGAGAGGATGTCAAATATGAAGTTACTATCAAGAAGGTTCTGAGATCATTAACCTCAAAGTATGATACAAAGGTTTCTACTATTGAGGAAGCTAAAGACTTAAATACATTCTCTATGGATGGATTATTTGGCTCCTAATCATCTTATGAAATGAGAACATTAAACTCACAATAATGGTTCCCACTTTTTTGCCACTTTTGACACTGAGATGTACTTTTTAAAATAATCTTCAACTTCCGAGAACTATAACTTTTAAACTATTAAAAATTTGAAGATGATGTAAATTAGTGATTTCTAGCAATTTTTTTGTAGATTATATATACATTTTTTTCAAAATTTTTGAAGGATTAAATTTTTTTTTTTCCATCTCCCTCGAAAAGTAGTTTTTAACAACAAACTACATTTTTTAAGAGTGACGTGCCTCCCAAACGTATAAATTTTTTTCTATAAATGATAAAAACTCAATTCTTTCAAATTTTGGTTTGTAACATCAATATCCAGGGCTTGCATTTGGTTTTATAGTGATATGTTCAATATTTTTCATTTTATAAAGTTTTGAAGTCTGACTAGTCATAATTCAGACATAGGTTTACGTTTGAACACATAACTTGTTCTATATAAATCAAAATTCATTTTTTTTTTTTTGTTAGAAAGAAGACATCAATACTAGGGGCATAGATATTTTTCAGATTTTTTTTGAATTAGTTTCTTATTTTTCCCAATGCGTTGAATAGAGAAGTTCATGTTCGGTGAAAAACCAATTTTCCATAAAATTAAAAAAACAAGAACATAATAAATTCAAAATATAACAAAATTATACTCGTTGGAAAGCTTGCTCCGAGTACTACCATCTAATATTTTTGGGTTTTCAAGATTATTTCATTCGTGATTTGAACCAGAGCTCCAAAGTCATTAATTCTTTAGAACTCTGAAATTTTTTGGGAGAAACCTCTAATTGGAGGGTTCGAATGAACAGTACTTCGAGTGAATTGGGTTCGCTTGAACCATAAGGGGTTCAAATGAATAGTACTTCGAGTGAATTGGGTTCGCTTGAACCATAAGGGGTTTGAGCAAACCCCCATTCGCTCGAACCAATGGGCTTGATTTTGGCTTGTACTTTTTTGTAACAATCATGTTCGAACGAACCCGACCATTTTTAACTGTCGGGTTTCGTTCAAACTCTGGCTGACGCATTTTTATTTTTTTTTCATTTGTGGAGTCGTATAAATGTCCATAATTTTTTTCATTTTTTATCACACAAATGATTAAAATAATTTGCATTTTTGGATGAGAGAAGACATTTGAAAATTATTTTGAGGGCAATAATTTGAAGGTTTTTTGTAAAAGCATGGGGAACAAGAAGAGAAGGCAAAATAAGACTTCAAAGAATTATTCTCCCGAAACGGAAGAAAGATATCGAGAACAAGGAAGACAAAGATATCATGCTGCAAGTATGTATTTTTAATTTTATTTCGATTTAATTTAATATGTATTTTGTAACAATTAATTAGTTCAATATTTTTTATCTAATATTTTTAATGAAAATTAATTTAAAAAATCTTAATTAAATTAATTGGAAATAATAGGATTAAAAATAATCTTGTTTTAATTGGAAAGCATAATTAATTTGAGATAATACATGTGTATTTGCAAATTTCAAATTCCATCAACTTGCTTGTTGTGTAATTGCATTTTTCTCCTATATAATTAAGTCCATTTATAATAGATAACACCTATTAAGTCATAAAATTAGTAAGACCTATTATGTCATAATTTCTAGGTTCTAAATTATATATATTGAATATTTAATCTACATGTACAAGTAATTTTATGTGATAGGTCCTTTAATATCACATAATATATTTGTCTTAAGGGGAGTTAAGTATATTAATTATGAAATGTTTTTTCATACGTGGTCATATTGATTTTAATAATAAGGCCTATTAGGACTATTACATTGATTATAGGTCTTAAATGTGACATAAATTTATAAGGTCTATTAAACATGTTGAATAATTTAGGTGAACTATTTATATGACTTCACGTACATGCAAAACCATTTCAGATTAGGAGGTCTATTATGCAATAATAGGTCTTAAATATACACAAATGTGACAAATTGTAGTCCACCTACATTATGGTCCATAACAAATTAATATGAGGTCACCTTTATCATATGCATGCATCAAAATATTTGTACTTTTAATTTTCAAAATTGGAATTTCTAATTTATCAAAATTTTATTTTATGTGTTAAATTAGTGCTCAAAATTAGAGATTGAACTTTAATCCTAACCTGATAACAAATTGAACTTTAAACCTAAACAGGTAATTTAATTAGAGTTATAACAATAAGGTCCTGAAAGTAATTAAATTTAATAAACCAAATTGAACGAGCTAATTTTAACATGTAAAGCTTTAAGCCAAATTTACCCCTATTCTTAAACCTAATTGAATAATCTTTGATTAATTCAAGAACCTTACACAAACTCTTAAATTATGTGTAGAATGGGCTCGAGAAGAAGGGAGTTCTAAAGCGACGGTTGAGGCAAACGAACCTATTGAAGAACACAATATAGTTGATGAACATAGGGAGGAGATTATCCAAGTTGAACCAATGGAGACCTTTGAAGGAAAGGGGTCAGGCTCCTTACCTCCTACCACTGATATGGATGAGCATATTGTGGATCTAGCTAAATAGGTGAAGAGAAATATTTCTTATAAAAAATTCAGATCATTTACTTGAAATGGATGTGGATGAGTTGAAACGTCTCAGTGAAGAACCTAGACATACTAAAAGGAGGTCAATGAATAAAAGTGGAAAAGAAATAATGTCTCATTTCAACAATCTTGATACTACACTAGAAAAAGCTCAATTGTTATCAATTGTACTTACTCATAAAGACTTAATAGATCCAATGAAATTGTTGGGTATAAATACAACAAGTCAAAAGAGGAAAACTTCTCAGCTACAAAAATCTATTGTTGATAATGTTAAGAAAGGTTTGGTGAACATTGGTAAAAAATCTCGAAAACTAGATAAGACCATTTCAAGAACAGTGATGTTGACATCTTTAGTAAATGAAAGATTGCCTCAAAAAAGACAAATCTCTTCACTGTCATCTGAGTTTGGTTTTAGTAGAAGGACAATATCTAAATATGTTAAAAGGAGAAAGATTTTGGATGATACTACCTCAAAAGGGAATTGGGCAATTATGTGTAGAGCTCCTCATTCTGATAGAATTGAAGATGTTGTTAGGAACTTTGTGACAAGTTTTTGGAATGATAATACTCGTCCTTCATCAAATAGTAGAGATGTTATCAAGCAAAGGATTGGTCCTGATCGTTATGATCTCCATGTAAAACATTGGATAGACACAACAAAACATGAATTGTATGTATTGTTTACTAAAACAAACCCTCATATAAAGATTGGACAAACCATGTTTGAACGGTTAAGGCCATATTATGTGAAGTTAAACAAAGTTTTCGAAACTTGTTGTTGTCGTTATCACATCGAATTTGACTTGTACTATCAGGTGTTTTGAAAGATTAGAGAAGATAGTGATGGTTTTGAAAATGCTCCTCCTAAATGAACAAGTCAATTCGTAGCATCCATCTTATGTGATAAATTAGATGATAATGCAACCGGTCAAATAAATTGCATAAGAGGAATTTGTGGAACATGCGGGGACTTGGCTAAATTGCCTTTGAGAGATGAAGATACTGACATGAGGAAGATGGTAAATTGCAAGAGTTATAAGTACAAAAAATTTAAAACAAAATTTGGAAAGGAATCTACAAGGCTAGATTATGTAGAAGAGGAAATACCTATTGGAACATTTATGGAAAATTTTTGTAAGTTGATAAAACCATACATATGCCATGGTTTTTTTGCCTAGTGGAAAGAAGAACAATTTAAAAGATTAAGAGACACTTTCCCACTTGGAACTATTCTATCTGTAGTTGACTTCGCAGAGAATTACTCTTTTGCACATCAAAAAGAGATTCAATCAGAGTATTACTTTTCAAAGCAAATCACTATTTTGATGCATGTGTGTTATCGACATGCATAGATGAATTTGGATGGTGTTGATAGTACATTTGAAAATCATGTCATTAAGAAAGAGTACCACTTCTATATCAGTGATGATAAGGAGCATGGCACACTTTTTGTACAACATTGCTTTAAGAAGTTTTTTGAATATTTGAAAGATAGAGGCATAACAATAGTTAAACATTTTGTTTGGTCTGATGGATGTGTGGAACAATTCAAATCTTCGAGGCCATTTTATGCACTATGTAGATATCATCAAAATAATAAAATACCACATGTTTGGAGTTTTTTTGAGAGTGGTCATGGAAAGGGTGAACATGATGGTGTAGGAGCTTGTATCAAACATGCTCTAAGAAAGCATCAAATAAAGTACATAGGAGAATATATAGAAGATGCACATGATGTTGTTGAATGGTGTAAGAAACACTTTGAGCAACCTCATTATCCTGGGGAATCATCATCGAGAACATACAGACCCATTCCATATAGAGTGTTTTGGGAGATAACCAGTACATGTTCTCTTTTAGTATTTTATTTAATTTTATTTAATTGTTTTAAAAATGTTCCTAGTTCAAATGTTTCAATTTAACAACTTGATCTACATGTACATTCTTGTACACATGTACATTTTGCAGATGTGGATAGAAAATCAATGCATGGATGCAAGAGCGTGGAGAGGACAAGATCTTTGCATTGTGTCATGAGTACAGATAATCGCCCATGGACATTATACACTAGGGATTATTCATGTTTTTGTTCTGAATGCATTTTCGAAAACTATGTTGATTGCAAGAACCAAGAGCTTGGATATGTTAGTGAATGGAAAATGGTGCCACTAGATGTTTCTGACACATATGAGGATTCAAATGAGGATGAAAACTTTGAAGACATTCCTTTGATTTTTGGTGATTACGATCATATTTCAGGATTGATTAAAAAAGGTACAGACATGATGTACACATGTAAATATTTCCTTAAAAATGACATATAACTTAGAATTTATTTAACTTGTGTCAAATTGCAGGAGATATTTTTGCAGTCATAGCAGAAGATGGAAATATAGAAGGTGTTAGTTATTATTTATTGCGTTGTACAAAAGAGAGAAAGAAGTTATCAAAATTTGAGATGAGTGATAGAATGTCATTTCCCACAAGTTTGAGTTCTGATTTGAATATGTACATGTACAAATCGCTTACGTGGAAATTTTTAATTTCTCACTTTTCTTATATACTTGTACATGCAAGATCAGTTGTAGTGCAAGAGACATATTTCAAACAAGTTAAAATTGTTCAACATGGGTTTCATTTCACTGAATACCAAATTGACAACAAGGTATATTAGTATAGTCACTTGGTCATTGTTGTTGGCCTAATTCTTCAAACAGTTCCACGTCGAGGGCGGTCTGAAAAGTGGAGACTAGATAGTGAAGATCATGACAAAATATTAAGTGTTATTGAAGAGCGTTCTGAACTACTTGATGTGGTATGAACCATATACATATTTAGTAATCCAAAGTACACATGTGGTTCAGCCCACATGAATTGAATTTGTAGACACCTAAAATTGTCATGTCTAATTAAATAAATATTTTATTTATTTAATTATTTGAGCCTAATTCTTCTATTAATTAAATAAATCTTTATTTATTTAATTAATTCATTTATCCTCTTCTAGCCTTATTTCTCATTTAAATAAATACATTTATTTATTTAAATTATCCTTTTCCTAAATTAAATAAATATTTTATTTATTTAATTGATCCCACTTCTTCTATTAATTAAATAAATCTTTATTTATTTAATTAATTCATTAGCCTTTTCTACCTATGACACATGTAATTCATCTCTTAATTCCTACACTACCTACCCCTTTCATTATTTTATTATTTTCTTTACCTACCCTCTAATCATAGCCGACCTCCTTTTACACCTCTCAATCTTATCCCTCCATTTCATATAGTGTCTTCTATATAAGGAGATGCTTCCTTCATTATCAAACCCTAACTCAATTACACACTTGACTACACTACGCTTTGCACCTTCATATGTGATCCTACTTGCAACCACATTTCCCTTCTTTGTTGAGCTCTTGTGCACATAAAATCTGAGAGCAAATATATCAAGCAAGATCAATGGAGATAGGAAGAATGAAGATTCAAACCCTATTGGACATGTGATGGTATAATATTTGTGATTTCATTTGATTTGCATTGTCTTAGGTAATCTTCATATGTTATGGTGGATCTTTGTTGTTGTTAGGCTAGGGTTTTATGGTTGAATTCATTTAGTCTTTCAATATTGTTGTTATCCATTTTCACCATATACATTTTGGCACACCCGGTGGGACTCTTGTCCCTTTTGCATTTAACATCCTTGTTGCAGATTTTGTGTTTTGAAGTTGCAGATCTGACATTTTCGACAGCATTTTGATATTTTCATGCCTGCATACTTTCAGATCGCATTTTTGGTTTTCTACCGCGTCGGCGACATCTGGGATCGAGTCTGCATCCTCGACAGTATTTCATTTTTTTTTGTAGATTCCGGAGATCGCATCTGTGTTCCCTAGAAGCGTCTATGGGGTTTTCAGGTGCGTCTATGTCCATAAGCTGTGTCTACATTCTGGAACTATGTCTGTGTCTCATCAAAGCATGTCTGCATCCAGAAGCAGCGTTTGTGTTTTTGATAACTGCATCTGTGTGCACTTGTTTCATTTTGGGTTTCATTGATTCAGTTTTTAGTCATTCGGATTTTCAGGTCTGGTTTATTTTGAGCTAACATTTTCAGATCTAGCTAACAAAAGTGGTGTAGCTTGTCTTGAAAGCAAAATCATTTTGTTGAAGGCCCCTATTTTACAAAGTCTTTTGGATCTAAAATTTACCTAACTTGTGTGCTTGCAGGAAGGGGTGATCATTTGAAACAATCCAAACTACTAACAAATCTTTGTTGCAGGTCCTTGGCAAGAGTTTTTTATTTTTAATGTGTGCCTTGTTTTCATAGACTAGCAAACACTTCAATTGGTGCACTAAAATTGAACCATTGTCTTTTGTCTCATGAGAAATAGGCTCTTTTTGTTTAATCTTTAAAGGGTCTGTCTCCTAGTGTGGTCATTAGGACTACTAGTGAGGAGAGAACGACCCAAGTGGTAGCAAAAGAAAAGCCATCTTCTTCCAAACCACTATAAATAACTGTATTCATGGTGAAAACTATGGATAACGTGTGTTGATTAGTTCATACCGACACTATGTCTCCCCATAAACCCGTTTGATCAAATTCATTTGATCATTTTTAGGACGTAACCCCTACCGGCTGGGAGGCTTTTGTATTTATAGAGTTGAAAGTACCGCATGTATGGCCACACGAGCGGATGCCCTTACTAGCACCTTTTTGTTTTAGAAGCCAAAAATCCTTCTAGTTGTTGGGGCAGGAGGTCGGACCTCTGGTAGCGGCCCACACACATACGGTTCTTAGTAGAGATACAAAGTTCGCCATGAGGATTTTTCATGGGGACTGATGCTTGGTTGCCCCAAGAAGTGAGTGCCGAGGGTGGAGCCAATGGGGTCAAGCATCTAAGTATCCACTCTGAATAGAGTAGCCTCGGGGGAAACTCCATGTGGGATCAACAACTATTTTCTTGGCCAGCCATAAGAATTGTGCTTGACTTATTTTGAACAATTAGACATTCAAGACCAAACATCAAACATTGTGTCTTCTGTGTCTTCAAGTGTATGCAAAACAATTTTACATCAAACAACACACTTGTCTTTGAGTCATTTGGGAGTCTAAACACTTGCAAACATTGAGTCTTCATCAACATTGTGTCCTCTTGTCACAAAAAACAGTCAAACATTCAGATTTGGTCAGAACAAAGCAACTTCACAGATTGGAAAAATTGCACAAAGTTTTTAGAAATGCGTCCGTGTCTGACAGAACCACGTCTGTATCTGGCAGAAACGCATCTGTGTCTTTTGCGCAACATTGCAACATCTCAAAAACGCGTCTGTGTCTGGCAGAACCACGTCTGTGTCATTTAAGCGCATCTATGTCTGACAGAATAGTGTTTGTGTCATTTAAGTGTGTCTGTGAAGTATACAGGCACGTCTATGTTCAGGATTGAAAACTTTCATAATTCAACAAACAAGAATAGTCAGTTTCATACTTATTGAGCTTCCTAGGCTATCTCTCTCAGGTTTTCATCTAGCATTCAACCAGTCCTTGGGTCTCACAAAGTCCATCATTGCTTTACACCTTGCATTACACTCACATTTGTCTAAACTTGAGTCAAAAGGTCACTTGCTTGTCCTCATCATACTTGGTCAACACACTACATACAACAACACTTTGCTAAGTGGTCCCTCATCAAGGTCTATCACCTTTTGGTCTCATTTGGTCTTACTTAGAGTCAAGGTCAACTTACCTCATCAAGAGAAACTATCATCTCTTTGGAAGCCACACCTACTCTACTACATACATACTTAGTCTTACACTTTGGACATTGTAAGTACTCCTTAGATTCATTTACATTCCATCCAAACTCTTGGTCTTCCATGCTCTTTCCATTTTCATCTAGTCTCACACATCTTGGTCAAAACCTAGTTCATGGTTGAAACCCGTTCAAAAAAATCTAGGAGAGAAGCTAAAGAGGCTCAAGAGTCCACAAACATGAGTTCTTATGAGTATGACAATGATATCTTTTTCAATTCTGATCATACTACATTACCTAACATGGATTCTTATAGAAACATTCCAAATATTGAGAACACGGACACTACAAACAACAATGGTACACACAATGACAATATGGACAACATTTCAGTACATTCAACAGAAGTGGAAGACACCATTATGGATCCCCGTTTCAATTGATTGGTTGAGGAAATAATGAGGAGAGATAGACAATATTTCTTACAAGTGATGGCACAAAGTGGAACCAAGACCCCTCATTATTTTGACATGTCTCAAATAATGGAAAATCAACCTTTGCAACAAACTCACTCCAACATGGATCAAAGGAGGCCTAATAGTGGAGGCAATAGAGGACCACATCTTGTGCCTGAATCACCATCATCTTTGTTTCAAAAACCAGAGGTCCCATACACACATGGTCAAGCATATGATACTCACCTTCGCAGACCATTATGGAAGTCTTATGCAGAAAAATATCCTCAATCACATACCAATGCTAAGGGTCAACCACCAAGGCAATTGGATATTCAAAGGCATGCTCAAAATTTGGACACAAGGAAACCCCGCATCAAATTTGGGGGAAACACACTAGAACAAACTCATGACATTCCTATAGAGTATGGTATACATGGACAAAGCAAATATTCCATTCCCCAACATGACTCTATACCAAGTGGTCTATATACACAACATCACTATATACCTCCCCCACATGAACATGTGTATGATCAATATCATCCGTATATGCAACATGCTACTCCTCCAATTGGTGCCTCAAGCATGGGGTATGGTCCAAGAAGTCGGTCTCCACCGAAGAACAATTTGGAGCAACAAATCAGGGACTTACAAAAGAAAATGGAGGACATAAATACACCAAAGCCAACATACACAATGAGAGACATATGTCCTTATCCATTTGACAAAAGCATTCCAATGCCTCCATTTCCTACACACTTTCTAACGCCTAAGTTTGATAAATACAGAGGCAAAGGGGATCCTAAGGCACATATAAGATAGTTTTTCACAACTTGCATTGAGGTAGCAGCAGAAGAGATATATTTGATGAGATTATTCCCACAAAGCTTAGGTGATCAAGCTATGGAATGGTTCTCCCAACTTCCACCTGGTATCAAGTCATGGGGTGACTTAGCTGAGGCATTTATCCAACATTTCTCATACAACATAGAGACAGACATATCAGTCACTACTTTGTGCAACACCAAGAAAAAAGATGGAGAGTCTTTTTCATCATTTCTACAAAGATGGAGGAATCTAGCTAGTAGATGCTCTTGTGAAATTCCACAAAAACAAATGGTAGAGATGTTCACACAAAATGTTAACAAAGACATTGGTTATGATCTAAGAAAAGCTTGTTTGTCCAACTTTAAGGACATCATTGAAAAAGGATTAGCAACAGAGAAGGTCCTAATTGAACAAGGAGTCATCAAAATATTCAAAGAAAACAAAGAGGACTTTAAAGGAAAAGATAAGCCAAGATTTTGGAATAAAAAAAAGAACACAGTCAATGACGGTGTTGTTGATGCCAATACGATATGACCAAAAATCATTTTTTTTGGATCAAGCTCTACAAACAATCAAGTGAATACTCAAACAACTTCAAATTCATGAAGGAAGTACACTCCATTGGGAGAACCACTTGAGTCAGTTTTCAAGAAACTAGTGGCAAACAAAGTAATCACTATTCTAGATTTTCCTCCATATGAACCAAAGGTCAAACCAAATTGGTGGAATGATGATGAATATTGTGAATTTCATAAGAGAAAGGGTCATAAGATGGGAAATTGTCATCGACTGAAGAACATCATACAAGATCTCATTGATAGAGGTGACATTGAGATTGAGGGACACTCATCCAATCAAGAACATGAGATGTTTAAGGAACCATTCCCAAAACATGACAAGGGCACTATAACTATACCAGAGCATCTTATAACTATGATTCAACTATCAATCACATCTCGATGGACAATTATGTCTCTACCATTATCATCAAGGACAAAACGCTTGAGAATTCTACCCAAAGACCCAAAATTATCCTAAAAGGCATTGGATCTTATTCCGAACCTACTTCTGAATGTCATGTTACAACCCGTCGAGGTAAATTCACTTTGCAAGGTGCTCCAGCTAAAAACATCACTTCCTCATCAACCAAGCCTGAGTATGACCTTATAGAACAGTTAGGGAAGACACCCATGCTCATCTCCATCCTTGAGCTATTATGCATATCCCCTGCACATAAGCTATTCTTGACAAAATCTTGAGAGACACTGTTGTCCCTACTGATCTAAACATGGACCAGTTTCAAGCCATGGTGGGATACCTTTCTGTTCCACACTCCCTTACATTCACAGAAGCCGATGATGCCTCTGTAAGTCAACCACATAATGCACCTTTACACATTGAAGCCTTCATACACAAACATCGAATAATATGAGTCCTGATAGATGGAGGAGTAGGTCTAAATATTTGTACATTGAGCACTATTAAACAATTGGGATATTCTGATAAAGCTGTGAATTCTACAAACAAAATTACCATCAAGGCATATGATGATGAAGAGCATTCATCCAAAGGCACAGTCACCTTACCTCTCAGAGTTGGGCCAATTCCAAAGGATGTGGTTTGTCAAGTCCTAGACCTAGATCTCACATACAATATATTACTAGGGCGTCCTTGGATTCATGAAATGAGGGCAGTCCCATCTACATACCACCAATGCATCAAATTTCCTCACAATGGAGTTGAGATAACAGTTAATGGAGATCCTAATCCATTCATATACTGCAATAGCTTGAGACCAAAAACTGAGACAATCATTCCAAGTAATAGGGAAGCCATTCCTTCTTCTGCATACATTGATCCTGAGTCATTAAAATCTTTGACATCAAAACAAGGTGAACTTAAAGGGAAATTCCAGGACAAGGGCATGGGTGAATACACTTTGAATCAAACCATGTACTTACAACAAGTCATGAGTTCACCAAAAGAATATGGAAGACCACATCCTAATAAGCAGGTATCTATCATTATACTCAAATGGGACCCTACTATCTTTCAAAGATGAGGTGAACTGGAAGAGGAAGACTTATAAAAAATGCTTTACAAAGACCTTGAAAATGATACACAAGATCACATCAGTATACCATGTGAAAAGTATGGCAAAGGGTTCAAGATCCTACAAAAATTTGGGTATGATGGCAAATGCCCTCTTGGATTAAGAAAGGAAGGCATCATTGAGCCTTTACAACTAGAATTGACATTCAAAAAGGAACGCTCGAAGGGACTTGGTTTTGTGACTTCCAAGGTCCCCACTCAAAGGACAGAAGAAGCATTACAAATCAAAGCTGCCAATATTCAACAAGAGAGTCACTATTCCACAGACTCCAATGAATGGGAATGGGGTTCAGACAAATCCTCCAGTGACTACAAACTCACCGAGACGTTCAGAGAGCCAGATGAACCCACAGAAGAAGAGGAATTTTATGAAAATTTCAAAGTTGGTCAAAAAACAACCCTGGAGGATCTCATACAGTCCTTGCCTCTAGGTTCTAGGTTGAGATCACATAGAATAAGAACACCTGTCCCAGAATGTGCTATTAGTAATGATAATTTGGATTCGTTCATGATCAAGACTGATGAGGAGAGTGCCAACGATGACCTTGATAACGACCTCGACATACCTGAATATAATTGCATCTTCACTCTTAGCCCTGCTAACTTCGAAGACATCAAAGGCCTTCCCCTTATTCACCACCAACATATTGACTGGGACTATGAAGGACCTGCACAGTTTGACACATTCCAAAATGATGAAGCTTTTATTGACTATCTTGGCATATGAGATGATCTTCCCCCTGGGGACCATAAGGCGGGATACACTATAGAACTCAATAGCATGGCATATTTTGGTGAGGGTGTCGGGCCTTCCAGTTGTAAAAATATAAAAATAAAAACAAACCAAGGGTATTATGGAGAAAACCACATTGTGGTGTTGTTTGACCCCAAAAAGGTAAAAAGAAAGGACGTATCTGAGGGCGAAAACCTCTCTGAGGCACCCGAAGATGGAAAGCTCAACATTCTCCTAGCATCATATGAGGAAAATTTATCCATGTTGGTAGAGGAGACTATCAAAACAAACATTGGCACAGAAGAGGTTCCACACAACATATTCCTGGCTCAATCTTTGATAGAGTCAGAAAGGTCAAAATTCATAAGTTTCTTCATAGAACAACAAATCAACTTTGCATGGTCATACGCTGATATGCCTGGATTGGATCTGGATTTGGTAATGCACCATTTGATAGTTAAACCGGGGGCAAAACCAGTGAAATAGAAATTAAGAAAGATGCATCCACAAGTCGCATTATTAGTCAATGTAGAGCTTGAGAAATTATTGGATGTCAGATTCATACACCCAATTGATTATCCTGAATGGATCTCCAACTTAGTGCCTGTCAGTAAACCAAATCGTAGTATCAGAATATGTACAGATTTCAAAGACATCAACAAAGCTTGTCCTAAGGATGATTTTCCATTACCAAATATTGACTTGATTGTTGATCTCACAGTAGGTCATGTGATGTTATCTTTGATGGATGGATTCTCTGGTTACAATCAAATAAAAATCACATCTGAGGATCAACACAAAACAACATTCACTTGTCCTTGGGGAACTTTCTGTTGGAATGTCATGCCCTTTGGGCTAAAAAATGTAGGCGCTACATATCAAAGGGCCATGACTACTATCTTTCATGATCTCATGCACGTAACTGTGGAAGATTATGTTGAGGACCTCTTGGGTAAATCAATAGACAGAGATACACATTTGGACATACTTTCAGTCATCTTTGATCGGTTGGAAAAGTATAAAGTAAGATTAAACCCCAAGAAATGTGTCTTTGGAGTAACCTCCGGGAAGCTCCTAGGATTTATTGTATCAAAAAGAGGAATCAAAGCCAATCTAGCAAAATTCAAGGCCATCCTAGAGATGCAACCACCAAGAAATATCAGTCAACTTCAATCTTTGCAAGGGAGACTCTAGTCCATACGAAGATTCATAACAAAACTTGCAGATAAGTTTAATCCTTCTCAGCACTTGCTACATAAAAACATCAAATTCAAATGGGATGATAACTGTCAACAGGATTTCCAGATACTCAAAGATTATCTTCTGAATCCACCAGTTTTGATGCCACCAGTTCCAGATCAACCTCTATTACTATACATATCAGCTACTTCAACAACACTGGGGGCACTCTTAGCACAACAAGTTGCTGAGGGCAAAGAAAAGGTAGTATACTATATCAGTCACACATTGGTGCGATATGAGCTAAACTACACACCAATTGAGCGTGCATGTCTCGTTGTGGTCTTTGCTTCATAGAAATTATGACATTACATGCTAACTCATAAAACTAAGTTGGTTGCAAGGATAAATCCATTGAAATACCTTCTCAATAAAGCAACACTTACTAGGCGACTAGCCAAATGGGTGATGATCCTGAGTGAATTCGACATCGAGTATGTGGACAGAAAAGAAATAAAAGGACAAGCTATTGTAGATCAGTTAACAGATGATCCCATGATAGATGATGTTCCTCTAATTTCAAAATTTCCAGATGAATCCATTTTAACAGTGTCGCATGTAAAGCCTTGGCAACTATACTTTGACGGCTCATACACATAGCATGGGGCAGGAGTTGGTATCCTCTTCATAACTCCTCAAGGGGATTCTATACCAAAATCATATAGATTATCATTTCCCTGCACTAATAACATAGTGGAATATGAGGCATTAACAACTAGATTAGGGATTGCAGTTCAGTGGAAGATCCAGGAACTTCGTGTTTTTGAGGACTCTCAACTCATGATTTGTCAGGAAACTGATGACTACCAAACAAAGGATGAGAAATTAATGCCTAAAAAAAGAATGGTGGATGACTTGAAACAACATTATATGAAATAAGACTTTGAGTAGATACCAAGAGAGAAGAATCAAGTCGTAGATGCCATGGCTACAATTGCTTCACTAATCGATCTACCTTCGAATGAGACCCGCTATGAGTTCTTGGTGGATAACCTTTTGGTTCCCTCATATGAAATCACTCCTACTGAGATGATATGTGTTGTTGGTCCTGAGTCCCAGTTATATGGTTCCATTTTCGCATACCTTCATGACAATATCCTACCTCTTGACCTATCCAATAACCAACGTCGCACTTTCATTCGCCAATCTTCTCGATACGTCATTTTAGTTGATATCCTATATCATCGAGGTCTAGATGGCACTCTTCTTAGATGTTTAAAAAGTGATGAATCTCAGATTGCGTTACGTGAAGTACATGAAGGGATATGTGGTCCACATTCTAGTGGTCCTACCTTAGCCAAGAAACTCATCAGGACTGGATATTACTGGCCCAATATGGAAAAAGATTCATATTAGTTTGTCAAGAAATGTAAACAGCGTCAACTTCATGGAGACCTCATTCATGCACCAGCACAAGAACTTCAACCAATTGCGACTCCTTGGCCCTTTTGTCAATGGGGACTCGATCTCATAGCCAAGATTCACCTTCCATCTTCCAATGGTCATAAATTCATAATCACTACCACAGAGTATTTCACAAAATGGATCAAAGCCGTTCCTCTCACACAAGTAACTGGAAAACAAATTTCCACATTCATTCTCAATTATATCATTTGTTGATACGGTATTCCTATTTCCATTATCACCGATAGCGGGCGTCCCTTCAAAAATCAGGATGTTCGTGAACTCTGTGATCGCTTCCATATTTCCCATCACTTCTCCACTCCATATTACCCCTAAGGTAATGGTCAAGCTGACGCGTCTAATAAAATAATCCTTAAAATCTTAAAAAAGACAGTTGACGACGCTGTCCGTAATTGGCATATCCAACTTAATCCCGCACTTTGGGCTTACCGCACAAGCATCTGCACACCTATAGGAGCTACACCCTATTCACTTATCTATGGAACTAAAGCTATCTTGCCTATTGAGGTCAAGTTACCCTCTTTACGAGTCTCTTTACAAAACATTATCGATGATGAAGACTACAGGGTCTCTCGCTTACAAGAACTTGAACTATTGGATGAACGAAGACAAACTGCTTTTAATCATCTCAAGGCTTATCAACAATGAATGAGTTGTAGCTACAATCATAAAGTCAAGCCTCACACATTTGAGGTAGGTGACTTGGTTCTCAGAGAAAATCCTAAAAATCAGCAAGATAGAGAGAAGAAGGGCAAGTTCGAACCAAACTGGCTTGGTCCTTACATCATCACAACAACATATGGATCTGGTGCATATCAACTCTCAACCATAGAGGGTGAACCTTTGGAGGATCCTATCAAAAACATGCACCTTTGTAGGTTTTACACATAGATCTTCAGCATATCCTAATTCAAAAATATCAAAAAAATAAAAATAAAAAAATAAAAAAATAAAAAAATAAAAATTGAAAAATAAAAAAAGTAAAGAAAAACATTTCGTCCAACGGTGAAAACCACTTCAGTGGCACCCTAGGCAAGTACCATGGTGAAAACTAGGTCACTGGCGCCATGTGTAGAGACATTGCTCCTCCCTCCTTTAGGATTCACTTCCATCCTTTCACTTTGCACACACTCACATCCTATCCATTCATAATAAACTTACCCATTCCCATCAGGGCTTGTTATTGATCTACCCAAGATTGGTTAGCCATTTCATAATAAACATTCCTTTTCACTCATTTCAATCCATAATAAATCAGCTCCTATTTGTGGCTAAGGGAAATCCTACGTCTAGTAATGGGTGTGGAACTAAGAACATCACATGTTTCGAGGAGTATAGTTTCTTCCAGTTTTCTTCAGTCTATCCATGCACAATCCACAATAAAGCAACATCTGCATCGCCAATCCGCAATAAAGTTTTGTCTTCTCCACAATAAAGTATTAGTTTCATGGATTTAGTCAGTTTCAGATGAGACACAGCAGCAACAATGGGCTTCAACAAATCAAATCTTTCAATAGATTCAAATAACATTATGGTTCAGTGCTATCTATCCTTTTTGTGAAAGTAAACATTGTGACCACAATCAAATAAGACTTATACAAGTGAAAAGAGACACTAAACTTGAGGACTACAGTGGATGTTGGTGTCGAGTCTTGGTTTTCTTTTGATTTTATCTTTTGGTGACATGTCTTTTATCTTTTCCAGGATGTCTCTGACTAGAGATTTTATCTCCAGGATGTCTTTGACTAGAAAGGCGAGGAAGGGGTATCATCACCTATTTTTCTTTTGCTATCTTTGGATTGTCTCTTAGTAATGTTATGACTTGTCCAAGGATATGAGGACACTGAGAGTCTAGTATGAACTGGGGCATTCCTTGTTTGCAACTATCTTATCTCCATGCAAACAGGTACAATGACTTTCTGGGTCGAACATATCCTCGATTGTCATAACCTACTTGCTATAATAAATCTCAATGATGATAACGCACAAGAAGCTCTTTCACTTTCATATCTTCTATCTTCCATCCCCATTTCTTGATTGACTTCCATCATCCTTCTTGAGTCCATGTAGCCTACTATCACATGACTGAGTATAATGACACACCAAAAACATTTGCATTTCATGTAGTTGCATCTGCATCATCACATATTAGCATTTCATACATATAGATAGCACAATTGCATCACATCCTACGCCAACACATGTTAGCACATTTTACATCATTATCATATTCATCTGCATTTCATACATTCACATTTGCATTGGCATAACATATTAAAAACATAAAAGAACAAAAATATTGCATTTTATTATGTACATATTTGCATCCATATCATAAGCCTCACATAGAAACATACATCATAAAACATCTCATCACATAGGTACACATGCATATAGCTGCCACAAAGATGAATCATCTCATATATATATAATCAAAAGTGTCATGATACAATGATGTCAAAATACATATGGCTACAAAATCACCCGAAGGTGTCTACATCATCATACAAAAATGGTACAAAACTGATACATAGGGAGCCCTCTATGACTATGATGAACTCCCTCCCTCGAAGCCACCTAGCCTTGATGGAGTCTGAGCCCTAGAAGGACCTACCCCAGGATCATCTCTCCTACCCCCTCTATTTGGTGGTGGTGGAGGACCCATAACCCCACCGTTGGACATCTGTCTCCTTTGGCTCCCTCCCATAGTCGTCACTGTCCATGATGGTCTGCAGAAGCTCCTCACCCGCTGCTCTGGTGGCACTGCCCCATAATATAGGTCTCACCAGTAACCTATCTCCTCCCCTACCCATAGAACATAGGCATATCCAGCCCCTATGTCCTTTGTCACCTGCCTCCCAACCCTCAGCGCTGTCTCAGCCTCAGTATAGCATTGGATAGCCTGATCCTTCTCATGCTCTGTCTCCCTCTCCAGGTCTTCGATCTCATCTGCCTATCCCTAGTAGATCTCCCTCAACTCAAGCAGCTCATCCTCCTCCTCCTCGAACCCCTATACCTCTTCCTGTGGCTCCCCCTGTACTGGTACTTGTACCTCTGCCTGTACCTGCCTTTGCTCCTGTCCCTGCACCTATCTAGGACCCTGTGCTGCTGGCACCTGTAATGGCAATCCACCGCGACCCCTCACCACCTAAGCCCGTCTCTCCTCTCCACCCTCTCTCTGTGGAGCCACCCTCCTCTCTCCAACTGCACCCCATATCCTCCGTTGGCCTCTCCCCCCACCATCTCCATCATCATCCTCATCCCCACCACCATCTCCATCTAGAGGCTCCCCTGGGTTTGTCAGTCGTGGAAAGGGATGCTCAACCCAATATGCCGTGTACTCTGCATCCATGCCTGCATCCTCAATCTCTGGCCACATGTCCCATGGCATTGGCACCATCTCTACCAGCTGCTTCATGGCCTGATCATATGACAACAATGGCCCAAAGTGTGCCTGATCCCTAACTATCTGAGCATACATCCCAAAACCCCATGGCATCCGTTGAATATGGCCAAACTACCTGCACACCCTATAAATCAGCTGTCTCTCCACTACATAGGGTGTTCACCCAATCAGATATCTGCTTCGAAAGGTATAAGGTAGATCCACTGCATCATCCTCCCACTGCTCGCACTCACGGTATGACCTCCATATCATGGTGTTGATCTCATCTATGACTCGACACCAATGCTCCAACCTGCCAATTTGTGGCTGTGAGGTAATCATATCATATAGATGCACAAAGTTACATCCATGATCCCTATCACTGAAATGTATCGGTCAGGTAATCGGTAGATGCTCATATGCCCACACCTGCAACAATGTAACTCCGTAGCCCAATCCTATGGATCCATGATACACAAACTGATGTAGCTCATAGTATAAGTGTGCTAGCACACATGGTCCCCAGGCATATCTGGTGTGTTGTGTAACCAGTGTCTCCAAGGTGCTCCCCTAGCCCACAGCCAACCCTCGTGTTTCCCTGTCTGGACATAGGAACCCACTGATCACACCTCCTAGCACTGCTAGTAGTGGCAGTCCTATCACTATCATGGTATCCCATGCCACGTGTCCAGCTCTCATCTCTAGTCTGGGATCCTGAAACACTCATCTCAGGGCCTCCCTATCTCCATCTCGATCATAGGGTATCAACTCCCCATCGATTGGTATCTGCAGTATCCTATACACATCCTCTAAGGTGACTGTCATCTCAGCCATAGGAAAATGAAACGTGCATATCTCTGAGTGCCATCTCTCAGCCAACACAGTCAGCAACCCCATGTTCGCCCAAAACTCAGGCAAATACAAGATGTATCTCAGACCCATAGCCTCAATAGTAGCTCAGTCCTTGAATGTCAGCTCTGGTCATAATCTATACGTCGACGGGAATCTCTGTCATGACTCTAGCATAGGCAAATACTCCTGCAGTCAAGCAAAGCAATCATGTCAGTCAAAGTGACACTCACTGTTCATCACAAAGTATTGCTTCTATCCTAGTGACACTCACTGTTCATCACAAAGTGTTTCTATCTATCCCAGTGACACTCACTATTCATCACAAAGTGTTACTTTTATCCTAGTGGTACTCCCTGTTCATCACAAAGTGCTGCTCACATTTGCACTCCCTGTTCATCACAAAGTGTTGTTCCTATTGGTACTCCCTGTTCATCACAAAGTACTATGTCTTGGTACTCACTGTTCATCACAAAGTTCCTTGATCTATCCTAGTCTTCCCTAGAGGACCTGCTTGAGTGTATCCTCTCAGCAGCTTACCCAATCGACAGCGTATGTTTATCACAGAACTGCCGATTTGACCTTGAAGACATAAACGTGCTTTTATGACATAAACATGCTTAAAGACTGCACAAACGCATCTACTCTGCACAGACGCGCCTGAAATACACAGACGTGCCTATGCTCTGCATAGACACACCTGTCCTACACAAACATGCCCACATTTCACAAATGCGCCTGCACAATGCAGACGCACTCCCATTTGACACAGACGCTTTTCCCAGCATAGATGCACTTGGCACAAACATAGACATGCTTGGCACAAACATAGACGCGCCTAGCCAACATAGACACACCTGGCACGAACGCAGACACGCCCACACATTTTTGACATTTTTGACATTATCCTAAAAGCACATTTATTTCACCACCTAGCATGCATTAATGACAACATTTATTGTGACAAAGTACAAGGAGGTTTTGAGGTACTCACCGGCTCTCCTGCATCTGTTGGCCTTTGATATCGATGAACACGATCGAATCTGTGAGCCAATGCCATCGCTGCTGACTGCTGCTGCTCTATTTTTGCTCTGCACTCTGATCTCTTGGATGTGTGGATGACAATGAGGATGTATTCCCCTCGTGGTCTATTTTATAGACTACCCTAACCCAGCCCTCGTCTCCCGAGTCAGTCTTCTTTATCCCATGACTCTGTCACTCTATCCTATCTGGTCAGTCCTTTCTAGCTTTTCTTTCTTATTGAGAGATTGTCTGTGATCTTTTTAGACATTTTCATCCAATCTCTCAAGGGGGCATATCATTCCCATCTTGGGGCAACATTATATCAGTTCATCTTATCTTCTTTGAAACAATGCGACAAGCTGCATTGTCTCAAAGAGGGGCAAAATGTAGACACCTAAAATTGTCATGTCTAATTAAATAAATATTTTATTTGTTTAATTATTTGAGCCTAATTCTTCTATTAATTAAATAAATCTTTATTTATTTAATTAATTCATTTATCCTCTTCTAGCCTTATTTCTCATTTAAATAAATACATTTATTTATTTAAATTATCCTTTTCCTAAATTAAATAAATATTTTATTTATTTAATTGATCCCACTTCTATTAATTAAATAAATCTTTATTTATTTAATTAATTCATTAGCCTTTTCTACCTATGACACATGTCATTCATCTCTTAATTCCTACACTACCTACCCCTTTCATTATTTTATTATTTTCTTTACCTACCCTCTAATCATAGCCGACCTCCTTTTACACCTCTCAATCTTATCCCTCCATTTCATATAGTGTCTTCTATATAAGGAGATGCTTCCTTCATTATCAAACCCTAACTCAATTACACACTTGACTACACTACGCTTTGCACCTTCATATGCGATTCTACTTGCAACCACATTTCCGTTCTTTGTTGAGCTCTTGTGCACATAAAATCTGAGAGCAAATATATCAAGCAAGATCAATGGAGATAGGAAGAATGAAGATTCAAACCCTATGAGACATGTGATGGTATAATCTTTGTGATTTCATTTGATTTGCATTGTCTTAGGTAATCTTCATATGTTATGGTGGATCTTTGTTGTTGTCAGGCTAGGGTTTTATGGTTGAATTCATTTAGTCTTTCAATATTGTTGTTATCCATTTTCACCATATACAGAATTAATACTCAAGATAAATTCTAGATCTCTTAACTTGTTTTGAAACTAAAGGATAATTTTTTTTAAAGTTTAAATACATTATATCAAATTAGGATGTATTCAAAGTTAATTCAAGTACATGTACATGTTTAAATGCATGTTTAATTTGTATGTATAAGGTACTGTATCTAATTCTAAATGCATCTAATTTGTAAGGACCACTAGTTAAAATAATTTAATTAAAAAATGTATATTTAAATTAGAATGTAATATGTACATTTGTAAAATTGATATAATATGGAATTAGGACAAATTTGTAATTAGGACATGTACATGTTGTCAACTATTTAACTATAGTATACATACCTAGAAGCTCACATACCATGTGAACTATTCAATACATGACCTATTAAGTTTAGTTTGTTCATTTCATACATACTCTTTTGTTTGAACATGTTCTTTTAAATTTTAATGCATATCTACTTGTATTTCTAGCATGTGCACGTGATATATATATATAATCCAGTCTAGTCCATCGAACATAAAGTACATATATAATCTAACATGTATGTACATGTGCACATGGAATATATAATCTAACACATGTACATGTGCATGAAATATATATAATCTCTATTCTAAACTTCATATCACGTGATGCAGTGGAAATATATATAATCTGATCAAACACAATGGAGATATAAAGTATAATCTAGTCTAAACTTCATTGTACATGCATGTGAAATATACAATCTAATCAAACATGTATAAATCTAATATAATCAAACATGTATAAATCTAATCTAATCAAACATGTATAAATCTAATATAATCAAACATGTATAATCTGATCAAACACAAACCAGGTATAAAGTATAATCTAATCAAACATGTATAAATCTAATATAATCAAACATGTATAATTTGATCAAACACAAACCAAGTATAAAGTATAATCTAGTCTAAACTCCATGTACGTGCATGAATATATATAATATAAAAGTCTATAAAAAGATAAATGTAAATGAGCTATAAAGTCTGGAGCAAATCAACAAGGATCATGTTGGCTACGCATTGAGCGACCATTTGAGGGGGAGTCTTGCAAAAGTAGAATTTATTTAAATATTAAATATAATATATCTATCTCTCTAGACGTGCATGTACATCAAATCCAAGTAGAGTTAAATAAAAATTTAAATATAAATTGTAACGTGCATGTATACATACATGTACATATATGTACCAAAAACCATAACTAACCTGTACACTAACAACATCTAAAGAATCTCTCCTATGCATACGCTCAGAGCTCAAGGAAGGAGTGACATGAGCTAACTGTCAATTTAAGGATTAGTCCATGATCAATTTAAATGATCTACAAATTAAAACTTAGAACTCTAGATTATTTATTAAACATGATCTATATATATATAGATTTATCCTACAAATTTGCAACATGTATACATATCTTCTAAAAATTTAAATGCACATGTACATGTACATACCTGTGTATCACCTTGAGTAGGCTATATAGTTTGGTCCTATCCCGTGATCATATCAACAACATCACTCATGCCTGCATATCTCTCTCTAGCTGTACGTATCACTGAGGAGTGCAAGGGGCTAACTAGATGAGTGGGCATCATGGATGAAGTGTCTGACTATAGTAGCATGTCCACAAATCCAGTATGGCTCAAATCTCTCAACTGATCCTCAAATGAGTCCAAACCCTCATCTGTGATATGGACCTGATCAGCTCATAGCTCCTCCTCTACAGCAACAGAGTGATCTGTAGGTGGGTCAGTTCCTAGAGCATGCATAGAGTGATGAGAATGTTGTGATTGCCTCGGGGTATGCATTGATGCCATTGTAGCCTGACCATCTCTGAGAATTTCCTCTCTAACATCAGCCAATGGTATCCCAAGTCGAGATTAAATAAAAGTATAAGCATGTAGTAGGTCCTCGGCTAAATACTATGACATCTGTACATGTCTACTACCTTTGACTATAGCTGCTACCTCATCTGGGGAGGGGATGCCAACAGAAATATACCGATCATCTGAATCTAAAGCCCCCCCATGACTAGAAGATGCATGATCTGTGGATGATCGCGAACATGGTCGACTCATCATATATCTGCCCACCCTATCAGAAGATATGGTGGCTGGTGTTGATGCAATCTATCCAATCCTATCAATTGCTTCTCTTTGAGAAGTAATCACAATGTGATCCACTATGGGTTCCATGGCTGGGACTACTGCAAGAAATCTCTGGCCAACAAGGTCACTGTGTCTAGGTGGAGCTCTGCATCTCTATCAGCAATCCTGCCCCTCCCCTGTCCATAATATCTTGGATTATCAAGGTAGTTTGGTTTCATCTGACAATGAACCTCAGCATATACCTGCTGTGCAAAGTATAATGGTATCTGGTCATTATTAGGATAATGACCATGGGCAGCTAATAAGCGTGGGTAAATCAGTGATGCAACCTGTGGGTCGATACATCCGGTAACCTGATATCCCCTCACCTTACTCTTCTCCTGATATTGTGGAAAGCATCTTTCCTTAATGGTCTCCTTCAAGACCACCCCCACCACATCAGCAAAAGAATGAGGACCCCTCACCTCACTCCTCAATTGTCTATATATATCCTCTATAACCTCAGGTGAGAATGAGGTATGAGAAACTAAGTGGTCCCTCAATGTAGGCAAACTATCAAAAATGGACGTGCATGTACTCTTGTACACACCATCAATACGAGGGTCATCTAATATGGCCCGCAACCTATGCAACTCTCGATCACTGTACTGAAAAATAGTAGCAATGTCAGGCAAGGGGGATCCTGTTGTGGAGGATCAACATCATCAATATGTGGCTCCTGATGTGGAGCCTGAATAGGTGGATCCTGATCAGGAGCCTGGGAAGGTATATCCTGGGATGCCATCTATCTAGGTACATGTCATATAGTTAAAATAAATATGTAAGCAGAGAGAGAGAGAGATCATTTTCATGAGAGAGAGAGATTATACATATTAATCTTCATGAGAGAGAGAGATCATTTTCATTTTCAAAAAATACATGTAAAAATTTCAAATATTTCAGTGAGAGAGAGAGATATATTTGAGAGAGATAGAGAGATCTAACATGTGTATATTTAAATCTTTGACATACATAAAAAATTCAAGAACATGATATATAACATTTGGGTCTGGATATGATTATATTTGGGCCCATATGATTATAAAAGTATTAAATCTACAATATGTGATCTTAATGGGAATTTCATACGACCCCTTAAGACACTATGTGATGGACTAAGGGGTATGTCATTCACACTAGGATTTTATAAGAGGTCATATGCAGTTCTAATGGGTTAGGACCACATATGACCCCTTAGGACACTATATGATCCTAAGGGGAATGTCATATGTACAGTAGGATGTTATAAGGGGTCATATGTGACCTACTAAGGGGTCATGCATGTGTCAATGCATGTGTGACCCCTTAGGACCACATACGACCCCTTAAGACACTATGTGATGAACTAAGGGGTATGTCGTTCACACTAGGATTTTATAAGGGGTCATATGTGGTTCTGATGGGTCAGGACCACATATGACCCCTTAGGACACTATATGATCCTAAGGGGAATGTCATATGTATAGTAGGATGTTATAAGTGATAGTTCTGATACTTAATATAAGTATAGAACCAATAGCCAACAAGATGAGAGGGGGGTGAATCATACAAACTTAATCATCAATGAAAACATCAGATTCAACCTCGGTAACATATATCAGTCATATAATAAAACTGTCAAACATGCAAACTCAAAAGCATATGAACAATATAAACCTCATAACACTAGATTTAATGTGGAAACCCGAATAGGGAAAAACCACTGTGGGATTTCAGACCCACTAAGAAATATACTCTTCTAGAGTATGCTCGGTTAAAAGCCAATCCTATTAAAGATTACAAAACACATTGCTAGATGTGCCTAGGTTAAGGGATTTCCCTCAGATCTGTTAGGATCTTCACTTTGTTAGAAGTGACCTTGTCAAAGGATTTCAAACACTCATTTAGAATGTCACCTTGTTAGAGGATTTACATATAAGACTGTAAGTCCACTCGGTTAAGAGATTTTCTGTCACTTTCACAAACTAATAGTAATACAATATATCTGCAACTTCACATCTAAAATGCTAAAGCAGATTCTTATTTGTTCAATAAAATCTAGACATAGAACTAATCTTGTCTATCTGTTGGGCAACAATACTCTGTTATTCTAACAGGTCTTCAAGCTTTTGTGCTTGGTGATTACTATGTAGCATCCCTATGCATACACTTACCCGCATACATTGTTTATCAAAAGTTCCTTATTTATAAACAATCATCTAACCGCTTAATCTTCTTGATCACATTTCCCATGATCAATCATAGCCATCAGATCTTCAATCTTGTCTAGGTTCATCATATCTTATGATCTGAAAAATGTTTTACCCTGCCTTGGAACTTGCACAATCATCTTGGAACTTATGTTAGGGTAATGCGGTTCAATCTGAGCTATAGATCTTCTTGCCGACTTTCCATTGCCTTTGATTCGTTAACAAACTTTTTCTATGGCTTGCCAATCATTGATCCGCTCCAGCTCATCAACATCTTTCATTAAATATCACATGTAAACATTTAATGCATTCTGTTATAGCTCGGTTACAACTCGGTGAATACTAAACTTTACTCGGTAGACATTCTGTCTTCATTAACCGACTGCGATAACCTTAGGGTTTACTGACTAGGTTCCTTAGGGTTTACCGACTAGGTTCTTTGCTTGATAACATAGTATAGTATTACCCTTTACATTTTACAACATATGTATGATGTTAGAACAATCTAAAACATCAAGATCTCATCATTGTTTGACTCGGTAGAGTTGCCCATTGAATAACTTATCCCTTTATTCATCATATTCTTTCCTGTGTCTTTACCGACTTCTTTATAATCTTCATATCATATTTCTTAAGATATGGCAACATCAATACTGAATTAGAAAATCAATTTCTTAACATCAATCACAAAATAATAATATCAAGATAGTAAAACATCTTTAATCAGTTATGTCCATAATCATCAACAACCTTCTCAATATCCTTGTTATATTGCCAACAATCTCCCCCTTTGGCATTGATGGCAAAACCAATTGATTTGACCGTTAAGAATTCGGATTGTTGTGATTCTAAAATGTTGAAATGCTCTCCCCCATACATTAGACTTCTCTTCTAGTTTCAATTTGTTGTCATCTCTTAGTCTTCTCCCCCTGGGTAGGTCTTCTCCTTCTTGGTTTTCTTCCTTGGTCTTCTCCCTAGTCTTCTCCTTGGTCTTCTCCCCCTTTGACAACAATGCCAAAAAGAATAGAACTAAAACATAATTTCTTTTCTGTAAGAAGTTATTTCATGCTGTTGTATATCAATTGAGTCTCGGTCAAAGCATTTGTTTACAATTCCTGTTCCCTATATTATTTCTTGTATTATCCCAATATTATTCCAGTACACTTTCAGAAAAACATTCTAAAGTGCATCACTCCAGCATCAGCTCCCTAAAAGATATTCAATAGATTCATCGAAGTGATGCTTTCACTGATCTTGGTCAATGAGTAAAAGATAGGGGTAGGACCCCTAACTTACTTCTGAGATATTCAAAAGTGTCCTTTGGTAGTGGCTTGGTGAAGATATCAGCTATTTGTTCCTTTGTGTTAACATATTCCAACACCACTTTCTTCTCTTGAGCTTCTTCTCTAAGATAATGATACTTGATAGATATGTACTTTGTTTTAGAGTGCATAACAGGGTTCTTTGAAATATTAATGGCACTAGTATTGTCACAGAATATAGTTACTGGCTCGGTAAATTTCTCATTTATACCTTCCAACAATTGTTTGATCCATGCAATGTTGGTACAATTCAGTGCTGCAGCAACATATTCAGCTTCGGCTGTTGATTGAGAAACACATCCTTGTTTCTTGCTAAGCCAACTCACTAGTCTTTCTCCTAAGAAGAAAGCTCCTCCACTTGTGCTTTTTCTAACATCAATGTTGCCTGCCCAATCAACATCAGTATAAACTTTTAAATCAAAATTATTTCCTTTCTGATATGCTAAGCCATAATCTTCAATGCCTTTCAAGTATCTGAAAATTCTTTTGATTTTTGTCATGTGTATTTCTTTAGGATCTGCAGAGAATCTTGCAACAATACCTACTGCATGTGCTATATCTGGCCTGCTGTGAACAACATATTGTAATTTTCCAATCATGGATCGGTAGAGTGTCTCATCAACAGATGCAGATTCATCATTATTTGATAGTTTGCAGTTTGTAGTCATAGGAGTACTTACTAGCTTTGAATCCTCCATTCCAAATTTCTTCAAGATTTCCTTTATGTATTTGGATTGAGTAATGAAAATTTCATTTTTCATTTGCAGTATCTGTAAGCCTATAAAATACTTTATCTCATCGATTAATGACATCTCAAATTCTTTGCTCATTTCATTACCAAGTTCTTGCATAAAGAGTCATTTCCACTAAATATAATATCATCAACAAATATGGCTGAGATTAGTATTCCATTTTCATCATTCTTCATGTACATGTTGCTGTTCTCACTTGTCCTTATAAAACCAATCTTAATCAAATAAGAGTGCAATATTTCATACCATGCTCTAGGTGCTTGTTTCAGACCATATAAAGATTTGTTCAATTTACATGCCTGATCTTTATTATTGTCTTCAACAAATCCTTCAGGCTGTTCAATGAAAACTTCTTCTTCTAATACTCCATTCAGAAATGCAAATTTTACATCCATTTGATATACCTTGAAGTTTTTGTAAGCAGCATATGCCAACAATGTTCTAACTCCTTCAAGTCTAGCAACAGGCGCAAAAGTCTCACCATAATCAATTCCTTCTTCTTGGGCATAACCTTTGCAAACCAATCTTGCTTTGTTCCGGATGACCTCACCTTTCTCATTTAGCTTGTTTCTGAAGATCCATTTTGTACTGATTACATTTTTGTCCTTCGGTCTTGGGACCAGTGTCCATGTGTCATTCTTCTTGATTTGATCAATCTCTTTAGTAATAACATTTATCCAATCTTCACTATTGAATGCCTCTTTCACTATTCTCGGTTCAAATTCAGATATCAAACATGTGTTCTGTCTTAGTTTGTTCCTTGTCATCACTGGATCATCCTTATCTCCTATAATCTGACTTGGTGCATGGTGTCTTCTGACATATTTAGCTAATACAAGCTCGGTAGGCTCTGTATGATACTCTTCATCACTCGGTAACTGGATATCTTCCTCATTTCCTTCAATAGTTATCTCGGCAGGACTTCTCGGTTGCACATAGACAAATTCATCATAGTCTTCTGGTTCTTTGGAATTCCTGTCATCAGTTCTTTCTACAAATTCATCAAGTTTCACATTTGCACTTTCTATTATTTTGTTAGATGATTTGATCAGACATTTAAATGCTTTGCTTCTAGAAGAATATCCTAGAAATGTTCCTTCTTCACTTTTCTGATCAAACTTGCCATTTCTATCATCTTTATGAACATAACATTTGGTTCCAAAGATCTTAAAATAACTTACACTAGGTTTCTTGCCATACTAGATTTCATAAGGTGTCTTCAAAGTACCTTTCTTCAATTGAACTCGGTTCAAGGTGTAAAAAGATGTTCTTAATGCTTCTCTCCAAAATGTTTGTGGAACCTTCTTCTCAATCATCAGTGTTCTAGCACAATCCACAATAGATCTATTTCTTCTTTCAGCTATTCCATTCTACTGTGGAGTCCTCAGTGTAGAGACTTGTCTTTTAATACCATGATCATTACAAAATAGGTTGAAATCATCAGATGTGAACTCTCCTCCTCTATCTGATCTAAGACATTTCAGTTGTCTTCCTATTTCATTTTCAACTCTAGCCTTGTACCACTTAAACATTTGAAAAGCTTATGATTTTTCGTTTAAAAACATTACTGACATCATCCTTGAATAATCATCCACAAATAATATGAAATACTTATCACCATAATAACTTTGAAATTTCATAGGACCACAAAGATCAGTGTGCACAAGATCTAAAATTCCCTTAGAAGTGTAGGACTTACTTGTAAAGCTGGATCTTGTCATCTTACCCATTTGGCATCCTCGGCACATAGCATTCTCAGGTTTTTCAAGACTTGATAGACCTCTTACTCTATGTTTCTTACTTATTTTGATCAGATTATCAAAATTAACATGACAAAACCTTTTATGCCATAACCAGTTGTTATCAATCTTTTCATTCAAACACTTGTTGTGAGTAGAGTCAAGGTGAAATGTATTACCTTTTGTTTGTGTCCCGGTAGCGGCTAACTTTCTATTTTTGTCATGAACTTTGACAATTCCTTTCTGAAATTCTATTCGGTAACCTGTGTTGTTTAGCTATGCTACACTCAACAAATTGTATTTCAAACCTTCAACCCAATAAACTTCATTGCATCTTGCTTTATCAAGAAGTGTTATGGATCCTTTACCTCTTACTGGACATGGTGCATCATTACCAAATCTAACATAGCCTCCATCATAATCTTCTAACATAACAAACTTGTGTTTATCTCTTGTCATGTGATGTGAGCATCCACTATCTATAGTCCAAGAATCATTAGTGTTTATGTGACATATTAGGGCTTTTTCTTCATACCTTTCTTCATCTGATCCATCCTTGATAGCCACATAAACAACTTCCTCTGTATCAGTCTCATCTGATTTATCATCTTTAGATTCCTCATTAGCAATTAAGCAGGTCTTTCTATCTCTTCTTCTGAAGTCTCGGTGACCTCTGTAATGATTATCTTTCTGTCTGTCATCTCGGTAATCTCTCTTTTCAGTGAAATCTTTGTCAGGACAATTAGAAGCCATATGTCCAATCTTATCACAATTGAAACATTTCAAAGGATAGTTTTCCTTTATATTTACCTTTGCCTCTTGGTAACCTTTTGGCCAATAGTGCTTCAAATTCTTCTTGCTTTTTGATTTCTTCATACAATTTATGTACCTCCTCCATGTTCTTCTGAAATCTTTCACTTGCTCCACTATGATCTCCTTCAGAGTACTTATACTTTCTTTCATTGTAATCATTAGATTCATTCAGATGAAAAGAACTAAATGCAGATTCAACTTTATTTACCGATGACCCACTGTTATCAAAATTACTTAACTCTAATGCATGTAGCTTACCAATAGTAGCATCCAAGGAAACTGGCATATTAGGTACAGACCTCAATTCATTGATTGCAGAGACTCAGATTGCATAGGCAGGTAGAAGGGTTCTTAACAACTTACTTGTCATGTCCTTTTCTTCAATAGTTCCTCCTGCTCCCTTGATTTGATTTACAATCTCCTTTAGTCTTGTACTATACTGGGTTATGTTCTCACCTTCATTCATCCTCATAGATTTAAGTTTTCCTCTTAGACTATCAACTTTTTCTCTTTGAACATGTTCATCTCCTCCATATATAGATATGAGCTTAGTCCACATTGCCTTTGCATCATTCCAACCTTCTAGATCATTAAACTCAGAATCGGTCAATCCAGATGTTATTTCAATCATTGCTTGAATGTGTTCTTGCTTTGCCTTTATCTCTTCCATAGTCAATGGATAGGTGCTTGGTGTAACAAAATCATTCTCTAGATAATATAAAGCATATTCTCCAACTCTTGATAGATGTAGCTTCATCCTTTTTTGCCATGTAGAGAAACTTGACTTATTCAACTTAGGTGCATCCCTCTTATACATCTTGGATCTTTAACTCAAGTGCCTTTAAACTTTCCTTTCGGAGTCCGATGCTCTGAAACCAATTGATAGTTCTGATACTTAATATAAGTACAGATCCAATAGCCAACAAGATGAGAGGGGGGGGTGAATCATACAAACTTAATCATCAATGAAAACATCAGATTCACCTCGGTAACATATATCAGTCATATAATAAAACTGTCAAACATGCAAACTCAAAAGCATATGAACAATATAAACCTCATAACACCAGATTTAACATGGAAACCCAAATAGGGAAAAACCACTGTGGGATTTCGGACCCACTAAGAAATATACTCTTCTAGAGTATGCTCGGTTAAAAGCCAATCCTGTTAAAGATTACAAAACACATTGCTAGATGTGACCCGGTTAAGGGATTTCCCTCAGATTTGTTAGGATCTTCACTTTGTTAGAAGTGACCTTGTCAAAGGATTTCAAACACTAATTTAGAATGTCACCTTGTTAGAGGATTTACATATAAGACTGTTAAGTCCACTCGGTTAAGAGATTTCCTATCACTTTCACAAACTAACAGTAATACAATCTATCTGCAACTTCACATCTAAAATGCTAAAGTAGATTCTTATTTGTTCAATACAATCTAGACATAGAACTAATCTTGTCTACCTGCTGGGCATCAATACTCTATTATTCTAATAGGTCTTCAAGCTTCTGTGCTCGGTGATTACTATGTAGCATCCCTATGCATACACTTGCCCGCATACATTGTTTATCAACAGTTCCTTATTTATAAACAATCATCTAACCGCTTAATCTCCTTGATCACATTTCCCATGATCAATCATAGCCATCAGATCTTCAATCTTGTCAAGGTTCATTGTATCTTATGATCTGAAAAATGTTTTACCCCACCTCGAAACTTGCACAATAATCTTGGAACTTGTGTTAGGGTAATGCGGTTCAATCTGAGCTATAGATCTTCTTGTTGACTTTCCATTGCCTTAGATTCATTAACAAATTTTTTCTACGGCTTGCCAATCATTGATCTGCTCCATCTCATCAGCATCTTTCATTAAATATCACATGTAAACATTTAATGCATTTTGTTATAGCTCGGTTACAACTTAGTGAATACTAAACTTTACTTGGTAGACATTCTGTCTTCATTAACCAACTGCGATAACCTTAGGGTTTACTGACTAGGTTTCTTAGGGTTTACCGACTAGGTTCTTTGATTGATAACATAGTATAGTATTACCCTTTACATTTTACAACATATGTATGATGTTAGAATGATCTAAAACATCAAGATCTCATCATTGTCTAACTCGGTAGAGTTGCCCATTGAATAACTTATCCCTTTATTCATCATATTCTTTCCTGTGTCTTTACCGACTTCTTTATGATCTTCATATCATATTTCTTAAGATATGGCAACATCATACTGAATTAGAAAATCAATTTCTTGACATCAATGACAAAATAATAGTATCAAGACAGTAAAACATCTTTAATCAGTTATGTCCATAATCATCAACAACCTTCTCAATATCCTTGTTATATTGCCAACAATAAGGGGTCACGCATGTGTTATAACACATGCGTGACCCCTCAAGACCACATATGACCCCTTAGGACACATAGGAAATGTCATATGTATAGTAGGAATGTCATATGTATAGTAGGATGTTATAAGGGGTCCTATGTGACATACTAAGGGGTCACGCATGTGTTAATGCATGCATGACCCCTTAGGACCACATACAACCCCTTAAGACACTATGTGATGGACTAAGGGGTATGTCATTCACACTAAGATTTTATAAAGGGTCATATGTGGTTCTAATGGGTCACACATGTGTTAAGACACTATTTGATGGACTAAGGGGTATGTCGTTCACACTACAATTTTATAAGGGGTCATATGCGGTTCTAAGGGGTCACGCATGTGTTGTAACACATGTGTGACCCCTTAGGACCACGTATGACCCCTTAGGACACTGTGTGATCCTAAAGGGAATGCCATATGTACACTAGTATGTTATATGTGATCCTCTATGACCTCCTAAGCGAACATATAGTGTCATCAGGGCATATGTGGTCTTAAGGGGTCATGTTGTGCATGTAATAGGATGTGAAAATGGGTCACATTGTAGAGGATTTATTTTGTCTAATTTGTTTAAATTTGTTATCTAAATTTTCTAATGTTTATTTAAATTAAAATTTATTAATTTTTCTAACATTTAATTTATTATATTTACGTTTGCGACATTTTTCTAATTTTCTTTTTTGGCTAATGTTTTTCTAAGTTCTGATTTACTCCCTTAGTTTTCTATGTTTTTCATAACAATTTTTTAAAATGTTGAAAAAAATATACATATATACAATTATGTAATTTTAAAAACAAATTGACACATTTTAGTCAAAACATTAAATTATCAAACATTTTTCTAAAATAATGAAAAACAATAAATTATCAAACATTTTTCTAAAATAATGAAAAACAATAAATTATCAAACATTTTTCTAAAATGTTGAAAAACAATAACTATATACAATTATTTAATTAAAAAAATAAATTAATAAACAAATTATTTATTAATTTAATAAAAAAAAGACATTATTAAACCAAACAAAGGGTTATTTTGTGCACCTACTAATATAATAAAGGTCGAAAACTAAAATATGAAATACGCTAGTTGTTGTAGACAAAGCTCAGTGACGTGATGTTGACGACTGGTTCGATCGAACCCCCACCAGACAGAAAAAGACAACTTTGATGATGACCCTTTAACTGTCACTTTTGCTATTTATCAAGGTTTTAAAAAACCCTAACTGAAAAAGGGTTCGAGTGAAGGGGGGTTCGCTCGAACCCATTAAAATGGTAATATTTTAATGGGTTCACTCAAACCCAAAAGTCACCCACGGTTCAAGAAAACCCAGGTCCGCAACGCAGTTCGCTTGAACTCCCAGGGATAGTTCAAGCGAGGACCCCTATTTCGCTTGAACACCTAGAAAATCAAACTTCCCACTTTTGCCAAATTCCTTCGTTGGCAAAAGTGGGAACCAACTTTGTGAATTCACCCAATAGAAATATCAAAGAGAGAGGCTACCTTTAATACTACCAAAAAGGGTAAGGAAGAAGCTGCTTGTGAAGAAGTTGAAGAAGACTCAAATACTATTATAGATAACTTTGTGAGAAAACTCAAAAAGGGATCAGACAAGTACAAAGGTAAGCTGCCTTTTAATTGCTTTAACTATGGTAAAATAGGACATTTTTCTTCCAAGTGTCCCTATGGTGAGAAAGATGCAGATGAGAAACAAAACCATAGACCTTTTGGTAAAGAAAAGATGAAGAAATCCTACAAACCAAAGAGAAAAAGTTTTAGGAAAAAGACTAGTCTTTACACCTTTGAAGATGATGCCACAGATGAAGAGTTTGTCTCTGATGATGATTGTAGCAAAGAAGAAAGAGAGATTAGTCTCTTTATAGAACAAAGAGTACTAAATGATGTTCAAGCTGGTAGTGATGAAGAGGAAGAAGTGGAAGTCATAGTTGAGCTAGAAGGTGAACTTATATGTGCTCTAGAAGAACTAATAAAAGTAAGAAAAGATTTTAAGAAGTTCAAGTATGCTGCTACCAAAGAACAAGAGCTATTAAACAAATCTCTTGAGGAGTCAAAGACAATAATTGCTAACTTGAGAATCCAGTTGGAAGAATAAAAAAGAATGTGTGAAGTGACAAAACCAGATTTAGAAGCCAATGAGAAAGAATATCAAAAGTTAGAGGAAGAGATTGTGAGTCTCAGAAAAGAATTTGGAATATGCAAAGATGAACTCAAAGTGAGAATCAAGTATGAGGGGAGCACTGATGCACTAGACAAAATGTTGAACAAGAAAAAGAACTCAAAAGATGCAAAAGGCATTGGATTTGATGTTGGTCAATTTGCTTCCAGTAAAGATTCATCAAATAACGAAATAGACTTTGTCTCTTCAAGTAAGAATGGACGTGAACAGACCTTCACTGTCAGCAAGCTCACTGAAAAGAAAACATATGCTGCTGCTACAAGAAATCAGTCAAGGAACTTGCATGCTGATCCTAAAGGAAAAGATAAGATTGATGATGGAGGCTTCACCAAGGTCAAGGACACAAGAAGAAAGAACTCAAGAAGACCTAACTATGCTTCTCCAAGGAAACAAATGAGAAACAACTTCAACAATGAGTGGTATGTACCTCAATTCCATGGCTACTACTATAAATATAATACTTATGGTCATAGAATTGCCAATTGTAAGCTTATGCATAGGTCTTGTCCTAGTTTTGAAAGTAGAAATCAATTGGCTACTCTTAGGAATATGAATGCTATTTGGTATCATTGTAATGAGTATGGTCATTGGAGTTAAAAATGTAGGAGAATTGTATCTCAGTCCTACAATAGTTTTTCAAATTTATCATTCAATGTAAATGTAAAATACTATCATAGTCAAAACTTAGGCCACATTGAAAAACATTGTAGGCTTAGGACAGCTAAGCATAAGAAGACAATGTCAACATCTGAACCTAATGCAAAATCAAAATAGAATGGGACAATAGAAAAGAAGAAAGAAACCAAACAAGTTTGGACAGAAAAGGATAAAGATAAGATTGAGTCAAGTTTGATTGTTCAAACTACCCTACATACTGAAAGGAAAAAATTGTGGGTAGTTAATAGTGGGTGTTCCTGTTGGTTCCCAAAACAAAAGATTGAAAATCAAAGGGACTTGCCAAATCCCTAATTAATCCAATCAACCTTGGCCAATGAATAGGAATGGTCAAAGACCAAATTCCTTTGCACTTTAGGCTCCACTAGACCTAGGTGGGTACACCACAATCTCCAAAGCATAAATAGATTTCTTTATAGTGAATTTAAATTATCGAATCTAGTTGTTTACAAGAATGGCAAACAATTTCCTGCAACTATACTTTATGATATTCTTTTAACTTGTTTTAATTTGAAAATTTGAATATAATTGAATATGAATAAAAGCTATACAGAATGTTGTTGGAACTTAGAGTAATAATGAGAAAAAGAGGCAAGTAAAAACTAGTAATGGATTTCTCTAGTGAGGACTTTGTGCACACTTAATCTACTCACAGGAAACCAATAACAAACCAGTGCCTTATCTGACAATTTGCATGCCACTTGATGGATAGATACTTGTAATCTTTAGAGACAGTGTGAAGAAACAAACTATCACTGAAATGTCTTCAATGTGTTCTATAAGAACAAAAAAAAACAATTATGCTATCTCTATACCAACAGGGGATGAAACATTGCAACAAACCTTATTTAGATTTATCCAAGAATTTTTAAATCATCAACATAATATGACATAGAATGATTTGAAGATGAAAATAGCGAATCTTGTATATTAATTTCTTAGAATTATTGGTGTACAAAAAATGCAAACTCGCAAATACTTCATGGTACACTTGCTTGCACAAAATGGATTTTCATTTGTACAGACCAGCCTTACACAACACTATTGGTTCCAACAGACAATCTGAAAGTAATAATTTTTCTTGCTTTGCCCTCCGAGAATACCAAATGAGTCATTGTATATAGACGACTCAAAAGATATGAATGAAAGGACACAACCTTTCATTAACACAAACTAAAACTTACAAAAAACTAATTGACTCCCTAATTGCTAAAAACATAACAAATTATAATAACACAAACTAATTCTTTCCGTCCAACTGTTGACCACATTCTTGGATATGTCGTCGATATCCCTCATCCTTATATGTGCAGGCATTGAAGATAATATCTCTGACTATGATCTCTGTTGTAACAAAACTTTCCACCTATTCCCCTGTTTCATTCATGTCCAATGCATCTGCACGGGCAACGCTAAGGGCTGAACTGAGTAGAGATCTGCACTTGGTAATCCATAGGTGTTTGTCCTTCATGACCCCTATATCATTGACCACGCTTGGAAATTCATGATTAATGATCCCTTTACACTCATCATACTCAATATTTAAATCTGCTATGAATCCTTGATGAGTGTCAATTAGTTTGTTGACCTTATTGATTCTTTTGTTACTCAGTGTCTGATCCTATAGGAGCATGTTTAACCTATCAAGGATCCTCTAGTACGACACTGTGTTATCCTTATTTTCTAGTAGATAATCCATAATTCTTCCAATATCTTCTCCATATTTTCAAATCGTTTAGTCAATAAGACACATGTTGTGTATGTCCTTATACTCTGCATCCTTTCCTTCAATTTTTTGTTTTCCTTGTCCAATTCTTCACACTTCTTTTTCAATTTGGATTCATCCACTATCTGGGTTATAGGTTGTCCACTACTTCTCAAGAGTTACTTATATAATGATTTATACTTTCCTACCTCTTTCACCAATATTTTCGTCTGTGCTTTATTTAGTTTCAAAATGTCAACTCCCATATCTATTGTGACCATGGGATCAACCTCACCGACCTTTAACTTCATTATGTGTCCAAAAGCTTTGCCCACATCTATGATTTTTGGCCTTTTATTTGGGGGATACAAAGCCCATAGAAGCATGGCCTCATCATCTGGATCATACCTTGATCCAATAAAAATATCATCCACACCTTAGATATCTAATTTGAAATCCATCTTGTCTGAATGGAATAAATTGTAAAAAATGAAAGATGCACTAAGATCCCAAGCTAGAAAAAGAATTATTCCTACTTCTATTAGGAGTTTCCTTCCCCTCTAAGGGGTCATGCCTTCCAACTCTGGATTTATGTCTGCCTTTAGTTTTCAAAGCATCTTTGCCTCATTCTCTGGTGTTACATCAGGCATGGCCTCTCTTAGCTTCTTCCCTTTGAAATGATATAAGAATGATTTGAATTCCTTTGATCTAATGAACTCGTCATCAGATACAAAAGAAGTATGCTCCTATAACCTAATATCTACGTCCACATTTAGTATTTCAATGATTAGGTTGTGCGCTTCAGGCTCTTTCTCCCTTTCAGGCCTCCTAAATCTTGAAATAGCTTCATTTTCTCTTGACTCGCTCTTTGCTTCTTCTTCTTCTCCCATTTCCTGTAGTCGTTGTCTCTTCTCAACCAGATTCTAGTTCAGACCTTGGATTATATGCATAGCCTCCTCGGATTCCTTGTTCCTGAAGATATCCCAGGCTTCAACATGCTCATGAAATTAATCTCCCAGATTTTGCCTTTTTCTACTTTGTTGGATATAGCCCTTAGGGTCATAATTCTTCTAACCTATGTGCTCATAGAGGTTGTAATCTTCTATCACCCTCTTATCAATGATCTCATATGCCTTTGTGGAGAAAATGGTGAAATCACCAAAATGTAAGGTCCCGGGCAAGAAAAATTGCTTATGAGCACCTCCAAAATGTTGTGCATTTGAGACACTCATTTGCCTTACAATCTCTAGGTAGGCAATTCTATAAGGTACAGGCTTCGTCAAAACATAAGGATCTCCCTCGAATCCAAAAATTCTAACATACATGAAATCCTCGCATACATACCAATCACCCCAATTATGATTTACCCTGGTATCCCCATGTTCATGGGGTCTAAGGAATCTTTTGATTTCCTCAGAAAATGACCCATGAAAAGAGACTCCAAAAGCTCTATATAAAGGTTGCAAAAAGAATTCTTCAAATTTGATATAGTGGGATCTCATGAATCAAGAATCCCATCATGACCACCATAACTTTATAGGCTAGTCTTGTCCATCCTTGCCATGAATATTCAGCTTTATCTCCTCAGGCCACACTCCCCTGAATCGTCCATAGAACAAGACAATATGCATTAACAAAGAATAAAAATTAAAAGACTTGTCAGGGTTATTATGAAGGCTTAAGAAACACTCATGCATCTTCTCAAAAATATAAGTAGCATAGTCGAATTATCTCGGCTCATGCATCTCTGTGTCAGCAGCCAGCACTAAAGGTCCTACCCAAGTGACATTCGAAATTTCAACTCCTCCCACAAGTGTCTGCATGACATATATGTATACTACAAATAGTGCCTGAAAATGTTGATATCAAATGGGGGCCCATCTTCATCTGTCAATTTTCCTTTCTTAGCCTTATGTATGGCCAGATTCCACCCATTGTACACAGTGTCCATCTTCATATACTCTTCTTCTAGTTTTTCAAAAGACAGAGGCATGTCAAATTCGGGATCAAGACCAAAAAGCTCCTGAATGGTGGCCACTGAAAGGAAGATGAATGCTTTGCCATTTGGCAATTGAATACATCTCTTTGTGGCATTGTAAGCCCTAGCCAATGTTTTCATCAATTGGACATTCACAAAGACGTTTGGAACCACAAGTTTACCTAATCTAGTTGTCCATGGGTTTGAGATTGGGGTTGACTTATTCCTCCTTGAATAATGATACAAGAACAACTCATGACCTCTAATTCTGGTCCATATCCCTGAAGTCATCCTTTAGCTGATCACGGATGGGAAAATTTGTCTTAGATCTCTTGGATTTGGCTCCTGGTGAGCTCATTTGGTCAATCATATCCTGGTTCAAATTTCTCTTATGTGCACCTTCTCCACCTTTAGACTTTTGTGAAGTGCTTTTAGAGACCTCTATGACCTTCCTTTTACCCTTAAAACTAGAACCCTCCATATTTAAATCCTTCAATCTTTTTGCAATTTGATTCTTTGTAGTTTAACTTTTCTTCAATCTCTCAGTTAGCTTCAAACTATTATGCAAAATCCTTGTACCGACTCTTCATATATGGATTTGACGGATTAGAAGCATTTACTCAATTGAAATCCTTCTATGATTTGCCTTGTACGGATACCAATCTACCCTTTCTCTGCATTTCATAATGGCAGGTCGATTCGTTTGTAATCAGATTTTGCAATGGCTAATCGACACAACTTTTTCGATAATTCAATCAGTTGGCGCCACCCGTCCTTTTGGTCGACATAAGTCTCGCCGATCACTTTGCCTCCTAGCTAGGTTCTAATTTCACCTTTATATCACATCGACGCATGTCATTCCGATATACCCTCCTTTTATTCCTTCATGGCATTCTGCCCATCAGGTTTCAGCATAGCTCCAAATATGTTCCTCTGATAGTGAAAAGTTATTTCGATGAATCCTCCTTAGTAATCCGTATCTCATTTGTTATATCAGGTCACTTTATCGGGTATCAAAAAAACTCATTTTATGTTTCTTCGATGACTCGATGACATTTACCTCATGCTTGCACTTCTTATCTCTTTGGTCTATCGACATATAATTCCCCGGTGAAACCTCCCTCTTGTTCATTGTGTTACAAAACTTATCGGGTGTTGGGACAACACTTCCTGTGCTTCTCCGATGACCTAATGATATCAGGCTCCAACCTACTTATTTCAAGTCCATCAGCTTAAGCTTCCCCGATGAGGTCTCCTTCCTGATAACCATTTTGGATTCCTCATTGGGTATCGGCGTACCAGAAAATGTCTTCCTTCGAAGAGTTGATGTCATCCCGATGACTTCACCTTGTTACTCTTTTAGTCACTGCTTTCAGTGTAGGATATCCCGATGAGACCTCATTTCCACCTGCTATGATATTTACGTTGTTCGATGTCCCAATGACTTCAAAAAATCTGATCTGTATTTTCCTTCCTCGGTGTAGGTTATATTGATAACCTCCTCTTCTGTGCCCGAATTTGTCTTCCTCATCGGGTATCAGCATAACCCAAAATTCCTCGCATCGATGATTTGAGTTATCTCAATGGCTTAGTATTTCTACCTTTTGGTATTGCCTCATTGAAGTAAGTTATGCCGATGATACCGCCTTTGTCATCTAGCCCATCGGGTATCGGGGTAGCACAAAATGACATTTTCTGACAACCTGATGATATTTCCATTGTCTACTTTACATTATCCTTCATCGGTGTAGGGTATGCCAATAAAACCCTTCTTCTAAACTTCCTTTTGGTTATCCTTCGAACTAATCGGTCCAAGTTATGCCGATAGGTTCCTTCATTATTTATGCCAGTCGTTCATTTCGGGGTAACTTACGCTAATAGCTTAAGATTGCTAATTATAATAATCAAGTTTCCCTTCACATATGATTTTCACCTGCAACCCCCAAAGAAAACTTCATGCGTGCTAATAAATGACAAAGGCTATCACATAGGCCTAGAGAATGCTTTATAAGGATCCAATACTATCATGATGCAAGTTCTTCATGTAGTCCCTATTTAGTGCCAAACCTTACATGACCTAGCAGTACTTGTTCAATCCTAAAAAATAGGTCACATTACAATTTTTCTGGTACTTCAGCATACTTCCTGCACATAAAATCCAACAATAAATGATCTTGTGATAAAAATGTATATATAAAACATTAGAAAAATAGCACAAAATATTTTGCAAAAATATGTGGTAACAGTGGCCCTTTCTAGGGATGTATGTTCTTTTTAGGGACATAGCAAGATCTCAGATATCTCTGGAAAGTAGACCAAATAATAAACATAAATAAAAAACAAAGGAAAACTATACTACTATAGTACAAGAAATACTCCCTGCTCCTTAGGAGAAATAATGCTTGAGATATTGAGCATGTACTGGAAATTCTTGAATTTCACCCTCAGTGCTTTGCAAGAAATATGAATTTTCTCCTCCTTTATCCATGATGACGTATGGTCTTAGCCAAAGTGCTTAAAATTTTCCATGCTTGCCCCTGTCTTGGTCTTTTACATTCTATTTGAGCACCCACTCTCCTTCTTCAAAAGTTCTATCGGAAGCTTTCATGTAATGTAATGCTTTTATCATCTTCTACTTATGTATTGCTCTTGTGCCTCTCTTATGTACTCGGCCAATTCAACCAACTATACCAGTCTATCTTCCATGAAATAAATATCTTCTAAATACTCCTTTGAGACAAATTTATACACTAGGAGCAGGTTGTTCAAGAGCAATCTTGCTTCTTTACCATAAACAAGCTGATAAGGAGCAAATCCTGTCAATTTTTTGATTGTTACTATACTTGCCCATACTGCCAAATTCAACTTTGAATCCCATGCCCTTTTATTGTCACCTAACATCCTTTTGATGATCTTTAATAAGTTTTTGTTACTAGATTCCGCTTGTCCATTCCCCTGGGGATGATAAGTTCATGAATATGACAAAGTGATTCCATAACTTTCATAAAAATCAGCAAATTCCTTGGATCTAAAACACATTCCATTATCTACAACAATTTTATGGGGTACCCCAAATCTTGTCAATGTATTTTCCAAAAGAAACTTTGTTACCACCTTACTTGTTGCTTGCCTTGTAGGGATTGCCTCTACCCATTTGGTAAAGTAGTCAGTAGCCACCAAAATCCATTTGTGTCCTCCACTGGATTTGTTTGCAATTTCTCCTATCAAATCAACACCCCACATCTAAAAAGACTCCTCAGTCTGCATGGGTCTAAGTGGAAGAGATCCATCATATTTAAGTTTTCTTGAAAATTTATGGCAAGCCTCACATCTTCTAATATAAGTATGACAGTCCTTAAAGACTTGTGGCCAATAATAATCGACATTGAGTATTTTATGGGTAGTAGTTTTTGCTGAAAAATTCCCCCCACATACACCTTCATGCAATTCTTTTAAAACAAATTGAGCTTGATAAACATCCAAACAAAATAAGAGGATACCATCCCTATTTTTCCAATACAAATCACCTTTAAGCAATACATTCCTAGATGCCTGAATCTTAAGTGTTCTTTTCTGATTGTCATTCAACTCCTTTGGACATTTAACATGTTTTAAATAATAGACAATATTCTTATACAAAGGACACATCTCAATTCTTATTTGAGCCTCCTCTAACTCTCTCTTATTTATCTGTGTTGCTTCCAAATTTTATTCTGTCATTAGTTTAGCCAATCCTTGACCTCTTACCAATTTAGTAATTTGGATATCAATGTTGAATTCCTGAATTTGATTGATCCATCTACATCTTCTCCCAGTAGTTTCAGTCTATTTGAAAATATTTTTGACTATTGCATTAGGGACATATGCAATGACATTAGGTCCCACTAAATATGGTCTAAACGATTTCACAGCTTTTACTAGGGCATATGCTTATTTCTCATGTATATCATAATTTAACTCAGAAGCTTATAGTGTCTTGCTAAAAAATGCCACTGGTTGCTCATGACCTTCATCATTATTTTGTAACATAACGACAACAATAGTATGAAATGAAGCGAAATAAAATACTTGAAAAGGTTTAGATAAATCAATAGACTTAAGTACAGATGCTTCCTTGATGGCCCTCTTAATGTTTACAAAAGACTCAATTGCCTCATTAGTCCATTTTATCTTTGACCCCTTTTTTAACATCTTTGCAATAGGTTTGACAATTTCAGAAAAGTTTGATACAAATCTTCTAACAAAATTAATTTGTCCAAAAAATGATTGAATAACTTTAACTGATTTAGTGATCTGAATTTTGTCAATAGCTGCAATTCTCTTAGGGTCAATCCTTATTCCGTCCTTAGATACAATATGACCTAACAATTTACCTTCAATGACTTTGAAGTGACACTTTTTTGGATTTAGAGAAATACCATATTCTAGTGCTTTAATGAAAATTTTCTCTAGGTCATTACAATGGTTTTCTGCTTTCTTGGAGTATGCAATCAAATCATCCCAGTATACCACCAAAATGTAATCAATCAGACCTTCAAAAGCTACATCCATGGCCCTTTGAAAAGTATCTCCAATATTGGTAAGTCCAAATGTCATCTTGGCATAAATGTAGTACCCCTACCCTAATCAATTTCTAATCTCGGTTTGACCTTGGTTAGTTTATCCTATTATAATGTTATAGTTAGATGTTTTGATTTTTTGTGCATACCTGTTAATGTGGTTTTCACACCAATTCATATGCAAGTTTATTAGCTCTCATGTTTTGTGTTATTAATCTCGGGCTAATACTTTCATTAAGTATATATATGTATGCATGTATGACTCTTGGTTGCAAGAGATTTCAGGTATAGTGCCACATGGGTGCGAGGTTCATCTCTGCCTAGATTCATAGGTTTGAGTGTACCTCTTTGGTCCTTAGAATTTTGGATTAGGTGGTCATAAGACCCTCGTTTGACCATAGTCATGCTCAAGTGAGCATCGTCAGTCGTCTGTCAGTATTCCCTTTGGGTGGGTATGCAGGTCCTCTGTATGCTTGGCTTTCTTGGGTTGCATGCTTTGTGTGTGGTTAAATTGAGTATTTAATTTGATTTAATGTGTGTTTACGCATTAGTATTTTTAGGGACTAAATTAAATAGGTTCTTTTTATGCGATTAATCTTTAATTAGAATTACTCAATGCTAGTTGGTAGCAAGTTCAATTAAACGGTTAATTTTAAATGATAAATATTTTCAGTTATGATTTTTGAAAGGAAAAATTTAAACTTAATTGAAATTGAAATTATTTAATTTTTTTGGCATTTTGGAAATAGAAAGGGTAATTTCAATATTTGGGAAAATCAATTTTAATTTGAAAAGCAAGTTTAATATATATTTGATATAGTTGAAAGAATGATTTTTTATGGGGGAATTAATTTTAAATAAAAATATTTTAAATCCAAAAAAAGAAATTTTGGTCAACAATCTTCCATTTAACCTAGGTTTTGGAAAAATATGGGAAGATTATTTTTGGAGAGTTATTTTTATGGAAAAATTTGTGGAAGAAATTGGGGCATTTTGATGGAAAGAGTTTGGGGTATTTTGCAAGTAAAGCTCATCTTCAACACCTCCAGGATAGCATTAAAGGTTGGCATTTTGGTTAACCCTTTGTTTTTGTTGAAATTTGTCTAAATTTAAGGAGCTTCTTGTGTGGCTACCTTTTTCTTTCAGAAAACTCTTTCATTTTGGTTATGAAGTGAGAAATTAATTTAATTTTGAACCCTTTGTTCATGGATGCAAATCCATTTCTTCATTTTGGAAAAGAAATGGTGTTTTAAAATTGGCTGAATCCATTCTCCATTTTGTCTCAGAAAATTTCTAAGTTTATTTCATTTGGGGGTTTTGGTAAAGATTATGAAAAAAAAAAATGCTTATATATGTGTCTGAGGATTTGAAAATGAAAATTTGTTCTTAGAAAATTTTGAGTCTGAGACTATTTGTTTATTAATGGGGTTTTGGTATTTTTTTTAAGAAGTTAAAAAAAAAAATTAAATTAAAAATAAAATAAAATAAAAATGAATTTAACCCCACGTGGCAAGGAAAACCCCCACCACGTGGGGAGGTAGCAAGGTACCAGAGGTAGCGGTTGTTACCAGTTGGTAGCAGTGCTACCAATGGTAGCGGTCTGCTGCCAAGTGGTAGTGGTTTGCTACCATTTGGTGGCAGTGCTACTAATGGTAGTGTGGGCTACCAAGGGGCCCACGTGGGTACCCCTCCCCCCCACCTTTTGGACTTTGTAATTTTTTTTATATATATATATTTTTATTGTTAAAAAAAAATAAAAATATATAATAATATTATAATAATATTTTTAAATAAAGTTTTGATTATTATTTAATTTAGTCATTAAATAATAATTTATGATTAAGTTGTTATTAATTAATGTATATTTTTTTATATACTAATTGTTGTTAATTATGAATTTTTGGAATTAAGGTACATATATATGTGGAGATATATATACTAATTAATATCTTTAGTGCGTTTATTTGTTTTTAATATATGGAAGGGAATTGTAATTCCATTGGGAAATGATTATCTGGTTTAGGGTTCCTTAGATAGATATTTCTATTTTCTGGAAAGTATATCTTAGCTCCGAACTGAAAAATAGGTTTAGATAAACTGTGTCGAGAAAGAATCAAAAAGATGTGTTATTTCGAACAATAAATATCATTTGTTAGTTGATTAATCTGAATATTTGATTTTATATCATTCGGTGTTCAGCATATAGAATAATTATATTAATGTGATTTTGGTTGAAAACTCATGAGGAATTATTTATATTAATGCTATGATGCAAATGAACTTAGTGAGTTAGAAAACCATGAATGAACTGTACCTAGGCGAGGTAGACAAAATAGCAATCTATTTAGATCTATTAGCAAATTGGAATCATTTGTTGTGTGTAAACAATATGCAAGAAGGTTGTCCTTTTTACAATCTATGCCTATGCAAGTTTATTTTTCTGTATTCGCATTTGCTTAAGTAATGGAAAGTCTTTGTTTTATTTGTTGGACCCTGTCACATGGTTGATTTGGGTACCTATTTTTGTCCTCAATCTCGAGTTTGACTGTTGTCTTGTGATGGTGTTGTAACCGGTCATGTCCTTTATGCGGGTGTTGAATGTGGATTTGGGGTTGACCATAGCTGGTCAGGTCTCTAGTTAGAGTACCGTCAGTCAGTGCACCTCATATGAAGTCTTGTTTGACCAAGTGGGTGCTCCTTCTATTTTGAACTCTGTTTGCTTGACCTTATGTATTCCTGGGTTTTAGGAGTTGTTGGTTTATGGTTTAGTGTCATATGGGAAAGTGGCTTTCGATTGGGGGCCGCACCCAAAGTGGTTGTTGGGTAACCCATCAAAAGTGTGTCTAAATAAGTGATAACCTAATAGTATATTAGAGAGTTAGTTAATGAATCACTAAGTAAGTTAATTGTGCCTCACGTATGGGATGAGTGCTAGTACAGGCTCGACATACGGTGAGAAGGCCTGAAATGGCAAACCATCATCCTTCTCTTCATGAAAGGATGTGTGGGTCCACATGAGGCCTGGATGGGATGGAGTTTTGGATTAGGTTGCTAGGGTAACCTAGTGGATGGGGTTGGAACCTATGAAGACCTGCCATGGTAAGCATACCAAGTTATGTGATGACACTTGTCCCTTATGTTCGCTAGTGTGTTGTTGTGTTACATTGATAGGAGCACTGTTGTGGAGTCATCTTGATGCTTATGCCCTTGTGAGAACCTGATATTCATGTTAGACTCTAGGTTGCGAAGAATTAGCTCCATGGATTCTCTAGTTGATCTTTAGTATTGTTTCTTATTATGTTCAGTTGGATCCTTTCCAATTCAGGGATCATTCATATATTTATTTGACCGATGTGGTCATATGTATTATTGGTTAGGTTCACCTTGATGGCAGGATTGTAAATGATGTGACCCTATGTATTCTTCTCTATTATTTAATTATCAGAGGGGTCTTGCAGTTGAGAAGACCCGAAGATGTAGCCCACTAGGGGTGAACTCCAATATCAATTTGGTGTTATGTGATGCTTATGTTCTTATGTTTCCTTTTTAGTTTAGCATGTATGGATGGTATTATGTTAGAATGTATAAAGTGGATTAGATGAAATTAATCTTAAATGCATGTATGTAGTCATCTTATTAAATGTAGTATTTTGGATCATGAAAGAATGTCGATTAGAATAATGGAATATATTCGGTTATTGATAGTGCAATTAAGTATGCATGGAAAGAACTCATTAGTTTATGAAGAAATTAAAGAACGTTATGAAATTAGATGCATGACTTATGTTTTAATGAAAAGTTTGAATGTAATGTTTGGTTAAATTTTATTGGATGAACTTAATCATGTTACCTATACTTTTAACCTCAGTGGATGAACCTTATCATGTTGTCTATATTTTTATCTTACTGAAAGAAATTATCATTTTTGTAAGTATTATCTTGTCATTAAGTTAATCAGCTTAATTGGATTAATTAGCGTGAGTTGAGTTAAATGTTGAATTAAGTAATCACATTGGGAAACTCTTTAGGTGTTATTTGAATCGTCCGTTGTATATTCTAAACTTATGATATCTCATTGTATCATTGTGTTGTGTTTAATTTCAAAAAAATAAAAATATTTGCACTCTATTCTTGTGTTTTGGCTTAATCCCTTTCGGGTTTCCTCATGGAGCATTACAGTAAACATATGTGCCCCATGGTGTAGTGAAGGTTGTTTTGTATTTTTCTGATTCTTTAACCTTCACCTGGTTGTAACCAGAGAAGCCATCCATCATGGAAAGTAATTCATTCCCTGTCACCTTTTGCAACAAAGCTTCAATGTTAGGTAAAGCATAATTATCTTTTAAAGATGATATATTTAATTTCCTAAAGTCAACACATAATCTAATATCACCATTTTTCTTTCTAACAAACTTGACACCCACGTAGAATGCCTTATAGGCTCTATAATTCCTCCATTCCTCATCTTTATCAATTCTTCCTTCATTTTGGGAGCCAATGTGGGATTTATAGGCCTTTGTTTTTGCCTAAATGGTTTTGCATCTAATTTTAGTGGGATTTCATGCTGGAACAAATCCTCTCTATATGCCTTGAGATCATCATATGGCCAAGAAAAAACATGTTTATATTTTCTTAACAAATTTACCAATGCAGTCCTAATTTTCGGTGTAAGCTTCTTCCCAATGTAAACCTCTCTAGGATTGTTTTCACTTCCCAAGTTTATTTTTTCTACTTCTTCACAACTTCCAGTGTTGGGTTTGAAATGTGTCATATCCTCATTGTCAAACATCCTCTCTAGTTCCACCAACCCTTTGGGAATCTTGTTTGTTTTATGTTGTAGGATATTTTTTCTAAATAGAGATTCCTTACCACTCTCCTCTTCCATACATGCATTCCAATCGATATGTTGGCCTTCATATTGATCTTCACAAAACAAAAACTTCAGAAGATCCTTGTTATCATCAAATGTTTGCCAATTTTTTATGTTATCTAGTACTGCAGGTCTAGTTTTTATTTCAACTTGGGTGATGTCATCAAAAGGAATATCATTATGTTTAATTGCTAAGATAGCCATAAAATCAGCCACAATATTGTTAGACCTTTCAATCCATGTTTTAGAAAATGCATCAAAAAATTCAATTGAATCCCACACCTCATTTCTATAATTTCAAAGCCTTACATTTTTAGTGGTAAATATTTCCCTCACTTGAGATACGACTAACTCTAAATCACCATAAACTGTTAGTAATTTAATGACATATTTACTTGCCATTCTAAGATCTAACAAGAGTGCTTCATATTCAACAACATTGTTTGTACATTCAGAAGCTAACAAGAAAGAATATTTGAATGATTTCCCATTAGGAGAAATAAAAACCACACCATCTCCATTTCCTTCCTTACTACAAGCACCATCAAAGTACATTTTCCAAATCTTATCCTCATGTGAATCAATAGTATTTTCAAACTTATTAGTTTCGCATTGAATGGGTTTAGAAATACTTACCTGAAAGTTATCTATATCTGTTTAGAGAAAACATGTTGTCTCGTTTTGATCAACTTCCTCTATCAGGTAGAATGATCTCGGCTCCCTATCAATCCTTACATTCACTCCTTTTACTGGGATGGTCGCATATGAAAGATCCAGTTGGACATGTCCCCCCACCAAATTTTACCATTGCCTTGATAATAACATCCCATAATTTGGCAGAACTTGCACAATGATGATGTTCATTTTATATGACATATCAGGGCATGCTAGAAATTGAAACTTCACATATTTCATAATTCCAATAACTAGAGCTGATCTATTATCCATAGCATAGCATTTTCCATAGGGAGTATACACATGCAACCCAAGTTCTTCCATGACATCTTCTAGCATTATGTTCACATCTGCACCTGAATCTATCATACAATTCTTAACCATTTTATTGTTAATCATCAAAGTCAGATAAAAACGATCAACCTGGGTAAGATTCTTAGTGATAGAAGTTCCCAAATAGACAACAGGTGGATCTTTAGCTTTTAACTTATGGTCCTCTTTATTTACTTCACCAACATTAGACAAAATCTTGATTGTTTCATGTTTGTAATTAAGAAATTTCTTTACTTCAAGCAAGGGCACAAATATTTTCACCTATGATAAAGCCTGAGACATAAATGATCCACAATTTGAGAGTGGCTTACTAATTTGTTTCTTTTGGATTGGCTTTGCAAATTTAAGAGGTTTTGTTTGTTTGACCTTTTCTATTGCACCTTCCTTTTCCTTATTAGCGATGGTGTCTTTGTTTCCACTAGCTTTAGGAACATTTGCAAATATTATGGATGTCTTACCTTGTTCTGGGTTCACTACTCTATTTCTTAACTAATAATTGTTTTTTTCTTGAGCTACTACTGCCACAGTATAGGCTTTCTTTTCTTCATCTGTTAAGTTCCTCAAGGAATGCAATGGCTCTCCACTATGGAACAATCTCCTCAAGGATGGGATGTCTACCTCATCATCAATAAAAACTTGTTGTACACTATGTTGTTGGTTCTCTCTTCTCCATTTTACATCTGATGATTACTCATCCTCAAATGAAACCTCATCCCTACCCCAAAATGGATTTGAGGAAAGGACATTTATCGTGGGCTCATATTCATTCTCATGGTCCCATATCCATTCTCATGGTCCTTCTCTTCTGCAAAACCCTGAACAATCATACATTGTTCTGCAATATGGGGCAAATTGAAAAATTCACACCATAAATATTCTTCCACAAAATTTTTTACCTTCTTCAATGGATCAAGATTTTCTTTGCTTAGATTTGCACTTACCGGTTTACCATCCTTCCAGTTTGTATTATATGGCATGTCATGCAATCTTGGTCTATTGTAACTTATAGGCTTGTTATTTCTATATGGGGGTAGCTTCTCATTGTGATTTTTCTTACCCTTCATGTCCTTTAGCATGTCCATGATTTGGCCAAATTCATCCTTTTTTGTTGCTCTAGGATTATATAATTTGGATCATCTCTCTTGCAAATTCTCCTTGCAACCTTTTGGTTATTTTCAATGGTAGTAGCTATTTTAAAAGCTTGCTACAAGGTAGTAGGTTTAGGAGATAAGATCTCATAAAGAGTCTTGCTATCAAAAGCACTTAAATAAAAATCAATCAAAAATGAATCAACAGGTTTAATATCTCTTGGTATCCTATTAAGTACTTTATTAAACCTCTTATTAAATTCATAGACTGATTCATTCAGAGTCTTCTTTATGCTAGTCAACTTATGAGATGCAAATGAAGTATCATTATGTTCTCCAAATTCCTCCAAGAATATTGTCACAAATTCCTACCAACTACCAATGCATCTATCGGAAATATTCTTGTACCATTCTCCTACATCCTTTGTTAGAGATTGAACAAATAGTTTCATAAAAACATCTTCATAAGGGATTTCAAATTCTTCAATGGTATTTTTTACATTTAGTACATGTTCTGCAGAATCGGTTCCATTTCCTGTGAATTTAGGAATAGCTGACCTTAAATCATTTGGAACCTGAATCTTATATCCAACTATCCCACTGAAATCCAACTGTTTATACCTTTCAATGGTCATAGGTGGTCTGCAACCATAGTTGTTAATTTGATAGTTTCCATTTCCTCCATTATTACCATTGTTTCCATTGTTACCTCCACTATTATTATTGTTTCCATTTCGATTGTTCCCATTACCATTGTTGCCATAGTTTCCATTATTACCATGATTTCCTCCATTATTGTTTACATTGTTGGTCCTATCTCTGTTATTCCTGTTACCAGTAATTTCCCCACTATTATTTCTTCTTTCACCATTATGATTATTGCATTGTCTACAATTATATTGGTTTTTATTTTCATGGTAGGGAGTATTTTTCCATTTATCCCTTTTTCCATAATTATTATCCAGATCATCAGACAATGGATTATTATAGACCTTAAATGGTTGTTCCAAGTTTCTCATGTGAGGGGGACTATACCTAGGGGTTGTTAGTCTACTTGCTTCATCTTTTCCCTTCTCTCCTTTGACCTTGTTTGATTTATGGCTTTGAATGGCATCTCTTTCTAATCTAAGTTTTTGCAATACCCAATCTGGTTGTCTCTTAAGAGCCTTTGCCATTTTATATTCATCTCCATTTAAGTTAGCCATTCTAAGAATAATTTCATCCAACTATCTATCCTCCTATTCCTCAACAGTCAAGGTTTCATCATGACCACCTTTATTATCTTTTGTATTTAAGTCATAAAAAGGATTTTCCTCTGGATTTTTAAATTTATCACTAGATGGAGAACCATCCTCCCTACAAGGAAACTTATTATAACCCCCAAATGCCATATTTGATATTGATTTATTTTCTTTGTTTCTTCTCTTTGGACTCAACTAAACAAGATTATCTTGTCCCTTGTGCAAAGACCTTCTCCCCTGCATAAATCTTATTGATAAATTACTCATATATTAAATGTAGATCCGCCACCTCCTAAGAGGAATAATACTTTTATTAATCTTCTGGGCTCCTTCTTCCAGCAGAGTTTGAAACAAAAACCACCAGAAATTCTAAATACTTCTTATTACAACTCCCCAACAGAGTCGCCAATCTGTTGGTTCCCAAAACCACAGATTGGGAATCAAAAGGGCTTTCCAAATCCCTAACTGATCCAATCAGCATTGGCCAATGGATAGAAATTTTCGATGACCAAATTCCTCTACACTTCAGGCTCCACTAAACCTAGGTGGTTATACCCTAATCTCCAAATCATAAAGAGATTTATTTATAGTGAATTTAAATTATTGAACATAGTTGTTTACAGGACTGGCAAACAATTTCCTGCAACTATGCTTTATTGATAAATTCCTAGGGGTCTCTCTTACTTTCTCAAAATACCAGTTATTATTCATGTGCTAGACGTAGAGTCACCACCTCCTAATAGGAAAATATTTTTTTACTAATCTTCTGGGCTCCTTCCTCTAGTAGTGTCTAAAACAAACTACCAAAGATTCTGAACATTTCCTATGACAACTCCCCAACAGAGTCACCAATCTGTTGGTTCCCAAAACCACAGATTCAAAATCAAAGGGACTTTCCAAATCCCTATTAATCCAATCAGCCTTGGCCAACGAATACGAATGATCAAAGACCAAATTACTCTGCACTTTAGGCTCCACTAGACCTAGGTGGCTACACCCCAATCTCCAAAGCATAAAGAGATTTCTTTATAGTGAATTTAAATTATTGAATCTAGTTGTTTACAGGAATGACAAACAATTTCTTGGAACTATAATTTATGATATTATTTTAACTTGTTTCAATCTAAAAATTTGAATATAATTGAATATGAATAAAAGCTATAATAGAATGTTGTTGGAACTTAGAGTAATTATGAGAAAACGGGGCAAGTAAAAACTAGTAATGGATTTCTCTAGTGAGGACTTTGTGCACACTTAATCTACTCACAGAAAACCAATAACAGACCAGTCCCTTATCTGACAATTTACATGCCACTTGGTGGACAAATACTTGTAATCTTTGGAGACAGTGTGAAGAAACAAACTATCATTGTAATGTCTTCAATGTGTACTATAAGAACAACAAAAATAATTCTGCTATCTCTATACCAACAGGTAATAAAACATAGCAACAAAACTTATTCAGATTTATCCAAGAGTTTTTAAATCATCAACATCATATGACATGAAATGATCTGACTATGAAAATGACTTGTATATTAATTTTTCAAAATGATAGGTGTACAAAAACTGCAGACTCACAAATACTTCATGGTACACTTGCTTGCACAAAATGGATTTTCATTTGTACATAGCAGCCTTACACAACATTATTGGTTCCAGCAGACAATCTGAAAGTAATAATTTTTCTTGCTTTGCCCTTCGAGAATACAAAATGACTCATTGTATATACATGACTCAAAAGATACGAATGAAAGGACACACCCTTTCATTAACACAAACTAAAACTAATTGATTCCCCGATTGCTAAAAACAAAACAAATTACAATAACACAGACTAATTCTTTCTGTCCAGTCGCTGACCACATTTCTGGATATGTCATAGATATCCCTTGTCCTTATATGTGCAGGCATTGAAGATAATATCTCTGACCATGATCTTTTCTCTAACAAAACTTTCCACCTGTTTCCCTGTTTCATTCATATCCAATGCATCCACACGGGCAATGCTAAGGGCTGAACTAAATAGAGATCTGCAATCGGTAATCCATAGGTGTTTGTCCTTCATGACCCCTGTATCATTGACCATGCTTGGAAATTCATGATTAACGATCCCTTTACACTCCTCATACTTAATATTTAGATCTATTGTGAATCCTTGATGATTGTCAATTAGTTTGTTGACCTTACCGATTATTTTGTTACTCAGTGTCTGATCCTGCAGGAGCATGTTTAACCTATCAAGGATCCTCTGGTGCGACACTGTGTTATCCATAGTTTTCTAGTAGACGGTCCAAAATTCTTCCAATATCTTTTATATATTTTCAAATCATTTAGTCAATAAGACACATGTTGTGTCTGTCCTTATACTTTGTATCCTTTCCTTCAATTTTTTGTTTTCCTTGTCCAATTCTTCACACTTCTTTTTCAATTTTTATTCATCCACTATCTGGGGTATAGGTTGTCCCCTACTTCTCAAGATTTCCTCATATAATACTTTATACTTTCCTACCTCTTTCACCAACATTTTCATCTATGCTTTATTTAGTTTTGAAATGTCAACTCCCATATCTGTTGTGACCATGGGATCAACCTCACCGACCTTTAACTTCATCATGTTTCCAAAAGGTTTGTCAACATCTATGATTTTTGACCTTTTTATTTGGGGGATACAGAGCCCATAGAAGCATTGCCTCATCATCTGCATCATACCTTGATCCAATAAAAATATCATCCACACCTTGGATATCCAATTTGAAATCCTTCTTGTCTAAATGCAATAAACTGTCAAATATGAAAGACGCACTAAGGTCCCAGCCTGGAAAAAGAATTATTCCTGTTTCTGTTAGGAGTTGCCTTCCCCTCTAAGGGGTCATGCCTTCCAACTCTACATTTATGTCTGCCTTTAGTTTTTGAAGCATCTCTGCCTCATTCTCTGGTGTTACATCAGGCATGGCCTCTCTTAGCTTCTTCCCTTTGAAATGATATAAGAAGGATTTAAATTCCTTTGATCTAATGAACTTGTCATCAGATAAAAAAGAAGTATGCTCCTCTAACATAATATCTATGTCCATATTTAGTCTTGCAATGGTTAGGTCATGTGCTTCAAGATCTTCCTCCCTTTTAGGCCTCCTAAATCTTGAAATAGCCTCATTTTCTCTTGACTCGCTCTTTTCTTCTTCTTCTTCTCCCATTTCATGCAGTCATTGTCTCTTCTCATCTAGTTTCTAGTTCAGATCTTGGATTATCTACATAGCCTCCTCAGATTCCTTGTTCCTAAAGATATCCCAGGCTTTAACATGCTCATGAAAATAATCTCCTAGATTTTGCCTTTTTTTGCTTTGGTGGATATAGCCCTCAAGGTCATATATCTTCTGACCTGCGTGCTCATAGAGGTTGTAATCTTCTATCAACCTCTTGTCAATAATCTCATATGCCTTTGTGGAGACAATGGTGAAATCACCAAAATGTAAGGTCCCGAGAAATAAAACTTGCTTATGAGCACCTCCAAAATATTGTGCATTTGAGACACTCATTTGCCTTACAATATTTAGGTAGGAAATTCTATTGGGTGTAGGCTTTGGCAACACATAAGGAGCTCCCTCGAATCCAAAAACTCTTGTTGGCATTATAACAGGCAAGGGAGATTATTGGCATTTCAAAAAGGATATTGAGAAGGTTGTTGATGATTATGGATATAACTGCTTAAAGATGTCTACTGTCTTAATATTATTATTTTGTCATTGATGTCAAGAAATTGATTTTCTAATTTAGTATGATGTTGCCATATCTTAAGAAGTATGATTTGATGAGTATAAAGATGTCGGTAAAAGACACATAAAGAATATGATGAATAAGTTATTCAATGGGCAACTATTACCGAGTTAGACAATGATGAGATCGTGATGTTTAGATTGTTTTGATATCATACATATGTTATTGATTATAAGGTTAATACTATACTATGTTACCGAGCAAAGAACCTAGTTGGTAAACTCTAAGGAACCTAGTCGGTAAACCCTAAGGTTATCTCTATCGGTTAATGAAGGCAGAATGTCTACCAAGTGAAGTTTAGTATTTACTGAGTTGTAACCGAGTAATAACAGAATGCATTAAATGATTACATGCATCATTTAATGAAGGAAGCTGATGAGCTGGCTATGATTAAATGATTGGTATGTCATGCATGAAGTTTGTTAAAGAATCTATGGCAAAGGAAAATTGGTAGGAAGACCTATAGCTCAGATTGAACCGCAATACCCTAGCTCAAGTTCCAAGAAATGTATGCAAGTTCCAAGGTGGGGTAAAATGTTTTCAGATCGAAGGATACATTGAACCTAGTCAAGTTTGAAGATCTGATGGCTATGATTGATCATGGGAAATGTGATCAAGGAGATTAAGCAGTCAAGCAATTATTTATAAATAAAGAACTGTTGATAAACAATGTATGCGGGCAAGTGTATGCATAGGGATGCTACATAGTGATTACCGAGCATCGAAGCTTGAAGACCTGTTTTGAATAACAGAGTATAGAGCCCAACAGAAGGACAAGATTAGTTCTATGTCCATATTGTATTGAGCAAATAAGAATCTTCTTTAGCATTTTAGATGTGAAGTTGCCGATAGATTTTTATTACTATTATTTTGTGAAAGTGACAGAAAATCTCTTAGCTCAGTGGACTTAACAGTCTTATTTGTAAAACCCTCTAGCAAGGTGACATTCTAATTGAGTGTTTGAAATCCTTTAACAAGGTCACTTCTAACAAGGTGAAGATCCTAATAGATCTGAGGGAAATCCCTTAACTGGGTCACATCTAGCAATGTGTTTGTAATCTTTAACAAGATTTGCTTTTAACTGAGCATACTCTAGAAGAGTATATTTCTTAGTGGGTCCGAAATCTCACAGTGGTTTTTCCATATTTGGGTTTCCATGTTAAATCTAGTGTTATGACGTTTATGATGTTCATATGCTTTTGAGTTTTCATGTTTAACAGTTTTGGTTATATCACTGAAGTATATGTTACTGAGGTTGAATCTGATGTTTTTATGGAAGATTAAGTTTGTATGATTCACCCCCCCCAACTCTCATCTTATTAGCTTGGCATCTATACCTATCATTAAGTATCAGAACTATCAATTGGTATCAGAGCTTTGGACTCCAGAAGAAAAGTTTAAAGGTACTTGAGGCAAAGATCCAAAGATGTATAAGAGGGATGCACTGAAGCTAAACAAGTCAAGTTTCTCTACATGGCAGAAAAGGATGAAGTTGCACCTATCAGGAGTTGGAGAATATGTTGTATATTATCTGGAGAATGATTCCATTACATCGAGCACCTATCCATTGACAATGGAGGAGATAAAGGCAAAGCAAGAACATATCCAAGCAATGATTGAAATAACATCTGCATTGACCGACTCAGAGTTTAATGATCTAGAAGGTTGCAATGATACGAAGGCAATGTGGGACAAGCTCATATCTGTATATGGTGGTGATGAACATGTTCAAAGAGAAAAAGTGGATAGTCTAAGAGGACAACTTGAATCTATGAGGATGAATGAAGGTGAGAACATAACCCAGTATAGTACAAGACTAAAGGAGATTGTCAATCAAATCAAAGGAGCAGGTGGAACTATTGAAGAAAAGGATACAAAAAATAAGTTGTTAAGAACCCTTCTACCGGCTTATGCAATCCGAGTCTCTGCAATCAATGATTTGAGGTCTGTACCAAATATGCTATTTTCTTTAGATGCTACTATTGGTAAGTTACATGCATTTGAGTTAAGTAATTTTGATAATAGTGGGTCATCGGTAAATAAAGTTGAATCTGCATTTAGTTCTTTTCATCTTGATGAATCTGATGATTACAATGAAAGAAAGTATAAGTACTCTGAAGGAGATCATAGTGGAGCAAGTGAAAGATTTCGTAAGAACATGGAGGAAGTACACAAACTGTATGAGGAAATCAGAAAGAAAGAAGAGTTTGAAGCACTATTAGCTAGAAGGTTACCGAGAGGCAAAGGCAAGTATAAAGGAAAACTACCTTTGAAATGTTTCAATTGTGATAAGATAGGACATATGGCTTCTAACTGTCCTAACAAAGATTCTACTGAAAAGAGAGATTACCGAGATGATAGACAGAAAGATAATCATTACAGAGGACATCGAGACTTCAGAACAAGAGATAGAAAGACATGCTTAATAGCTGATGAGGAATCTAGTGATGATAAATCAGATGAAACTGATATAGAGGAAGTAGTTTATGTGGCTATCAAAGATGGATCAAATGAAGAAAGGTATGAAGAAAAAGCCCTAATATCTCACATAAATACTAATGATTCTTGGATCATAGATAGTGGATGCTCATATCACATGACTAGTGATAAACACAAGTTTGTTATGTTAGAAGATTATGATGGAGGTTATGTAAGATTTAGTAATGTTGCACCATGTCCGGTGAAAGGTAAAGGATCTATAACACTTCTTGATAATGCAAGATGAAATGATGTTTATTGGGTTGAAGGTTTGAAATACAATTTGTTGAGTGTAGCACAACTAAACAATACAGGATACCGAATAGAATTTCAGAAAGGAATTGTCAAAGTTCGTGACAAGAATGGAAAGTTAACTACTACTGGGACACAAACAAAAGGTAATACATTTCACCTTGACTCAACTAGGAACAAATGTCTATATGCAAAGATAGATGATACCTGGTTATGGCATAAAAAGTTTTGTCATGTAAATTTTGATAATCTGATCAAAATAAGTAAGAAGCACCGAGTAAGAGGTTTATCGAGTTTGGAAAAACTTGAGAATGCTATGTGCCGAGGATGCTAGATGGGTAAGATGAAAAGATCAAGCTTTACAAGTAAGTCTTACACTTCTAAGTGAATTTTAGATCTTGTGCACACTGATCTTTGTGGTCCTATGAAAGTTCAAAGTTATTATGGTGATAAATATTTCATATTATTTGTGGATGATTACTCAAGGATGATGTCAGTAATGTTTTTAAAAGAAAAATCAGAAGCTTTTCAAATGTTTAAATGGTACAAGGCTAGAGTTGAAAATGAAACAGGAAGACAACTGAAATGTCTTAGATCAAATAGAGGAGGAGAGTTCACATCTGATGAGTTCAACTTATTCTACAATAATCATGGTATTAAAAGACAAGTCTCTGCACTGAGAACTTCACAACAAAATGGAATAGCTGAGAGAAGAAATAGATCTATTATGGATTGTGCCAGAACACTGATGATTGAAAAGAAAGTTCCACAAACATTTTGGAGAGAAGCAATAAGCACAACAGTTTACACCTTGAACCGAGTACAACTGAAACAAAAAGGGACTATGAAGACACCATATGAAATCTGGTATGACAAGAAACCTTATGTAAGTTACTTTAAAATCTTTGGAAGTAGATGCTATGTACACAAAGATGATAGAAATGGCAAGTTTGATCAAAAAAGTGAAGAAGGAACATTTCTTGGTTATTCTTCTAGAAGCAAAGCATTTAAATGTCTGATCAAATCTTCTAACAAAATATTAGAAAGTGCAAATGTGAAAATTGATGAATTTGCAGAAAGAAATGTTGAATGAAATTCTAAGGAACCAGAAGATTATGATGAATTTGTCTATGTTCAATCGAAAAGTCTTACTGAGAGAACTGTTGAAGAAAATGAAGAGAATATTCAGTTACCGAGTGATGAAGAAGATCATACAGAACCTACCAAGCCTGTATTAGCCAAATATGTTAGAAGACATCATGTATCAAGTCAGATTATAGGAGATAAGGATGATCCAGTGATGACAAGGAACAAACTGAGACAGAACACATGTTTGAACCGATAATAGTGAAAGAGGCATTTAACAGTGAAGATTGGATAAATGCTATGACAGGAGAGATTGATCAAATCAAGAAGAATGACACATGGACACTAATCCCAAGACCAAAGGACAAAAATGTAATTGGTACAAAGTGGATTTTTAGAAACAAGCTGAATGAAAAAGGTGAGGTCATTTGAAATAAAGCAAGACTAGTTTGCAAAGGTTATGCTCAAGAAGAAGGGATTGATTATGGTGAAACTTTTGCACCTGTGGCTAGACTTGAAGGAGTAAGAACATTGTTGGCATATGCTGCTTTCAAAAATTTCAAAGTATATCAAATGGATGTCAAATCTGCATTTCTGAATGGTATATTAGAAGAAGAAGTTTTTATTGAACAACTTGAAGGATTTGTTGAAGACAAGAATAAAGATCAGGTATGTAAATTGAACAAAGCTCTATATGGTTTGAAACAAGCACCTAGAGCATGGTATGAAAGATTGCACTCTTATTTGATCAAGATTGGTTTTATAAGGACAAGTGAGAATAGCAATATGTACATGAAGAATGATGAAAATGGAATACTGATCTCAGCCATATTTGTTGATGATATTATATTTTGTGGAAATGACTCTTTATGCAAGAACTTTGGAAATGAAATGAGCAAAGAATTTGAGATGTCATTAATCAATGAGATAAAGTATTTTATAGGTTTACAGATACTACAAATGAAAAATGAGATTTTCATTAATCAATCCAAGTACATAAAGGAAATCTTGAAGAAATTTGGAATGGAGGATTCAAAACCAGTAAGTACTCCTATGACTACCAACTGTAAATTATCAAAGAATGATGAATCTGCATCTATTGATGAGACACTTTACCAATCCATTATTGGAAAGCTACAATATGTTGTTCACAACAGGCCAGATATAGCACATGCAGTAGGTATAGTTGCAAGATTCTCTGCAGATCCCAAGGAAACACACATGACAACAATCAAAAGAATTTTCAGATACTTGAAAGGCACTGAGGATTATGACTTAGTATATCAGAAAGGAAATGATTTTGATTTAAAAGTTTATACTGATGCTGATTGGGCAGGCAACATTGATGACAGAAAAAGCACAAGTGGAGGAGCTTTCTTTTTAGGAGAAAGACTGGTGAGCTAGCTTAACAAGAAACAAGGATGTGTTTTACAGTCAACAACAGAAGCTGAATATGTTGCTGCAACATTGAATTGTACCAACATAGCATGGATCAAACAACTATTGGATGGTATAAATGAGAAAGTTACAGAGCCAGTAACTATATTCTGTGACAATACTAGTGCCATTAACATTTCAAAGAATCTTGTTATGCACTCTAAGATGAAGCACATCTCTATCAAATATCATTATCTTAGAGAAGAAGCTCAAGAGAAGAAAGTGGTGTTGGAGTATGTTAGCACAACGGAACAAATAGAAGATATCTTCACCAAGCCACTACCAAGGGACACTTTTGAGTACCTCAGAAGTAAGTTAGGGGTCCTACCCCTATCTTCTACTCACTGACCGAGTTCGGTGAAAGCATCAATTTGATGACTCTACATAATAACTTTTAAAAGGTGATGCTGATTTACACACTTTAGGAGGTTTTCTAAAGGTGTATAGGAAACAATATAGGGAACAGGCATTGAAGACATAAATGCTCTGACCGAGACTAAGTTGACACATAACTATAGGAATTCACTTCATATAGGAAGAAATTATGTTTTAAGTTCTTTACTTTTTGGCATTGTTGTCAAAGAGGGAGAAGACTGGAGAAGACTAATGTATGGGGGAGAAGACTGATGATAGGGGGAGAGCATTTCAGCATTTCAGAATCACAACAATCTGAATCCGAATCAATTAGGTCAAATCAATTGGTTTTGCCATCAATGCCAAAGGGGGAGATTGTTGGCATTATAACAGGCAAGGGAGATTGTTGGCATTTCAATAAGGATATTGAGAAGGTTGTTGATGATTATGGATATAACTGCTTAAGGATGTCTATTGTCTTAATATTATTATTTTGTCATTGATGTCAAGAAATTGATTTTCTAATTCAGTATGATGTTTCCATATCTTAAGAAGTATGATTTGATGAGTATAAAGATGTCGGTAAAAGACACATAAAGAATATGATGAATAAGGGGATGAATAAGTTATTCAATGGGCAACTATTACCGAGTTAGACAATGATGAGATCATGATGTTTAGATTGTTTTGATATCATACATATGTTATTGATTATAAGGTTAATACTATACTATGTTACCGAGCAAAGAACCTTGTCGGTAAACCCTAAGGAACCTAGTCGGTAAACCCTAAGGTTATCGCTATCGGTTAATGAAGGCAAAATGTCTACCAAGTGAAGTTTAGTATTTACCGAGTTGCAACCGAGTAATAACAAAATGCATTAAATGATTACATGCATCATTTAATGAAGGAAGCTAATGAGCTAGCTATGATTAAATGATTGGTATGTCGTGCATGAAGTTTGTTAAAGAATCTATGGCAAAGGAAAATTGGCAGGAAGATCTATAGCTCAGATTGAACCGCAATATATTTGGGTTTAACCAAGCATACTCTAGAAGAGTATATTTGTTAGTGGGCCCAAAATCCCACAGTGGTTTTTCCCTATTTGGGTTTCCACGTTAAATTTGGTGTTATGAGGTTTATGATGTTTATATGCTTTTGAGTTTGCATGTTTAACAATTTTGGTTATATCACTGAAGTATATGTTACCGAGGTTGAATCTAATGTTTTTATGGAAGATTAAGTTTGTATGATTCACCCCCCCCCTCTCATCTTATTAGCTTGGCATCTGTACCTATCATTAAGTATCAGAACTATCAACTCTAACATACGTTAAATCCTGGCATACATACCAGTCACCCCAATTGTGATTTACCCTAACATCCCCATGCTCATGGGGTCTAAGGAATCTTTTGATTTCCTCAGAAAATGACCCATCAAAAGAGACTCCAAAATCTCTGTATAAAGGTTACACAAAGAACTCTTCAAATTTGATATAGTGGGATCTCATGAACCGAGAATCCCATAATGACCACCATAACTTTACAGGTTGGTCCTACCAATCCTTGCCATGAACATTCAGCTTTAGCTCCTCAGGCCACACTCCCCTGAATCATCCATAGAACAAGACAATATGAATTAACAAAGAATAAAACTTAAAAGACTTGTCAGGTTTATTATGAAGCCTTAAGAAACCCTCATGCTTATTCTCAACAATATAAGTAGCATAGTCGAATTGTCTCAACTCATGCAGCTCTATGTTAGCAGCCAGTACCAAAGGTCCTACCCGAGCCACATCTGGAACTTCAACTCCTCCCACTTGTCTGCATGCCATATATTTATACTACAAATAGTGCTTGAATATGTTGATATCAAATGGGGGTCTTCTTCATCTATCAAATTTTCTTTCTCAGCCTTATGTATGGCTAGATTCCACCCATTATACATAGTGTCCATCTTCATATACTCTTCTTCTAGTTTTTCAAAAGACGGAGACATGTCAGATTCAGGATCAAGAATAAAAACCTCCTAAATAGTGGCCACTGAAAGGTAGATGAATGCTTCACCATTTGGCAATTGAATACATCTTTTTGTGGTATTGTAAGCCCTAGCCAATGTTTTCATCAATTGGACATTCACAAAGATGTTTGGAACCACAAGTTTACCCACTCCAGTTTTCCACGGGTTTGAGATTGGGGTAGGCTTATTCCTCCTTGAATAATGATACAAGAACAACTCATGACCTCTAATTTCTAGTCCAGATATCACCAATTTCTCTGAAGTCATCCTCTAGCTGGTCACAGATGGGTAAATTTTTCTTAGATCTCCTGGATTTGGCTTCTGGTAAGAACATTTGGTCAATCATATCCTAGTTCAAATTTCTCTTATGCGCACCTTCTCCACCTTTATACTTCTTTTAATTCCTTTCAGAGACCTTTGTGACCTTCCTCTTACCCTTGGAACTAGAACCCTCCATATTTAAATCCTTCAAGCTTTCTGCAGTTCGATTCTCTATAGTTTAACTTTAATCTCTTTGTTAGCTTCAAAATTCTATGCAAAATCCTTGTACCAACTCTTCATATATGGATTTGATGGATTAGAAGCATTTACTCAATTGAAATCTTGCTATGATTTTCCTCGTACGAACACCAATCTACCCGTTCTCTGTATTTAATAATGGTAGGTCGACCCGTTTGTAATTAGATTTCACAACGGCCAATCGACATAACTTTTTTGATAATTAAATTAGATGGTGCCACCCATCCTTTCAGTCGGCGTAAGTCTCACCAATCACTTCTCCTCCTGGATAGGTTCTAATTTCACCTTTATATCACATCGGTATATGTCATTCCGATATACCCTCCTTTTATTCCTCCATGGCATTCTGCCCATCGGGTTTCGGCATAGCTCCAAATATGTTCCTCAAATAGTGAAAATTTATTTAGATGAATCCTCCTTAGTAATCCATATCTCATTTTTTATATCGGCTCACTTTATCGAGTATCAGAACAACTCATTTTATGTTTCTCTGATGGCCTGATGACATTTACCTCATGTTTGCGCTTCTTTTTACCTCTCTGGTCTATCGGCATATGATTCCTCAATGAAACCTCCCTCTTGTTCATCATGTTGCAAAACTTATCGGGTGTTGGGATAACACTTCCTATGCTTCTCCGATGACCCAATGATATTGAGCTCTAGCCTTCTTATTTTTAGGTCCATCGGCTTATGCTTCCTCAATGAGGTCTCCTTCCTAATAACCATTGCAGATTTGGTGCAGGGGCACTAGGCATGAAGACAACTTGGAGGACACCATGGAAGCATGAAAAGGAGGTGTATGGGTCTAATAGACTCAATTATGATGTCTTGAAGCCAATTATGGCATTTTATTGTAATGATCCTAATGTAATGATTAATTGTCCTAATGGACCTAATAAGGCCATAGGACCAAATATAGGATTTCATGGGTATAGAATTGGTAAGGGTCTCAAAGGTGTTTAGAACTATTTGATAAATCATTTTGATCCTTTAGAAGTCATTAGGTTGGGGTAGAAGTCCATTTCATAAGAGTTTTAAATTCAAAAATTTGAAAATAGTGGCTAGTGTCATTTTGGGGGGAAAATCTAAAAACTTGTTTGTTAAGCATTTTAATCATGAATAACTGATGGATTTCGGTTTGGGAAGTTAGGGGAAGGTATTATGAAACCTTGGAATTCCATTTTGGTGTGGTTGGATGCTACAGTACGGATGTTGTACGGATTTAACAGAAAAAGTGAATAAAACCTTCATTTTCTTGCAATTTCTTGTGTTTTGTTGCTTGGAAGTGATTGATCTTTCATGGTATAAGCCTTGGGAAGTCATTAAACATTGTAATAAGTGATTTGGAATGATTTTGTAGCAGGTTTTGCTCAGATTTTGTCATTTGTGCTGACTGTCCTAAAATTTTCTGAGTTGTGTCATTGGCATTGAAGGCCCAAAATGCAATTTGGAGCCCTTCTATGGATGTAAGGTCCTGTTTCTCATAGAGGAGGCTCTATCTAACATGTAAATTATGATCCTAACCAAAAAATTTGCAGGAAGTGTGTTTTAACAGGTGTACACCATGAGTTTGATGAGGGAGAAGTGAGTAGGAAGCATAGCAAACTTATAGCAGCAGAAGATCTACCCCTTGGAGAGGGTAGTTTGATTATTGAAGTTGGTTAGTATGACCAAGGAGATGGTTTAGGGACTTTGAATGAGCCCTGGAAGTGATTGGAAAGGTCTTAATTAGAAAATCCTCAGTTTTGGAGCCTAATGGTGAGGGTTTTGGGGTTTGCACATTAAAAGAGCACATAGAACCAATTTTATTGGATATTACTTAGTTTTGAGGCATAAATAAACACTGTTGAGAGTTTCAATATTGGGGAAGAATTATTTCTTACACTTGCTTTGTAAAACTTGGGTTTTTGGCAAGCAAATTTGTCCCAATCTTAGGACAGCAAAGGCACGGTGCAAAACAACCTACCCTCAATCTTTGATATGTTGTATTAATCCGAAAAGGGTATCTGAAAATATTTTATTTTTTTGAAGTTATTTGGGAAAAGTTGGAGAAAACAATTTATTTCAGCCTCAGGTGGCCTAATTGAGGCTCTAGGGCTAGTAGCAAACATAGTGGGGTTTAAGAGCATGGTGAAGACTTGAACCTTTGAAACTAGTTGAATCTTGTTGTATTGGGTTGGAATAGGTGTTTAACAACCTTAGGAGTCATTGTGGAGAGTGGATTGAGATTTGCCCTTTTAAAACCATTAAGGTGCCTTGGAAACACTAGGTAACTGCAAGGAGTGTGAAGCATTTAAAAGCATATTTTCTTGAAATCACCTAAAACCCCTGACCCTCTGCATCAAGATTCCTCATCAGGTATCAGCATACTGGAAAATGTATTCCTCTAAAGAGACAATGTCATCCCGATGACTTCACCTTTTTACTCTTTTAGTCACTTCTTTTAGTGTAGGCTATCCCGATGAGACCTCATTTCCACCCGCCATGATATTTACCTTATCGGGTATCGGGGTAGTTTTTTCTTACATTGTTTGATTTCCTGATGACTTCAAAACATCCACTCTGCATTTTCCTTCCTCAGTGTAGGTTATACCGATAACCTCATCTTCTGTGCACGACTTTGTCTTCCTCATCGGGTATCGGCGTAACCCAAAACTCCTCTCGCCGATGATTTGAGTTATCCCAATGACTTAGTATTTCTACCTTTTGGTATTCCCTCATTGGAGTAAGTTATGTCGATGATACTGCCTTTTCCATCTAGCCCATTGGGTATCAGGGTAGCACAAAATAACATTTTTTGACAACCCGATGATATTTCCACCATCTACTTTACATTATCCTTCATCGGTGTAGGGTATGCCAATAAAACCCTTCTTCTAAAATTCCTTTTGGTTCTCCTTTAGAGTGATTGGTCCAAGTTAAGCCAATAGGTTCCTTCATTATTTATGCTAGTCATTTTTGTCGGGGTAACTTACACCGATAGCTTAATATTAATAATTATAATAATCAAGTTCCCCTTCACATATCATTTGCACCTGCAACCCCAAAAGGAAACTTCATGCGTGCTAATAAATGAGAAAGGCTATCACATAGGCCTAGAGAATGCTTTATAAGGATCCCAGTACTTTCATGATGCAAGTTCTTCATGTAGTCCCTATTCAATGCCAACCCTTAGCATGCCCTAGCGGTACTTGTTCAATCCTAAAAATAGGTCACAGTAGGATTTTTCTGGTATTGCAGCATACTTCTTGCACATAAAATCCAGTGATAAATGCTCTTGTGATGAAAATGTATATATAAAACATCATAGAAATAGCACAAAATATTTTGCAAAAATATGTGCTACCAATTCCAACCACATGACTGGTGATAAGATGAAATTTATTAAGATTGAAGATTGGAATGGTGGCTCTGTGAGATATGGAGACAACTCTTCAATCAAGATAAAAGGAAAGGGCACACTAAACATTGATGTCAAGCTGAAAACTCATGATGTATATTATGTGGAAGGTCTAAAACAAAATCTACTAAGTGTGAGTCAAATGTGTGACAAGGGATATAGATTTACTTTTGACTCTAAAGGATGTGAGATAAGAAAGGAAAGTCATGGATAACTTATTGCTGAAGGAAAAAGGACAGATGACAATGTATATAATCTTAAGGAATGCTTTGAGTCTCAATGTACGATGGGACAAGGTGATGAGAGTTGGCTATGGCATATAAGACTAGGCCACATCAATTTTGATAACTTTGTCAGGGTAAGAAAGAAAGGGTATGTAAGACGCATACCTCAATTTATTAAGCCAGCAAGAACCTTTTGTGATGAGTGTCAAAGAGGAAAACAAACCAAGGTCAACTTCAAAACAAAAAAATATTCTACCACAAGGCCTTTAGAACTTGTGCATACAGATTTGTGTGGACCTACAATGACAAGAGATCTAAATGGAAAAAGATACTTCATGCTACTCATAGATGATTTTTCAAGGATGACATGGGTCACCTTCCCGCAAGAAAAATTGCAAGTTTTTGAAAGATTCAAATTCTTCAGGAAGATGGTTGAGAAAGAAAGTGGATACAAGCTGAAGAGTTTAAGATCAGACCATGGAGGTGAATTTACATCACATGAATTTGAAGACTACTGTGAAAGGCATGGAATCAGAAGAAAATATTCAACTCCTAGGACACCACAACAAAATGATATTGTGGAGAGAAAAAATAGAACAATCAAAGAGATGGCAAGGACAATGCTAAATGAAGCCAATTTACCTGATGTATATTGGAAGGAGACAATTCATACAGCTGTATATACATTAAATAGAGTTCAACTAAAAGTGAACAATAGATGACACCCTATGAACTATGGTATGATAGAAAACCCTCAGTCAAGTACTTCAAAGTGTTTGGTAGTAAATGCTTTATCAAAAGAGATGAAGATGGATTAGGAAGCTTTGGTTCAAGAAGTGATGAAGGCATCTTCTTGGGGTACTCAACTCATAGAAAGGCCTATAAATGTTTCAACACGAGGCTAAAGAAAGTGATTGAGAGTGTACATGTAATATTTGATGAAGATCTACATAAAGGAAAACATAGCATAATAAATCAGATTGAAGAATCAAATAGTGAAGATGAAAAGCAACCAGAAAGTGAACAAGAAGAAGTACCCAACAAGACTCCAAATAGATATGTGTAAAAGAATCACCCTGAAGAGAAAATCATAGGAAACAAAAATGAGGGTGTACAAACTAGAAGAAGACTTGCAAGCAATAATGAACAAGTAAACTTTTTCCTGATGACTGAGATGGAACCCAAAACATATGATGAGGCCAACAAAAGTGAGAAGTGGATGAAGGCTATAGAAGAAGAGTTGCTACAGATTGAAAAGAACAAAACATGGGAATTGGTTTCGAGACCCACTGATAAAAATCTCATTGGGACTAAATGGATCTATAGGAATAAGATGAATGAAGAAGGTAATATAATAAGGAACAAGGTAAGGTTTGTATGCAAGCGATATGCTCAGGTAGAGGGCATAGATTTTGAAGAGACATTTACACCAGTTGCAAGGCTTGAAGCTATAAGAATGTTCTTGGCATTCTTAGCCCATAAAGGATACAAAGTATATCAGATGGATGTCAAGTCTACATTATTGATTGGCAATCTTGAAGAAGAGGTCTACATAGAGCAACGTAAAGGTTTTCAGTTGCATGAAGATGAAAACTTTGTCTGCAGATTGAAGAAAGTATTATATGGTCTAAAACAGGCCCCTAAAGCATGGTATTCAAAATTGGATAAGTATCTCCATCAGCAAGGGTTCATAAAGGGAAATGTTGATAGTAATTTATACATTATGGCAAATGGTGATCACAAAATCATAATTATCCCATGGTGATAGGATGCAAATTAAGAAAGGATGATGAGTCACCTAGTGTGGATAAGACCTTGTATAGATCCATTATTGGCAGTCTATTGTATCTCACAACTTCAAAGCCTGATATTGTGCAAGAAATGTGCATGGTAGCAAGATTTCAAGCTGCTCCAAAGCAATCACATATGAATGAAGTTAGAAGAATCTTCAAGTATCTACAAGGAACACTTACTTATGGCTTATGGTATCCAAAGAAGGGAAATTTCACTGTACAAGTCTTTACTGATGCTGATTGGGTAGGCTGCATCGATGATAGGAAGAGAACCAATGGTGAAACTTTTTTCCTTGGAGACAGATTGTTTTCATGGTACAACAAGAAGCAAGATTATATTTCTTTATCTATGGCTGAAGATGAGTGTTTAGTTGTTGCCACATGTTGCTCATAGGTTTTGTGGAGGAAATAGACCTTAAAGGATATTCAGATATCATTTTCAGATACTATTGCTATTATGTTAGATAACTCAAGTGCAATAAATTTATCAAAGAACCCTGTCATGCACTCAAGGACAAAGTACATTACAATCAAATATCATTTTCTTAAGGAGAAGGTTGCAGAGAAGGAGGTAAATGTTGAATTTGTTCCCACAAGTGAGAAGGTTGCTGACATTTTAACAAAGCCTCTTCCAAAGGATACATTTGAGTATCTAAGATATAGGTTGGGTGTTGTCCCACCTTCCTTCGGCACTTAAACATATTTTTGAGGTCTGTGGTTACTGTTTGACTACATTTCATCCTTGAACCTCATGTTTGTCTCAGGGGGAGTTCTAAAATTTTTGTGAGCTATATTAACATTGATTTTTATATTGTAATAATGGTTCATCTAGTGGAATCTAAAAAAAATATCATTTGACAGGCATTGCATAGGTTGAACATGAAGTGTACAAGTTTATGGAAAGTGGTGCGTAGGTCGCTTTGTCATTGTTGTTAAAGGGGGAGAAAGAGATGTATGTGTGCATTGTTGTGTGTGTTGACATCAATGCCAAAGGGGGAGATTGTTGGAATTATTGACATTGATGTCAACAAGGGCTGCAAGGATGCCAAGAGGATGCAGAGAAATAAGGGTTACAAAGATGTAAACATAAGTTATTTGGCTCACGTGTATCTGTGGGTTCCATGGTGTGTCTATGTACAGGGAAGAGACCGTGTGAGATAACTTTGATGAAAAGAAAATGGTGTTCCCCTTATAGCGCAACATGTTAGTTGAGTGTTGAATATCTCGTGGGATAACACAAAAGTGGTATTACTCTCTTATCCCGCATTGTTGAAAAGGTCATGTGCTAGTTGCACGAGATAACTTAAGTTTGATGAACAAGGGGGTCCCTCTTATCTCATGGTGCCAAAAATGACCAACAAACGTTGTGCGAGATAACTTAAGTTTAATGCACAAGGTTGTTTCTTTTATCTTACATTATAGCCAGCAGTGAAAAGTTGCATGGGATAACTTAAGGCAATCCCTCTTATCCTGTGATGTCAAAAGCAACCAAAAAACATTGCACAGGATAAGAAATAGAAGGCAAGATCACTTGAAGACACTTATCCCGCATGAGACAAGGATGATGTCCATGGGCCCGCACGATAAGAAAACAAAAGGAAGTGAAGGGTCGGCTTATCTCACATGATCAAGTTGGGATATGAAGATGCCCGCAGGATAAGAAAATGAAAGTAAGTGAAGGGCCAACTTATCCCGCGTGACCAAGATGGGATATGAAGATGTCCGTGGGATAATAAAACAAAAGTAAGTGAAGGGCCAACTTATCCTGCATGACCAAGCTAGGATATGAAGATGCCCGTGGGATAAGAAAACAAAAGGAAATGAAGGGCCTACTTATCCTGCCTGACCAAGCTGGGATGTGAAGACACTCGTGGGATAAGGAAAAGTGAAGAGAAAAGAGACAAAGGCTTATCCTGCATGGGATAAGAGGCACACAAAATGTTGCATTGGCTAACATAGAAGGAGAAGAATCTTGTCAAGGAAAGAGAAAGGCTTATCCCACGTAGGTTAAAAAGCTACACATATGTGATGCACGCTAATTGAGAAAAAGGGGAGGCTTCTTGAGAACAAACAAAAGCTTATCCCACATGGGTAGAAGAGGCAGAATAAAACATAGCATGCCACCATGCAACCTGATAGTCCGCATAAGATTTGACCAAATTTGACCCGACGATGTGGCATGTATAGAGCAAATCAGAGGACACCTGTCCAAATGATGAAAGGGTATTTTGCTGAAATAATTGAAGTTTGTGATCAACTTCGCAGCCATGTCTACAAGATAATAGTCTCAAAGGTCCACATGGCGGTTGACTATGGTTGACTAGGTGACTTGCAGGTGGATTATGAAGACTTCTGACGACACCTATGCATTCTGATAGGCACAAGAGTGTTATGTAGAAGATGACCAATCTTGACAATCCTATCTGGATGAAGAATATGAAGACATGAGGCTCCCTGATGAACATAAAATGAATCCGATATGTAGAAGCCGGTGATGGTGGATTTTAGTGTGGCAGTTGTCGATCTTGTCTGAGTAGGTTGATAGAGGATGGTGATCTCATTAATGGAGAACCTATTGCAGATGGTTGATGGGCTTGAGAAAATCAACAGAGGCAAAATCAAATCTGTTGGGCAGATGGGGGTTGCTAAAAATAGAAACTCAATACAGAGAACTTTTAGAAAAACAAAGAAGAGTCATTTAATGTAAATGGTTGATCCAAGAAATAAATCTAGTCTACTGCAGACCATATCCCAAAAAGGAAAATGAATTAATTGCGATATCAAAGGGAAAAACATTCCCCGATGCAAAGCCGATGGTGTAGGACTGTAAATGTGATTCAACATCAATAGGTGTGGCTATCAAGACAGAGATAGAGGTGGAAATAAAGACAATTCCAAAAGTTGATTGAAGTATGAGGTGAAGTGCCGAAGAAAGTAGTATTGCTGAACATAGTTGACATAGTATAATTTTTAGAAATACAGAGAAGAAAAAGACATCCATAGAGATAGACAAAGTAGAAGAGGAGAGGAAGCAACAAAGATCAGAGATAAAGAGTAGAAAAGATTAGTAATTAGAGTGTAGAAGGTCGAGACAACTAGAGGTAACAAGAATTTGAGAAGGGACAGAAAGAGCAGCAGAAGAAAGGAAGAGAAGAACAAGGGGTAGAGAGCAGAGAGAAGAAAGACAAAAAGGAAACTAGTTAGGTGCTACAAAACTTCATTTGTAGAAAGGTACCTAATTTATAAATTGAATCTATATTAATTTTAATCTCAGAGTGGGTTATCAGAGCAGGGGTAGGTGCTCCTTGAGTAGGTGCTCAAAATTTTTAGGGGGTTGGTGCTCAAAATTTTAGGGGTTGGTATTCCTTTAGGTTGGTTCCCACAAAACTCTATTATTATATGTTATTCATTGTGAGGCTGGATTGGAGCAGTAGACTCCAACAACTATTCTCACCGAGGTTTTTCCCACTTTGGGTTTTCCTCGTACATCTAGTGTTATGTGATGTGCTCTTATGTGTGTGTGTTTATGTTTTCATTACATCCTTAAAATCTGCATAGTGAACTTAAAGTTTTTTAAATACATTGATTCACCCCCCTCTCAGTGTCCATTTTTGTTCTTCACCAATGTAATTGAGGATATCTTCTCCATGTACATTGTGGAGTGTGGAGACAAGAAATTATGCCTTTATGACAAATATATTGGTCTCCACACCATGTCCTCTCAATCCACCTCATCCATCTCCTTCAATCTCAACCGTTCATTTCTCCTCCTTCCAATCTATAAAATGGGGTCTCCTTGCCTTCATTCCATATCTAATACTCATGCAAATTTATGCTATTCTTTTGTTCTTAAGATCATCCTTGTGCATCACCATTATAGGAAATTTAGTATCTAGTCCATAGTCATTCATTTTCAAATCATCCAACCCTTATCCAAAACTCTTGTTGAAACATAGGACCTTCTTGCATCACTTCCACAACTATCTTTGTGGTCATAATAATGAGTTTGATGAGGAGTCTTTAAGAGAACATTCTTTCCAACAGAGGTCAGGACTTTCACAATCAATCAATAGGGGCGGACATATCAATTTATCTTATTTACCTTCTCAACCAATCACATATTGAACCATCTTCTATCTAGAGTAACCTTGTCATCTTTCTTCCATAATCATTATCATCCTTCTTGACCTTTTCCATCACTTTGTTTTCAAGGAATCCCCCAATCAAACAATCCAACTTCAAATCCAATCAATCAAAATCCTATCATCCAAAGATCAAACCAATCAACCATCCACAATCAATCAATTAATCAATCAATCTCATCCTAAGGTTAATTCCTTGACAAAGTTTAATTTAGACCCTCATCCTTAATTAATCAATCAATTAGATTTTGTTCTTGGGAAATAATATCGCCCAAGTACCTTTTCCTAATCATTGTGGGTTGATCCAAACCCTTATCTTTTGTCTTATTTTTCTTAGGGATGTTAGTCTACCCTAAGTAGGAGAGGACTTGATTACTATCATAGGTTCGAAATTTTATCTAGCTTGGTTGTCACCTAGCTTGTGATTAACATCATCAATCTTGTTGGCTTGATGATGATTGCAATATATTCATCACTTGTTGTCATTGATGAAACACTCTCACACACACATATGGTTATATTGACTACTAGTGTAACTTCAATTGTTTACACTGTTAACTGATATGTTAGAGGTTTATCTTTAACCGATATTGTGTGTCAACCGGTATGTACATAAGAGAAAACCTATGGTTATACTAAGTTGGCATCAAGATGAAGATCCAGATGGAAATCAAGCAAAGATTCATGGACAATGGTTCATATGTTTTATTCAAACCGGTATTGATTGTTCCAACCGGCATTTGGTTATTTTTGTGATGAGTTACCTGCACCGACTACTTGGTGGTTACTTCTATGATGAGTTACTAGCACCGACACTCGGTGGTAATTTTTTGTGATAAGTTATGATCACATGTCTAGATACACTACACCTAGGAAATTGTGATTTGATTTCCTTGGACCAACATAAGATTTGAATGTCTATTTAAAGACATCTTAGTGAATCATTTGAGAGGGATGTTATGTAACTAATGGTATGCATGAAGAGAGAAAGTTTTTGTCGAAGAGCGAAAAGTGTTAAGATGAAGAGTGTGTTGAAGAGCAGTGTTGAATGTACTTAGAAGGATATGATCAAGAAAAGTATTGTGCTACTCAAAATAGATCAAACCATTCTTGTTGTTTTCTAACCATTACAACAAAATCAAATTCCTTAACCGAGTAAGCTCTAACAAGCTTCAATGTACAAATCCTCTAACAAGGTGATCCATTAGTTTGGATTCTTGAATCCTCTAGTGAGATTACTCCTAACAGGGTACTACTCTTAACAAGGTATAAGCTTCTAATCAAGCTTTGGGATCTCTAACAAGATTCACTCCTAGCAGAGCACTTTGTAGACCTTAACCGGTCAGTTATCTATTATTGTAGATAGTTAACTTGTGAGTTCCATCTCACCATGGTTTTTACCTATTTGGGTTTTCCACGTATAAACACTTGTGTTATGGTGGATGCTTTACTTTTTGTAAATGTTGTTATATCATTTTGGATTACATGCATTGTGTTTAAAAGCTTTGTTAAGTTCATCTACCGATTAGTGTTTGAAGTAGTGTTTTATTTGGTGTCACTGATTCACCCCCCCCTTAGTTCTTTTCAATTCCATCAATTGGTATCAGAGTCAAACTTCTTTGAAGCCTATCCACTTAGAAGGGAGTCTTGAAACCACCATGGGGGATAGGAGCTACTTCGAGATGGCTAGAGAGCTAGAAGCTAGAAGGAATGAACTTGAAAACCTAAGGGTCAAACTAAAAGCTTCTCAAGTCAAGAGGAGAGAGCTAACTAAACAACTATTAGAGATATCTAATAATATTTCTTTAGATGAAGCCAATATTGACACTTTAGCAGAGGAAGTTGAAAATTTGAATGGTGAGAAATTGAATCTAAGGAGAGAGCTAGAAGGTCTCACTATCTGCATGAGTCAAGAACTGGAAGCTAGGAGAGCTATTGAAGATCTTATTAAGGAAAGAGATCAAGATATTACAAAGATCAAATGGGAAAATACACTATGTATGAGAATTTGATTGCTGAAAGAGAAGAAAAGGAGAACCTGCGACTAGATCTTGAACTTGCATCATCTTTGAAAGAGAACTTGTCTAAGCATAATGAAGATCTCATCAAACAACTTACTGAAGCCAATGAGAAATTGGAGAAGTTCATCAAAAGTTCTACCATGCTGGAAGAAAAAATTCAATCATAGAGAATGAAGGGTGATATCTCTGGACTTGGTTTTCACACAACTGAAAAAGGTGAATCCTCTGGCACAAAGAGAAATAATCCTAAGAACAAATCTGCTCCTAAGATCAACAATCCTACCAGTAAGAAGGTCTTTAAACCTGTCTCCTTTGCTTTCCATAAACCTGGTCACACTACAAATGTTTGTAGGGACAAACCTAACAGAAATGCAAATTACAACACTAATGCTAGGTATGTGTCCAAAAAGTTTGAAGGTCATTGCTTCACATGTGGAATGTATGGGCACAGGTCTGTTGAATGTAGAATTGGAGCAAAAAATTCTATGCCACACATGCATCCAAGACCAAATGGTGAACGTATAAGGAACTTTGATAACCGGGTGAGCCTGAACTGGCAAAGATCTTACAGCAACCGGTTTAGTCCATTCGAGATGGAAAAGGTAAAAAATGTTATTTGCACCTTCTGTAATAACTTTGCTCATGTGGCTATGAACTGCAGAAGAAGAATAGGAAGAGGAAATTCAGGACCTTGCAGATCATCTGGTATGGCTTGTTATCACTGTAACAAACCAAGGCACTTAGAAAAATTCTATAGATCCAAAAATAGCAAACTGGACAACTCTTCTAAGGATCAGAAAGGAAAGAAAAAAACATATATTGAAGAAACTAGAGAGGCTATGAATCGGATTTGGAAGAAGAAAAGTGATGACTCACCTGAAGAAGAAACTGTTCCTTCACCCAGTGAAGAGAACCCTGCACCAATGACTTAAGTTTTTTTTAATATGGCTAAAGGGAGCTTAACGGTAAAACATCTACGCACCCCTTGTGAAAAATGAGCGGGAAAGAATTTTGAATCGTGAAATTTTGGTAACTTTTTGTTAACACATTATCAACCGGTTTTCCACTTGAGCGGTGAAATTAGGGTTTTGGAAAGAATTTTGAATCGTGAAATTTTGGTAACTTTTTGTTAACACATTATCAACTGGTTTTCCACTTGAGCGGTGAAATTAGGGTTTGTAACCCTAACGGGCGATCATTTATTGCAGTAGGTTAAAAAAAAGAAAAAAAAAGGGATAAAAGCAAGTTTTACTTTGTCATTTTTACCCTAACTCATTTGAGAAAGAAATTTGAAGCGATTGTAGAGCTAAGTAAGATTGTCTTATTGTTAATTGTCGAATTGTTTCATGATTTGAGAAATTAAGTTGAATTGAAAGTTGCAGAAAGTCGAAATGGTGTGTACTTGGGCATTTCAACTGGTAAACAGGGCAACGTGCATGAAACAAGGTATTTCTTTGAACATACCACTTCGAATCTTGTTTATCTAGAATTACATCTACTTCAAAGTCTGTAGAGAGGTTGATGATCACTTTTGAGCCTATGGAAGCTCTAAAGGCAAATCAAATTATGTCATATAATGCATTGTCGCAAGTTCCGAGTGGAGTTTTGGTCAAAGGTGATTTGTCCAGTTATATTGACTACAAGTTAGAAGACTTAGGGTCTCTATACATCTACACACAGTTGAAATCACTTTGCGATAAGAATGGAAAAATTAAGACACAATATGCTAGGGTTTTCAAAAAGGGTTTTCACAATGCCTCCTATTTTCTTGAAGATTTCGAAGAAGCTCATATTAGAATAATTTTGAGTAGAGTTCATGGAGAAAGCATGTACTTATAAAGGACTCACACAATTACAAAGGAAGCCATTCAGTCTATGACTGGATATTTCTCTACCAGTGAAGTACCTAAGCCAAGGAAAATTCTAAAGGATATTGTCTTCAAGTTAATCGATTCTACATCTGATGGGCATGCTTTTTCTGTCAACAACATTAAGGACCCTGTAGTAAAACTAGCAGCAATGGTGATAGGCTACCGATTATTTTACTCCAGTAGACTTAACAGTATTCCATCTGCAGCAGTCCACACAACTCATAGAATGATTGTTGATAATGCAGACTATGATCTTTGTGAAGCTATCAAAAGACAACTATTTCTGAATTTGCAATCTATCAAGAAGGATAGCAGTCTGAAATTCAAGTATGGTCAACTATTAGTCGGTCTGTTCTTTTACTTTCAGAACTTTCTACCAAGGATTGGAGACATTGAGTGGTCAAAGGACTCATCGGTCTCTGCTCAAATCAAGAACAACATTAAGGCTATAAAGAATACTTTCCATGCTGCCAGGAATAAGTATTTCAATGATTTCCAAAAGAAGATGAGTATGAGAATGAGGCTACCAGAAGATGTGGTAAAACACTTTGAGAAGGAAATAATCTTCATCATTACCACTGACTTTTGCTTAATGCAAGCAATTGAACCAAGAGAAGAGGAAATGGAAGACATGAGTTATGAGGTTAACCATGATCTACTGGTTGATTATGATAATACCCTATTAGCATTACCTATAGACAAGAAACGGATAAAATTGGACATTGTGGCAGTCCAAGAGGCACTTGAACAAACCAGTGTTGCACCTGTTAAAAGATCATCACGTGGTAAAGGTAAAAAAGGAAAGAATAAAAATTCTGATGAAGCATCTCCAACAACAAAGAGTACTAGGGTTACCAAGAGTGTCCTAACCAAAAAGGAACTGGAACCCAAAGTATCTATTAAGAAAGAGACAAAAAAGAGAGGCAGAAAATTAATTTTGCAACCAGAATCTGAGGGAACTGATTCTGATGAATAACCAAAGAAAGCAAAAACAACTGGTAAAATATCCAAGAAGGTTAAGGAAGTGCCAAAGGCAACTGTGCCTATTAATATAGCATCCATCAAACCTGAAACCCATTTTGAAAGGACAATGAAGACACTAAGGAGGAATAGGTTTGACAATGTAAAGGAGCATTTTCATTCCTTCACTAAAGATGAGAAAGAGCAAGTGATTCAATAGGTAATCACTCATCTGTGTCATTACAGTAGATATCCACATGAATTAGAAAAGGATATCTCAGATTCTTTGAATACTATTCTTTTAAATAAATGGGAGGAAGCTATTAGATTAGAAAAATAAATCATTGATAAGGTATTTGTACAATATTTTCTTAAGGATGATATTAGTGCTTTAATTGCTCGGTACAAATCTCAGTTTACATTCAAAGCAAGGAGACTGAAGTTACTAAGTGGAAAGAGAGAAGTCATTGAGACTGAGACTCATCATATAGCTTGTGAAATCAAACAGATGGAATAACTCATCCAATCCTCTATGAATGAGGATAATGCTATTGATGATGTCACTCTACTGGAAATGGATGAAGAGGAAATTATTCAACCTGATGAGGTCTATCCACTCAAGAAGAAGGATGATTTCATTATTCTTATTGATGATAATGTTGAGAACATAGTGGAACTATCTGAAGATGTCACTGAACCAGATATGGAGCCCCCAACAATCACTAATGTACAAGTTACACTAGTTGAGAAATCGGCTACTCAACCAAAAGTGGGCAATCCACCGGCAACAGAACAACTGGAGAAACCCCAATCTCCACCAGTCATTCAAGAAATTCAGAAGGAGACTATTGGTATTTTGGTATGGTTTTGTCATTGTTGTCAACACCTACTGAAACACTAGCACTTTGGAAATCCAGCAATATTCACCAGCAAGCAAGTAACTATTGCACAGTTACTGGTATATGGTTCACCGATAGGATATAATGTTCACCGGCACTTGGAATGATATGGAAGACACTTGGTAATGTTGAAGACATCATATGGACGCTTTGTTTTGAAGAATTAATCATTGGTATATTCATATTTACATATTTGCTTTTACTGGCAAATAGGTCTAGGGTTATCTAGGGTTACACCGGCAGGTTTATCTTTTCCAGATCAGCATGGCACGCTATGGAGATGATTTATTATTGTTGTAAATGCATTAAGCCGACATGTTTAATCGGTTATTGCATCGGATATTATATTGTATATAAAATGTTTTTTGTAACATCTTGTAGAGCCGACCTATAAAAATTGGTCTTAGGTTATGGTATAAATGTAAGATTTTATTTGTAAGATTGAATGTGGAATGCGAAAAAGAATTGTGTGAAGGTATATGCGAGATTAAGCAGAGGTATACATGAAGACATCATTTGAAGGTGAAGCTAAGTTTTTGTAGAAGCATATCAAGATTACACCGGTACTTAATCTAGCATATGAAGATGCTATTTTGTGCAATACATTCTTATTAGATTTAACCATCCAACTGTAGTCAGTGTGACTCCCATTTTGTGATTGAGCAGTGAGCTCTAGGCTGTTGGCCTTTCTGCATGTGCAGGCCCCATTTATGTACACTTACTATCTACAGTAGTATCATCTGATTGTGGGTAAGGTTTCCCACCATGGTTTTTCCCCTTACAGGGTTTCCACGTACAAATATTGGTGTTATGTGTTGTGGATGACTCTATGTTTATGTTTCATGCATTAATCTCTACTGGTATAGCAATTTACTGTTATCACTGTCTACCAACACACTTAACTGGTTTACCGGTATTAAGCATTAAGTTGGTTAATTGGTTCTTGGTTTGAATTTATTAGACAACTGATTCACCCTCGCTCTCAGTTGTCTCTGGGACCTAACAATTGGTATCAGCGCTTAGTCCTCTTTTGTAGAAGTTTAACAACTTGAGGAGATCCAATGTCTACTAATTATTTTAGGAAGGACAGTCCTAAACTTGATGGAACCAACTATGGGATATGGAAGATCAGGATGGAGACACAAATGAATTGCATCGGTAAAGACATCTGGGAAGTTACAAAGAATGGTTATACTGCTGATGTAGCTGGTCAGACTGCTCCAACTACCTTAGCTAAAGATGAAGAGAATGATTGCAAAGCAAGAGAAGCACTTTTGAGCGCATTATCAGATCAACAAAACATGGGATTATTAGATAGGTCTATTGCTAAAACTATTTGGGATCATTTGGAAACACTAAATGAAGGAGATTCCATAGTCAAGATTGCAAAACTTGAAAGCTTCTGAGTCAGGTATGAACATCTGAAAATGGAAGAAGATGAAAGGATTTCTGCTTTTATGGAAAGAGTAAATGAAATTTTTTTGGGTATTAAATATTGTGGAGGAACCTTGAGTGAGGATGAAATTGTTTCAAAAATATTAAGAGGATTGCCACCGGCATATAAAATGAAGGTTACTGCTATAAATGAGTTAAGAACAATGCCTAATACATTAGTAACTAGGGATACATTGATTGGAAAACTTTCAGCCTTTGAAATTGAGGAATTTGGTCTTGTTGCTACTTTAAAGACTGATTTGGCCTTTAAAGCATCAACATCATCTGCTCCATCATTTGACAAATCAGACTGGAAAGCCTTTTATGCAAGAGAACTTGAAGAAACCAGGAAGGAAAATGAAGAGCTTGAAGAACTTGAAGCACTATTTGCAAGAAAAATGCCAAAAGGTCTAGTTGGAAGTAAGTATGAAGGTAAAGCACCCTTTAAATGTTTCAACTGCAATAAGATTGGTCATATGGCTTTGAGATGCCCTGATAGACATGTTAGACTAAGAGAAGAAGTTAGAAGAACATACAAGCCTAAACCTAAATGTCAGAGATACAGATTTAAGAAGAACAAAGACAAATCCTGTTACATTGTTGATGAAGGTGTGACTAATGATTCTGATGAGGATCCAGCAGACAATGGATGGGTTTTTGTTGCTATAACCGAAGATCAATCGGCACCTACTGCTCAACTGGTAGAACAATCCCTAGCAGCTAAAGTTGAAGTAAAGGATGAATGGATCATTGACTCATGATGCTCACATCATATGACAGGAGACAAAGGTAAATTCTTGAACTTTCAAGAATACAATGGAGGTTTAGTAAGATTTGGAGATGACAAATCCTGTTCAATCAAAGGTAAGGGTTCAATATCTCTTGATAGTAAGCATAACACTGACAATGTCTACTATGTTGAAGGATTAAAGCATAATCTTTTAAGTGTTGGTCAATTAGTTGAGAAAGGATTTTAGTTACAATTTAAAAATGGAAAATGTAAAATCATGAATAGAACTGGTTTGGAAATTGCAACTGGTAATCAGACTAGAGGTAATATCTTTCATTTGAATAACAGTGAAAAGGCATGCTTGATTGCACATATAGATGAAAGTTGGTTATGGCATAAGAGACTATGTCATGTAAACTTTGATTGCATGGTAAAAATAAATACTTCTAAGGCAGTTAGAGATCTATCTGAAATTGTGAAACCTCATAATACAATTTGTAAGGAATGTCAATTTGGAAAACAAGTTAGATCTAGTTTCAAAAGTATTCCAGAAAAATCCAATAATGCTCTTGATTTGATTCACACTGATTTATGTGGTCCAACTAGAAATAAAAGCTTACAAGGTGATAGATATTTCATGCTAATTATTGATGATTATTCTAGAATGTGTTGGGTTACTTTTCTCAGAGAAAAATCAGAAGCACTTGGAAAATTCAAACTGTTCAAAGCAATGGTTGAGAATGAAACTGGTAAGAAAATCAAATGTTTAAGATCAGATCAAGGAGGAGAATTCACATCTAAGGACTTTAATACATTATGTGAAGTGAATGGAATCAAAAGATAGTTATCAGCACCTCGGACACCACAGCAGAATGGAGTTGTTGAAAGGAAAAATAGAACTATCTTGGATGCAGCAAGAAGTATGTTATCAGAAGCAAATCTACCACATGTGTATTGGAGAGAAGCAGTTAGCACTGCTGTCTATACATTCAACAAATTTCACATCAAAGGTGTAACCAGTAAGACCCCTCATGAACTATGGTTTGGTAATACTCCTACTCTTAAGTATTTCAGAATTTTTGGAAGTAAATGTTATATTAGAAGAGATGAGTATATTGGCAAATTTGATCCTAGAAGTGATGAAGGAATATTTCTTGGTTATTCATCTAAGAGCAAGGCATATATATGTTTTAATAAGAGATTACAGAAAATTGTTGAGAGTACAAATGTAAATATTGATGAACAATTCCGAGGAACTTCAAGGTATATAGACTCTAAACCGGCAATAGAAATTGTGACAAATGAACCTACACTAAATCCACTGATATAGAATGAAAATCCAGTTACCCCGGTATCATCAGAGGATTCCACAATAATCAAAGAACAACAGCAAACTAAGACACCCTGGTATGTAAGATTGAATCATTCTGAAGATCAGATAATTCTAAACAAATTTAAAGGAGTTATGACAAGAGGAAGATTGGAAAATGAAGAGGTATGTCTTATTTCTCAAATTGAACCATCATCTATCAATGAGGCATGTGAAGATAAATTTTGGATTAAAGCTATGGAAGAAGAATTAGGACAAATTGAGAAAAATAATACTTGGACATTAGTTCCCTGGCCTAAAGATAAGAATGTAATTGGAACCAAATGGGTATTTAGAAACAAACTTAATGAAGGTGGTAAGGTTGTCAGAAATAAAGCAAGACTAGTATGTAAGGGATATTTTCAAAAAGAAGGAGTTGATTACAATGAAACCTTTGCACAAGTAGCCAGAATTGAGGCAGTCAGATTATTCTTGGCTTTTGTAGCTCACAAGGACTACAAAGTTTATCAAATGGATATTAAATGTACATTTTTGAATGGAGATCTTGAAGAGGAAGTATATATTGAACAACCTGATGGATTTTCTTTGACATATGACAATGATATGGTTTACAGGTTAAGAAAAGCTCTGTATGGATTAAAACAAGCCCCAAGAGCTTGGTATGCAAGGTTGGATAAGTATCTTTTAAAGATTGGTTTTACTAAAGGAAATGCAGATAGCAATTTATATTACAAAATAACTAATGATGACATCTTGATTATTGAAGTATTTGTTGATGATATAATCTTTGGAGGAGAAGATGGATTATGTAAGGAATTTTCTTTTAAAATGCAGCAAGAATTTGAAATGTTTATGATTGGAGAAATTAAATTCTTTTTAGGATTGCAGATTTCACAGACTGATAAAGGTATATTTTTTAGTCAATCCAAGTACTTGAAATAATTACTAAAGAAATTTGGGATGGAGAACTCTAAACTGGTAAGCACGGCTATGACTACAAATGACAAATTATCTCAAAGAGATGAATCTACACCTATTAATCCAACTAGATACAAATCTATGATAGGAGGTTTACTGTATTTGACACAAACCAGACCTGATATTATGAATGCAGTATGTATTGTTTCTAGATTTTAAAGTAATCCTAGGGAAAATCATGAATCAACAGTAAAAAGGATTTTTCGATACTTACAAGGCACAACAAATCTTGGATTATGTTATCCTAGAGATGAAAATTTTGAAGTATGTGCATACATAGATGCAAATTGGGCAGGAGATGTGGATGATAGAAAAATCACCACTGGAGGAGCATTCTTTCTTGGAAAAAGATTAGTTTCTTGGTTGAGTAAGAAACAGAGTTGTACATCTTTATCAACAGCCGAATCAAAATATGTTGCAGCAGCAACTAACTGTACACAGGTACTATGGCATAAGCAAATGTTGAAAGACATAAAGGTAAAATGCAAGGAACCTATTACTATATATTATGATAACACTGAAGCAATTGATATATCTAAGAATCTGGTATTACATTCTAAAACAAAACATGTTTCTATCAAACTGAATTTTCTAAGGGAAAAAGTTGAAGAAAAAGAGATAAAACTAGTTTATGTGAATACTAAAGAACAACTTGCAAATATTTTCACAGAACCTTTGCCTAAGGAGACCTTTGAATATCTCAGAGATCAGCTTGGAGTCATACCACCACTGGTAGAGACTTAGACAATTGATGATTGTCATCAACCAACAGAATTGAAAGACAAATCTTTTACTCCGTCTTTCATAAGGAAGCTACTTCTCAGGGGGAGTAGTTAGTATATTGAATTGATTGGTATTTTGTATGAACTTGATTTTTGTAACTTTGGCATTTGATGTCAAAGGGGGAGAGATATCTATGGAAAACACATTATCTTTTGAGGAGAGATTGGTATTAAAGATTAATCTTTGGATAAACACATGTTGCTCCTAGGGGGAGAAATTGTTGTTTAAAGGAGATTGTTGGTTTTTGGTATTTGGCATTTCTGTTTTGGCACTTTGATGGTTTTTCCATCTTGTGTTGCTATCAATGCCAAAGGGGGAGATTGTTGGTATTTTGGTATGGTTTTGTCATTGATGTCAACACCTACTGAAACACTAGCACTTTGGAAATCCAGCAACATTCACCGGCAAGTAAGTAACTATTGCACAATTACTGGTATATGGTTCACCGGGGATATAATGTTCACCGACACTTGGAATGATATGGAAGACACTTGGTAATGCCAAAGACATCATATGGACACTTTGTTTTGAAGAATTAATCATTGGTATATTCATATTTGTATATTTGCTTTTACCAGCAAATAGGTCTAGGATTATCTAGGGTTACACCGACAGGTTTATCTTTTCCAAATCAGCATGGCACGCTATGGAGATGATTTATTATTTTTGTAAATGCATTAAGCCGACATGTTTAATCGGTTATTGCATCGGATATTATATTGTATATAAAATGTTTTTTGTAACATCTTGTAGAGCCAACCTACAAAAATTGGTCTTAGGTTATGGTATAAATGTAAGATCTTATTTGTAAGATCGAATGTGGAATGCAAAAAAGAATTGTGTGAAGGTATATGTGAGATTAATCAGAGGTATACATGAAGACATCATTTGAAGGTGAAGCTAAGTTTTTGTAGAAGCGTATTAGCATTACACCGGTACTGAATCCAGCATATGAAGATGCTATTTTGTGCAGTACATTCTTATTGGATTTAACCATCCAACTGTAGTCAATGTGACTCCCATTTTGTGATTGAGCAGTGAGCTCTAGGCTGTTGGCCTTTCTGCATGTGCAGACCCCATTTATGTACACTTACTATCTATAGTAGTATCATCTGATTGTGGGTAAGGTTTCCCACCGTGGTTTTTCCCCTTACAGGGTTTCCATGTACATATATTGGTGTTATGTGTTGTGGATGACTCTATGTTTATGTTTCATGCATTAATCTCTACCGATATAGCAATTTACTATTAACACTGTCTACCAGCACAATTAACTGGTTTACCGGTATTAAGCATTAAGTTGGTTAATTGGTTCTTGGTTTAAATTTATTAGACAACTGATTCACCCCCCCCCCCTCTCAGTTGTCTCCGGGACCTAATAGAGACTACTGAAAATGTTGCCACACAGTCACCTGAAAAGACAACAAAGGAGAATATAGAGAAATCTATCATTAAGGTTGTATCCCCTGAACCGGCAAAGCATAACCAACTTGAAGATAATGATGATGATTCTTTAAGTATTTTAGGACCTATTGATATGAACACTTTGAGTGCATCAGAAATCATGAATATTGCTAATGTTATGCAATCTAGAGCTTATAAGAAGAGACTAAAAGAGAAAAGAGTTGAAGCAGAGACAATTCAGAATACAGTAGAAATTTTGTTTGGTCTACTACTAGAAACATCTACAGCACATCTTTCTACACGCATTAGCAAACTTGGTCAGTTAGTTGCAAATGCATATGATCAAATCAAGTCACTAGAAGATGCTGCTCAACTGTATGCTAAAAAGAGTCACAAGAAGAAATATGGAGACAAACTGGCAAAGAATATTGAAAGTGGAAAAATGGCTCTATCTCACAATAAAAGTCTTTTGAGAAAAGCTATTGAAACATGAGGAAAGTAACTTGCCTCTACCTCCAATGTTACTTTCTTTTATTTTGACATTTCAAAAAGTCAAGTTGAAATAGAGAAAGAAATGGAAAGGATATGCAAGGCATACATCCCACTCTAGGACTCCATCCATGTCTTTAACAAGTCTATAGATGATTTGCATAACAGACTGGACAACTGTGATAATGAGAAGGCAAAGAGACTCCAATCTCTTAAAAAACTCAAGAGTCTGCTCACATCACAGGTAGACATTCTTCAGAGAGCCTACTCCAATGCAAAAGCCATTGTTGCAACCCCTGAAACCTGCACATTGGACTCAATGGAATAATTCCATTCTCAGCTGACGTCTACATTTGAGTATACTGCACACATATTGGAATCATGGGAAAACGCTTTGTCACAAATGAAGAAGAGCTTCAATGCTATTTTTATGAGATTAGATAATGCATGAACTTTTTTTAAAGTTATTGTTATATATGTTGAACACTTTGATACAAATTTTCTATATATATATATATTACTTTTTCAATTTGGCATTGTTATCAAAGGGGGAGTAGAAATATGTACATGTGTTTCTGAAAATTTTGTATTTATGCATGCATTAAGGGGGAGTATGAGTATATGTGTAAATTTATTGTGTATGCACACTTAGAGGTATTACTGTAAAATTTGCTAAGTGTTTCCATCAATGCCAAAGGGGGAGATTGTTGGCTTGATGATGATTGTAATATATTCATCACTTGTTGTTATTGATGAAACACTCTCACACACACATATGATTATATTGACTACCGGTGCAACTTTAATTGTTTACATTGTTAACCGGTATGTTAGACGTTTATCTTTAACTGGTACTTTGTGTCAACCAGTATGTGCATAAGAGACAACCTATGGTTATACTAAGTCGGCATCAAGATGAAGATCCAAATGGAGATCAAGCAAAGATTCATGGATAGCGGTTCATATGTTTTATCCAAACCGGTATTGATTATTCCAATAGGTTTTTGGTTATTTATGTGATGAGTTACTTGCACCAACTACTTGGTGGTTATTTCTGTGATGAGTTACCAACACCGACTACTTGGCGGTAATTTTTTGTGATGAGTTATGATCACATGTCTAGATACACTACACCTAGGAAATTGTGTTTTGATTTCCTTGGACCGACATAAGATTTGAATGTCTATTTAAAGACATTTTAGTGAATCATTTGAGAGGGATGTTATGTAACTGATGGGATGCATGAAGAGCAATTTTTTTTGTCAAAGAGCAATAAGTGTTAAGATGAAGAGTGCGTTGAAGAGAAGTGTTGAATGTACTTAGAAGGATTTGATCATGCAAGTATTGTGCTACTCATAATAGATCAAACCTTTCTTGTTGTTTTCTAACCATTACAATAGAATCAAATCCCTTAATCGAGTAAGCTCTAACAAGCTTCAATGTACAAATCCTATAACAAGGTGATCCATTAGTTTGGATTCTTAAATCCTCCAGCAAGGTTACTCCTAATAGGGTACCACTCTTAATAGGGTATAAGCTTCTAATCAAGCTTTGATATCTCTAACAAGATTCGCTCCTAGCAGAGCCCTTTGCAGACCTTAACCGGTCAGTTATCTATTACCATAGATAGTTAACTTGTGAGTTCCATCTCACCATGGTTTTTACCTATTTGGGTTTTCCACGTATAAACACTTGTGTTATGGTAGATGCTTTACTTTTTGTGAATGTTGTTATATCATTTTGGATTGCATGCATTATGTTTAAAATATTTGTTAAGTTCATCTACCTGTTAGTGTTTGAAGTATTGTTTTATTTGGAGTCACTGATTCACCCCCCCCCCCTCTCAGTGCTTTTCGAGTCCATCAAATCCCTCACCCAAAATCCAAATCCAAGGACTAAGGTGTAATCCCAATCAAATCAATCTTGTCCCAATATGAGGATCATCCAAATCCGTCCCCATCAAATCAAAACTTGCTAAGTCCTATCATCAAACTTTCTTCTAAATCATCTCTAAGGTTATTTGTGCATGGTCTTGACTTTCCCTCAAAAGGATAAAATAGCAGCCAAAGACTATAGAATGCTTGATACTAGTATCCTCTACAATCAAGACCCGCCACATCAAGAGGAACAACTTGTTGATCAACCTGACCTTTCTCCATGTGTCCAATCCTTTCTCGCTATCCTTACAATCAAGACATGATGGAGAAAGTTTTCAAACATAATGTTAATGGGCTTGTATCTCATCTCATCACTCAAGGGGAACAACTTCCCCTAGGGTTTAACCGGTCTATCCTTGATAGACCTTTAGAAGGTGACCTCAAGGACCAAATTGACATTGACACCATCCTCCACCTGGGACATCGGCACCAGTGGTTTCCACACCTCCAAATTTTGTACCTCATATTTTTGTACCTCAAAGAGCATCCAATACAACCATGTCCCAACCTCCTAGGTCAACCGCCCTTCTCTATAATTCTCTCAACTATATCAGCACAAGTTTGTCTCTCGTTAGCACTTTTCACGGATGACACCCTCAAGTCACATCACAACCTTTTGTTACATCACAAACCACTGCTTCTTGACAACCTGTTGCTTCCTCATATCAATACATTCACGGTGGTGGTATTCCTTCCTTGTCTCATCAAATCTCGGGATCCAACATAGGTCACTATGTCCTCAATATCCCTAATCAACAACTCAACCTCATAAAAGAAATTTAGGACATGAAAGACCTTATCAAAAAATTTAAGAATGGAACATACAAAAGACATTACACCTTTGAGGAAATATGTCCTTGTCTCTATGATCCATCCATTTCCATTACACCCTACCCACCTGGGTTTGAAATGCCTAAATTTTAAAAGTACAAAGGCAAGGGTGATCCTAGAGACCATGTCCGTGAGTTTCACATTTTGTGTCAAGAGGTCTCCTATAGTGACCTATAACTTAGAAGGTTTTTCCCCAAAATTATTGGCAGAGAGGTAGAAAAATTTGTGTCTCACCGTGCCTACAATATTGAAAATGATGCTTCTATGATAGACTTATGAAATACAAAGAAAAGGCTCAGAGAAAATTTTGCCAACTTCCTCCAAAGATGGTAACATCTCATCAAGAAATTATCGTGGAACATACCAGAAACTCATCAAGTTGAGCTATTCTAGTGTAACTTGGTACCTAAACTATCCAAACCAATAACTTGTCAATGATTGAGTACCTTTGAAGAGATATCCAAAAAAGGTCTAGCCTTGGAATGTGTTCTTTTGGAAGAAGGAACACTAAAATAGTATTAGAAAATTAACCAAAGTTTTGGTCTACGAACAAGAACGTGGTCAATGATGGAGTCACTAACACCAAGCATGTCCAAACTGTCACTGCCCCATCCAAACCCACCACCACCAATAATTACTTCAACAATCAGTCTAATCCTTGCAATAAATTTAATCAATCGCAACCTCACAACAATCCTTCCATCCAAGGTTGACCTCCCCATTCCAACAACCAATCTCAATGTGAGTACACTCCACTAGGTGAGCCTATTGAGGTCATCTTCCATAAGCTTGTCAAGGCTAGTGTTGTTGTCTTCCTAATAATAGGCCCTTTTGATCCCAATCAACCTAAACCCAAATGGTATAGTGAAACTGAATATTGTGACTACCATTGTATTAATGGTCATGATACACGCAAGTGTATGAAGCTCAAAAATTACATCCAAGACCTTATTTATAAGGGTGAAATTAAGGTTGATGTTGCAAAACCTAGTAAATCTAATGATAAACTCAAGATGTACCAAAACCCATTCCCTAAACATGGTAAAGACAAGGCCTCTTCATCTCACACTGTCAATTATGACTACGCTAATTATGTCTCTAGTTTTCACTCCCTAGTAGGTCGCATAGAACCTGCTGATACCAATGTTAATACCATCACAATTCGAGGAGCTGATCCCTCTCCCACCCCTTATAGACATAGTGTTACCATCCAAGGTGTCCCTCTCCCACAATCATCTAGTCAAGCCTCTCAAGCCAAAATAGTACTTCAAGGTGCCACACTTTAAAATGGTTGCAATGTGACCACTTGCAGAGGAAAAGTAACCATCCAAGGAGCTCCTCCCCCTCCCCCGCAACCTCCCATGTCATCCACCCACCAAATGATATCCTCGATCATCTTGGGAAAACTCCTACATAGATCTCCATATTTGAGCTCCTCAAAACATCCCCCCTCCAAAAAGAGATCCTTGAGCAATCCCTCCTAGAGTCTTACATTCCTGACAATATCAATGTAGTCCAATTCCAAGCCCTCATAGGCAACCTTGCTATGCAACACCACCTTGTGTTCACATCAAAGGACGCACCCACTAATGACCCATATCACAATAAGCCCCTACACATTGAGGTTATCATACAAAAACACAAACTCAAGTGAGTCCTTATAGACGGTAGATTTGATTTAAATCTATGTACATATAAGTTAATCAATCAATTGGGAATCTCTAAGGACTTTCTTGATCTATCTGGAAAGATCACAATTAAAGCCTATGATGATGCAAAAAGGGTTTCAAAAGGTACAATCACATTGCCTCTTCAAGTGGGCCCTGCTATTGTGAAAACAACATGCCAAGTATTGGACCTTGACCTCCCATACAACATCCTTCTTGGTCATCTGTGGATTCATTCCATTAAAGCCGTCCCATCCACCTATCACCAATGCCTTAAATTCCCATTCAATGGTAGAGAGGTTACCATTCACATTGACCTGTAACCCTTCCAATATTGCAAACTTCTTGAAGGAAAGCATCTCTACCATTGTTCTCTCAATTCACCCGCTCCACCACCCCCATCTGATCCCTCAAATGTTGCCTACACTTCATCTCAACCTGAGGTCAAATTCAAAATTATTGATAATGTTTGTGGAGAATATACCCTTCATAATGCTCTTTATATGGGTCAAATCCTGCCTTCTCCCAAGACATATGGTAAACCAAAAGAAATCAAGAAGCAGAACAAACCCACCATAAAATGAAAGGAAACCACCTTTCAGTAGTGGGGCCCACTTGATGAAGAAATCTTGGAAACTGATGTTACCTCTTAGTTGTATCGAGAGGAAGATGAAAACCCAACATTCATTCCCAAGAAAATGTATCCAAAAGCATCTTCCATGGTAGATAAGACGAGTTACAAAGGAAATGGTCTTGGACCAGAAGAAAAAGGTAGAAAAATACAATCTCTCTAATCTCCTATAAGTACAATAGAGGCTTGGGATTCTCTCCTATACCTAAGGTCATTGTTGGTGGTTCCCAGCCAGATCCTCCTACTGAAGTTGAAGATTTCGATGAAGAGGAATTCCATGAAATGCATTTCAAATATTTTGATGACATATTTCACAATGCCCATGTAAACACTATCACCCCTATCACCTCTCCCAATCCATCTGGGCTTAAACTTGTGCACCTTTAACTTATTGACTGGGGCCAATGAGGAAAACCTACCTTAAATGTATGTGATGATGATGATGCCCTCCTAGCATTATGTAACATGCAAGACCTTGAGAATCATGCATCTGTCAATGGAATTCACCTTCATCTAGAAGCTTACTTTTGTCATCAGGTCAACTCCCTTAGTCTCAAAAAAAAAATCAGAAGTCCCTTGGTGAAAACCTCTATGAGGCACCTTCAGACATGGAAAAAGTAAAAATAAAGGACACATTTTCTATTGAAAAACGAGATCAGGTGCTAGAAGATGAGGGAGTTGACCTCCCTACCATGGTTTCCCCACATCAGGAAAAATCACCTTTTCTCATTGAGGAAACTAACACAATCAATATGGGCACAAAAGAAACACCAAGGAGTGTCCTCATCGCCAATTCACTCACTTTTCAAGAGAAAAAAAATTTAATAAGCTTTGTAAAAGAAACACAAATCAATTTTTCTTGGTTATATGCTAACATGTCAGGCCTTGATCCTGACTTGGTGGTACATAATCTTGCAGTTTGTCTAGATGACAAACCAATCAAACAAAATCTATGCAAGATGCATCCTCAGATTGCTCTCCTAATCAAAGAAGAATTGGAAAAAAATGTTGGATGTTGGTTTCATTAAACCCATTGATTATCCTTAATGGGTCTCCAACATTGTGCCTAATGACAAACCTACTAGGGGAATTATAATTTGCATGAACTTCAGAGATTTAAACAAAGCATTCCCTAAAAATTACTTTCCCTTGCCCAACATTGACATGATTGTGGACTTGATAATGGGGCATGAAATGCTTTCCCTCATGGATGGATTTTCTAGCTATAACCAAATCTAAATCACAGAAGAAGATCAACGCAAGGCAACATTCACAACCTCATGGGGCACATTCTGCTATCAAGTCATGCCCTTTAGACTCAAGAATGAAGGAGAAACCTATAAATGCACAATGACAACTATCTTCCATGATCTCTTGTACAAAATAATGGAATATTATGTGGTTGATCTCCTAGGCAAGCCAAAAATAAGAGATGAGCATATTTCAATCCTAAGGCAAATCTTTGAGAGACTTGAAAAATGTAATTTGTGTCTAAACCCTAAGAAGTGTGTCTTCGGAGTCACATCAGGAAAGTTCCTTGGGTTCATAGGATCTCCCAGAGGCATAGAAGTAGATCCTACAAAAGTGAAAGCTATAATGGAAATTCCTCTCCAAAGGAAACTCAGGCAACTACGCAGCCTACAAGGGAAACTTCAGTCTATCCGAAGATTCATAGCACAATTCACAAACAAGTGTCACCCATTTACACATCTTCTAAGAAAGGATACCAAATTCAAGTGGGACTATCTATCAAAAGGCCTTTGATAAGCTCAAAAAATATCTAGCTTCTCCTCTATTTTTGATGCCTCCTATTCTAGGACAACCGCTTCTTTTGTTCATATCAACAACTACAGTGGCATTGGGGGCATTACTAGCTCAGATAGACAACCAAGGAAAAGAGCACACAATCTACTACATTAGTCAAGCATTTGTAGGGTATGAGCTCAATTATACCCCCATAGAAAGATTTTTCCTTGCATTACTCTTCAGCACACAAAAGCTAAGACACTACATGCTCAATAATAAGACTAAGCTTATCGCCAAAATTGATCCCCTCAAGTACTTGTTGTCCAAAGCTACTCCCACTAGAAGAACCACAAAATAGGTCATGTTATTAAGTGAATGATATTGATTACATGGATTGGAAAGCAATAAAAGGACAAGTTATAGCACATCTATTGGTTGATGCTCCTCTTCAAGGTGATCGCCCCCTTATAACATAATTTCTAGATGATGCCATTATGACTGTCACCACATCTTCAAAATGGCAGTTGTACTTTGATGGCTCCTGCACACAGAATGGATCAGGGGCAGATATCTTGCTCGTGACACCTCAAAGAGATTGTATCTCGAAGTCATATAAGATTGCCTTTGCATGTATCAATAACATTGCAGAGTATGAATCTTTAATCATTGGTCTCCATCTTGCCATCCAATGGAAGATAATTGAGTTATAGGTTTTTCAGTGATTCCCAACTTGTCATAAAACATGTAAACAATGAGTATCAAATAAAAGATGATAAGCTACTCCCCTATTGCAGCATGGTAGAAGACCTCAAGAAAAATTTCACTCTTATCTAATTTGATCAGATTCCTAGAATGAATAATTGTGTTGCTAATGCTATGGCTACAACCGGTTCCCTCCTCTAGATATTCAAAAATAGTCAAAAGTGTGAATTCTTGGTTGAGAAGCTCCTAATTCTGACATATGATGTCCCTGAATCTAAAATGGTGTGTGTCATCATTGGTTTTGACTCCCCTTGGTATCAAGAAACCTTTTCCTGCCTTCGAGACAATGTCATCCCTCCACACCTCACCAAAACCAAACAACAAACCTTCATCCACCATTGCACCTGCTACACTATCCTTAGTGACATCCTTTTTTGAAGGCATTTTGATGGATCCCTCCCAAGGTGTTTAGATAAAGAGGAGGTTGAATGGGTACTACACGAAGTGCACGAGGGTATTTATGGAACACACTCAAGTGGCCTTACACTGGCTAAGAATCTCTTGTGCATGAGATACTATTGGCCTACAATGGAAGAAGACACATACCATTGTGTGAAGAAATGTGTCCCTTGTCAGAAACACAGTGATAAAATTCACTCAAGATCTGTATTCGTTCATCACATATTGACCCTTCTCACAATGGGGTCTTGATCTCATAGGGAAAATCCACTCCACCTCATCCAATGGTCATAAGTTCAGAATAACCACCACTGAATACTTCACTAAGTGGGTGGAAGCCAGACCCCTCACCTTCACCATTAGAAAACAAATTTCTAAATTCATCTTGAATTATCTCATATGTCGATATGGAATCCCTAAAGCAATCATCATGGATAATGGAAGACCTTTCAAGAACCAGGATGTCAAGGAACTTTGCTAGAAATTCTCCATCCAACATTGCTTTTCCTCTCCATAGTACCTGCAAGGTAATGGTCAAGATGAGGCTTCAAATAAAACCCTTATCAAAATCCTCATGAAGATAGTTAATGAAGCTGGCCACAATTGGCACTTGCAACTCCATCTTACCCACTGGGCCTACCGCACAAGCATCTAAACATCCATAGGAGACACTCAATATTCCCTATTATTTAGTTCCAAAGCCATCCTTTCCCTTGAGATCGAGATCCCATCACTCAGGGTATCACTGTAGAACATTCTCCCAGAGGAAGAATACAAAATTTCCAGATTGCAAGAGATTGAACTGCTAGATGAAAGGTGCCTCAAGGCCTTAAATCACCTCCGGGTATATCAAAATTGTTTGCAGTTGAGCTATAACAAGAAGGTCCAAACCCAAAAATTTGACATTGGTGATCTCATGCTTATGGAAAATCAAAGAAACCTATAGGATTGTGAAAAGAAAGAAAAGTTTGAGCATAATTGGCTTGGACCATATGTGATCACTGCAAAGTATGGATTAGGTGCCTATCAATTGGCTATCTTAAAGGAGAACCCTTGGATGAGCCTATGAAGATTATGCACCTAAAGATATTTTATGCCTAGTCCTCAGAGGTCACCAATTTTCAAAATCAGGAAAAATAAAAAAAAATTAAAAAATTAAAAAAAATACTAAAAAAAAATGAAAAAATAAAAAAATACAAAGAAAAATCAATTCGTCCATTAGTGAAACAACTTTATGGTGCTATGGGAAAGTACCTTGGTGAAAACCTGGTCTCAGACACCAAGGTAAATAATCTAGATTCATCATCTACTCAGACAAAACTCACTTTTTAGGACCAAGACTTAAAAAGTATCTCCATCCTCCTAGAACTCTTGTCATTTCGTCACTTTTATAGTGTTTGTGAGCAAATTTCGTTTCACACCATACCCTATTTCCCTCAACCACCCACCTGATTTACATATTTCTTAAATCAAATAATTTGACATGCATTTTTGCAAAGGTGAGGATTGTACAACTTTACTTACTAAATGAGGACATCTATACAAGAAGGCTCCCATCTTGATCCTATTCCTCCCGACCACTTGTGGCTGGTTGTCTCCTTCATTCTAAAGAAAATTGATCCAGTGACCCTGATTCCAACCCACTTAACCCTTCTTCCTAAGATGATGAGTCTTTGTCTAAGTCATGAATAAGGATTGTCCCATCCCACTGAGCTTTCCATCCCATTACACTGAGTTGTCCCCTGATCTCAAAGCTTACACCATCAAACTGAGCTTCTTCTTGACTGGTGCGTCATCTAAGCACTCATCCACATGAGCCTAATCAAATCTTTGCAGTCAACACCACATCTGCATGCATATGTCCATACCATCTGCTCTATTGCCTATTCACTCCTATTAATTATTCCTTCCCATTGGGATGCATCATTCCCATGCCTGATAGTTTATCCATAATCCTAACTCCTAATCTTGGAAAGAGATGTTAGTTGGCCATGTGCATTTTGTTTGCATGATTTGGTATGTTGCTTTCATATGCATCTTTATGTCCTACGAATATTCCTATCTATGGCTGCCAAGATAATTCTATATCTTGGTATGTTTTCGATGGGTGTACACTAGGGCATGTTTTGGTGGTGCGGTGTGTTTGATGGTTTCTCTTGTACAAACCTGCAACCTTGTATCTACATCTATATGGTGTTTACATGATTGTGTGTAAGGGATACCTATTGTCTGAGAGTCATTCCACGTGTTGGATTTTTCATAACATCCTGATTCCTATAATCAATGGTGTAGACTATCCTTGGCAATATCAAAACTAGGTTTTCTCCCCACATATACACAACAACAAATATCTCCATCTCCATCCATTACACTTTCACATTTCATCTCATCTTGCATTTTGGAGACCTCAAATTTATTCGCTTTTCACTTTCTTCCACCTAGTCTTGTATCATTGTATTATGGTTGGCACATTCTCAAAAAAAAATGTTTTCCTTGCATTAATCATTATCATATAGTTGTATTATCATTTTTTCATATAGTTTCCTTGTCATCTTTCATATAGCTGCATTATCATTTTCCATATAGTTGCATTATCTTATAGGTGCATATTGTGTGTGTGAAAAGTGGAATAAGTATTTGCAAGCTGTAAGACACAACACTTCAATTAAGTCATTACATGTATGGTTAGATAGATATAAGCATGAATAATAAAAACCATAACAAATAGACCCATTGCCTTCTAAAAGATGCGAGTATAGACTTGCTCTTAGATTTGTATAAGCAATACCAGTGAGTAGACTACACCAAGATGAAGGATTTAATCTATATGAGCATGATATTAAGCTAAATGGATGCAAGATTGATGCAAGATGAATGAATAGTAAGCTATTTGAATTCAAGCAATCTTAATTGAACTAAAATATGCAGAAAGCTAAGCTAAGATGAAATAATCTCAAAAAGCAAGCACAATATCTTCAATGACTCTAGAGAAAAAACTGCATAATAACAATAAATCTCTAGGGTACTTTGAATGAGAGATGAATGCTTAATTTATAGAAATTCGCAAGAGATACCAACGGTCAAGATCAATTAGCAACGAGCAGTTCAGATTATTCAAGGAAAATCACAATTTAGGATAATTGAAATAATTGAGAAATCAGATTTAGTTAACCTTGAGATAGATTCCAATTATAGCTTGATTGAAATGCATTCAGATTATAAGTTCGAGTTTGCATTGGAGATAGAATTCAATTAATTCCATGCACTTGAGATAAAAATAGGTAATTTCATGCATATTCTTTAATTTATTCAAGAAAAGAGTCTTCAATGCAACTGAACTTCTTTTCTCAAAAGCTTTGAGTTCCAATTTTAGAGAATGATTAATAATCAATTTAATTGTTTTTCTGATTTCAAGTTATCTCAATTTAGAAGAAGGTATAATATCTCAAGTTTGATTTCTCTCTTTCAATTCAATTCTTTTATTTTATTTTCAATTTAACTCTTCTTTTGTAATTAATTCCTCTTTTGTAATAAATTAATTCCTTTTTTTATGATTAAATGGCAAATTTATTAATTAATTAAATATGCTAGGATATTTAATAAATTAAATAGGATAATTGATCAAAATGATTTTCTTGGAATGATTTAATTAATTAAATAAATATTTAATTAATATAGAATAATTCATTTGCCACGTCATATTTAATAATTGAAGGATTAATCATTTGTGTGCTTAAGATTGATTTAATTGCCTTTGGTTAGGACCTTGGTGAAGTTGTTGAGATTAGGGGCCCATGTTTTAGATGACCAATTTTAGGGTATTACATTTGCCCCTTTGAATTAATGTGTGAGCAATGCGTTGGTTCAAAGAATAGTTGATGTCTAAAAAATACTAGTTATGAACTTAATTGATCATGAACTAGACGAAGAGTGAGGTGTTTATATTGATTTGAAGCGATGAAATTGAACAGAGTTTATTAAAGCGAAACCGATCCCAAACTTGATTGAACTAGGACTGATGAAGAGAAAAGATACCAAACTTGAACTTGATTGATCAAGAAGCAAATCTTAGTAATCTAGAACATGACTGAACTAGATGCAGTGAGCGAAGATAAAATCGATCTTGAACTTGATGGATTAAGATACGATGAGTGAAGATAAACTATCTAGCTTGATTTAATGCGATCAAACTGAACACCTGCTTAGATTGAGCGTGTGATCAAAGATACTCTTTAAAATTTTGATTGAGTTTAAACAAATAATCAGCTTGATGAAAACCGATGAAACTGATTAACGTTAAGAGACTAATTCAGATGAAGACAAATATCAGCTTGATTTAAAGTGATGAAACTGATATGCCCCTAGCGATAAGGTCTTGTTTAATTTTCTTTAGTTGAAAATATTTTTTCTCGACTTTTGATGAAGATTTGTTTTAATTTTCTCGACATTGAAGATGTGAGGTCATAAGGTCACGAGTATGCCCCCTCGGGAGTGAAATCAAAAGATAGCGAGGGTACATGATTTTAAGCATTTTTTAGCGATGATTATTATTTGAGCATGAAAAATGATATAGAGGAATAATTTTAAAGATTTAGCGATGATTGAGGAGAAAATTGAGCGCTAAGTTGAATTGAAGAATTGAGCAATTGACAAGAGGGCTAAGTGGTTCAAGTTGTGTGAAATTGACTAGGAGAATGATCTCGGATTTCAATTTTGATCCCGAAAATGGAATTAGGATGGGCAAATTAGCTAAGGGTACAATTTTCATGTCCATCGAAGCAAGTTGAAAAATTAGGGTTTTGGCTATATAAGGGGTCCAAGTGTCATTTTCAATTCATTTAACATCGCCAAGTTTGAAATTTAAAAATCCTTTTGCGAAGAAAAATGGTCATTCTGATCTAGGAGTATTGATTCGAGTGCTAGAAACATCATAATCGACTGCAAAACTACGAGCCAATGGTAAGTGACTAATCTTATGCCTTTACATTTTATCAATTTTGAATTTTGGTTGAATTTTTTTCTTTTTTTAATGTTTTCAAAATCGATCATTATCGTTTTGTCTTGCGAGATGATACTGTCTCTCATACGAAAATCTATCATTGTGTCGTTTGTCATATCAGGCCACATGTTTTGTCGTCTGTAGTCTTCCCATGTATCGTACGATAGTTTGCTTGAGAGCCCACTTTATCGTGCTAGTGCATGTTTCTTGTCGTATGGGAGTCTTTTATTGTGCTGCATGAATTCTTGACTTGTATGAGTTTTTGCTTATATTGTGAAATGTTGTATGGAAAATACTGACCATTTTTAAGGGTCAAAACATGAATTTTTATTTGGAATTTGGTGTATTTGCATTTGCGTGATGTTTAACATGTTGTATAGAGTAATTTGAATGACTTTTTGATGCTATGTTGTTTGATATTTGCATGTTCGATTGCCACATATCCTATTTAGGTGTGTCTATCCTCCTATGATGAGGCTAGTCCATGAGATATTAGATATAGATAGAGCACATATTGATTTATGCAGCTTTACTTACTTATTAGATATGCCTGACATCCATGTGAATCACGGGATGCTTACTGCACTTGTTGAGAGATTTCATTCTGACCATAACACGTTCCATTTACTAGTTGGGGAGATGACCATCATGCCAGAGGATGTTTACAGGATATTGAGGATTCCATTTGCTGGGGATAAGGTCGACTACGATTCTACTTAGTGTCCTAGTATATTAGCCCTGAGATGCATATTTCATGATGAGGATATTCTTGAGCGGGCTATCAGCTGGGATGAGATGATGGCTAGATACAGTGAGCAGTTTCCCTTAGCATGTGTCTTAGCAGGGTTCATTGGTTGTTTTGTTATGCTAGACAGAAGACAACGGGGCTTTTTATGTGGCTGGGCTAGGATGCTAGAGAGACTTCTGACTCATCTAGAGAGATTGGGGTGGGGTTCATGCCTATTAGCCCACATGTATCATGAGATGCATGAGATTACATACAGGCAGGGGAAGAGCATGGCAGCAGGAGTGTTAGTTTTGCAGATTTGGGCTTGGGAGCATATCCCAATTTGTAGACTGATTGTGGATGATGCCAGAGATCCACAACAGTTGATTGTTTATTGATATTTTGGATACGTTACTTAGCCCCATATGGGCAAGACAAAGTATTGGTGATGACAACTTGATGATTTGATCATTGTTGTATGGAGACCATACATGGGTCTAGATCTGTGGGATGACTAGAGAGCTCAGTGGAGAGATATGTTCATGACTCATCCTCTCATTAGCAGATCTATTACCATTATTGAGCGATTTGTTGTATCTTGGGTTAAGAGGCAGTATGTAGGCCTCAGGGGATTTCATAAGAGTTTACTGCCTATGCCCATTATGGGGATGAGGAGAGATGATGATGGGCTCATAGGTTGTCATACGCATTGAGCATGCAGGATCTGTTTGGATTGCAGTGGCTTCGATGGGACTATCTGTAGGATATTGCAGATGCGGGGGTATTTCCCCAGTACAAGGATTGGTTCCAATGCCATCCATTCCCTAGATTCACAGATTCAGCTGAGCATGTGCCTCTTATAGAGGAGGCTTAGGATAAGGTCCCTGCATAGGCACAGGGATAGGGAATGAGAGCAAAGGCTCCTAGGGGGACAAGTGGTCATCCTGGTGCAAGTAGCAGCAGGGTACCAGCCGGGGGGGAAGATAGAGGCAGAGAGGAGAGAGCGGATCCCTTGGAGCTGTTGGTGTGGGAGCTAGTGGTGTTAGGGCAGTGAAGGGTGGAGGCAAGGAGGAGCGAGCAGCTCCTAGACATGTTCGGTAGTGGAGGAATGTGCAGGGTGGAGAGGGACGCAGAGAGCCTATGAGGGAGTAGGGAGCAGTTGATCCATTACGCTCTATGAGAGCTAGATTAGCAGGTCTATAGTCACAGTTGATAGTGGCTCAAACACAACTTGTAGAGTGAGACCGACAGCTAGCAGAGGTTAGGGCAGAGCGAGATACTCTCCAGCGGGAGGTTTTGCACTAGACGAGTCGGGCAACATATTATGTTGCAGCTTATAGTGTAGCAGTTCTTGTAGCGCATCAAGTTGTCCCATATTCTCAGTATATGGTGCAATCTAAGGGAGCTTGGGCACCTAGGTAGGATGCTGGTTAGCAGGCTCCACCTCCTCCACCACCTGGTGATGAGGGAGAGGCAAGAGATAGATTTTTTTATATACCCCATTTTTTGTAGCTCATACAATTCTTGCTCCAATGGGAGATTGTACATGACAATTGATATCATTTGTACCCAGATACTTATTTGTACTTCAAGATATTTATGATGATATACAAGATCTTGATTTGATTTCATCGTACTTATGTCAATTGATTATGAGATGTATTTCTATATGCTTTATTCTATATGTATGCATATCTTTTTAATATAGATGTATGTAATGCAGATGAATATGGATGTTCTTTCTTTTTTGTTGCTTTTCATATGCAAATAAATGATGACAACGAGTAATAAGTAATGCAAATTTTTATTTTTTTATATGCAATAATATGAATGTGAATGAATAGATAATAAAATGTATGGATCTATATAAGATTCTTATGTATGCAACTAACATCTCAATAAATAAGTACTCGATCGGAGAAATGATGAAAAAGAGACCACTTAGCCGAGAAATGATGATACTTCAAACTCTCATTCAAAAGATAAAGAGATCATTGTTATAATGCTGAAATTACTCTAAATGCACAAAATATAGAATGAATGCAGCCTAAACCTAGTCACTGGATTTGGAATGCTTAATTTTCATCGTTGAGCATTTATAAACATAGCAGATAGAATAGAGTTCCTTTCTTTTCATGTGCAATGTTAATTATCTTGTCTGCAATGACCCATTTTTTATTCATATCCTTGGACAAATTACACATGCATCTGGATTGCACATTAAAGAAATTCCCTCAAAACAAACAAAGAAATTATGCCAACCTCCCTATAGCATAAAAATGAGCACAGTCGAAGGATGTGTGGCAATTTCACCTTGATGTGAAAGAACTTATCACAAACACTCAGCTGATTAGATGTTTCCAGATCATCAGAATCATTCCTACAAGCAGAAAACAAAGAAAATATTATGCCCCCAATCCTTGCTCCTCTTACTCAAGATAGACTTCCTCGAGTTACTTAAAGGGATAATAATCGAAAAACAATATAAAAGACAGCACACAAAGAAAATTTCATGACTATCACAAACTGTTTAGTGATTTTTTCAGTAATGTTGTTTTGCTTGTTTACTCAGTGATAAAACTCTTCAGTAGTTAGGAGATAGGTGACTGACTTAGATTGGACGACTGGGTATCATTGATAGAAAGATGACTTGGTTGATACTAATTAGGACATGTAATTTTCTCAGACGATTACCCTAAGACTAGGACATTGATCAATTTCAAGTCGTGAGGGTTATAAAGAACCAGGATGTTAGAAAAGTGACCAAAAGATATGTACAAGTGAAATTAGAGATGCAGAAAAGTGGGAAATGCCAATGTTGTGTTGATAGATGGAGTGCTTGAGTACAAGAGGTGCCTGTTTACCAAGTTTTCACCTACTTGGAAAATATTATTTTCTCTTTCTTCTTTTTTATAATTTATTTATTTATTTTGATATTTTATGATTTTTAGGATTTTTTTTCAAGACATTTTCAGCTGTACAGGTTGCTGAAGCAGAGAATACTAAGAGAAGAATTTATTTTAGTGGATAGTGTTGATCAGTTCACGGAGTTGTTCTCCTTTTGATGTTGAGAGTTGATAGGCACCAGAGCGAAAGACTACAGTAACGATGTAGGGACCTAGCCAATTGGCTTCAAACTTCCCTTTGTTATCTTGAAATTGTTTATTTTTAGGATTTTCTCTCAGTTAATGTCACCGACCTAAAATTATCATTGTCAAACCTTCTTGTTATATCCTTTAGACATTCTCTTTTGATACACTCTCAGATGATCAAACACTACTTTCTGACGTTGATCCAGCAACCCGAGTTCTTGCAGTCTAGATACTTTGTAGTCTTCATCAGTAACAAGACCTTGCAAAGAAACTCTTAGAGATAGTATTTCCACCTCAATAGGTAAGACTACTTCAGATCCATACACCAAAGAAAAAGGTGTAGCCCTAGTAGGTGTTCTGATACTTGTTCTATAAGCCCATAGTGTAGGATTGAGCTACAGATGCCAATCCCTTCTAGATTTATTTACTATTCTGTGTAAGATAGTCAGGTGATTTTTGTTAGATGCTTCAGCTTGTCCATTACCTTGTGGGTAATATATGGATGACCAGTGTTGTTTGATTTTGAATTTTTCACAGAGCTCGTCTAGATCTTTATTCTTGAATTGTCTTCCATTGTCAGTCATAATGAAAGAATGTATACCATACCTACAGATGATATAGCTAAGGATGAACAGAGCTACTTGTTTACCAGTTGGTTTGATGAGCGGAACCGCTTCTACCCACTTAGTGAAATACTCAGTGGTAGTTATGATAAACTTGTGTCTATTAGATGATGCAGGATATATCTAGCCAATGAGATCAAACACCCATTGTTGAAAAGGCCAATGTGTAATGAAGGGTATGAGATCCCTTGCTGGAGAATGTATGAGATTCCCATGTAGCTGACACTTCTCACAAGTTTTAGAAAACTTTATAGTGTCTTTCTCCGTGTCTGGCCAGTAGTAGCCAGCCCTTAGTAGTTTCTTAGCTAAAGTTAGACCATTCGAATGAGACCCACAAATACCTTCATGGACTTCAAATAATGTGCATTGGGACTCTTCAGTTTCTACACACCTAAGCAAAGTACTATCCAAACCTTGCCTAAATAGATCGTTAGTGATGATGATGTACCGCGAAGCATTTCGGATTAGGTTCCTTTTCTCATTACGGGTAAGATTATCAGGGATAATTTGATCTCATACTTAAGAGTAAATGTGGCTGTAGCGAGATGAGTCATGTCCAATAATAGAACAGACCATATGGGACTCATGGGAATCATAGGCGGGATAATGTAACTCTTCCACCAGGAATTCAAAGAAAAAATTAGATTCTTTAACTCTGGTAAAGATGCCAAGGTGGCCATAACATCTACTGCTTTGTTTGTTGGTCTCGGGATCTGTTGAAATGATACAAAAGTAAAAGATTTCTTGAGATCATCAACCATTCTCTTATAAGGCATCATTTTCTCATCTCGAGTCTAATATGTATCATTGATTTGATTGATGATTAGCTAAGAATCTCCATAGATGTGTAATTCCACAACCTTCCATTCGATACCTAGCTTGATCCTATTTACCAAAGCTTCTTATTCTACAATGTTGTTTGTGCAAGGGAAAAGAATCTTGTAAGCCTTCGGGACTGAATATTTCTGAGGAGTAATAAAGAGTATTCTAGTACCATAACCATGTTGAGTGAAAGACCCATCAAAGAACATCTTCCATGATCGTTGAATAAGGTGCATGATGGATTCATCCGGAAATTCTATGTACAGAGGTTGACTTTCTTCAAGTGGAGCATCAACAAGTTGATCTACAATTATCTGTCCTTTGATGGGTTTGTGTTCTACATATTCAATATCAAACTCCGTAAGAACCATGACCCATTTAGCCAATCTTCCTGTAAGTGTTTCTTTGTTGAGAAAATATTTGAGTGGATCAATCTTAGCCACCAGCTTGATTGAATGTGCTAACATGTAGTGTCTCAATTTTTGTGATGCAAAGACTAATGCCAAACAAGCTCTTTCTATTATATTATAGTTCATTTCATAAGACACCAAAGTTCTACTGATATAATAAATAGCTCTTTCCTTTTTATTCTCATCCTGTTGTGCCAGAAGTGCCCCCAGTGATGTATCAATAGCTGATATGTATAGAATAAATGGTTTACCTTGAATTGGTGGCATCAATACTAGTGGATTAGAAAGGTATTCATTGATTTGTTGAAGATGTTGCTCACATTCTTGATCCCAGTTATATGTTACTCCTTTCCTTAATACTTTTGTGAAGGGTTGAGATTTATCTACTAGCTAAGAAATAAAGTGTCTAATTGATTGGGGACGTCCTTCTAAACTTCTCATTTGACTTATATTCTCTGGAGGTGGCATTTCTATTATAGCTTGGACCTTCTCAGGATCAACCTCAATTCCTTTCTTTGAAATAATGCAACCAAGTAATTTCCCTGATGTCACTTTGAATGCACACTTTTTAGGATTTAGCTGGAGCTTGAATTTTTCAATTATATATAGTATGAGGCCTAGCTCTTGAATATGTATGGATCTCTTCATGGTTTTTACTAAGGTGTCATCAACATAATCTTCCATGTTTTTATGTATCATATCGTGGAAGATAGTAGTTACTGCTCTTTGATAAGTTGCTCCTACATTATTTAGCCCAAATGGCATGATGTTCTAGCAAAAGTTTCCCCATGCACATGTGAAAGCTATCTTTTCTTGATCCCCAAGAGCTATTTTGATTTGATTATAACCAGAGAATCCATCCATTGATGAGTACATCTCATATCCAGTAGTCATATCTACTATCATATCAATGTTAAGAAATGGAAAATCATCCTTCGGATAAGCTTTGTTAAGATCTCTGAAGTTTGTGCAAACCCTAATAGATTTGTCTTCCTTTTATATAGGTACTATATTTGAAATCCATTCTACATAGTCTATAGCTCTGATAAATCCATATTTTAGCAATTTTTCTAGCTCAGCCTTGACTAGTAGTGCCACATGAGGGTGCATCTTATGGAGTTTTTGCTTGATTGGTTTAACTCCTGGTGTAATAGAAAGATGGTGCATGATGAGATCAGGATCAAGGCCTGGCATATTGAACTATGTCCATGCAAAGTTTATCTTCTTTTATAAAAAGAGATTGCTGAAATATTTTAACTCTTCTGTTGATAGTGATTGAGCTAAGTGGATGATATGTGGTGTCTCTTAATTCCCAATATTTATAGGCTGAGTTGGTTCAATCAATATAGAAGACCTTTCCTGGAAGTGACTTGGTAGTATATCAAGTATCTCACCTTCAGGTGCCTCATGGAGGTTTTCACCCTTAGGTACGTCCTTTATTTTCTCTATTTTTTATTTTGACACCGCCACAATGTGGTTTTTGCCATCAGATCTTTTATTTTTCTTTTTTTGATTTTTGTGACTAAGATACTTGATATCTGTTTCAGTCATGTTCTGACTTTGTTCGCTAGTGGAAGAGTCCATTGGTTCAACTGCATTAAGATAGTAGGCTAACGTGTATTCATTGGCAAAGATAGGTACATTCATAGATTGGTTTTATAGACTATTGAATTAGTTTAGGATGTACCAAGGATAAAGTTTGAATAGGTTTGAGGGATTTCACGGTATTATCATCATAACTTCAGATTGATAAGTCAAGTTCCAGAAGACTACCTTGGGTAAGTGTCTCGAGTCCAAGAAGAGTTACAACATGATCATTGAAGTGCATGTTAATATTTAGTTGACCTAATCTAACAGACCTACTCCTAGCATTATTCTCTACTCCAGGATGGACTACATATCATGGTTTGACAGTAACAATATCAGTAGACATATTCCTGACATTCATGATGGAGTCAGAGTTTGATGTTGAATAAATAGAACTATTGTTGGAGTCATCAGAGTCATAGGATGAAGTGTCTAGATCTTCTTCAAGTGATTGAGTAAATGTATCTATAGTGTCAATACCCACATCTTTGATGTTGCAAGTTCCTTCATGATTTGGTTCATTTATCACTTGTATCTAACATACCTATTGGCATAACCTTGATGGTTCTATGAATCTTTGTCATCTATTCCATTTAGCTTCTTCTAGACTAATGATTGGTTCTTCTTCTGTAGCTTCCAATTCTTCTTGTGTAGTTCCATACCTGATTTGTTCTATCTTATTAGAGGGAGATATAGTAGATGGAGAATTTTATTGTGTTCTTCCTTCTTTCAGCTTTTGTTCATAGTCTTCTTGTCTTTTTAGTCTGATTTCTTCTATCTCCTTTTGCAACTTTAAGCGCATCAGCTCTTGTGTGTCATATGTGATATCATTAGATTCTTCTACGGTTTATATAGTAGATGTATCTGAGAGATGATCTGGACCCCATTCATACTTATTCAAGTTAGTTTTTGCATCATCTACTTGTTGTCTACTAGTATATGTGACTGGAATTTTCAATGGTGCAAACAATTCTCTGAATCTTTCTACCTCTTCTCTCATATACTCTGGGACTTCAAATTCTTATAGTGTTGTAGCTGACACCATTGGAACTTGAGTACTGGTTGCTTCCTCACTCTTTATTTCTAGTTCTTCTTGTTCTTTTTCACACTCTTCTTGAATTTGTTGAGTGTTTACCTCTTGTGTAGTTGAAGGTAGTATTCTTTTCCTCCACTTAGACTTAGAAGCATGTTTTTGGTCTGATGTTTTTGTTGGGTTGTAAACCAGTCTAGCTTTATCATTTGTAGACTTAGTTTGCAGCTGAAAAGGTTCAATAATACCTTCTTGATGATTTCCCAGAGGACCTATACCTGAATATCCCATGCGTTGAATCATTTTGTAGCCTGGACCATATTGCGTCGAGGAAATCTCATAATGTCGTACTTCTTTGTTTTCATTATCTTCTTTGAATAGCCATTTGAGAACAACGTCATCTTCTATTTCATCTACAAAAGAAGTAGAGGATTGTACAAAAAGATCACCATAAATAACCTTTGGAGTGGAAGTCTGTGGCTTCATAACTTCTATTGGTTTTCCTAACCATCTTGGTGATAGTGGAAGAGAGATTAGTGAAAGTACTAGTTCTATCTTGTATCCATCCATGCTAGTATCTATTATTTTCAATTTCTTTTCTAAATCCTTCATCTAGGTTTCTGAACTTTCAGCTATAGAGGTTGTTCTATTATGAGGAACAAAGGTATTAGCACCCTGAGTTAATTCATTACAGGGGTAGTTTGTATCAGTAGGAATACTGACTTCAACTCTGTTATAAGGATTTTTAAGCATTGATTATATGTAGATGGAACTGCCTTCATTTCATGAATCCATGGCCTACCCAGTAAGATGTTGTATGACAAAGGAAGATCAAGCACCTGAAAAATAACATCTCTTTCTACAGGTCCTACCATGATTGGTAATAGTATCAGACCTTTAGAGGTTCTTTCTTCTTCGTCATAGGCTTTGATTGTTATTTTCTTTATTGGATCAATTACATTTTCAGAAAAGCCCAATTGTGTAAGAAGATTGTAGGTACAAATATTCAACCTAGCGTCTCCATCTATCAAAACATGTTTAACTTGGTGTTTATGCATCATAGCTTCAATGTGCAATAGCTGGTTATGTGGGTAATTCGGTGAGTTGTCATCTTCTTTAGAGAAAGTGAGATAATGAGGCGAAGTCAAGTGACCCACCATAGATTGAAACCGATCGATATCTAAATCTTTTGGGACATTAGTGGTGAGCAAAGCTTTATCTAAGATCTCTTTATGAGAAAAAGAGATTTTGAGCAATTTAAAGATGGAGATTTGAGCATTTGTTCTTTTCAATTGTTCGACAATGCTATAACCAGGAGAGTATGATGAAGCTAGCTATTTATAATTAGCCATGATTTTATTTGTTTGTCTTTTTGAAGAAGTTGGTAGGTTTGATTTTGTTTGAGCAGGAGTTGAGGAACTAGCTCCTTGGAGAGTAACCTTCTTTTGAGCACGAGTCACAACATTTGCAGTTTGTGATTCATTTTGTTTATCTTTAATTATGATCACATTGCAATATTTAGGTTGGGAAGACTCAATCATGTTGATCACATTGTCATTGTTGGTATAGGTGTAATTGACTTTGACACCTCCTTTTGTTTTTGAGGAATCACCTTGTTCATAAATAGGTAAGGGATCTTTAAAAGATTTGTGATCAACATTAGTCGTGTGATTCTCGACAACAATTCTGCTAGTGTCGATGAGATCTTGAATATCATGCTTGAGCTTCATGCAGTTGTTTGTGTTATGACCTTTTTTTTGATGGTATTCACAATATTCGTTTTCCCTCCACCATTTTGGTTTGACTTCTAGATCATATGGCCTAGAATTGTTTGGTAAGGTTATCAGATCATTTGCCAATAAAGTTTTGAAAGCGGATTCGTATGATTCTTCTAGAGGAGTAAAGTCGCGTTTAGATTTCGAAAGCCAAGGTTTCTCTTTGAACCACTCTTTTACTTTCTTCGATGGATTTTCAACTGCAGTTTCAGTTGCTTTCAGTGCTTGTGTGCCACTAGCCAGGTTAAATATCATGGGTTTTGAGTTTGCTTTAACAGTGTCTACCACTCTATCATTAACAATGTTTTTGTTGTTGACTTTGTTGTATTTCCAATATTTGTTCTTTTCTTTGGAACTAGAGCCTTGTTGTGTTTCTTTCCAAAGTGAGATATCTCCTTTCTTTATAATCACATCTTCCATTCTGAGGGAACTATCTACCATTTATTGAATGAAAGGGTACACTTGCATTTGGATACTATATTTCAATTTAGGGATCAAGTTGTTGACGAAGATATCCATCTTCTCAGAATCTGGAATAGGCCGTGAATATCTAGAGAACATCTTTTTACAACGTTGAAGGAAAGTGAGAAAGGTCTCTCCTACTTTTTGTTTGGTATTGCAAAGCTCAATCATAGTGACTAGATGATGAATGTTATAGGAGTATTGTTGCAGAAACAATTGGATTAATTCTTCAAAAAATTTGATTCCCATAGGTAGGCTTGAGAACCATTCCATAGCTTTCTCTCCTAAACTTCTCGGGAAAAGGCGCATTAGATATGTTTGTTCATGCATGAACTCCATACATAAAGCACAAAATTCTCTGACATGATCTTGAGGATCTGAGTTGCCATCATATTTGTCAAATTTTAGAATCTCCACTCGTGAAGGAAATGGAGGCATGCATAGGTTTTTGTCGAATGGAAATGGGCATATTGTGTCCAGAGAATATTGTTTTGAGGATTTATCCTTGTGTTTTTAGTTATGTGATTTCAATCTGTAATGCTTGAAATTGTTTGTTTACCATTGCTAAGGGTGTCTCTTCCTCTTTAGTGATGAGGGTCTCAACGTTATAACCATGAGGAAGTTTGGCGCCTTGTTTTGCTAGTACTAGGAAATAGTCTTCTTTTTCTCTAGCCATGATAACCTTCATCATTTTTTGGAAATCTTTATCCTTTTGGCATTTATGTATATCAATTTTTGGATGTTCAGAGGCTTCAAATTCACTTGATGAGGAATCACTGTCAGTAGTAAGGATACTGAGATTGTCATGAGTATCGTGTTTATCAGCTTGTTTTTCTTGTCTTGTTCCAGATATGGTGGGAGACGAGGGTTGATAAAAAACCAATATACTTGATGATGAGGGTTTATTATTGACAGGGTCCTCTACATAAAATGGATTATCTTGATATGAAAAGGATGGTCCTTTGCCTTTGTCGGCTTTCTTATGAGTACTTCTGGTTTGAGTAGGCATTTTTATGACTGATGTATCCTAGAGTTGTATGTGATGTAGAAGTCAAGATCAAATTCAGAGCTAGTTGTTCATTTAACGTATTGTTTTAGAGACTAAGATTTAGTCTAGTTTCAAGAAAGATCTATCTTGTGTAAGAGATGATCTAAGTTACCTAGTTTGATTTGAGAGAAGTGACTAAGACTCAGTCTGGTTTTAGGAATGATCTATCCTATGTAAGATGTGGTCTCAGTGACTTAAGTTTGATAAGTAGTTGATTGAACTAGCTGAAAGATGATCGACAAAATCATGCAACACAATGAAAGAGGTACACTGTTTAGATTTGTTTATGCTTAGGATAATGTTAACCAGTTTTATGCTCGTTGTAGTCTATTTTAGGAAAGTTTGACTGTTGTGGACTGATAAAATTAGAGATTCATACTACAGGTTTTACAAGGCCAAACAACAGTTTGATAGCTTCAGGACGATGAAAACAGTATTTCATACAAGTTTATGCCTATGTCCATATGACGGGTGGGTATACCTCAGACGAAAAACTGATGAAGATGATTATTTTTTGTACAACACAGAATGAAGGGTCAGATGACACTTCCCTAATCAGGATGACAATTTATCATATTTTGTATGACAATGAAAGTAGGGCCAGATGACAAATTGTAAGGCTTGATGAAACCTCGTATGAAAATAGATGTGTAGTAGGATGATATTTCAGAAGATTCATACACAGTTTACTGGAAAGAGATGAAATTCTGACAGACTAGGTTTTCAATGACTGACGACAACTAGTTTTGAGATGGACTCAATTTTGACGACTGAGATAGACTAGTTTTTGATATGGGCAGAGTTTAGATCACTGAGTAGTTTATTGTTTTCTCCAGTTTTGATATATTTCAGTTTCAAGGATTAAAACATAGTAAACATGCAATATATATAATTACTTCAAGCATAACACGCTAACCCTATGGAAATTGGTGAGAGAAGAAAGCCTTTTCTTGTTGACTTAGGTACACACCTAATAGCTAATCAAAATATGGCTGATGCGTCTCACACATTAATGGATTCTCAATGTCATATTATCCAACTCCAAATGCTAATGGTGGCATGATATGGCAAGTGTCTTGGGAGAGTTACTATCTCTCTTGCACAAAGATTATCCCCCCTTTTGGAGGTGAACTAGGTAGCCTCTATCTTATAGTTCTTAGTCAGGAATTCCATTCGAAATTACCCCTTGAAGTCACGCAAGCATGATTGTGGCCTATAGCTCGACAAGATACTGAAACAAGTTGTAGTCACGTAAACATGATTGAGACCGAGAGGCCCTACAAAATGCCCTATATGAGAGATCTCAAAGACAAAACTCAAATAATCCTATCCTCTGAGACTTTAATCACCAGAGATCTATTTATTATAGTGAGTTGGAATGCCCAGGTCTAGCTATACTCACTTGGGTCGTTCTCACAAGGTGATTACTTTTTCCCTCTATGATAGGCCCACTAAAGGTACACAAATCTCAAATCTAGAAATAGCCTCAAGGGTCTGGATTTCTGATTATCTGTGCAGACAAGAGCATACTCTCCTACCTCTTAGAATTTTCTTAAAACACAAAATTCAAATTTGTTCATTAACCAGATAGCAATCTAGGTGCCTAAAAAATGAATTTAAAGAATACACGATGTTTACTCAATTCTCCTTAGGCAACCTGCAAAGACAACAAATTTGTACTCATATTGTCTTTGTGTGACAAGCATATTCTTCGACAAGCGTTCTGCAAAAACTAATTAGGCTATGAAAATTCCTCAAATAAACGAACAACAAGCTAGGGTCATCATTAGTATGATCAAAATTGAATAAAGAACCTGAAGAATGAAGTTTTCTTTTAAACCAAAAATACAAAATATCGTACGATAATTCTCACTGAGTCGTACGAGATCGTACGATACCTGCAGTTTTTCATTCGGGACTATGGGAAAACTCGTACAATATTTTGCAGTAACTGTATGGACCAAAATCCGAAAAATTGAAATCTGAAAAATAAGAAAAAAGTTAGTCTTCGAGGCCGAAAGATGTAGTCTTCGAGCCCCACGGTGGGTGCCAAAAATGTGTGTGTGAAAAGTGGAATAAGTATCTGCAAGTTGTAAGACACAACACTTCAATTAAGTCATTACATGTATGGTTAGACAGATATAAGCATGAATAAGAAAAACCATAACAAATCGCCCCATTGCCTTCTAAAAGATGTGAGTATAGACTTGCTCTCATATTTGTATAAGCAATACCAGTGACTAGGCTACACCAAGATGAAGGATTTAATCTATATGAGCATGATATTAAGATAAATAGATGCAAGATTGATGCAAGGTGGATGAATAGTAAGATATATGAATTCAAGCAATCTTTTATGAACTAAAATATGCAAAAAGCTAAGCTAAGATGCAATAATCTAAAAAAAAAAGCACAATATCTTCAATGACTCTAGAGCAAAAACTGCATAATAACAATAAATCTCAAGGGTACTTTGAATGAGAGATGAAGGCTGAATTTATAGAAATTCACAAGAGAGGCCAACGGTCAAGATCAATTAGCAACGAGCAGTTGAGATTATTCAAGAAAAAGCACAATTTAGGATAATTGAAATAATTGAGAAATCAGATTCAGTTAACCTTGAGATAGATTCCAATTATAGCTTGATTGAAATGCATTCAGATTATAAGTTTGAGTTTGCATTGGAGATATAGTTCAATTAACTCCATGCACTTGAGATAAAAATAGGTAATTTCATGCATATTCTTTAATTTATTCAAGAAAAGAGTCTTTTCAATGCAACTGAACTTCTTTTCTCAAAAGCTTTGAGTTCCACTTTTAGAGAATGGCTAATAATCAATTTAATTGTTTTTTTTTATTTCAAGTTATCTCAATTTACAAGGAATAATATCTCAAGTTTGATTTCTCTCTTTCAATTCAATTGTTTTATTTTATTTTCAATTTAACTCTTTCTTTGTAATTAATTCCTCTTTTGTAATAAATTAATTCCTTTTTTTATGATTCAATGGCAAATTTATTAATTAATTAAATATGCTAGGATATTTAATAAATTAAATAGGATAATTGATCAAAATAATTTTCTTGGAATGATTTAATTAATTAAATAAATATTTAATTAATATAGAATAATTCATTTGCCATATAGTATTTAATAATTGAAGGATTAATTATTTGTGTGCTTAATATTGATTTAATTGCCTTTGATTAGGACCTTGGTGAAGTTGTCGAGATTAGGGGCCCATGTTTTATATGACCAATTTTAGGGTACTACACATATCATTGCATTGTCCATTTAAGTGCATCTACATTTACATTCCATATTTATTTTAGGTGCATTACATTTTAAGTTCATTATATCCATAATAAATACTGATATAAGTGTAATAAAATCCCATTAAAACATTAATATCTCACACAAATGGTAATGTGAGCCGTTAATCGGCCTCCTTTAGTTCCACAATGATTAATAATCACACTATTCAATATAAAACATTTGAAAATAATCACATTTTTTCTATGATGCTAGTGGCTAAATAAGGGTTCGCATTTCATTATAGGTGCATTATTACATTCATTCATTCATTCATTTTGGTGTATAATATCATAAGTAATTACATCCATTTTAGATTCATTGGATTATCATTACAATCATCTACCATTCTACTTGTATTTATTCACTTATCATTTTTTAGGTGCATTAATTTCATTACATCACATTTGCATAATACATTCATCAAATCACATCATATATTATCACATCACTTGCATATAGGACATCCACTTTCATTACATACATCATCAATAACCATACTACACAATCATTAGGTCATAATCATACACCATCATCATATGCATATCATATAGGCATACATCGTAAACATGTATCTTGCATCCACAAACCTGTTAGGACCATCATATACATAACACATGCATAAATATCATAATCATCCATCTTGCATCACAAATAGGCCAAATCAAATGCATAATCATATCATAAATCGTCATTCATCACATATAAAATAATAATCATAGTCCATGAATAGTCCATAATAAGTACCCATACATACGTTGACCAAAATCATGTCTCATATATATCTCAAACAACAAACATGTCTAATCATGATACAATAGTACATCCTCGAAGGGTCAAATATATGTCACATATGCACTATCTTATGCTCTCTTTGTTGCTCCTGAACCTGAGGGTCCACTTGGTGATCGTGGTACCCTCATCCCCATGGAGGCACCTGACTGATGGCTCTGGGTCTAGTAGGATCGGGTACTCTCTGCATATGAAGGTGCTCACTAATCTCCAAGAACAACCTAATGGTACAGATCCCTGTAATATTGGATCTCCTTGCCCATCCTCTCTTCCTATTGCCTTGTTGTTGAGATCTCTATTAGGAGGGGGCCCAATCCACCAAGAGCTAGCAACTGTCGAGAAAGATCTCTCTCATTCCTTAGCTTGGTCACATCTTTCTCTTCCCTACTCATTTGGGAGTGGAGTGTGTCCAGCTCATCAACCATCCTCTCTATGTCCCCCTCAACTGTGAGATAGCCTCCCCCCTCCTCACCTCCTCTAGTAATAGCCCCGTCTCATCCATGTCCCTTTGAAAATAATCTCTCTTTGTAGCGATAGTCTGAAGGTCCTCCCTCAAATAATTATCCTCTCTCCTCACCTGATCCACCTTCATTTGCAAACTATCTTCCCTGGCCCTCTTTATCCCCAACTCCTCCTCTAGACTTTGTTCCCTCTCTCTCGCAGCATCCCTGTCGGCCACCACCCTATCATGCTTTTCCTACATCACCCCTACCTCTCCTAGCACCTCTCCCTGCACTTGTACATTGGGGATATCCATAGGCTCCCCCACCTCTTCCCCCTCAACCTCTATCATTACTGCACCAATATGTGTTGCTATGGCCTGCACCTGTAAAGGTACCTCTTCTTGAGGCACCTGTTGTCCCCCCTCCTCCTCCACGGAACCTACCTTCACCCCCTAGCTCCTCCAACTCCCGCCTTGTCTTTTGGCCCATCCTCCTCTCCTCCGACCACCTCTTCCACTGAAGGTCATAGCTCGTCCTCCTCCAGTAACCCTTATATGGTAAGTCTCACTGGTCTATGTGCCTCCCACTAGCAAGTGTAAGGACCTGTACAACCTAGATCCTCTCCCACCTGCAGGCGCTCATCCCAAGTAATCCTTTGTGTTGCATACCATCTCACTTGAACCTCGAGCGGTCCCATTGTCTCCCCCCATGTAGTTGTCTCTCGAGTAATTCACGAATGTGTCCCCTCATGCCCAACAATATCCTGTATATGCTCAAACTACCTCATGATGTGACGCGGTAGGTATTGATTGATAACATGGATTATTCATTTGAACAACCAACACTCCAACTACACTCATATGAGTTGTCAGTTCTCCTGCCATCGCTCACTATCCATAAAGGGCCACCAAGTGAAGAACCGCATCTCATCAATCACTCTCCTCCAGAACCACATGGCTCCCACCTTGGTGTAATGAAGTAGTCCCCTGTACCGATCAACATATGGGAATCTTTTCCTCCTATCTTGCACTCCCATTGGTTGCGTCACTATGATAAGCTCCCAAGACCACATGTGTAGCAAAGTGACACCTATGTTGAGGTTAGTATAACCTCAATAGACACACATATGCATGTCTTGATACAATTGTCCGAGCATCACTACTCCCCATGCATAAGTCACATAATCCTCCACCATCTAGTATACACAAGGGGCCCATCTAATGGAGAATCCATGCCTGCTCAGGTTCGGCATCACACAACCACTTATCAGGCCGCATATGAACAATACTAAATGAGGAATCTGCCAAATTTGCATCACCTGCCCAAGGTGCATCCTCGTCTGATATATTGGCAACACGTCATGCTCACAAATCCACAAGTAGTAATATCCTCTATCTAGTCTATACTATGGGATAACACCTCTTATGGGGATCTTCAAGATCCTCCAAACATCCAGTAAGGTGATGCTAGCCTCCCCAGTCAGTAGGTGAAATGTACAAGTCTGGTTGTCCTAGCGCTCCATGAGCGTTGTCATCATCATTGTGTGTGACCTGATTCAGGGCCACCTCCCAACGAATCCCAATGCCATCGCGCTCAAGATTTCTCGCTCGTGTGCTCTCAATTGTTTGTATAGCCTCATGGTCGAAGGCTAGTGCTCTCGAGATGTGAGAGGGCCCTCATCCGCCTACATCCAATCAATTCACCTCATTAGCCTTTTTATTATCCTATTCTATCCTATTCTAGCCTATACCTATCCTATGCTAGTCATGGGGTATCTAAGTGCCCCCATGAACCACCTTTCATCCCCTTTCCATCCCCCCTTTCCCTTTTCTTACCTCCTTGGTGGAGACGTCACGCCACAGGTGGAGATATAATTCGACAATCTTTGCCCTCTTTTGATCCTCTACCCACAGAACAGTGTCTGCGTGAACGATGATCCACTTGCGCAGACAGGGTTCTACCTTCCTAGATCCTTTAATGTCTACGAAGGCGTTGAACACCTGTGAAAGTGTTGATCCCTAGTGCAAATGCCAAAATGGTGATTGACGTAATTATCCCTAATTAATGACCTAACCTACCAAATCACAAAGCGGGTTTGGCATACTCAGCAATTGGCCATACTTGGTTGGTCGCTCATGTCATGAGACTCTCTCTGTCTGATGTTGGTGGTGTGGAATGCATGCCATTTTGCTCCTCATGCTCTGGGCTCTCCAAATATCCAAAGGTATACGTGACAATGACCCTTCTGTTGGGTCTCAAATCAACAGATTGGATAGGTTCTAAGGAAATGCCAACTCCTATGATCAAGCCTTCCAATTGACTTGGCCAACTTATAGAGTGAACCTGTTTGGTTGTTAACTCTCTCACTTCAGGCTCTGCAGAACCTAGGCGGGTATACCTATTCACCAGTTGTCTTTAATGACCGGTGCTTTTTATAGCAGATTAAGTGTCCTGATCTGGTTTCCTCCTATCTCAGAATGGCATAAGTTCCTAGGATGGAGATATAGCAGATGAGTTCAAGATTGTTGTTGTAGAAGCTATTCGATCTATGTTTCCTACTTAGTTACTCTTGTTGTTTTAAAATAACATATGATGAATATGGTGATAAGTGTAATCTGTAAATAGCCAGTGCCTTCTTCATTGTTTGGGCTACAGAGTCATTATATTTTAGGACTTACTGTGCGAACTTGTGAGACAGTTTTTTAACCCACCCCTTCATGGACCTGTCGGTTATTATTTCTTTTGAGATCAATTGAATGCTTACATCATAAGTTGCTTGAATGAGTTTAACCCTACCTTTAAGGGACCATTCAAGTAAGCACTGCGAAGAACAATTATAATTCGCAAGCAGAACTTTTATTTCAATCTTATAACATACAACATAAATTTCATTCGAAGAATATGAATAACCTTATCTCTTTAGATAATATCACAAGCGATTGCCAAAAACAAAATGAAATAATCCACAACACATACGCAAAGAAAAATGACTAATCATACCATGTATTCCATCAAAATTTGTATAACAGAAAACTTACAGGTTGTCATACATTGCTATCTTGTTCCTATGTATCTCTTCTTACAATATTACAAAAACCTCTCTCATATATATATGAGAGCAAAAGTCATTTATGAAAAGACGTGTCTTTTCAAAATACTAATTGTTAATTTGAATATTCCTAACAAACTTAAGTAAAAAGAGATTAAGAATTCCTAAATGATGAATATAATCATCTTCTTTAAAAGTCTTGATCTTAACACTCTGTTTCTTCAACTCTTGTCCTTGTGAAAGGTATTCGAAGATCATCTGGTTGACGGTAGGGGCCATGTCTTTGCTTCGGTCCAACCTTGACAGAGCCCGATCCTTGATGTTTACAAGTTCATTCCGCAAATCTTCCATGGACATTACTCCTCCTTCTTTATAAAACGAGGGCATTCCAATAGGGCTCCCATCATCCAATTCTTTAAGATCTCGCTTTAGCATATCTTCAAATTTAACATGATCTTCTATATATGAGGTCCCTTCAGCCTTCTCCTCTGGCGTCATCACATCAACACTATTTATCACCTCATGCAATCATGCTTTTAACCTTTCATGCTCTCTTAATGCTTTTATGGTTCCAATGTACACCCTCCAGTAATGTTCGACATGTATAAGCATGGTGTTGAATCGGTGTTCAATGATGTCATTAACCAATCTATCCATCTTTTGCTGGATATTATTTACCTATTTGGTAGCCTTATCTGCTTGATACTTCCAATACAGAGCATCAGAAACATCATCCAAGCTCTGTCCTATGGGATATGAGGCATATTCATTTAAGAGAGTCCCTGTCTCAAGTTGTAATATTTTCATTTGTAACTTCTAATTCTCCTCTTTAGATTTTTCATACAAGCCTTTATAGGTAATATTTTCCCTAGCCAAAAACTCCGTCTGATCCAAATTTAATTTGGCTACATCCAGGTTCAACTTTGCAGTGACCCTAGGGTCAGTCTTTCCAACCTGATGAATCATGAGGTGTCCAAAGGTTTCTTCAATATCCACAATAATTGGCCTTTTTCCTTTCGGATATAATGCCCATTGTAGGAGAGCCTTTTGATCAGGATCATACCTGGAGCCTAGGAACAATTTATCTATCTCTTGAGGCAACACTTGTTGATTCAAGTCCTGCTTCTTCAAGAATCCATCAAACAAAAGTGCTGAATTTATGTCCCAACCAGAAAAGATGATAACACCAGCCTCTTTTAATATTTTCCTCCCTTTCTCAGGGGTCATATCTTTCATGAGGGTATCGATCTCATCCTGTAGTCTTTTCATCTGTTCTTCTTCTGGTCTCCCAACCATACTTCATTTCACATGGGCCCCTTTATACTAGTACAAGAATGAAAGGAATTCCCTCGAAGAGGTGAATCCGTCATCAGCAACAAAGTCTTCATGCTCTGTCATCCTTATATCAACCACATCTTTAATGTTGAATTCACCAGTGTCCACATCCACCTCTGCTTCAAAACCAGGGGGATAATCTTCTCTAGGAGAGTCAGCAGGGATGCTACTAGCAGCTGATTTCGGTGACATGTGAGCCAATGGTTGACTATCCTTTTCAGTATTGATAAAATGAAGGAATTGTGGGGGCACTCTATGCATAATCTCTACTTCATGTTGAAGTAGCCTTTTGGCTATCTCCAAAGGGTCTTGGAGGTTTCCAAGTAAGTCTCCATCCACCATCCCCCTTGCTCTTTTCCATTTGAAGGCTTCCCAAGTCATTTCGCTTCTTTCTCTCAAAACCCTGGCCTCTTCCCTTTCAAGGTTCTTGATTAAATCATCTGGCATTTTAGCCACATGTATTCCGGCTTTTAGTTTTTGTGACGCCCTGGCAGCTCTTATATATCCCTCAGGATCAAAGTTCTCTCTAGGATCACCCAGAGTCATGCCATAATAATCTAATTTATTTTGAAGTAAATGATAGCTTTTGGAACTTTTAACAATAAAATCAGAAAACACCAATAACCCTGGAACAATGGATTGTTTACCAAAATCCGTAAGATGTTTAGCACTGACAGCAGATAATTGTCTCACAATCTCTAGGCTAGCCACCCCGTTTGGTACTGTAATTGGAAGCATGTATGGCTTTCCTTCATACCCAAATACCCTGATTTCTGTATGATTAATGTGGCAATACCAGTCACCCCAGTTGTGATCAATCTGAGACTCTGGAGAGAAGTCTTTTGGCCTAAGGAATCTCTTAATTTCAGGGGACAGAGTATAATCTCTATGTTGTCCAAAGGCCGCACTAAGGGGTTTCACAAAATATTCCTGAAAGTGCCAGTATTGGTTGTTCACGAATCTTTGATCCCATGCAGAAACCCACAACTGAACTGGTTTCTTCAAACCATTCTTATCATAAGCTCTGATGCAGAAATCATCTGACCAGAAATTGATTTCTTGTCCACAATAAAGAATGATGTGCATCAATAAAGAGTACAATGAGAAATGGACATTCACAAGGTCTCCTTTCAAATTTTCCAACCCATGATTTAGGGCATCTGCAACATAAGTGGCATAGTCAAATGACCTAGGGTCTTTCGATTGTAAATCAGTACATAGAACCATAACCCCAATATCCATGAGAGGATTAGCCTCTAAGCCTAATACTTGGGCTGCAGCATAGTATGTATACTTAAAATATGGATGGAATTGGTTGACATCAAATGGCACCTTGTCATTTTTGCTGAATGGAACAAAGGACCCGCCCACTTTTGGCCGGTGAATGGGTAATCTCCACGTCCTGTAGATGTCTTCCAAGTTAAAGAATTCTCGCGACAGTTTCTGCATATCAATTTTCTCTTCTACTTCCCAGTCTAGATCAAATACCATATCAATACTCTGTTTTTTAATCACCACCAAGGGATTCCCTCGGTAGTCGCATATGGTTTTGGTTCTTGGATCATAGCAAACTACCAGAGCTTTCATTAATTCAACATCCACAAATACATTCGGGACTACCAATTTCCCTAAGTTTTTCTTCCATAGGTTACTTATGGGCTCAGGAGCATCCCTTCTCTTGTAACTAAACAGGAACAACTCATGTCCTCTGATTTCAGTCCATATGTCTCCCAGATGTTCAAATCTATCCTCCAATCCTTCTTCTTCACTCTTGATCTTTTTAGACCTCACACTAGATGTCGGGCACTAGTCTAGCAAATCCTGAGTCAAAGCTCTACCTTCCTTTTTCTATCTTTTGGGCTTCTCTTCAGGGTTTAATTCTTTCCCTTTTCTACTCTTTTTAGAAGAAGAAGAAGGTTCCATAATTTCAGTAAATACGAGAAATCACACTTACTTGGAGAATTGTCTAACTCTTCTGATTGTCGTTCACGAACTTCAGCAAATTCCTTGCAACTTTCAGTCTCTTGGCATCAATCTGGTTCTTATGAAGATTCGATCAATTCAGCTGTAATTGCATGGGCAACTTGTGCACAGTTAATGTCTCTGCATCTATAATGGCTATTCAAATGTTTAAACTTAATTGCAGATGTGACATTCTTCACTTGGGCTTTTAACTCTTTCGCGGGAAGTACTGTTCAACTGAAATGATTGTAAATCGAGTTTTCGATGAAACCCTTGTCTTTGGCCGAATACTTTGATCTTTCATCGAAAGCTCACTTTCCTCGATATCACTTCATCGGCGAATAGCCCATGTCGAAAAACCATTTTCTAGTTTCCTCGAAATCATCTTTTCCTCGATGAACTGTCTTTCGATGAGTCATTCATAAGTTTCATCGAAATCATATTTCGATGAGTTCTGTTCTTCGGTGAAAGTTCATGCAAGCTCTTTGAAAGTCTTTTTTCTTCGATATCCCCTTTATCAATAAAACCCCTCTATTTTTTTTCGATATAATGTTATCGATGAGATTTGCTTTTCGATGAATGCTTTTTAAGTTTCTTCGACAGTTGTATCTCCTCGACTTCACTTTTTTCTTTTTTCTTTTTGCTTTTCACTTTTCGATGAAACTGGAGTATCGATGAGCGGCTTCCTTCATTTATCGAAAGTGATATTCCGCCGAAGACATCTTTACGTAGTGTTTTACACATCATGCTCTATTTCGATGAAAGTATTCTTTCGGTGAAACTCCTTTTAAGATGCTCGATATGATATTTTGGCCGATAATCTTTTAGTTTTCACGCCTATGGGAAGATTTTTTTTTATTTCAAATATAGTGTTCAACACCTTCCTTGGGCCCTATGTGGCTTATGTAGGGCCCTTTGTGGCCCCCTTTTTTGCACCCTTCTTTTGTCTTGCTCTTCTTCCCCTATTCTTATTCTTTCTTTCTTCTTTCTTCTATTCTTGTTCATTCTTTTTTCAAGAATTTTCCTGAAATTTTTCAAAATTTCTCAATTAAAATTCTCGAGGGGGCATATACCACCCGCATCTTCATGCTAGGGCATCGTTTTTCTATCTTTTACCCATCGCCAATTTTGTCGTTGTGTAAAAGAGGGGAAACATGTAGACGCTTAAATTAATTAATTTAACCTTGCTACATAATTAATTAATTTAACCTTGCTACATAATTAATTTAATTATGTTACCCTTTATTCTTCTCAGTATTAATTAAAATTAATTTAATTAATCTTGTCACTATAGCCACATAATTAATTTATCAAATAAATAAATTATTCACATTCTTCTAAAGTCACTCAAATATTTAATTCTTCTAATCCCCTTTAAATTTAATTAATTTTAATTAATTAACTTAACAAAAGTGATTCCTACAAATCACTTTCCTTAATCCCTCATTTAGGCTAATTAATTCTTGTAGAAGCTTCATTAACATTATTCTCTAATTTTTAATTCCTCCACTCATTCTCTCTCCTCATGTCACATCCTCCCAACTTTCCCAATTGCTTTTTAATCACTCATTAACCCACTTAAACCCTCTCCTTAATCATTTGTAAAACTTAATCACCTTGATTAGAGAGAAGTCAACCATTTTCCATAAATGGTTTTTTCCCTCCACCTTCCAAACCTTAAATACACCAACTTTGGTCATTTCAAGGATTTCAAATTTCCTCTCTTCCCCATGCACTCTCATTTTCCCAAGGACTTTTTTATTCTTTTTCCCTTTTCATTTTCCCATGCACCTCATTATTTGGGAATTTTTAATTCCCTTGTCCTCCCCCAATGATTTTTTAATTCATTTTTGTCCTCCCCCAATGAATTTTTAATTCATTTTTGTCTTCCCAATGTACTTGAGGATATCTTCCCCGTGTACATTGTAGAGTGTGGAAACAAGAAATGCATTTATGGAAAATCTCTTCGTCTCCACACCATGTCCTCTCAATCCACTTCATCCATTTCCTTCAATCTCAACCCTTGATCGATTTTCAATCTCAACTATTCATTCCTCCTTGCAATCTATAAATTGGGGTCTCCTCCCCTTCATTCCATATCTCATACTCATGCAAATTCATGCTATTGTTTTGTTCTTAAGATCATCCTTGTGCATCACCATTATAGGAAGTTTAGTTTCCTATCCATAGTCATTCATTTGCAAATCATCCAACCCTTATCCATCCATCCATCCATATCCACTCTAGTTATTGTGTGTGAACAATACACAACCATCTTGGAGCTCATCAAATCAAGTCAAGATAGGGCACTTCTTCACATCATCCAAAGCTCAATCTGAAGGAGAAAGACAAGATTGCAAGGTATAATGGATTTTAGTTTTATGATTTGAATGTTTTATGTTTGATTAACTAACTATTGCATCACTTTGTAATTTTTGTCCCTCTTCAACCTCGATAATCAAAATGTCTCAACCATTAATATTATTCTCAAAATTTTATCTCAAGAGCACAAGTGGTCACATGGAAAGAGCAAGAGAATAAATCAACTGATGAGACAATAAATTATGATCCATGTGTGGAGGAAAAAGCGAGACTAGGTTAACATGCCCTAATCTCACTTTCAACCACACACTTGTGGAATACGAAAGAGCTTAGAGGTATCACACAATTGGCTACTTCTTTTTGTGGAAGAGAGAGCCACGGGCTACCTATTAGGATTTCTATTCCTTTGTTGCAATTGAAAGATAAAATGATGCAAGTTCAATCCCTAACCCCAAAGTGCAAGTATGAACTAATAACAAGATTGCAGAATTGAACTTAAACAATGGAAAGCTGTAAACACAAGGACAAGACAAGAATGTAAATGCGTACCCGGTGTTAAAATATGAATGAAAATGTTTAGGACAGGGGCGTGGGCGCCACTGTCCTGATTCTGCCCCTAAAACTGCTCTGAAAACTATTGTTTTTGCACTCTGGAAAAGCTGTAAAAAATGCTGAAAATGCTGTCTGTCAGGAGGACCAGGGCGCCCAGCGCCCCTATCCCAGGGACCAGGGCGCCCAGCGCCCCTGTCCTGGTAGGACTAGGGCGCCCCATGCCCCTGTCCTGGTCTTTTGCTCTGAAATTTGGTGGGAAGGTCTGTCTTAGTCTGCTTCTTTCGGATCTATAACTTGCGGCATCGTCCGAATCCCGAAACCTGCACTTATATCTGAAAAGGATATGGTGGGCGGCTATATAGGGTTTTGCCTTAGTCAAACCCCCACTTCGGTGATTTCCACCTCCACGAATAGCCAAGTTGTATTGTAAAATGTATTGTGTGTGCAGACCTAGTGTGTGTGCAAGGTCCTTAAATGCAAGAAAGCAAACTAGAGCAACCTAGAAAGTAAACCCTAATTGCTTGTAAATGATAATGTAAATGCTCTAAATCAAGATGCAACGTGATCTAAAGAATGAATACAACTGATATGTTGAAGCTTATGCAAAGACATGAAAACAACATGAAATCATACCCAACCCCAAGGGAGGGGTACAAGCCAATCTTCAGTCGGTAATCTCCTATTGTTCTTCAATGTCTTCCAAGCCCTAAATGGATGAATGAATGATAAATTCTTGATAGAGGAATGTTGAATGTTGTTGAAGTCTTCAAAGATCTGCTCTTTCGCTGCATATGAGGTTCCTGAAAACAAAAATCGGATCCTTTCAAATGAAGAAAGAGAGCTCTTATGTAGGAAACCCTAGGTCGTAATTTCGTCTTTTGGCCGACCTAGAGATTGAATCCCCCGCCAATTTCTTGGGGTTAAGCTTTATTTTATGATTGGATCGCGCTCCTAAAATTTTGGGAAAAATGTCCGGGACCATGTGCACTCCGGGCACCACGGTCCCGACAACTTTTCACCAAATTTTCAGGGCCCTCGGATATGATGATTTTAGAGAGAATCCCGAAGTTACAGGTGATTTCGAGATGTTTTGACCCCCGAAACCAAGCCCCCAAGCTCAAAATAGGATTTAATTAGGGTTTTTGATTGAGTGATGTATTGGAGGAATAAATTGAAAGGGGCACACTTTAATGAAAGGGCCCAACTTTATGATATGGGAGATGATAAAATAGGACCTTAGACCTAATTAATTTGATTAATTAAGTGCTAAAGGGGAAATGCAATGCAAATGCAAAATGCGCCAGGGCGGGTGCTAAACTAGGTGTGAAATTGTACCACCCTAGCAAGTGCGTACAATTTAGGACACTACAATCCAATAACTAGAAAAGTGTGTTATGATATGGGCTCATGGGGAAAGGAGAAAGGAAACATGGATTCCATGGGCTAGAAAGTTGTGTTATGCTAGGTGATCTATGAGAGCACAAGTTATTCAAGACAACAAGTTGTGTTATGTTGTGTGATCCATGTGAATAGGAAAGGAAGAGTCAAAAGGTGTAGCATGTTGTGTTATGTTAGTCAACTAATCTTGAAAAAAGGGAAATTTCCAAGAAAAGCTTTATTTTTACAAGGCAATTGATTGGTGCAAATTGGAAAAGGAGATTCAAAAGGTCTAGAAAGTTGTGTTATGCTATTCAACTCATCCTAAAATATGGTTCAAGGAGAGTCAAAAAGTCTAACAGGTTTTGTTATGCTAGTCAACTCATATTAAAATATGGTACAAGGAGAGTCAAAAGGTCTAGCAAGTTGTGTTATGCTATTCAACTCATCTTGAAATATTACATTGCAAGAAGAGTCAAAAGGTCTATCAAGTTGTGTTATGCTATTAAGCTCATCTTGAAATACAATGCAAGGAGTCAAAATCTCTAACAAGTTTTGTTGTGCTAGTCAACTCACCCTAAAAAATGAAGGATTTTTCTAAGCAAACAATTGCGAAAGGTGTTATCAGGACACCATAACAAGGATAACAAAAAAAAAATGTCTATAAGGAAAACCACAACAAAATGAAACTGTGAATGAGCATCAAGGAGGTTGCATATATTCCCCCCTCTTAAGATGCCAACATAGCCCTATGTTGATGTCTTAAGGTATAAAGAAATAGAGCAAGGATAAACATCTTCATCACCAAGGAGATATCCTTTAAACAATAGTGCATTTACACTCCAAGCCAAAGAGGGCATAACTATTTGAAGCAAGGAAGAGATAGTTGTAAAAGACATATCTTGCAACAAATGTAAAGGGATCATTTTGAGGGATGCATAATGAAAAGAGGAAATAGATATTTGTTCACAAGACACATACCTCAAGGGGATATCTTGGACCAAAATAACATCTTTGACCAAAGGAAAAGAAATAAAATTGAGGATGCACTTTCAACACCTAGAAGAGATCCTTTATAAAAATAATTTCAAGCAAGGAAGAGGTCATAACCAAGGAAACACACCTCCAATCAAGGGAAAAATCCTTGGGCGAGTTCACAATAATGGTTCCCACTTTCACCCACAAAGGAAAAATGTGATGGTAGAAAAAATATTTCAGAGGGAGTTCGTTCATACTGGGGGTGTTCTAATGAGCTACCCTTTGTGGTTCGAGTGAACCCCCCACTTTGCTTGAACCCCCCCTTTTGAGCGGACCACCTTTAACCGTCATTTTTGTCAATTTTTTTTATATTAGGGGGGTTATTCGAACCCCCCTTCATTCAAAGGTATTTAGGGGGGTTCATTTGAACCCCCTTTTTTATACTTCTTTGAAACTTTTTACAAATTTCTGTAGATTTTTGGCCTTCAAACCTCTGGTTGAAGGCTCAAATGGAACAATCTTGACAACCCAAAATGTAGTATGGTAGTCCTCAAAGAAATCTTTCCAATGACTATAATTTTATTATATATTGAGTTTATTATGAACTTATTTTTAAAATTTTACCAAACATAGGTTTTTCACAGAACATGAACTTCTTTGTTCAATGCATTAAGAAAAATAGTAAACTAATTCAAAACAAATTCTTAAAAATATCTATGCACTAGGTATTGATGTCTTTTTTCTACCAAAAAAATAAATGAATTTGATATATATAGAACAAGTTATCTGTTCAACCATACACCTATGTCTAAATTATAATTAGTTTGACTTTAAAAATTAATAAAATGAAAAGTATTCAACAAACCAACTGCATGCACTAGTTATTGATGTTATAAAGCAAAATTCAAAATAATTGAGTTTTTATCATTTATAGAAAAAAAGACAAAAAAAGATGTGTTTCAGGATGCACATCACTCTTAAAAAATGTTGTTTGTTGTAAAAAACTACTTTTTGAGGGAGATGGAAAAATCAATACAATTTTCTTCAAAAAAATTCGAAAAAAAATATATTTAGAATCTATAGGCAAGATGTTATAAATCGCTAGTTTACATCATCTTCAAATTCTTAACAATTTAAAAGTTATAGGTGTCGGAAAGTGAAGGTTTTTTTTCAAAATGTTCATCTAAGTGTCAAAGTTGGCCAAAAGTGGGAACCAATATTATGAGTTCACCCTTGTTCCATATTTCCAAGATATTATCCAGTGTACCCTTATTTAGAAATCATATGAAGCCAGCTACGTAATGTGCTTTCAATGGTGAAGGAAAATGACTTTCATTATGGGTTTAGTTGAAATTTGTTATGTAAGGGCATGTTAAAGGGTTAAAGAAATGAATAGATGAGGAAGGAAGATGCTTTGTAGGAAGATTCTTATTTCTATCATCACTATTCGTATCCACTTTGTTAGGTTGGGAATAAGTCTTCTCATCATCTAAATCTTCATCTTTACTCAATGTTATATTAGGAGATAAATCGTGAATAAAATGCATAACATCATCTTGTCTGAAAATATGTAGGTGATTAAGATAAGATCTAGGAGAATATGGAGGATCTAGAGTGATAGATGTACTAAGATTAACATGTTTACCTTGTGCCTCTTGCACCAAAGAACCTTCGTGAGAGGAGGATCCATTATTACTCTTCAATGTTGCATCTCCATTAGAGAGATCATTGATAGGAGCATTGATTATTTTCACATAAAAGAAGATACTCTAGGAGAGGTACAAGCACAATTCATTTCAATATCATCTTTAACATTATCAAGAATTGCATTTGAAACATCTATCAAAGCTTTTATGAAATTCAAATATTCCATTAACATCTTGTTGGCATTGAAGTTTTCATTGATGTCAACATGTGTGTGTGCAGAGTTGAGAAGTAGCAGTAGATTAGTTCATGTTGGAAGAGTTGATGCATGATGATGAGGTTTCAAAGGAATGTCGACGAGGCTGCAGATGTAGTAGGAGAGATCATAGTGATTAGGTTGATGAATTGTTGCAGGCTCCCACAATGCCATATGATGTGTTTATGAAGTTCATGTTGGATGTCCTGGTGCTAGGGTTGTGAAAAACAAGAAATCATGTATATCGGCAAGACTCCACTAGGTTATACCGATTTCAGTATGATCTGATAAATATGCATCACAAGTTATATCGGGATATCTCTATCGATTAAGTGGTGTGCAAGTGAAGTGGTCATATGGCAATAACTATACCGATACCGAGTTGCGTGGTGGAAAATGTTATTGACATAAGCCTGGCCAATATTGGGTCGTGCAAAGTATGTGGTTTGTTGGATCGGGATAGCAATGCTGAAAACTAGAGCTGAGATACACATCAGAATAGTGGACAAAGGTGGAGTAGTGTTTTCAAGTAATGTCGATAGTGTTAATTACTCTGACAATCACTATGTCGGAATAGCTATGCGGACCAAGTGACCAAGAATACCTATCGGGTTAGCTTTTCAAGGCAGAATGACTAATTTCCTCTATGCTGATAGACCAAACTATTTCGACCTCTTGCTTATCGGAATACCTTATACCGACAAAGACACCATCAGGGTCGCATACAAGATCGAGACAACTATTCCGACAAAGGAGAACAAAGAGAAGACTCCCACGTAAGTTCATCGGTATAACATATGTTGGCTTGTTAAAGGAGTGTGGATATGTATTTTCAGAGTAACTATGTTGATAGAGGAAAAAGAAGAGTTGACCTCTTGGTTAGATCATCAGTATAATCTATGTCGATGGGGTTTGTTACTGCAGAGTTTGTGTATTGGGATAACTTTGCTGATGAAGGTTGTCACCATGGAGGTTGTGACCAAAGTAACCTAAGTCGATGAAGGTGAGTAGACGGTATGAAATCGGAGTAACTTGTTCTATCATTTTGACAAGTTTTCCCTATGCCGATAGTTATGAATACTCTGATGAATGGATGTTTGGACCGAGGTCTTTCAATTTGAGATAACTTATGTCGATTGAGAGTGTCAACATGGATTTTGAGCTTCGGGATAGCCTATGGCGATAGGTGAAATCAAAGGTGAGACCTTTCATCTAAGTAATCAATGTTGTGGAAAGGGTTCAAAGGAATCGAATGGACATTGCGATAGCTAGTGAAGACAAAATAGAGGCAAGAAGTCAACCCGATAGTTAAAGCTATATCGATGAAGCTCTAAGAAATCAACTTCGGGATAGTATATGGTGATAAGGGAAATCAAAAGGGAGTTTCTTATCGGAATAACTCATGCTGACAGAAGAAATCAAAGGCATCAAATAGTCATCGGAATAGGTTATAAAGGCGGAGTAAGTGCAAGATGTTAACCCGATAGTTAAAACTATTCTGATAGCAAGTGAGAAATGTGAATTCGGGATTTCTATAGTGATGAACATTTTTTGCAGACCGCATAACACGAAAGGTTATCCATAGTGTGAAGATCAACTAATCTGAGCAGCTTGATTGCCCACATGGCAGTTGACCTGTCTTGACTGAGTGACCTAGATGACTAATGTGAAGACACATGTTCCCCAAGTGATCAAGAAGATATACTAGGATGTTGAATGAGGCATTTGGTTGATAAAATCAATGCAGAGGCCGACAAAGGTTGAAGAATTCATTAATGATAGTTTTGTTGCAGACAGGTGATGGGCTTGAGGTGATCAACTGTGGTAGGATCAGATCTTTTGGACAAATTGAGCTTACTAAAATTAGTAACCCAGTACAAAGACAAAAAGAAAAATTAGAGCGGGGACATTTATTGCAGATGATCGATCCAAAGATGGCTGTGTGAACAAGTAGCAGAGCATACAGAGAATGACTCATTGTTCAGCCTAAGGTGTTTTTTGATGTGGCGCGTGGAATCGCCACAATGACGGCTGAGATCAAAACTTCCTAGTTGGATCCAGCAAATCGATGGCTCAAATTCAAAGTCTATGAAAGATATAGGTTGGCGGGTCTTGAAATTTGGATTGCCAACTAGACCGACTGAATGAATGATCTGCAAGCTACATTGAAAATTGTACAAATTGAGATGTATGATAACGAGGAAAGATGTGATCTTGTCTGATCTGTGATGAGTTAAGACTAGACCGACTTGATGTAATGGTACATAATGAATGTAACTATGATGAGAAGAACATGGTAGTGAATGTGATCTATCTGGGGTAGTTGGTTTGTAGTGAGATAAACAAAGAGTAGTTGTAGAAATAGAGGAGAGAGAGCTGCAAAAGTGTGGTTGAATTGTTTTTTGCTAAATATAAAGAAAGGTGAACAAAGAAGGTGGTGCAGCAACCGATCTGATAGGTGTGTAGTTGTAGAAGGACCACAAAGAGATAGAGAGCAGAAAACAAAGATAGGGCAGAGAGGAAGAAGTGTTTCGAGTAGAGAGCAGAGACCTCATATAAAAAGTGCAGAGCTAGAGCAGATAGTATAGCAAGGTAGAAGACATATACAATGAAGAGAACAAAGAAAAATACAAACAAAACAACAAAAAACAAAAGACATAGCATAAAAGAAGAAGAATTGAGATAGAGACTTAAGGTTAAAGTGTAGATAAGAGTTTAGTCTATCTCAAGAGCAGATTCTTTGAGAGTTACAAAATATCATTTGTAACAGGGAGCTTAACTTGTGTTTGATTATTACTCATTGTTATCTTTGAGTGGGTACTTAGAGCTAGGGGTTGGTGTTCCTTGGATTGGTGCCCTAGAGATAGGGGTTGGTGCTCCTTTGGGTTGTAGTCCATAAAACTGTAGGGGTTGGTGCCCTAAATGTTGTAATCTATTTTACCTGTGAGGCTAGATTGGAGTAGTAGACTCCAACAACATTTCTCATCGAGGTTTTTCCCCATCATGGATTTTTCTCGTATATTCTTGTGTTATGGATATGTGTCTTATGTGTGTGTGCTCATTTATTTGATACCTCTGCTCATTGCTTGATGATTAAAGTTATTGTTTCTTATATCTTTAGGAAGTGAAAGTTTTTATTGATTACCACTGATTCACCCCCCTCTCAGTGGTCCATTGTGTTCCAAAACGTCTTTAAAATTATGATCATATAGCGACATGAAATATGTATGAAAACTTTGAGAAATGAATTGAATGTAGGAATTTTTTTTTAAACCCTCATAATACAATTTATTAAAGTGTTATGAATGAATTCAAGAAACATGAAGTGAATGAGGCTATTATCCAACACATGATTTTGGTAAAAATAGCTAATAAGAAATGAAATCACATGTGAAATGGCAAACCAATTAGATTTTTTAAATTCCAATATGAAAAAATAGATCTAAAAACACCTAATCAGATATATGTAAAATGTTAAAAGCGTCAAGTTCACCAAAATGTAATAGTGGTGAATTGGACTCCAAAATGTATATAATGCGAGTTCATATATGATGTATTTTAGAAATGATTGCAAATATGAATCAATGAAATGCACATGAATCAGATTTAAAAAATAAAGATCAAAAGTAAGCATAAGAGTCATCAGGTTCACCAAAATGTGATAGGTTGGAAAATATGTATTCACTAGTTTAGCTATGTAAACAAGGAATCAACCCTACTTTCAACTTTAGTTACATTAAAGAGGGATGAAATCACTAGATTTAATCCCAAATATTTGTAGAGAGTATTGAATGTTGATTGACTTTTATTCCTTCTTTGTTTGAGTTAAAAATGAACTATGGAAATGTAAGATCTAGGGCTAATGATGTAGAAATGACAGGATTCAATGTATATAGACAATCTCAGATCAAATATGCAAATATAATGTACATATCTGGAAATAGGAGGGAGAGATGAACTTATGTCTGAAATTTGGATGCAAAAAAGTGAGACAGTTTTTCTTGGGGCGCCTTTGTCCTCGAGCTCGGGTGTAGACAATAGATATCCTTTTGGAATTAGGATGATGTTCTAAGTGTTTCCTTGAAGTTTCGTTAGAAAAGTGTCAAACAAATGCACTCGGGGTGACCTAGTCCTCCAATTTCTACCTCTACAAAAGTTGGTTTTGTGTGTCTTAGTTTTCTCTTTCCAAATTTGTATCTATCATCTTTGGATCTTGTCACCTGCACATACAAAGAAGGAAAATAGTGTTGTTGATAGGGATTTACTTAGGTCAAACCCTGAGTTTGGAATTAACCCTATGATTTAGTTGAAATTAAAAGGAAAATTCGGAAGTAAAATGTTGAATGTCATACCTCGATCTTGTTAAAGTTTATGGTGGTTGATGATGCAATTCTCTTTGAATGTGATCACAAGTGTTGATGCAATAACGTGACAAGACATAAAGGAGTCAATCATGAAAAGCATGCTTGCATGAAGATTGTTGTAAGTTGCTTCTTCATAATTCTTAGATTTCAAGAATACTTTGAAGGATATGATGGGATGAAATGTTGCCTTGATGCTTGATATCATGGATGGAATAGATTGCAGATGCATGATGAAATGAATTGAAAGAATGATCCTATATATGGTTCTCAAGGTATTTTTAAAATTAGGCCAAACTCGAACAGTCATATTAAGGCATTGGGATCAAGAACCAATTGGTAGGAACTTGACATTGGACATAGTGAAATTTGGGCCTAGTTTTGACAGACAAGGATGCCCTGCGTACCCTTTTCTAGGACAAGGGTGCCCCAAATGCCCTTGTCAACCCAAAATAGGGTGAATAAGATATGGATAAGGTGCACACTGTCGAGGAAAAAGGTTTGGATCACCATGCAGATATATGACATCATTTTTGCAGTACAAAATGCCAAAAATGGGCTTGGATAAGAGTTAAGAGAAAACACACTAAAGAAAGGGCACAAAAAAGTAGCTTAAACTTGTAAAGGGTTACAATTTATGATGTTGATAATAGTTATTAAATACATGAACTATCAAAAAGGGGCAAAGATAAAGACTCTTGATGAGATAAAATAAGTGGCAAGGTCATGACCTAAATATATCTTATGCCCCTCAAGGCTTTTAATAACCATAAATCTTTTTGTCACATGCACTATAAAAATGGATGGGAAGATCATGGAAGTCAAGAAGAAATGTAGCACAATTATTAACAACAACAAGAATCTAGGGTGAAGTTAGAAGATTTGGAAGACACATAGAGGGAATATAGGATAGTTTGAGCTAAAGTTGGCTTATCTGCAAGCATCTAAGAGATATATCAGTTATATAAAGTCAGGGCACCAAAGAATCCTCATTAAACCACCACTTCTATGGATCCTTTGAAGGAGTTAACAAAGCAAGATAATTGGAAAATTTTATGTGGATTCAAGCAAGGATGAGGTAGTCTTTTAGGCACCAATGTGAGGTCGAATAGTCAACAAAAAGAATGAAAAATCCATTTAATGGCCTAAAAAGCAGATCCTTTTTCTCCATGAGGAATAAAAAATAGATGACACAAGGGCATATTTTAGTCAATTCTTACCTTCTTTCTAAATTATTGTAACTTCTTAGCTTCTTTCTATTAGAAATCTATTTTGTAACTCACAAAATAGACATTTTTGACTAAAAATAGCACTCATTTTCATATTTTCAAAGTAAGAGATTGACATTATGAGACTTGTATTGTTGTTACAATGCCTTTTATCAATGAAATTGATCTATTTGCCTACTCAAGTGTTGTTTTACTATGTGTAACCTCATGATCAATTGATGTATGTCTTTGTGATTTTCATAAAAATCCTTCAATATATGTTTTACTCCAAGCACCTTTCGATAGAATTGCACATCTTTTATTGTAGTGTGTAAGCTGCGTAATGGATGTGAGTAGTTTAGTTGTGAGGAAACCTCTTTTCCTTCAAAAAACTATGAGTCATTCAACCTTCTTATGAAATAGTGATCCACAAATGTGTGGAAACTCTTGAGTTTTATGAGGAGCAACCTGGTCATTGAATGATTGTGTATCACAATAGTAGTACAAGTTTTGAAAATTCATTTAGTGCATCACCCGACATAGTTTGAGGTTTTCTTCCAAGCTATTTGTTTTCCCTTTTATTAGCAATTCATTGGTTTAGTCTAGCTTAGGTGATATTCCAAGGGAACCAACCCTCTCTAGGGGTTGGTCTCAACAATAAGAGTCCACACACACTCTATGAGGCAATCTCATGTTTCAATATGTAGTTGAGTTGATAGGTCAACAAAGGTGCAAGCCTCGTTGATAACAAAAAGAAAAGAGAGGCAATAAAGGCATTCGATCTTTTGCAACCCTTAGTTATTCCTAGCCAATAATGGGAAGAAGTCTCCATGAATTTTATTAAAGGTCTCCCAAAATATAAAGGTAAGGATTTCATCATGGTAGTGGTAGATAAATTCATCATATATATCCCTATTTTATTACATTATATCATCTTTTTGTTCCAAGTATAGTGGAAAAATCATTTTTGGAGAAAATATAAAAGCTACATGACACACCTAGGATTATTTTTTGTGAATATAATCTTATCTTTACAAATGATTTTGGGATAGATTTATTATCTTATTTGGCACTCGGTCATATCATAGTTCTTCATACGATCATCAATCCAATAGGTAAGCTTAAGTTGTCAATATGTTTTTGGAAAGGTGTGTATGTTGACCAACACCATAGTGAAAGGAATTTAAAAATTAGGGACTAAGTTTTCTTAAGATTTCAACCTTATGAGGAAATTCCATGAAGCAACAAACAAAGAATGACAAGTTAATCCCACAAATATTATGGGCCATATCAAATCATGCAAAAGATATAATATATCACCTACAAGCTTAAGCCATCTCCAACAATAAAGATATATCTATTTTTACAAGTTTCATATTTGAAGAAATTGATTGAGAATAATATCTCTTCATAGAAAGAATTATAGATTTAGTTGAAGGAATAACCATATTGGAGCTAAAATTAATACTTCAAATATGTACAAAGAAGTTAAGGACTAAAACACTCATCGAGTACCTTATTTAGTGAAAGAATTCACTAGTTGCATGTGAGTCTATGAAGTGAATATATAGAAGTATCCACACTTGATTAGCATTGATAATAATGCTTCTCTAAAGAGGAGTGTGATATGCCCTTAATATTAGAGTGTGCATAGATAGTGAGTAATGTACAACATCAACATATTTTTTTTAATTCTCACCCACCTTGTCATTATAAAGATCTAAAAAAAGAATCTAAATCTGTGATGATGAAAATCAATTTAAATAAATACAAAAATAAAAATAAATAATTAAAATATTATAATTTTTTTAAAAAATTAACGCATGTTTTATTTAATTTATACATAAATTTTTATCTCATTTATATAATTTTTAGTATGATTTTTGTACAATATAAACAATCTAATTGATATTACTATTTTCATATTTAAATTGATATTTAACTTGTTAAATTTAAAAATATATTTGTGTATTATAAACAGTCTAATTGATATTACTATTTTCATATTTTAATTGATATTTAACTCATTAAATTTAAAAATATATTATTTATATTTAAAATAATCAAAAAGTCTAAATAAGTAATTCTAAATCTCAATACAATATTTATAAATCAAATAACATTTTTCTTTTCCCACCCCCAAAGACTTTGTATAGCATTTGAATACTCCTACTTTGATTTTCGATTTTAATACTATAAAATTTATTTTTAAACATTATGTGCTTAGGGTAAAAAATGAAAGTAATATGCAAATAAATACAACAATTATTAATTTTAAATGTAGTTTTGTTCAAATTAATTTTTTTTATAAATTAATTCTAAAAATGTATGTAGATAAAACCACTCCAAACATTAAACTATGGCAGATATGAGAATTTTTTAAAGAAGAAAAACTTATACATTTGTTTTTCTTTGCAAACGGCTTATTTGTTAAAGTAGAAGCACATACAATTTATTGTTTAATAATATATTAAGTTACATGTTGAATATAAAATAATTTGACAATACTTATTCTATTGTATTTCTTTAAAATCTAAGAGAGTCAACAACAACTTATCTTTGTTGGCATAGTTGAAATGGAGACATTTCGTTCAAGTGTTAATGCTGTTATTGGTGACTGGTTCATATATTCTTCAACTTGTATGATGTTGGCTGTAAGAATCTCTGCATATCTATTGAAGATAGCTTCCACTACCCTTTCTCCAAAATGATATGAAATTAGACTCTCTAAAACTGCTCTCGCTTGTGCACACATAAATTTTCCCTTCTCATTATCATCCAACTTATTTGTACTACTACCAAGTCCCCCAATCATAACTTCAAGTCCCACAATAGTAAAAGAGCCTTCTCTGTAGATTTCACATCTTAATTCATCTTCAGATACGCTATAAAGGGGCAAGTTGAAAGAATCTAACCTTTCTTCTTCTATAATTCCCTAGAATCAACAACAAATTAAAAGTTGAGAATAAAAAAATAATTCAAATCTAAGTAAATCATAAATAATTGAATGTGTTTAACATAAAAATAAAAGAAATCAAATAAGTTTAATTTTTAATGTTTGAGAAAAACTTTTCTTAAAATAATAAAAATTTCAGAAGAAGCAATAAACAGATCAAACTAGCAATATAGTGATTAACCTTGTCCCCTATAGAACAAACCTGAAAGACCAAATCCTTAATGGCAAACCCTAAAGTTTCCCACAAGAAGGCCAGGTGAGAGGGCTGCCTTCTGTCTGCACTTAAGCGGCTGGGCAACACCAGAAACATCCGCCCTCCTTCCACCACCTCTTTTGCCCGTGCTCTCAAAAACCCATTGAAATCCTTTTGATACTGTGCAAAGTAAGCATCTCCGACTCCTTCAGGCCCCTGCTCTGATATGTGTATTCTTCCTTTGTTCCACCACTTGCTATTCTTATCTTCTATTTCTGGGGGTACCTATCCACATTAAATTCAGAGAGTCGGTGAGTCTGTATATGCACATAATTACTATTTGTTCTGAAGAATTTAGCTCACCCCTTTGTTAATTACCTGCGAGAGCCAGTTTAGGCAGTTAGAAGAATGGACGAAATGGAGACTGCGGGACGGAAAAAGACGGGTATGGAAAGAGCCGGGGACGCCAGCCACCGAATAAGATCTTTCCGCCGGCGGGGCAGCTAATAAAAGTTTGAAAAGTGTATTGAAATCTGAAGATGGAAGGTCGTTGTAGAAGATCTGAAACTCAGGAACCCTAATTCCTTTGTGGGCATATTTGTTTCGGATTTCTGATGTGATTATTTGAGTGATGAAGAGTGTATTGGGCCCGGATGAGCAACCCAGATCTGCAATGCACAGTGTCTCGCAATCAAATATGGTTTTCCAGGATCTAATGCTTTCTTCTAGCCATAGTCTTGCTCTCAATAAAATGTTCTTCTGCATTGCACACCAGATCCAATTGGGTGAGTCATAGATAACATCTGTCAGAGTTAAAAACGGCTTTGGAGAAAAAGAAAAAGGATATCATACCTGCAAAATGGAATTTTGAGCATAGCTGGAGTCTCCATCGCCCGCATTCATAGAAATGACTTTCTCCATCTTTTGTTTGGCTCTGGAACGCTGGATTCAGATGAGATATGGTCAAACAAATAAGGTTTGCCTCTCTCTTTTAATATTTTGTAATAAATGAATGAAAGAAAGATTAGGCCAAAGAATTCAAGAATAGCACACACCTTCAGAACAGGACACCAAAGCTTTAAACAGTCTGCTGTTTTGTTCAGTTTTGTTTCCCCAATTGTCCCAATTTGTAATAATGTTGAACGTCAAAAATTAAGGAATAATGAACATTTTAGTCAAACCTTGTGTTCCCAATCTTACTGTTTAAGTTTATTTCTTACTTTTGAAAAAGCATTTAAAGTATATTGAAAAGATAGTTGGAATCTTTTTTATCTTTTTTAATTTTTTGTGGAGCAGCTACTCTTTAAAAAATGAAAATAGGTTGTGGAAAAAAGAGGGGCTTGAAATAAACAACATAATAATATAAGAACAAATGAGATGAGATGGTCAAACATGTGATCTATTAGAATAAGTTTTAGTTCTCTATTTCAACATTTGGTAATAATGTGGAACAAGAATTCCTCATCAGATGTGTCATGGATGATGAAATTGAAGGATAATGAACATTTTAGTCTAATTTCATGTTCCCAATGCTACTGTTTAAGTCTACTCTTTTATTTTAAAAAACATTTAAAGTGTACTCATACAATTTTTTTATTATGGAAAAAGGATAGTTGGAATCTTTTCTTATTTTTGTAGTTGAAAATACACTGAAAAAAAGAAGGGCTTGAAATAAGCAACAACCTAGTCTACTTTCTTATTAAAAAAAGAGGGGCTTGAAATAAGAAACCACCTAGGGGAGAGTAGCCGATATGTGCATGGGGTCCTAAACGTGGGATAGTAAAGGGGTGGTTAGGGGCTCATATTTAGCCACCTGATCACCCAATACATATCAACGTATAAGTCAAAAACAACCATATTTTAGCCCATTTAAAAATAGAAGAAAATCTGTAAAAATATTTGTCCAACCATCATATAAATATATATATTAATTTTAAAATTACCATCAAAAGGTAACTGTCAAAGAAGTGAGAGTACATCGATCAAATCCTATCCATATCACTAACACATTCTACCCTGCCCATACTGGGTTACACACTCTCAAACTAGGTGTCCACATTAACCAAAAACAACCAAAACATACATACAGACCTATCCTTCGCCACCCTATTAAGACAACATAATTTTAACAAGACATTGCCACATCAAATCCCACTGACCCAAAAGATGACCATCATATGTCCCTATGTGCCTACTACACCATGACCCTTTTAAAAGCTAGCAGATAGTGTGTCCCATCTGTCCAGCTTTCATCGAACACCTACTGGTCACCTCAACTCATATTCCACTTGCATCCACCACAAGAAGCGTGTAAGGCCAATTCTCCATTCATATCCCACCTGCATCCACTGCAAGAAGCATGTAAGGCCACAATTCTCTATTGATATGCAATAACTAAAACAAATTTGCACAACAAGATTCAAATTCAAAATGGAATGTGTACACACATTAATGAGGCCACTTATTCAAATTCACAATACATATAAACATAATGCTATCCATTTCAGTCAGCAAGGAAGACACAACAAGCATCAAGGAGGAGAAGGAAGACACAACAAGCATCGAGGAGGAGAAAGAAGACACAACAGGGAGGAGAAAGAAGACATAACAGGCATCGAAGAGGAGAAAGAAGACATCTAGGTATTCATTTGTTCCATGTTCTGAGACATACATGTATAATTTGTTTTCTTGATGTTCTTATCCTTCTTAGTTTTCTAAACCCTTACTGTTTTCCACTTATACATTCTTAAAACCCTTTCTTTTCTTTTCTTGAAGTTCTTATCCTTCTCACTTTTCTAAACCTTTACTATTTTCCAATTTTATAAACCCTTACTATTATATATTTTCGGAACCCTTTCTTTTCTTTCCTTGATATTATTATCCTTCTCGGTTCTCTAAACCCTTACTATTTTCCAGTTTCTAAACCCTTACTGTTATACATTCTTAAAACCCTTTCTTTTGTTTTCTTGATGTTCTTATCCTTCTCATTTTTCTAAACCCTTATTATTTTCCAGTTTTATAAACCCTTTACTGTTATACATTCTTAAAACCTTTTTCCTTTCTTTCCTTGATGTTCTTATCCTTCTCAGTTTTCTAAACCCTTATTGTTTTCCACTTTTACAAACCCTTATTGTTTACATTCTTAAAACCCTTTCTTTTCTTTCCTTGATGTTTTTATCCTTCTCAGTTTTCTAACCCCTTATTGTTGTTGTTTTCTAGTTTTCTAGCCCCTTATTTGGCAGTTTATATGTTGTTCACAGTATATGTATAATTGTTACTATTACTACTTTTCTTGATGTTTAAGGTGTATATGTATTTGGCAGTGTATATGTTGTTCTTATTCTTCTCAGTTTTATAAGTCCTGACTGGTTTTCCAGTTTTTTAAACCCTTACTATTGGTGTTTTCTAGTTTTCTAACCCCTTATTTGGCAGTGTATATGTTGTTCACAGTATATGTATATATTAATTTTAAAATTACCATCAAAAGGTAACTGTCAAAGTTGGAGAGTACATCGATCAAATCCTATCCATATCACTAACACATTCTACCCTGCCCATTACTAGGTTGCACACTGTCAAACTAGGTGTCCATATTAACCAAAAACAACCAAAACATACATACAGACCTATCCTTCACCACCCTATTAAGACAACATAATTTTTACAAGACATCGCCACATCAAATCCAACTGACCCAAAAGATGACCATCGTATGTCTCTATGTGCCTACTACACCATGACCCTTTTAAAAGCTAGCAGACAGTGTGTCCCATCTGTCCAGCTTTCATCGAACACCTACTGGTCACCTCAACTCATACCCACCTGCATCCACTGTAAGAAGCGTGTAAGGCCAATTCTCCATTGATATCCCACCTGCATCCACCACAAGAAGCATGTAAGGCCACAATTCTCTATTGATATGCAATAACTAAAACAAATTTTCACAACAAGATTCAAATTCAAAATGGAATGAGTACAAACATTAATGAGGCCACTTATTCAAATTCACAATACATATAAACATAATGCTATCCATTTTAGTCAGCAAGGAAGACACAACAAGCATCGAGGAGGAGAAAGAAGACATAACAGGCATCGAAGAGGAGAAAGAAGACATCTAGGTATTCATTTGTTCCATGTTCTGAGACATACATGTATAATTTGTTTTCTTGATGTTCTTATCCTTCTTAGTTTTCTAAACCCTTACTGTTTTCCACTTATACATTCTTAAAACCCTTTCTTTTCTTTTCTTGAAGTTCTTATCCTTCTCACTTTTCTAAACCCTTACTGTTATACATTCTTGGAACCCTTTCTTTTATTTCCTTGATATTATTATCCTTCTTAGTTTTCTAAACCCTTACTGTTATACATTCTTAAAACCCTTTCTTTTATTTTCTTGATGTTCTTATCCTTCTCATTTTTCTAAACCCTTATTGTTTTCCAATTTTATAAACCCTTTACTATTATACATTCTTAAAACCTTTTTCTTTTCTTTCCTTGATGTTCTTATCCTTCTCAGTTTTCTAAACCCTTATTGTTTTCCACTTTTACAAACCCTTATTGTTATACATTCTTAAAACCCTTTCTTTTCTTTCCTTGATGTTTTTATCCTTCTCAGTTTTCTAACCCCTTATTGTTGTTGTTTTCTAGTTTTCTAGCCCCTTATTTGGCAGTTTATATGTTGTTCACAGTATATGTATAATTGTTATTGTTACTACTTTTCTTGATGTTTAAGGTGTATATGTATTTGGCAGTGTATATGTTGTTCGTATTCTTCTTAGTTTTATAAGTCCTTATTGGTTTTCTAGTTTTTTAAACCCTTACTATTGGTGTTTTCTAGTTTTCTAACCCCTTATTTGGCAGTGTATATGTTGTTCACAGTATATGTATAATTGTTACTATTATTCTTGATGTTTAAGGTGTATATGTATTTGGCAGTTTATATGTTGTTCGCAGTGCATATGTTGTTCTTATTCTTCTTAGTTTTCTAAGTCCTTACTATTATTCTTGATGTTTAAGGTGTATATGTATTTGGCAGTTTATATGTTGTTCGCAGTGCATATGTTGTTTTTATTCTTCTTAGTTTTCTAAGTCCTTACTATTTCCAGTTTTCTAAACCCTTACTGTTGAACATTGTTTTCCAATTTTCTAATCCCTTATTTGGCAGTGTATATGTTGTTTGCATTATATATATAATTGTTACTGTTAGGTGTATATGTATTTGGCAGTGTATATGTTGTTCACAGTATATGTAAATGGTAGTGTAAGGGAGAGTGTAGGGTGACGGTGGAGTGTAAATGCAGACAAGTGGGAGAGGTGGGTGGCCAAGTGAGTCACTACCATAGCCAATTTGTTTGTTCTTTCCTTTGTTTTCTCCATGTTGGTATCCTTCTCAGTTTTCTAAACCCTTATTGTTACACATTCTTAAAACCCATCCCTATTGTTTCATTCATGTTCATCTCCTCCTTAGTTTTTAAAATCTTTAATATTATACATCTTCTTAGTTTTCTAAATCATTACCTTTTTAGTTTCCCATACCCTTGCTGTTTTACTATCCATGCAACAATGTCAAAAGAAACAAATTATACATACAATAATTCATCCTTTTTGTTCAAGCCTCACTGTCATCTTACATAAACATATTGTCATTGCATATCAAATTGCGTCACAAAGCATCACTATAATATTTATATTCAAGCATCATTATAAAAAACAACATTACAAAGCATCACCATTAAGATATATGTACTAAAGTATCATTATTTTATAAGCCCCTTCTATTTTCCATTTTTTTAAACCTTTATAGTTAATATTCATTTTCAAGCACCTCTGAAGGAAACATCATTACAAAGCATCACTAATATTGTTGCTAACATACCGATTCTACTTATTTTGTGCAGATGAGGAAGGGAGATCAAAACGAAAATGCCTAAAAAAGAGCATCCACAAGGTTGCCTTCTCACAAAAGGGGAGTCATATTCCATCAAGACCATGAAACCCTACCTCCAATTGTAAAAAATAAGTAGCCTGTTGCACCACCTGTGGAGGTTGTTACACCTTCTAAAAGGCCTAAAATAAAAATGCCACAAAAGTGGTGGTTTGAAGATGACATGAAAGGGGCCATCAATGATGTCGAAGAAAATGACATGTCAATAAGATTTGTATCCATCAAATGGTGCATCCGAACAACCACACTCTCCAAATGGTTAGGTGGCATCACATCCACCTCCAAGAAAGGTCACCCTACTATCCTCACCCTTGTTGAAGAAGATCTCATTGTTGAATGGTGCAAAGAGATGGCCTTAGTTGGACATGGGCTTGAAATTGTGAACTTGAAGGCAAAGGTCTCTCAAATTTGCCAAACTAGACCAAACCCTTTCACAAACGGGCTACCTAGGAAGTCTTGGTAGTATAGTTTCAAAGCCTAACATCTAGAACTCATCTTGTAGATTGTTGAAGGCCTTGATGAAGACAGGGCAGTTAACCTTAGACAACAATTGTGGCGGCTTTCTACGATACACTATCTAAAACATATGTTGCAAATCCATATAGTCCTTCTAGCATATGGAATTGTGATGAAACCAATGTATAGGGTATGTGCAGGATCATGGTGTGCAAAAACAGGCCTTTAAGTGGCAATGAAATTTCAGAAACCAGAGTTATGCAACTTGACATGAAAATTTGAATAAGTTGTGAACATTATTTTTAAAATATGTAAGAAGAGAATCTATAGAAAATTGAATGTAGTTTCTAAGCTACTAGTTGTTTTTTGAAAAAAAAATATCCTATTTGATGAAAATTTCAAATTTCAATGCAGTGGTGCTAAAATTTCAGGAAAAAGATAAGAAGTAGACGTATGTCTGACCACCCTAATCACAATAAAATCATAATATTTTTTTATGATATTTATAATCTAAGTATAAGATTCATGTCCGGATGTGACACATATTTTTTTATAATTTTTTATAAAGTAAATAATTATTTGTGATTTTTTTACTACAGCTTTTCAGAAATTGAGAAACTCCTACGTCTGACCACCTTAACTTGGTCAAAACCTTATGAATTTTTTTTAATTTTTTTTAACCTATAGTAGACGAAGCATAGGATGTGATGCATATTTCGGATTCAAAAAATATTATACCGTTTGAAAGTTATGAGTGTTTTTCAATCAGTCTATCAATCAGGACTATTGTCAAAATTCAATTAGAAAATAAATAATAATTATTTATTAAAGTCAAAATAAGACAAGCCTTATATTGTTGGAAAGCTAAGAACATCCTTAAAAAACTCTTTTCATTTTGTCAATTTTGGCTACAAAAAAGTAGTCAACCACCAGTGTAAAGTCTGGAAAATCAACGAATACTGAAAAACATGTTTTTTCAGTTGACTTTCCAGGCTTGTTACATCCAAGCCAAATCCCAAAGCATTCCCGAGTCAAAAATTCAAATTTCAAATTTGTACAACAAAAATCGGATATCCAATTTTAATAAGTAAATTCACTAACTAAATTTGCACATAATTAATCTATTGTTTATTAATATATTAATATATAATATTTTAATATATTAATTTATAAATAAATTAGTATATGATATTAGGGAGAGGGGGGGAGAGAGAGAGAGAGATAAAGAGATTAGGGGAGAGAGCGAGATTAGGGGAGATAGAGAGAGAGACAGATAAAGAGATGGGGAGGAGGAAGGGAGAGAGAGATAGAGAGATTAGGTGAGAGGGAGAGAGAGATTATGGGTCCTATGGTGTCCTAAGGGGTCATATTGTGTCCTACGACCCCTTAAGACACTATATAACCCCTTAAGAGACCAAATTGTGTTGTTATGGGTCATATCGTATTCTAAGGGGTCATATTATGTCATATGACCCCTTTAAGACACCATATGACCCCTTAGGACACAATATGACCCTTTACGACTCTATACAATGTCGTTATGGGTCATATGACCCCTTATGACAACATATGGTGTCATTAGGGGTCATATGGTGTCCTAAGGGGTCATGGGACACCATATGACCTCTAAGGACAACATAAGGCCCCTTAGGACACCATATTAGATCGTTATGGGTCCTATGGTGTCCTAAGGGGTCATATAGTGTCCTATGACCCCTTAGGACACCATATGACCCCTTAAGACACCAAATTATGTCGTTATGGGTCACATTGTGTCCTAAGGGGTCATGGGACACCATATGACCCCTAAGGACAACATAAGACCCCTTATGACACCATATTGGGTCATTATGAGTCATATGGTGTCCTAAGGGGTCATATAGTGTCCTACGACCCCTTAGGACACCATATGACCCCTTAAAACACTAAATTATGTCGTTATGGATCATATTGTGTCCTAAGGGATCATGGGACACCATATGACCCCTAAGGACAACATATGACCCCTTACGACACCATATTGGGTCGTTATGGGTCCTATGGTGTCCTAAGGGGTCATATTGTGTCCTACGACCCCTTAGGACACCATATGACCCCTAAAGGCACTAAATTTTGTTGTTATGGGTCATATTGTATCTTAAGGGGTCATATTGTGCTCTAAGGGGTCATATTGTGCTCTAAGGGGTCATGGGACACCATATGACCCCTTAGGAAAACATACGACCCCTTATGACACCATATTGGGTCGTTATGGGTCCTATGGTGTCCTAAGGGGTCATATTGTGTCCTACAACCCCTTAGGACACCATGCAACCCCTTAAGATAGCAAATCATGTTGTTAGGGGTCATATAGTGTCCTAATGGGTCATGGGACACCATATGACCCCTAAGGACAACATACAACCCCTTATGACACCATATTGGGTCGTTATGAGTCATATGGTGACCATAGGGGTCATATTGTGTCCTACAACCCCTTAGGACACCATATGACCCCTTAAGACACCAAATTGTGTTGTTAGGGGTCATATGGTGTCCTAATGGGTCATGGGACACCATATGACCCCTAAGGACAACATACGACCCCTTATGACACCATATTGGGTCGTTATGGGTTGTATGGTGTCCTAAGGGGTTATGTTGTGTCCTACGACCCCTTAGGGCACCATATGACCCCTTAAGACACCAAATTGTGTCATTAGGGGTCATATGGTGTCCTAATGGGTCACAGGACACATTTGACCCCTAAGGACAACATACGACCCCTTATGACACCATATTGGGTCGTTATGGGTCTTATAGTGTCCTAAGGGCTCATATTGTGTCCTATGACCCCTTAGGACACTATATGACCCCTTAAGACACCAAATTGTGTCGTTAGGAGTCATATGGTGTCCTAAGGGGTCATGGGACACCATATGACCCCTAAGGACAACATACGACCCCTTATGACACCATATTGGGTCATTATGGGCCCTATGGTGTCCTAAGGGGTCATATTGTGTCCTACGACCCCTTAGGACACCATATGACCCCTTAAGACACCAAATTGTGTCGTTATAGGTCATATTGTGTCCTTAGGGGTCATGGGACACCATATGACTCCTAATGACAACATATGACCCCTTAGGACACCATATGACCCATCTCCCCTCCCCTCCTCTCTCTCCCCCCTCTCCCCTCTCTCCCCTAATCTCTCTCTCTCTCCCCCCCTCTCTCTCTCTCTCCCCTCCCCCCTCTCTTCCCTAATATGTCTCTCTCCTTCTCCCCCCTCCCCCTCTCTCCCCTAATCTCTCTCTCTCCCCCTCTCCCCTAATCTCTCTCTCTCTCTCTCTCTCTCTCTCTCTCTCTCTCTCTCTCTCTCTCTCTAAAATATGAGTAATTAAATCGGATATCGGATTTTATTGGATATCCAATTTATGTCACTGCCATTAATGTGGCAACAGTAAAAAAAAAGGCGGCAATAGGAAAAAATTTGGGACCACAAATTTATACATTAAAATCGGATATCCAATTTTTATAAATAAAAAAGAGCCTTGTGGGCCATTTTGTGGATTCCAACGGCCCATAGTCTTCACATTCTATTTTCTGTCGACGATCACGGGTTTTCAAACAGGTTGAGACAAATTTGTGCTTTTGAGAGATTCTTAAAGTCAAATATTACATTGTCAATCATTTAGGAGCATCTTTGTGAAGGTAAATGGGGAGTAGTAGTCGTCGGAAGTCTAAACACAAAAGAAAACTTTCAAATGACCAAATTGAAGTGTATAGAGAAAGAGATAGAGAAGATCATAGGAGGAGAAGACAAGGTATGTTAAATATTGCTAATGTTACTTCAAGTGAAGAGGAAATCGAATTTGAAAATGTTGAACAAGTTATTGAAAATGAAAATTTAGATTTTGAAAGTGAAAATTTTGAATATGTTGAATATGTTGAAAGTGATAATGAAAATGCTCAACATGATGTGAGAATGGAAAGTGAAAATTTGGGAGTTGAAAATGAAGGTGTCCATAATTTTGGTGTGAATATGAATTTTTTTGACATTGGAGGTGAAAATGTAGAAAACTTTGATAGAGGAGGTGAACATGTGAAATTTTTTGACATTGGAGGTGAAAATTTGGAAAACTTTGACATTGAAGGTGGAATTGCTCAACCAAGTGAACAATATGTAACACCTAATTAATTTAGAAATGAAGACCCTCTCATGGATGAAAGAAAAATTCCAAATCCAAGACCTTCAAGAACACCAAAATGGTTACTTGAAATTTATGAGAACATTATTGCGAATCTTGAAGGCAAGAGGTCAACAAGAACCGTTCGGCTGTGGGCTACACAACTTTTCGACCAAAATTTTAGCAATAAGACATTGACCGAGCAATGCCAACTCTTTGTTCAATTGCTAAAGATGATAAAGATGATACCATTGCTAAACAAATTGAAGATTCGTATAAACAAGAAGATGGAGAGAAATTCTATTATTGCCAAAAATCTATTTGATGCTCTCAATTCTATTGGAAAGAATACCAAAGAAAGAGATAAGAGAGCTGCTCGAAGAGTGATTACAACCTCCTTATTAAGCCATCAATTGAGGAAGGCTTGTCAAATGAGACAAACTTGTGTTGATTTGAACATAAACCATAAAACTTTGGATAGAGCACTTGCACGAAGACAAAGAATTGACGATCCACTTCAACATGATACATGGGCTTTTGGTGGGAGGCTTCCACGTGTTGATAGAAAGTTGACTGACAATGTGAAGGAGGAGATTCAACAATTTTGGCACTCTAATTCTAGAGTATCACCCAATGTAAAAGACGTTTTGAAATTAAGAATCGACAACCAAGACCGCACACCGCATCCCAATCATTTCTTGGAATCAAGCCAAACAATGTTGTACAGTTTTTTTTTGTCAAGTACATCCAACTTTGCAAATATCACAAAGAGCCTTTGAATCTTTGAAGCTATTTTATTGTGTTCCTCTTAAGATTCGTAATACTTGTTGCAAGTACCATGTGGAGTTTTCAATGTACCATGAACTTTTATGCCATATTTGTTCTACGATGCATACTAATGAGATGTTGCAGGAGTGTGGTGCAATGTTATTTCTAAGATCATCAAGAGACTTGCAAGATCTATTTTTATGCCCTAGAGATGATGGCTACTATTTCTATAGAAATGATTGTTTGAATGAGAAGTGCTCACAATGTGGTGGGTTGTCAAAGTTTGTTTCATGTTTTCATGAGGGTAGCGAACACGAGTTTGGAAAGAATTATGTTGAGAAAAAAAGATATGAGATAATGAAATATACTTTGAAGAGTGGTGGTGAAGGTTCTAGATGCGAATTAGTCTCAAAAGAAGTGAGTGTTGCTGATTTTATTTTGGATTTTAAGGAAAATATCTTTTACAAGTATGCAAGGCACACCCATAGGTCTCAGTGGTTGGATCAATAGTTCAGGATGTGTAAAACTCTTTCCCGATTGGCACTATTGTATCGGTGGTTGATTTTGCAGAGAACTATACATTGCAACCACAAAATGAGGTACAGTCTCAGTACTACAATTCAATCCAAATTTCTATTTTTGTTCACATTACATATAGACATGCTCCTGATAGTACAAAAGAGGACAGGAAGATAATCAGGGAGTATCATTTTTATAAGAGTGATGATAGATCACACTCCTCCGAGTATGTGCAACATTTTTTTGAGATTTTATTTGAGTTCTTGCATGAGAAAGATATTGCAATTTATCGACATATCATATGGCTAGAGAACTGTACGGGTCAATTCAAGAATGCATGTAGAGAGGCATATACCTCATATTTGGTGTTTTTTTGAGGCAGGGCATGGGAAGGGGGAGCATGATGGAGCAGGTGCATGTTTGAAGAGAGAACTATTTAAGGAGCAATTGAGAATTTTAGGTGCAAATTTCTCTGATGCACATTCTATTGTTGATTGGTGTAGTTCAACATTGTCACATGGAGGTACTCTTGATTCAACATTGACCAGATTCTTTTGGTCGATTGAGGAGAGCACATTGGGATACATATTGGATTGTCAAACAATTAAACATTCTTCAAAGATGCATTCATTTCTTAGCTCAGATGCAAGTACATGGACCATTTGGACACGAGCATTGGCTTGTTTTTGTCATTGTTGTGTTTGATGTGATTGGGAGCAGTGTGAGTCAAGTGAGTGGGTTGATACTGGGTTCCCCAATATCTAACTCCTTTATCTCAAAAAATATCCTTGTCAAATGATGACATGGAAAGTTCACTTGAGTATGTCTGTCTATCATATCTTGTACAACTAGGACATGTTTTTGCAGTTGTTGCACTGCAAGGGAATGAAGAGAGATCAGAATATTGGTTGGCACGATGTGTACATGGAAAATAGAAGCTAACACAACCAGTGAGAGATGATGATGGGTTCACATATCCTATAGGTTCACTTGTTGTTGTGGGAACTTGGTTGCGAACATACATGATTAGAAAGAATGGCATACCTGCAATTGAAGACTATGAGAGACACAAAGCCATTCTAATGCATTCACTCCTTATTATAGCTACAAATTTTAAGTTGTTGAAGCATCAAGCAAAACCGAAGACCAAAGACCTATGGACAGTGACTACTACTGATCATGAAGCAATGCTAGATACTCTTAAGCAAAGAGATGACCCTTCAAGCATACTTGAGTAGTAGGTCTTTAATGGTGCCTTATTTTTTTTATCATGCATTTCATTTCAAACTATGATCATTAAACCTTAATGTTCAAGTTTTTTACGTGTATATGAAGGATGCGTTCAAAATGCAGGTCTATTGATGAATGTTTTTTTTTTTGCAACATGGTTTTTGCATGCACTTAGCGAGTACACTCAATATAATTGGAAGGGAAGTATTTTTGCAACACGACTTATTATCATGCATTTGATGAGCTTTACAATTTTTGTTTTGATTAAGTAAAAATGGGTTTTTGAAAGGAACCCGAACCTTTTACAAATCAGGAGAGCAAAAGAGCTAGAAAGAACCGTGCCTGATCACTCCAATAACAAAAACTAATCCCATCTGAACAAAAAGGGATCTCAACACACCTAACAAGAAGAACCACAAAAAGACAGTGAAAGGAAAGGAAAAAGACAGCACAAAGACAGAGACTGAGACCGAGACCGAGACATCTAGATATTATTCATGATATCTTTAGCGTGGACCACCATCTGCTTCATGTTATTCGCAGAGGTCTTTAAATCATCCAGCTCTCAACCCTTGATGTCGCCCTTATTCTTGGTATTGGCTCTAGTCCTCTTCTCGTGACCTTTTTTTTCTAGCTGATCCTTGTCACCCTCTTTATCTTTGATGGTATCAAATTTGTTAATCAAAATGTTCATGTTGTCCACCGAGGCTTTGAGAATCTAGAATTTCTGTTCAACTATCTTCTTTACTGTGAGTTCCATCCTGTCAACTCTGCTGCCCATTTTGTTCATTGTAGTTTCCATCTCTTTCACCTCCTTATTTCCTTCCATCTCCTTAACCTTTTTTTCAGTTTCAATTATTTTACTCACCATGTTTTCAATGGCTTCAACATTATTAATTGCCACCGCCAATTCTTTGACATTTTCAAACAGGGGTTTGTTGCCTCTCATGGCTCTTTTGACAACATTCATATCCTTCTTTAGGTTGCCTATGTATTTCACCATTGTGTTGATGGCATCATAGAAACCCTTAATACTCTCATTTTCTCCAACACAATCACTAGATTTGCCCCTTTTGTCCTCTTGATCCTCTTTCTGCAGACCTTGAGTATTCAAATCCTCATTGCTGCCCACAATCGGAATATCATCCCCCTCCTTACCCTGCCCATTATAATTTTTATCCTCCTCTGCCTCCTCATCAGAATCAATCAAAATTTGATTAATTTCTTTGTTACCTCCCCTGCTAATGTTCTTCTTCCTCTGGGTTTGCTTTCTGGTGCCTTTACCTTTTTTGTTTTTGATGAATTTACCTTCGAAGGACTCGGCCTTAGACTCTAAAATATCTGAATCCACCACTATACTCTTCCTCTTTCCCTTGTTCCTCCCCTTTTTACTTAGCTCCTCCGACTCGCCTTCAGTCTCTGAGTCGAAGTTAAAACCACTAACCTCACTCTTTGTGTCCTCATCCCTTGCATTTTTACCTTTAATAGGTTTTTCAATGCATTTCCCTTTTAGTAATTTATACACAAGAGCCATAAGACCCTGATGAAGAGCATGGTTTCCCTTGGGGTCTTTCTATATCTCTTTGATAGTATGGTCCATGGAACATGCAAGATAATATGGCAGGCTTACCTTTTCCCCATGGCAAAAAATGTTGAGCAATATAAAGTGGTGCCTGTAAGCTCTCGTAAACCTGTCATCCAACATTATATAGGTAATTGTAGCAAACAAATTGAACCTCCATGGCCTGCATATACATTTTGGGGAGTGATAGGAGTTGTCGACCTTCACCATTTTCTTCTTCTCACCTTCCGTGACAGGAAATTTGTCTGCTGCCTTATCAGAGATGCTACGATCTCTATAGAATTTCATGCCCTCTATCATCATCCCCGTGGCTTTAGCAATAATCTCCTCATCCACAGTCATCATCTGGGTCCCCACCAAAACTTTTCCATTCTTCCAATTCTTGATAAAGTGTTTAGTGACCATTGGATATTTCCCGCTAAGCCTCTCCATAAACACACTTAGACCCCCCTCCTGAAGAATTTCCCAAACCTCTCTATTCTTTCTCCATTCTGAACAAGAGGTAGGTTCACACCTTTTTTTGTTCCCTCCCATTTTTCCTTCGCAATCACTGAATTTCCTTCTCTCGGTTCTAATTCTTCTTCTCTGGTTTCTGTAGTTGCCCTGAAAAACAACCCTGAATCCGTGCCAAGCAATTATGAAAAGAAACTTAAATAAATGCTCATCATCGCCGTTGTAAACCTGCATCGAAATAAGTTGAAGAAGCATTTAGAAATTATGGTTGATGATGCCACGTTGCCTCATTTGGATACGGTCCAGATTGAACAAGGATTCTGCTTCACATGCAAGTTCTCTCTCACCATTAATAGTAATGGTTTCCTCCATTTGACAGGCCAGGATGGTAGCCCAGTCAACACATGAATTTGCTTCCCTATACATGTGTGTGAAAACACACATTTCAAATGTGTCACTTATTTTCTTTATTGCTTTAATAGCGTTGTTTATTATCCAAGATGGCGGGAACTCCTTGTTCAAATAGTTTATTATATTCAAAGAGTCTCCTTCACACTAGACTCTGGTGCAGTTGGCTTCCTTTGCTAGGACCATCCCATGATAAGCTTCCGTAGCCTCAGCAACATGATTAGTTTGATTTCCTATAGGTATGCATTTAATAATTTTGCATTTTCCCCATTCATCCCTTAAGACCACCACATCTAGCAATACCAGGGTTCCCTTTGAAGCTCCATCAAAGTTGATTTTCATCCAACCATTGGGAGGACATTCCCATTTCACACCCTCTCTAGGATTAGCATGAAAGTAATATCGTCCTTTTAATCTCCACTTCTTGAAGATTATTTGATCATCCTTGTCTTGAGGGTTAGCAATACCACCTATGATATTAATATTTTCCAATATGTTTCTTTTTAATTTTCTCAAACACAATTTGAGCCTTAGACACCTTCTCTCTGAACACTCTTTTGTTTCTCTCTTTCCATATACCCTAGCACATATGGGGTAAAGCCAATTTCCACAACAAATTAGTAGACTTATTCCTTGATGGGTGTTGCCAAGAAATGAAAACCTCTTGGACTGATTCCGAGAAACTCCAACTGATATTGAAGTGAGCCAGACATCTTCCCCATACATCAACAAAGAAGGGACAATGAAAGAGCAGGTGGTTAATGGTCTCCTCATTCTACATACAAAGACAACAAACACTAGGCATACACATACCTCTTTTTCTAAGGTTATCAATAGTTAGAATTTTATCTTGAATGGTTGTCTAGAAGAAAATATTAATTTTAGGGGTTATGCCTTTCACCCAAGCCTTAGCCCAACAGGGACTATCCATTTTAGAAAACTGCTGATAATAAAGAGAGGCCATAGTAAATTTACCATTTGCTGTGAGTTTCCAGATTAATTGATCTTCATCTTCCACCACCACCATGGAGTTCATTATTTTGTTCAGACTTCCCAAGGAAGGATCAACTTGGGATAAATCCTTCCACTATCCATCTTCCCAGTAGTCACCCACCATAGAGCCATATTTCTCCTTGCACTAGTTCTGAAATCTACTCCAATCAGCACTTACACTCAAAGCGGACTTGAGCAACCATAAGTCTTCCCAGAATTTGATAAGATTTCCTTTCCCCATCTTCCATTTCACACCTTTGGCAATTAGATCTCTTGTTCTAGAAACATTTTTCCAGATATTGGATCCAATTGGGATGTCTTCCACATTGAGGAAGCTTAGAAGAGTAGGATATTGCCTTTTATACTTGTTGTCCCATATCAATTTCCATTCTCCCTGATTATTATACCCTCTCCAAATCTGCTTGGCCATAAGAAATTCATTCATGTCTCTTATTCTTCTTAGACCCAGACCTCCCTTTCTTATTGGTTTACAAATCTTATCCCACGCAATCAAATTCATTCTCTTCTTCTCCTCGACCCCTGTCCACAAAAAAGTTCTTTGAATTTTTTCAATAGCCTCTGCAAATTTGGCAGGAATTCTGAAAAGGATGATGGCATAAAGAGGTATACTTTAAAGAGTTGATTTCAATAGCTAAACCTCACCAGGTTGGCTAAGAAGAGAACCCTTCCAACCTACTAACTTCTTATGAAAATTTTCCACCAAAGCTCCCCAAAAAGTATCAGGAGGATCTTGGCATAAGGGGAGCCCCAAATAGGAAGTAGGAAGACTCCCCAATGGACACCCCAAAATGTTGCTTATTTTTATCTTTCTTCTCTCTGGAGTATTTGATGAATACTAAGAGGGGGGGTGAATTAGTATACCAAAAAACACTGCACTTAAACACTTAAACAGTCTAAAGATAAACTAGTAAAACAGTTTAACAGACAGCTCGGTTATCACACATGCAAACCAAAATGCAAATAAAGCATTCACCCACAAAAGCAATACAACCATAACACAAGATATTTGACATGGAAACCCAAATGGGAAAAACCACGGTGAGATGGAACTCACAAGTCACTATCTGCAGAATAGAAACCAGACCGGTTAAGGTCTTACAATGTTCTTCACCATAACAAATCTTGTTAGGAATCTCAATCTTTGTTAGGAGATAAGTCTGATTAAAGACTACCATGCTAGAGGATTTTAGATTCACAAAGGTGAACCACCTTGTTAGAGGATTTTACAAAAGGCTTTTGGGCCTACCCAGTTAAGGGTTACAGACTTGTCAAAGATGTGAGTAATCAACAAGTGTTTGATCTATCTAATAGCATAGACTGCTCGGTTAGATCCTTGATAGCTCATTCTTAATGCACTCCTGCATTACTTCAGTCTTCTACACATTAATATTCTTTCCAACTCCTCAACCACCTTAAACCCTAGCAACAACATAAACCCTTTCGACAACTACTTAAAACCCTAGACATGATGTCCTTTTAAAGGAATTTGATTTCATGTCGGTCCAATAGGATTACATTTCAATTTCCTAGGTTTAATGAATCTAGACATACTCAGTAACACGACACAAAAAGCACTGCCAGTGTGTTAGCACTGTCAAACAATCGGTGGATTGGTAACTCATCACAAAATGCTGGTTGGTAACTCATCACATAGTATTACTGGTTCATACAAAATACCGGTTGCCAGTTTATCAAAAATGAAGACTAGTAAAAATGTGTTATGTTGCTTTAATCCCTCGTACCGCTTGGTATCCACAAACTGCTTGGGGTCAATCATGCCGCTTTAGACCGGTTAGCACATTCTGCAAAACATCAATAGTCTAAAAGACTATAATACAATATACTAGTTGGAACAAATACCGGTTGTGCTTTACCATATACATATAAAGAGGATCTTAATGCAAGTGTGTGTCCATCAATGACAATCACAACATGTACATCAAAAATGCCAACAATCTCCCCCTTTGGCATTGATGGCAACACTTAGGAAAATAAAATTTTGACATCTAAGTGTTTTACAACAAAAACATGCCATTAACAAAATTGCTCCCCCTAAGCATATACACTATCCCTTAATCAATACAATATATAGCAATTTTGCATACAAAGCATAAACATTGAGATATCAGAGCATATAGCATATATCAAAGCATATAGCAAAATTTTAAGTACCAGACACTTATCCAAAATAGAATACTTCTCCCCCTTTGCCAACAATGACAAAGTACCACTAAACAAACTTGTTTCCATTTGATATAAAAATAATAAAAGTTTATGACAATAAGGAATAGTACTTGTCAAAAATAGATTTATAGTCCTACAAGAATTGCTTCATTGATAAGTAGGGAGGCGGCCACTTCTTTCTCTGTTTGCATTTGGGAGACCTGTTCTTCCATGGCATCAACTGTGCTCATCTCCTATGTAACTGTCAAGGCATCCAGGTTCAGATAACACTTCTGAAGAATTTGCAGACATGGAAGTAAAACCAGTTGTAGCTCCTGCAAATCTCTAGATTGTGTGTTGATCTCTTGCTCCATTTTGGCTGACTGGATATGAAACCGGTGAACGGTTTGCCCATAAGTTGTGAAGGAATCATAAGGTGGCTTGAATGTGCTCAAGTAAGACTATAAGTTTGTTTGAAGCTTTTGCTTCTGAGCTTGCACATCATCATAAAACAGATGGGGTTGGCAGATTTTTCTAAGTAGCAAATTTCCCTCATCCAAAGCATCCCTTATATCCTTTTGGTCTTTCTGCAATTCAGACTGGAGCTCATTCAACTTCTTTACCAAAGAAATGTTAAGAGATTTTTGATGCTCTTTCTTGACATTTGCCTTAGCTACTTCTTCCAGGCTCTACACTTGATCATCCACTACTGTGCATAGGAGCTTTAGTCCAGCTAATGATGAGTTGGTGTTTGGAAGATTTGTATCGGGTATCAAACCGGTAAGTGTGTCCATAGCCGCTTGAATTATATCCTGCTCCTTCTTCCTTCGAATGATTTCAAGGCACTCTTGAGAAACCTTGATGCTCTGCATTAGCTCCGATTCACTTGCAGACTGGAGATCTATAGGACTGGAGAGGTCAGCCAGTTTGGCTTGACTCCTGGTTGCCTTTGGAGTCTCCATCTGGGTGCTCTTCACTGCTTATCCCGCCTTGTCCTCTTCCATTTTCTTCTTCTCCACTTCTCTCCTCTTCTCTGCTTCCTTGTCCTCCTCAACCTTTTTCTTTTTTGCTTCCTTCTTCTTCTCCTATTGTTTATCCTTCTCTTCCTTCCTTTTCTTTTCATCTTCTTGCTTCTTTTTCTCCTCTTAATCCTTCTTCTGCTTCTCCTCTTCATCTTTCTTCTTCTTCTCCTCTTCATCTTTCTTCTTTTTCTCCTCTTCATCTTTATTCTTTTTCTCCTCTTCATATTTTTCCTTTTTCTCTTCTTCATCTTTCTTCTTCTGCTTCTCTTCTTCATCCTTTTTCCTCTGCTCTGCCTCCTCCTTTGCCGCTTCCTGTCTGTCCTTGGCTTTCTTCTCCTGTTTAGCCTATTGCTCTTGTCCTGTTGCCTCAGATGGTGTCCCCTGGGTAACATCCTTAGCATCCAAAGCATCAACATCAATAGTGTCAATTGGTTCAACAACCAGATTTTCTTCATCATCAAATGCTTCATCCGGTTTGGATATAACCGGTTCTTTCTTAGCTTGCCGGTTGGCTTCAGCCAATCAATGCATCTTCAGAGCATCTAGAGTACGAGTGTGTGTATCCTTGAGCACTTCCTTACCTTTTCCTTCTAGTAACATGAGTCTTCTTCTTCTCATGAAGAAAAGACTTTTGTATTTGTTCATTACATCGAACAGTTCTGAATTTGATACATCAGGAAAGTGTTCAACAAAATTTTTTTCTCTCATTTCCTGTTCCTGCTCTATGGCAATGCGCCATTTATTGTCTAAGGACTTATATAAAGAATCCAGTGTTTCAGATCTAATTTTTGAAGGGGACCGGTCATTAATACATAAATATTGAATTATTTCTTTTTCCACTGCCTCCTTTTCATCATCATTAAAGTCCTCAAAATAATCAATTAAATCATTCAATACTTTTCTCTGAATGTTTTTGATAGTTCTTTGACAATGTGTCAAAGGTTTGTAGGAGGAGATATCTATATTTACTGGTGCTGAAGATGTCGGTTCATTCTTTGTCTTCTTTCTTGTCTGTCTCACCTTCTTGGGCTGCTCCTCAGACACAGTTTCTTCTGAGTCTGGAGAGTTGCTTTTTTCCTTCCTTTTCCTCTCGAAGACTTTAGCCGGTGCTGCTTCTGGTTTCTTTTTGGCTGGTGACCGCTTGGTCACTTTTGGAGTTGCAGTGGTAACCGGTGTTGATGCTACAGGCACTGCCTTTGCCTTCTTCACTACCGGTTCTTTCTCTTTCATTGCTGGTGGTTCCTCAACCGATGCTATCCTCTCTAGGTAGGTGCTGGTTCTCTTCACCTTAGGATCAAGCGGTGAGACAATAAGGGTAGAGGCATACCCTTCCAGCATATCGTACATCACCTCATAGCCCATTGGCTCCACTTCTTCCTGTCTGGGCTCAACAGCCTCCATTATGCATTGATCCACCTTGATGGTGAAACAGATGTCATCTTCATATTTCTTGATGATATCACCTGAGATCCTCATCCTTTGTCTCATTTTTATCTGAACTCATCAAAATACTTGTTCAAAATATCAGGGTAACCAATTCCAAGTGCTTCAATGCTTTCCTTGATTTGCTTGGTTACCGATTGGTCACCAGACCACTGAACGTCTCCTACTCCTAGGAAGTAGCCTTGGAAATAGAAGAACAACCCTACCAGTAGTTGTCCAAACTTGAACCTTAGTGCATTGTCTTGTTTGATCAACTTCAGATTTGACAGGAGTTGCCTCTACATGCCGGTGCACAAATCGAATGATGCATCCTCCTTTATCATCTAGTAAGTGGCATTTACCACTACAACAGATACAGAGTTGATTCTGCTGGCAAAGAATGTCTGGTAGCCTATCACCATGCAGGCATACTTCACCAGATCATCCTTGATTGAATTTATAGTCATGCCCCGTGAGTTGCTCACTGAACCAGTGAGCCTGGACATTTCAGACTTGCTAACCGTCCTTAGGGCTGGTACTTCCCCTATATTGCAGAAACTAGTGACCGCATGAATTTCCTATGGCGTGATATCATACATCCTCTCCAGGTACATTTTGTCACCATGGACTTTGCTCAAAATGATCCTTATATGATCCTCTATAAAGTCTTCCAGGAAGTATACAGCATTATGGAGTTTCTTCTTCTCCAAGATACTATACTCCGGTTTGATTTTCTTATCCTTTCTACAAAACAGACCTAGTTGGGAGTGGATGGCTAGAGACCCTAGGTCTTCAATCTTGCAATCTATGTAGTCAGAAATTCCCTCTTCTACTATCACTCCAGCCAGAACTTGTGATAGGGCATTATACTTTGACTTCCGTTTGTGTAGGGGAAAAAGTGAGACTAGGTTAACATGCCCTAATCCTACCTTTTGACACACATTACGGAATACGAAAGAGCCTAGAGGTATCACACAATTGGCTACTTCTTTTTGTGAAAGAGAGAGCCACGAGCTACCTATTAGGATTCTTATTCCTTTGTTGTAATTGAAAGATAAAATGATGCAAGTTCAAGTCCTAATCCCAAAATGCATGTATGAACTAATAACAAGATTGTAGAATTGAGATTAAACAATGAACAGCTGTAAACACAAGGACAAAACAAGAATGTAGATGCATACCCGGAGTCAAAATCTGAGTGAAAATGTTCGGGACGGGGGCACGGGCGCCATTGTCCTGATACTGTGCCGGAAACTACTCCTAAAACTGCTGTCTTGCACTCTGGAAAACTGTCGGAAATGCTGTCTGTCAGGAGGACCAGGGCGCCCAGTGCCTCTGTCCCAAGGACCAGGGCGCCCAGCGCCCCTGTCTTGGTAGGACCAGGGCACCCCACGCCCCTGTCCTGGTCTTTTGCTCTGCAATTTAGTGTGGAGTGTTGTCTCGACCTGCTTCTCCCGGATCTGCAACCTGCGGCGTCGTCCGAGTCCCGAAACCTGCACTTATATCTGAAAAGGGTATGGTGGGCGGCTATATAGGGTTTTGCCTTAGTCAAACCCCCGCTTCGGTGATTTCCACCTCCACGAATAGCCAAGTTGTATTGTAAAATGTATTGTGTGTGCAGACCTTGTGTGTGTGCAAGATCCTAAAATGCAAGTAAGCAAACTAGAGCAACCTAGAAAGTAAACCCTAATTGCTTGTAAATGACAATGTAAATGCTCCAAATCAAGATGCAAAGTGATCTAAAGCATGAATAAATGATATATTGAAGCTTATGCAAAGACATGAAAACAACATGAAACCATACCCAACCCCCAAGGGAGGGGTACAAGCCAATCTTCAGTCGATAATCTCCTATTGCTCTTCAATGTCTTCCAAGCCTAAATGGATGAATGAAATTGATAAATGCTCGATAGATGGATGTTGAATGTTGTTGAAGTCTTCAAAGATCTGCTCTTTCACTGCATATGAGGTTCCTAAAAACAAAATTTGGATCCTTTCAAATGAAGAAAGAGAGCTCTTATGTATGAAACCCTAGGTCGTAATTTCATTTTTTGGCCAACCTAGAGATTGAATCTCCCGCCAATTTCTTGGGGTTAAGCTTTATTTTATGATTGGATTGTGCTCCTAAAATTTTGGGAAAAATGTCCGGGACCATGTGCACTCCGGGCGCCACGGTCCGGACAACTTTTCACCAAATTTTCAGGGCCGTCGGATATGATGATTTTAGAGAGAATCCTAAAGTTACAGGTGATTTTGAGATGTTTTGACCCCCAAAACCAAGCCCCCAAGTTCAAAATAGGACCTAATTAGGGTTTTTGATTGAATGATGTATTGGAGGAATAAAATGAAAAGGGCACACTTTAGCGAAAGGGCCCAACTTTATGATGTGGAGGACGATGAAATAGGACCTTAGACCTAATTAATTTGATTAATTAAGTGCTAAAGGAGAAATGCAATGCAAAATGTAAAATGCACCAATGCGGGTGCTAAACTAGGTGTGAAATTGTACCACCCTAGCAAGTGCATACAATTTACGACACTACATTTAGCCCCCACTTTAGCGATCATATGAGTACTACATGCATATGCAAGCTAAAGTATAGAAAAGTAAACATTATTTGAAAAAGGATATATCCATAAGTTGTCGGATGAAGCCCCCAGCGGTATCTACAGTACATAGTTAGGAACCGCACCCTACAAAACACATGTTAGATCACAAAATCACCTAATGCTTACTAAGGAAAGTGATGAAATTTGTGAGTAGCTATATGCCCCCCCTGTTTCGACTTGCTTATTAGGGAGGTGAAACAGGATAACATGTTTACTTACGACAAATTGTGTAAGAGAGTATTGATGAGGGATGTTCACTGAATAGGCTTCATCAAAGCACTTTTTGGAACATCCCGAAAGTAGGGGAATGAAAATACGATTCCTACGCAACAAACGGTTCAAAAATCGCATCTCCCAAACTCAAGTTATGATGAAATGAGTGATAGAGGAAAATTAGGGTTTTGAAAGTAAAGGTAAAGAAATGAAAGTATATACCTTGAAAGTGACATTTGCATTTGTCACTTTGTTGATTTCTGAGTATTGTTCATTGCAGCGGAGCCCACATAGCCATCATCATGCCTTCACGATGATCAGAGCGTCCCATGAGGATTGAGATCCTGCGACAGGCCGTGATCGATGATGAGCCACTGGACGAGGTGAGTTGACTGAATGTTGACTTTTGATTTTCTGCATTTGACTTTCTGTGATCGTTTGCAGGCTCTGGAATCTGATCTTGGGTCCCACCCAGGGTGCCATGGTCCCCTCAGGGCACCATGGTCCTTGATAGGGCGTCATGGTCCCTTCAGGGCGCCATGGTCCCTAACAGGGCGCCATGATCCCAATCAGGACTTGGCGAGGGATGTCAGGGTTAGCATACGACGTTCGACAGTTTGTGTGAATGATTTTGATGATTGAGTACTGATTATACTTATGTTTTTGTGTTGTAGGGTCTCCCATACATGAGAGAGCATACGGCGGGGCAGATTCTTCGTAGTTTGCGAGATCAAATTCCCCGACTGACTCAGGTAGAGAGAGACACATTGTCGATCGTGGGTTTATGGTATGCGATCCTCATGCCGGCCATTCGATTTCATCCTGCGATGCTGATGGCACTGATGGAGCGATGGGATCCTGACACATGCACATTCCATCTTCTAGTAGGAGACATGACAGTTACACTTGAGGATGTGTACCGCATACTTCGTCTTCCTATCAGAGGAGCCACTGTGACATACGCGACCGATCGGTCAGCGGAGGACCATCAGAGGGAGCAGGTATACTGCATAGGGAGAGTCATGCCGAGCGAGATGAGAGGTCGCATCATGGTCAGCTGGCTCTTACATCCTACAGGAGAGGTGCCCCTTGTGAGAGGTCTTATGATCGCCATCATTGCACTAGCTGTCTGCCCTAATGGGCGAGGTACGCACATGCATGGGGGTCTCACATGGTGCATCAGAGCTATGGAGAGACACAGGAGAGTATATGCTTGGGGTTGGAGTATGCTTGCACATCTCTATCACGACCTTGAGGAGTATGTGTTTGGACAGGGTTGTAGCTTGATGACATGCACACTTCTGCAGGTGTGGATATTTGAGCACTTCACATGCACCAGGCCTGTCGGCTTTCCGATGAGTACAGCTAGCGAGCGACGTAGGGTGTTTGCTTATCCACTTACCAGCGAGTGGAGATTTGGAGATCTGCTATATTGGAGAGTGATATTTGATAGATTGACAGCCGAGGTGACAGTATGGAGACCATATCTACGGATGCACAGATGGGATGGGATGGAGAGATAGTTAGCATGCTTACAGAGGAACCGCCTATTGCAGGGACGATATTCACATATCATAGTCCCATTCTACTTTGACAGAGTACGGAGGCAGTTTGGGCTAAAGCAGTGTGTTCCAGCCGATGTACCCATCTATACTCGACACTCACGAGTCCTTCCCAGACCTAGAGCAGTAGCGAGACCGACGATAGATGACATCGAGACTACAGATATAGAGGGATCCGATCAGGATGTGGTCACCGATTACTCTGCAGAGCCTGGAGCACAACACAGGTATCTCTCATGGTTTATGAGATCATACCCAGGGCCTATCTTTCCACCAGATCACTCGATAGGCCATCCAGGCCCATGGAGACATGGAGACCGAGATGAGGATCAGGGATCTAGGTCAGAGGAGCCAGAGGAGGGAGAGGGTCATGAGGAGGCAGGAGATCTTGATCCACCCACAGGAGATCAACCTAGTGCCGAGGAAGAGGAGGAGGGAGAGGAGGATGACATAGATAGAGATGAGGAGAACGAGGATGCAGGTGAGGATGTGGACGAGGATGAGGATGATGAGGAGGAGGAGGATAGAGATGACGAGGAGGAGTCAGATGCAGCTCCCCACCATTTAGGAGATGATACCATAGCCTTGGATCGTCCTCTTATTCCCCAAAAGGGGGAACATGAGGCGATACGGAGACCTATTTCTTGTACGGGCCAGCCTACACCCATCATGCACAGATTATTTGAGCATGGGGAGTCTAGTAGTTCCCAGTCACAGATGCTACCATATCATGATCCCTACTGGCGTGAGGGAGATCCAGGTATAGTAGGTTTATATTGATTGATTAATGGTTTGATGATATAGAATGGTACTAATACAAAAATCTATTCTACTGCTATAGCTAATGTGCAGGAGTGGCATTCCTTGATTCAGCAAGCAATGACAGACATTTCCATGATGGCACAGATCCCTAGTTCCTCACAGATTGCTTATAGGCCTCAAGGGAACGCAGGTCAGCATGAAGACTTGTTTTCCCCATTTCGAGTACAGGTGGACATATGGAGGGAAAGAGAGAGAGTTCTATCAGAGAACCTTCAGTGGGCACAGCGAGATCTAGCAGCAGCTCAGGCCGAGGCTACCTCCTATCACACGATCCTTATGGATAGGGATCGTAGGAGTTCCTCTCGGAGTCACTCACGGTCTATATAGCGCTACACACCTATGGGTCCACTTTCACGGCCGGATCAGGAGGGAGCATCTAGTTGTCACTCTCCAGCCACCAGCCCTAGGGATAGGAGATGATCTTATGATGTAGGATAGGTCACATTTTGGATGTATAGTGACCTATATTTGTATACGATCCATATATATATATATATATACATGCTTCTCTTTGTCCCAAATGTGTTATCTTTAATGCTTAAAACAATGTATATTTTGCTTTGATTAAAGTTAATACATTTGGTAGGTGTACATGTATGTTCAGGATTTAATTTCCATGTGATTGATTTCTCAATGCTCCATGATTAAATTGATACATGTGTGACTTAATTAAAATATTTAATCAAGTACTACATTGATGATAGGGAAGAAATATGCCTTAAGTCTGAGAATCATATAACTAATGTGATTTAATTTTAATCTTAAACACAACATGATACGACTCTACTTAACGCATAAAGACATTGTGCAATATGCTAGCATAATGGAAATGTAAATCTTTTACAATTTACATAAATGAATTCAAGACAAACTATAAAGTAAAGAAACACGCTTGTCAAGAACGAAGCAATATAGATCAAACACCATATCATTTAACTCTATTTGCTCTAATTAGGATATACTAACATATTACCCAATGTTGAAGAACTTAAAAGAAGATAGATGAAATGAAAGGTAAAGAATGAAGAATTAAGCATAATATCTACGTAAGTGCATAGCATTGATAGGTTCTTTAAGAGGCGTACCATCTACATCCGCTATTTTATAAGCACCTGATCCATAATCTTCAATAATGATATACGGTCCAAGCCAATTAGGACTAAATTTTCCCTTTTCTATAGGTAAGGCATTCACATTGCACTGATTCTCATAGAGGACTAAGTCACCTATTGAGAAGGAACGTTGAATAACCTTATCGTTATAGCTTCGTTGTAGAGTTTTGTGATACGCTTGAATATGCTCAAGAGCATTTATACGCTATTCATCAAGCATCTCAAGCTGTTGAAGTCATTGTTCTCTATAAGAGTCATCATCTACTATACCTTTGAGAGAAACCCTAAGTGATGGAATCTCTAACTCTAAAGGCATAATAGCGTCAGCACCATAAACAAGATTATAAGGGGTAGTTCCTGTAGCAGTTCGTACACTCGTTCAGTAGGCCCGAAGAGCATAGATTAGCTGATTACTCCAATCCTTACCATGCTTATTCACGGTTTTGCGAAGAATTTTCTCAATTATCTTATTGGATGATTCGGCTTGACCATTTGATTGAGGATAGTATGGTGTAGAAAATCGATGTTTGATATGATACTTCTCAAGGAATTTCTTCACGTCCTTGTTCTTAAATGATGTCCCATTATCTGAGATTATAGTGGAAGGTATCCTGAATCGAGAAATGATGTTTTCTAGAAGAAATTGACAAATCACTTCAGCAGTAATAGAGCGAAGGGGAATAGCTTCTACCCACTTCGTAGAGTAATCTGCTACAGTTATAATGAAGGTGTGTCCTTGAGATGAAGGAGGAGAGATTTTACCAATAAGATCCAAACCCCATGCGGAGAAAGGCCAAGAAGCTACTTGAGAACGAAGTTCTTGGGCAGGAGCATGAATCAGATTATTGTGTTGTTGACATTGATGACATTTCTTAACAAATGAAAAAGAATCCTTCTGCATAGTTTGCCAATAGTATCCCATACGAAGCAATCTTTGAACCAAGGATTTTCCTCCAAAATGCCCCCCACAGGCACCTGAATGTGCCTCTTCAAGAGCAATGGGGATTTCTGATTTGTTAAGATAGCGAAGGAGAAGACCGTCATAACCCCTTTGGTAAAGGACATTAGAAAGAATGATATATCTAGCAGACAGCTTGCGGATTCTAGCCCTAGTGTTCCTATTGGTGAAATCAGGAAAGGTACCATCGGTCAAATATCTTACAATATGCGAATACCATTCATCTGAGTCTATAAAGTCACAACATGTTACCGAGCTAGAATCGTCTACAATAGCTAGAGAAATAAGGTTGTGAATAACAAATTTAAGATCAACCACAGGGTCCTCTAAAGATACAAGAGAAGCCACACATGCCATTGTGTCCACATGTCAATTATCTTTTCGAGGAACAGGTTCCATGGTATAAGAATCAAATTTTTGTAATAAAGAGATAGCAAGGTCTTTATATTATGATAATTTGTCTTGTTTTGCTTGATACAGTCCCGTTACTTGTCTTATAATCAATTGAGAATCTCCATAAATATGTATGTGTTTTATATTCAGAGCTAAGGCTGCTTTTATTCCCGCTATAAGAGCCTCATACTCAGCAATGTTATTGGTACACATGAAATTTAGACGATAGGATAAGGGAATGGATTTCCTTGTAGGAGAAATCAGAACAACACCTGCCCCCGATCCCGTACGACACTTAGAACCATCAAAGTATAACTCCCAAGTTTCATCTTTCTCTATAGAAAAAATGAAGTCATCGGGGAAAGACTCAGAATTAGGGAAGGAGAAAGGTGAAGGGGCCTCAACTAAGTGATCGGTCAATGCTTGCCCTTTAATTGCTCTTTGTGAAACAAATTTAAGGTCAAATTCAGTTAACATCATAACCCACTTAGCTAGGCGTCCTGATAAATCAGTTTTAGAGAAAAGATGCTTCAAAGGATCAAACTTTACCATGATGTGGACTTTTGAATTTAAAAGATAATGTCTCAATTTCTGAGTCGCAAACACCAAGGCCAAGCATTGTCTTTCTATCGCAGAATATCGGGTCTCATAATCGAGTAAGGTACGACTTATGTAATAAACCAGACATTCCTTACCATCTTTATCATGTTGTGCCAACAATGCTGCGAGAGCATGAGAGGAAGCCGCTGTATACAGAAGGAAGGGTTTAGAAGGTTCGGCAGGTTGAAGAATAGGAGGATTAGCCAAATACACTTTTAAATCTTCAAATGCTTGCTGACAATCTTTGTTCCATTGAAAAGTAATATCCTTTTTGAGAAGTTGAGTAAAAGGAAAGGTACGATCCGCAAGTTGATATACGAACCTACGAATAGCTTGAATCTTTCCTTGTAAGCTTTTAAGTTGAGACACATTTCTAGGAGGTGGCATGTTGACAATAGCATCTATTTTCTTAGTGTCCACCTCAATCCCATGATGCGAAACTATGAATCCTAATAGTTTTCCACTATCCACACCAAAAAAACATTTTTGGGGATTCAAGCACATGTGATATTTATGAATTCTTTCAAAGATTTGACGAAGGATTTTAATATGATCTATGCGAAGAATTGATTTGGCTAAAATATCATCAACATAATCCTCTAAAATCTTATGCATATAATCATGAAAGATAAGGGTCATCGCTCGTTGATAAGGTGCACCGGCATTTTTAAGTCCAAAAGGCATCATTATCCAACAAAACATACCCCAAGGAGTGGTGAAAGCGGTTTTGAATTGATCTTGAGGGTTAATGAAAATTTGATTGTATCCTGAAAAACCATCCATGAAGGATAACAAGGCATGTCCTGCCGTAGAATCAACTATCATGTCAATGTTTGGAAGAGGGAAATCATCTTTTAAAGAAGCCTTATTTAAATCTCAAAAATCGGTACACATTCTTATTTTATTATCTGGTTTAGCCACAGCGACAATATTTGAAATCCACAGGGAATAATCAATAGGGCGAATAAATCCAGCCTCCAATAATTTTTCAATCTCAGCCTTAACAAGCAGAACCACCTTAGGATTCATTTTTTGAATCTTTTGTTTCATGGGCTTAGCATTGGGAACTAAGACAATATTATGAGTGACAATCTTAGGATCTATACCAGGCATGTCAGAGTATGTCCAAGCAAAGATCTCAGGGAATTCATGCAATAAATCTTCATATTGTTTTTGTTCCTCTTCATCCAAACATTTTCCAATTTTAATAACTTTTTCTTCATTGCAAGGATCCATCTTAAAATCAGTGGTGTCACTTATGAGAAGATTACTTTGTTGAGGAGTATCCTTTAACTGAGGGAATTCTTTCACAATCTCATCATTATCAATCTCTTTTCCAAAATAGACTTCAGTGTTCAAACAATAAGGGAGTCCCCTATTGTGATGATAACGAGGAAGAGTATCATATGCTCCTAAAAACTCAACTAAAGCATCATCGGTAGGAAAGATATCCAAAGCACAATCACACGAAGGATCCCCATCAATATACTCGGGGTGTTGCATTGATAGAGATGTAGAAATAGCATTAACACTAATACATGGTCTCTTAGAAGCTTTAGTGCGCTTGCAGGGATTATAGCCAAGTCCAAAGGCATAATTGTGAAGATTATTCTCTAGAGGAACCTTTATCCCTTGTTTGTGAGTGCCACAACCATTTTCATGATACCCATGCTTAGCAAAAATGTGAAAACCACGACCATAACGATCAGCCATTTCAGAAAGAGAAGGCAGTTTTTCATAAGACAAAGAATCAAAATCTTCAGAATTAGAGGTGTGAGGAGAAGAAGTTTGAGAAGCGGCCACAAAATTATTGCTCATAGGTTCAGGTAAGATTGACTGATATTTAGCTTCTTCCTTCTTTTCAACTTTAAGCTCTCTAGAAGGAACCTTATATTCACCTACAAAGGTGGGATTAAAATCAAGAGATCCCCAATCGTCTTCTGCGAGAACCTTCTCAGGATCAAAATCCTTCTTATGTGTAGATTCAAGTCGAGAAGAATCTTCTTCAGGAGCTCCAGACTCATCCAAAGAATTTTGATCATCAGAGAGCAAGGATTCATCAATAGGTATCTTGTTTAAAGAGTCATCACTAGATGAGGATGGTTTAGAAGAACCCCCTTTGGAAGTAGATGTTTGTAAACAATCTTGGAAATTAGTATCACCTATCAAGGTATATGTCTTATTGTTATAGATAAATTTAACTTGTCTATGCAATGTAGAGGGGACAACTTGCATACTGTGAATCCAAGGTCTCCCTAATAACAAGTTGTATGTTAAATTTCCCGACATAACATAGATAGGAGTAGGCAAAGTAACAGGTCCTACTGTGAGGGGTAAGGTGATAATACCTAATGAAGTCTTAGCCACATTGTCAAAGCCTCGAATGGGACGAGAGTCAGGCTCAATGAGGGATGTATCCACATTCATTTTATGCAATAGATTAATGCTACACACATTAAGGCCAGAGCCATTATCTACTAGTGTTCATCTTATAGCAGTGTCTTTCATGATAACCACAATCATCAAGGGATCATATTGATGTTGAATTTCACTAGTAGGCAACTCATCTTGGGTAAACACAATTTGAGCTTTAGGATTCATCACAGAGTTAACCAAAGATGCTAAATTACTAGATGTATTCGGTGGAGGAACATTCAAATCTTTCAAGGCATCTTGTAACATTCCATGATGAGCGGAAGAAGTTTGAATCAAATCCCAGAGGGATATCTTAGCAGGGGTAGCTTTAAGTTGTTCTATGAGATCATATTCCTTACCCATAACTTGCGAAATACGGGGAGCTTGTGGAAGAATTGGTTGAGGATTAGGAAGAGAAACTAGAATAACAGGAGGAGGATTAGGCTGCCTATTATTTATGGTGTGATAAGTATGGGCAACTGCATGATAACTCTCTCTAGTTAATTGCTTGGCATAACTATAAGGACTTATAGGTTTTCTTCCTTGCACAGTGATGATTGGTTTATTCGGAGTAAGAAAGGAATCATGATCATACCCTCCTTGGACAGTAAGGAGAGGTGATTTAGGAACTTGAAAGGTGGGAGAAGGATAAGCACCTTGGACTTCAAAGAGAGGCTTATTATGCTCATTCAGGTTTATCATGTTAACCAATTTAGAAGTCTTGTTCTTGTTTAAGGATTTCGACAAAGCCACAAAGTCATCAAGAGCATCATCCAACAAAGTATGATCATATCGATTAAAAGGTTTATCTTTTGATTCAAAAGGAGACATCTCCTCATAGAGGGGATTATTGAAAACAACCATGTTACTAGATTCAGTGGAAGAGTTGATAGGAATGTACCCTTGAGAGGAATCATTCGACTTATCTTTCTCATCACACCTAAATGGCATAGTAACAAGGTTTATGAGTCTTTGGTAAAATGAAGGTTTGGCATCTTTAGGGTTCAAAAAATCATCTAAAGCTTCATCTAATTCATCTTGGCTATACTCATAATAATCATCATAAACATGAACATCTTGTAAATAAAAATCTGACATTTTGAAATAAAAGTTGCATAAAAATTGAACACACAATGCAAAGAAACAAAGACCACACTCTTTTTTTTTTTCTTCTTTTTTTTTATTTTTAATGAAAATGAAATGAAAACACACTAAATCAAGATCTAGATCTAACAAATGCAATGCAAGAGGAAGCAATGATAGATTCACGTCGGGTTCACCAAAATGTGTAGGGGAAAAAGTGAGACTAGGTTAACATGCCCTAATCCTACCTTTTGACACACATTACGGAATACGAAAGAGCCTAGAGGTATCACACAATTGGCTACTTCTTTTTGTGAAAGAGAGAGCCACAGGCTACCTATTAGGATTCCTATTCCTTTGTTGTAATTGAAAGATAAAATGATGCAAGTTCAAGTCCTAATCCCAAAATGCATGTATGAACTAATAACAATATTGCAGAATTGAGATTAAACAATGAACAGCTGTAAACACAAGGACAAAACAAGAATGCAGATGCGTACCCAGAGTCAAAATCTAAGTGAAAATGTTCGGGATGGGGGCGCGGGCGCCACTGTCCTGATACTGTGCTGGAAACTGCTCCTGAAACTGCTATCTTGCACTCTGGAAAACTATCAGAAATGATGTCTGTCAGGAGGACCAGGGCGCCCAACGCCTCTGTCCAAGGGACCAGGGCACCCAGCGCCCCTGTCCTAGTCTTTTGCTCTGCAATTTAGTGTGGAGTACTGTCTCGACCTGCTTCTCCCGGATCTGCAACCTGCGGCGTCGTCCGAGTCCCGAAACCTGTACTTATATCTGAAAAGGGTATGGTGGGCGACTATATAGGGTTTTGCCTTAGTCAAACCCCCGCTTCGGTGATTTCCACCTCCACGAATAGCCAAGTTGTATTGTAAAATATATTGTGTGTGCAGACCTTGTGTGTGTGCAAGATCCTAAAATGCAAGTAAGCAAACTAGAGCAACCTAGAAAGTAAACCCTAATTGCTTGTAAATGACAATGTAAATGCTCCAAATCAAGATGCAAAGTGATCTAAATCATGAATAAATGATATATTGAAGCTTATGCAAAGACATGAAAACAACATGAAACCATACCCAATCCCCAAGGGAGGGGTACAAGCCAATCTTCAGTCGGTAATCTCCTATTGCTCTTCAATGTCTTCCAAGCCCTAAATGGATGAATGAAATTGATAAATGCTCGATAGATGGATGTTGAATGTTATTGAAGTCTTCAAAGATCTGCTCTTTCACTACATATGAGGTTCCTGAAAACAAAATTCGGATCCTTTCAAATGAAGAAAGAGAGCTCTTATGTATGAAACCTTAGGTCATAATTTCATCTTTTGGCCGACCTAGAGATTGAATCTCCCACCAATTTCTTGGGTTTAAGCTTTATTTTATGATTGGATTGTGCTCCTAAAATTTCTGGAAAAATGTCTGGGACCATGTGCACTCCGGGCGCCACGGTCCTCACAACTTTTCACCAAATTTTTAGGGCCGTCGGATATGATGATTTTAGAGAGAATCCCGAAGTTACAGGTGATTTTGAGATGTTTTGACCCCCGAAACCAAGCCCCCAAGTTCAAAATAGGACCTAATTAGGGTTTTTGATTGAATGATGTATTGGAGGAATAAAATGAAAAGGGCACACTTTAGCAAAAGGGCCCAACTTTATGATGTGTAGGATGATGAAATAGGACCTTAGACCTAATTAATTTGATTAATTAAGTGCTAAAGGAGAAATGCAATGCAAAATTTAAAATGCACCAAGGCGGGTGCTAAACTAGGTGTGAAATTGTACCACCCTAGCAAGTGCGTACAATTTACGATGCTACACCATTGAATAAAAATTTCAAACTCAATAGATGCACTAAAACTGGTATGAGATGCAGAAGCCATTGTAGATATTTTTAGAACTCAAGAAATACCTTTTAAAACACGTGAATTTAGGGCTTTCCGATTCTCCTTCACTCCTCACTTCGTCGGTAGCTGAATCACCACTTTGTGTTCTCCACTTGACCATTTTCTATTTGAATTTGAATCTCCTTCGGGGTTTTTCAATTTCTCAAAATCTTAGCTCAAATCGCCTTTTCGTCGCTCTGCTCTTTGAAAAACTTTTCTTCGCTCGAAAATTGTTAGTGAGAAATGATTTGAAAAATGCTTTAAAACATATTCCTCACCTACCACCATTAATGCTCCTCTATTAGGGCGTAAACCCTAATTTACCTTTTTACTGTTTTTGGTCTTTTTCCAAGCGACAGGTATCACATGCCGGTTAAGGTCTTTTGCCAGTATAAAACGGGGGTTCGAAAACATTTTGCCATTTGCTCCCCCTAAGCCTTTTGAAGCTTAGTTTGTTGGTTTGGATATTTCCACACTAGGTGTAGAAAACCGATTCCTCTTCCAACATTACTGGTTTCCTCTTCCAGGTTTTGTTCATATCCTCTTGAACTATTTCAACATCAATTCCTCCTTCTGGAGTGACCGGTATATCATCAGATATACTCTTTCTACTTCTGCAGTATCTTGCAATGTGACCTGGTTTGTTGCAGTGATAGCAAACCAATCCAGGTGCTCTCTAAGGTCCATTGTTCATGTTTCCATTCTTCCTTTTGCATGTTGCAGTAGTGTGATCATGACCATGACATACCATATAGTTTTCTCTCCATCTGGTTGCCGCTTGATAGCCACCACTTCTTGGCTGATGATTGAAGACATTAAACCGGTTGTGATCCCGTTTCACAAAAGCTTCAGGACCAACTCTTTGGGTCCTCTAAGGATATCTTTCATTGTCATTCATAACATACCTGCATTCAAATGCTCTATGCCCAAACTTGTTGCATGCATAACAATGACCATTGAACTTATTGGATCTAGGTACATTGTTAATAAAGTAAGGAAAATTATTGTAGGCTTTGCTCCTACATACATTGGCAGTGTGTCCTTCTTTAAGACAGTTAAAGCAAACAGGTTTGAATTTTTGCTTACCTTTTCCTTTAAATGTCAATTGCTTCTTTGATGCTTCAGCATTTGTACCAGAGGTCTCACCTTCCTCATGACCGGAATAACCAAGTCCATTGGTGTTCTTTACCAGTTTGGTAGATTTAAGCTTTTGCTCTAGCTTAACAGTACTTTTGCTGAACTTAGCAAGTATTTCCTTTGACTCAGAGAGTTCTTTGGAAATAACAACATTTGTTTCCATCAAGTTTTCATTCTCAGAGATGGCACTTTTTAGTTCACCTTGCATGGAGTTGAGCATTTAGGGCACTCATCTCTTGTTTCAACTTGGAGATCTCAAAATCTCTTTCTTTCGCTAGGTCTTCAGCTTTTCTCCAGTTCTCAAGCTCTTGACACATCTGGATAGTCAGTCCTTCCAACTCTTTTCTTAGGTTGGAGTTTGATTCATTCAACTTATTTACTTCTGCAATTAGGGCTTCCATATCTCTTTATCTGCAGAACTATTTTCAGATAGCTCCATCAGCTTTTCTGCATGTTCTCTCCTTTTTTCTTGAGATGCCTTGTATTTGACCATAAGATCATCATAGGCTTGCTCAGACTGAGTAAGCCATTGAGTAAGTTCCCTCAAGGTGTATTCCCCCATATCTCTTTCCAAGTGGTTAAACTTATAGAAAGGTAGGCTCTGATATAAATTGATGAATACTAAGAGGGGGCAGTGAATTAGTATACCGAAAAATACTGCACTTGAACACTTAAACAGTCTAAAGATAAACTGGTAAAACAGTTTAACGGACAAACCGGTTATCACACATGCAAACCAAAATACAAATAAAGTGTTCACCCACAAAAGAAATACAACCATAACACAAGATATTTGACGTGGAAACCCAAATGGGAAAAACCACGGTGAGATGGAACTCACAAGTCACTATCTGCAGAATAGAAACCAGACCGGTTAAGGTCAGACCGGTTAAGGTCTTACAATGTTCTTCACCAGAACAAATCCTATTAGGAATCTCAATCTCTATTAGGAGATAAGTCTGATTAAAGACTACCATGCTAGAGGATTTTAGATTCACAAAGGTGAACCACCTTGTTAAAGGATTTTACAGAAGGCTTTTGGGCCTACCCAATTAAGGGTTACAGACTTGTCAAAGATGTGAGTAATCAACAAGTGTTTGATCTATCTAATAGCACATACTGCTTAGTTAGATCCTTGATAGCTCATTCTTAATGCACTCCTGCATTACTTCAGTCTTCTACACATTCATATTCTTTCCAACTCCTCAACCACCCTAAACCCTAGCAACAACATAAACCCTTTCGACAACTACTTAAAACCCTAAACATGATGTCCTTTTAAAGGAATCTGATTTCATGTCGGTCCAATAGGATTACATTTCAATTTCCTAGGTTTAATGAATCTAGACATACTCAGTAACACAACACAAAAAGCACCACTAGTGTGTCGGCACCGTCAAACAATCGATGGATTGGTAACTCATCACAGAGTATTACTGGTTCATACAAAATACCGGTTGTCGGTTTATCAAAAATGAAGACTAGTAAAAATGTGTTATGTTGCTTTAATCCCTCGTACCGCTTGGTATCCACAAACTGCTTGGGGTCAATCATGCCGCTTTAGACCTGTTAACACATTCTGCAAAACATCAATAGTCTAAAAGACTATAATACAATAGACTAGTTGGAACAAATATCGGTTGTGCTTTATCATATACATATAAAGAGGATCTTAATGAAAGTGTGTGTCCATCAATGACAATCACAACATGAACATAAAAAATGACAACAGTATTGATGAAGTAAACAAAAAATTTAGACCAATTAATAAGTTGTCTAGTAGCTGACCCGTAACTGTCCAATGCTTTCTTTAAACTCCTTGAATCCTGCACTGAAGCCTTCCCCATAATTATAGAATCATCCACAAACTGCTGATGGGAGAAAACTTGATCTGCTGAAGATGGTTTCAATCCACAAAACTCCCCCTTCTCAACCAGCTTTCCAATGCATCTCCCCATACATTCTGCCATACTAATAAAAATAACTGGAGATAGAGGATCTCCCTGTCTGAGTCCCCTTGAGGACTTGAAAAAAGGGGAAGGAGACCCATTAATTAAGACAAAAAAAGAAGCTGAAGAGACTAATTGCCTAATAAGACTAATACTTCTAGAACAAAAACCAAAAGCCGAAAGAAATTTCATTATTAAATCCCAGTCCTCTCTATCGTAGGCTTTGGATAAGTCAAGCTTTAGAAGAAAGCCTTTTTTTTAGCACTAGACAAAGAATGAATGTTTTCCTGGACCGAAATTATCAAATCCAAGATTTGTCTTCTAGGGACAAAACCACTTTGCTAAGGAGAAATGATAGAAGGAAGCAGCTTCAAGATTCTAGAAGTCAGAACCTTAGAGATGATCTTGTATAGAGAGTTGCAAAGGCTTATAGGTCTGAATAGATCCATGGAATCGGCTCCCATATTTTTGGGAATAAGAGCAATAAAAGTGCCATTTATCTCTTTCAAAATTCTTCTAGCACCAAAAAACTCTTTCATAGCTCTGGAAACATCATCTCCAACAATATGCCAAATCATTTGAAAAAAGAACATGGGAAAACCATCCAGGCCCGGAGCCTTGTTACCTTCAAAGGAGTTGACAGCTTTCAGAATCTCATCATTGGAAGGGATAGCAGTCAGATAAGAGTTCTAATCTGCCTTCGAGATAGTTGGGATATAATCCATAAGGTTCTTTTGAGATTACAGATCCAAATTTTGATCCTTAACAAGGAGGTTGGAGAAAAACTCCATGGTAGCCTTTCTCATAGATTCTTCCTCTTCAACAATTCTACCATTAACTTTAATATGTGATATCCTATTGATAGCCTTATGTTTTAAAGTAGACATATGAAAGTATTTAGTGTTTCTATCCCCTTCCTTCAACCAAACATTTCTTGACCTTTGTTTCCAGAAAGTTTCTTCTTTTGCTATTATGTCATGATATCTCATAAGAATTTCATCTTTAACATCTCTTGAAGTATTAGTATATCCATTATTCTGAATCTCATCATGAATATCTTTTAGATCTGTAAGAATAGTGGCTTTGGAAGCAAAGATGTTCCTGAAGCATTCCTTATTCCATCTTTTAACATTTTCTTTCACAAACTTCAACTTTTTGACCACTTTATACATAGCATTACCTTCAATTTTGACCTGCCACCATTCCTTGATTTTGCTTTCCATATCCGGGTGTTTAGTCCACATTCTCTCAAATCTATAAGGGAAGTGTCTTCTTCTATTCTTAGCATTAGCCGTGAAGGATATAAGATAGTGATCCGATCCTTCCCTTATGTGAGCAGATAAAGAACAAAAGTAAAGATTAAACCAATCCAGAGAGATAAGAGCTCTATCAAGTCTGGCCTGAATTAAGTCCTCACCACTTCTTCTATTATTCCAGGTGTATTTAACTCCTTGCAAATCCAGGTCATGAAGAGCATTATTATTGATGAAGTCCATTAAATCTAATCTACTCTCCAGATTGGTTTGGCTCCCTCCCTATTTCTCATTTTCCTTCAAAGGGGTATTGAAGTCCCCCATAATCATCCACCCATCTTTAGCAAACCTACTTCTTAACAAGGTTAACTTTTTTCCAAAAATCACTTCTTCCAGTCTTAGTGTTAGGAGCATACACATTAGTTAAGACCCATGAGGTGCTCTCTTTCAAATGCTTAAATCTGATACAAGCTAGATTGTTGTCCTGAATCAGCACTTCTCCCTCTACAGTGTTTTTATTCCAGAAAGTAACAATACCTCCCAAGGCTCCTTTTGAACTACCATTGCTAACTCCTCCATTACTAAATATTTTCAATCCTTCTACCTTTTCCTTTGACATTTTGGTTTCTTGAATCAAAAAAATATCCAGGTTTTTGTCTCTAATCATACTTTTAATTAAATCACGTTTGTAAGGATTATTCAATCCTCAAATATTCCAAGAGATGATCTTCATGGTTTTTTAGAAATACCTACCTCAAAGATGGTTCTTTGAGTCCCATCTGCTATGTTCTCGCTTGTTTCCATAGTCCTCTTCTTTGCATTTGAATATCTTCCTAGAGAAGTATGCTGAGATCCCACATCCCCAAGTCTGCTTCTGGTATTTCTGGTTGATGTATTATTGTTTTTGTTGTTGTTATTCTTTTTTTTGTTCTTAATATTTCTTTTATCCTCCATTACTTCTTCGTCTTCCTTCTTTGAATCACTCTTTCCCAATGCCTTTTTGATGTCTTCCTCATCTCCCCATTTTGGTTCATTTTCCTCCAGAAAAGTCAACTTTACCTTAGCTAGAGATGCTAATGAAATCTTTGACAACCCTTGATCAAGGATGTTATCAGGTTGTGCATCTTGGATCTAGCCTACTCCATTTTTTGACTCAAATGAATTTGATACTAAATTAAAATTGTCTTGTTCCTCTTTATTATCTTTGGATTGATTATCTCCCTTATTCTTTTGACCGTTATTTCTATTCTCACTCTTATCTGAGTTTTTTTCAATCTTATCCTTTTCCTTTTCCTCATTTTGGCTACTGACTTGTGACTCTCTTTCTCCATCATCTGAATCCTTTCCATTCTACTCATTTTCCTGATGAGCGATATTTTCATTATCTCCTCTCTTCATTTCCCAACTCTCTGACTAATGCTTCCTCTATCCTTCCGACCTGGGACTGTTTTTCCTAATCCAAACCATCAGAATGTGATGCTTTCAAAGAGTTGTCCACCTTTTTCCATACTTTAGTTTGGGATTGAGATTTGACCACATTACTTGGGCATTTTTTAGCCTAGTGCCCTACTTTCTTACAGTGAAAGCATGCAAAAGGGGTTATTTCATAAACAATATTCTGCTTCCATTTGCCAAGTTTTGATTCTATCTCTATTTCCTCTAGCATATCCATTTCGGGCCCAACTCCTACACAAATTCTGGCATAAATAAGTCTTCTTCTAGATGTCGTGACTGGATCAATGGTGATAAGCTCCCTGAAGGCATTGCCTATTCCTGCAAACACATCTTCCTCCCAATATTCCATTGGGAGCCCAGGTAACTTTATCCAAACTTGAACTTGGACCACAAAAATTTTCTCTCTTCCTACATTAGGGTACCATTTCTGGATATACCATTTTTGTTATTAGACAACAGTATTTGACAATTTTTGATGATATAATTATTGCAAAACCTTTATGCTCATGCAGGTCTTTTTTGATGATATACAACAGTATCACATTATGATTTTTGCATCAACATAGTGGGTTCTCTTGATATAATTTGAAGGGACATATTTTTATGGTATATAATCCCACCTTTGCATTTGTTATCATGCATTTCAGTTGAAGTGACTATCATAAAGCCTTTATGTTCATCCATGCATTTTATCTGTAGACTAACAATTCTTAAAAATATAGGTTCATGCTAGATCATTCGTCGTTGACTAGTTTACTCTTGGTGATGGTATATATTCCTTTGTGCATTAATGAGATTAAATTTTGGACATAAACACTAAGTCAAGTGAATGTATTGCTATTTAGAAATGACAATATCTACCATCGTCTTCAACCATATAGAGAAATGCAGTGAGAAGGGCTTTAATCAACATGTGTCTTTCTTCAAAGTTATGCTTGTATACTTTGCAGAGAAACTGGTAAGTTTTATTATTTGTATTAAGTGTTAGTTTCTTGTAGCACATTCATTCCGCATAAAAAGGTTGCTTATTTTGGTCTTCATTTATATGCAAGCATTGTTGTATGTAAGCTTTTCTCTTAGGACATGAGGATGTCTGATGCAGATGAAGTGGGATGTTGTATTTGTATATGGATGTGAATTGATGTAATATTTTTATGATGATATACAATGTCCATGAGAAAATTGGTTTAGTTTTTTATTAATGAAAAAGAAGGTTTTGAAGGGGCCCCGAAACCCTATACAAGCAAGATTAAAACAACAAAGCCACGAGAAATAGAGAGAAACAAAACAAAAGGAAAAAACCAGTGGAAAATCAAGAAAAACCCACAAAAGACCCTAAAAGCCAGTAGGCCGTCCAGGAATCAGATTTTATCTAGGGCTTTAGCTAGGGTGCTGCTAATTTCTTGCAGCTCTTTGATGTTGTCTTTGAGGTTGGGAGGGTCCTTGGCCGCAGCAGCCACAACTTTCTTGATACTGGCCCTGGTTCTCTTAGCATTTCCGCTCGCTGGGGTAGCATCACCACCACTTCCAGTCTGGATGGTCTCCTCCTCCAGGTCAAGGTCCACAACCGGTTTAGGAGAATGGTCAAAGACCTTGGAAATGCCTTCTAGGTTTTTGGTGACAGCAGAGAGGATACTTGGGATAATTCCCAACAGATTTTTCATCGCTCCTTTTCCCTCTTCCAGCGATTTTACCTTATTCTCCATTTCCTGCTTCCAATTAGTATGCTCTCTATTATTTTCCTCCCTCTTTTTATCCAAATTTATCCCTTGCTTCTCCAGGTTTTTCAAGGTTTCGTAAGTTCGTTTGTCAAAATTCATTGGTTTAGTTATATTGATGATATACAATATATCTGTACATGAGTACATTGGTGTAAATGTATTGATAATGAAAAAAAATCATGTTTGCATATTCCTTCATTGATGTCACATGCAAGTGTAATGGTAATTATGTGTATACAATACATGGAAATATTGATGATCATTATGTGTCTATAGTGTAATGCTTGTTTATCTATATTTTTCATTGAATGAGACTGACGATTGTTTTGCCAACTTTGCAAAAAATACTGCCCTAATAAAACCGTAGGGAAACTTGAAAAACTGAGATAGGCTTTTGTAGGGAAACCTCTCATGGCCTCGTAGGTTAAAACAAATCATTGGCAGGTGCCATGGATTCTGAGTTAGGGCCCGTCAAAGTTTGACAATTTTTAGCACTTAGGGTGCTCAAGGGACGATGCTGGTAGGGTATGACCTCGAGTGTTCGATCGAGGGGGGGGGGGGGAATAGGAGAAAGCATAGGGTAATAATGCCTAATTGGACATGTTTGAGCTGACAGTTCATTATCACGACGAGCAGAACAAGAAATTGACCACGCGACAACATTCGATTGAATGAGACTGACGATTTTTTCGCCAACCGAAAAATGCTGCCCTAATAAAATCGTAGGGAAAATTGAAAAACTAAGATAGGATTTTTTAGGGACCCCTCTCATGGCCCCGTAGGTTCAAAAGGATCATTGGCAGGTGCCACGAATTCTGAGTTAGGGCCCGTCGAAGTTTGACAATTTTTAGCACTTAGGGTGCTCAAGGGACGACGCCGGTAGGGTATGACCCTAAGCGTTCGATCGAGTGGGGGGGGAAAATAGGAGAATGCATAGGGTAATAATGCCTAACTAGACATGTCTGAGCTGACGGTTCATTATCACGATGAGCAGAATGATAAATTGGCCACGCAACAACATTCGATTGAATGAGAGTGACAATGTTTTTGCCAACCAAAAAAATGTTGCCCTAATTAAACCGTAGGGAAAATTGAAAAACTGAGATAGGATTTTGTAGGGACCCCTCTCATGGCCCCATAGGTTCAAATAGATAGTTTGCAGGTGCCACAGATTTTGTGTTAGGGCCCATCAAAGTTTGACAATTTTTAGCACTTAGGGTGCTCAAGGGACGACGCCGGTAGGGCATGACCCCGAGCGTTCGACCGAGTGGGGGGGAAAAATAGGAGCATGCATAGGGTAATAATGCCTAACTAGACATGTCTAAGCTGATGGTTTGTTACCACAATGATCAGAACAAGAAATTGGCCACGCGACAACATTTGATTGAATGAGATTGACGATTTTTTTGCCAACCGAAAAAATGCTGCCCTAGTAAAACCATAGGGATACTTGAAAAACCAAGATAGGATTTTGTAGCGACCCCTCTCGTGGTCACATAGGTTCAAAAAGATCATTTGCAGGTGCCATGGATTCTGAGTTAGGGCCCGTCAAAGTTTGATAATTTTTAGCACTTAGAGTGCTCAAGGGACGACGCCGATAGGTTATGAACACGAGTGTTCGACCAAGTGGGGGGGGAAATAGGAGCATTCATAGGGTAATAATGCCTAACTGGACATGTTTGAGCTGACAGTTCATTATCACGATGAGCAGAACGAGAAATTGGCCACGTGACAACATTCGATTGAATGAGACTGACGATTTTTTTGCCAACCAAAAAATGTTGCCTTAATAAAACCGTAGGGAAACTTGAAAAAATGAGATAGGCTTTTGTAGGGACAGGCTTTTGTAGGGACCCCTCTCATGGCCCCGTAGGTTCAAATGGATCATTTGCAGGTACCACAGATTCTGAATTAGGGCCTGTCAAAGTTTGACAATTTTTAGCAATTAGGGTGCTCAAGGGACGACACCGGTAGGGTATGACCCCGAGCGTTTGATTGAGTGGGGGGAAAAAATAGGAGCATGCATAGGGTAATAATGCCTAACTAGACATTTCATATCCAACGGTTCATTATCACGACGAGCAAAACAAGAAATTGGCCATGCGACAACATTCGATTGAATGAGATTGACGATTTTTTCGCCAACTGAAAAAATGATGCCCTAATAAAACCATAGGGAAAATTGAAAAACCAAGATAGGATTTTGTAGGGACCCCTCTCATGGCCTCATAGGTTCAAATGGATTGTTTGCAAGTGCCACGGTTCTGAGTTAGGGCCAGTCAAAGTTTGACAATTTTTAGCACTTAGGGTGCTCAAGGGACGACGTCGGTAGGGTATGACCCCGAGCATTCGATTGAGTGGGGGGGGGGGGAATAATAGGAGCATGCATAGGGTAATAATGCCTAACTGGATATTTCTAAGCTAACGGTTCATTATCATGATGAGCAGAACGAGGAATTGGCCACGCGACAACATTCGATTGAATAAGACTGACGATTTTTTTGCCAACCAAAAAAATGCTGCCCTAATAAAATCATAGGGAAAATTGAAAAACTAAGATAGGATTTTCTAGGGACCCCTCTCATGGCACTGTAGGTTCAAACAGATCATTTGCAGGTGCCACGGATTCCAAGTTAGGGCCCATCAAAGTTTGACATTTTTTAGCACTTAGGGTGCTCAAGGGACGACACTAGTAGGGTATGACCCTGACCATTCAACTGAGTGGGGGGGGGGGATAGGAGCATGCATAGGGTAATAATGAATTATATTGTATTTTTCATTAAACAAATTATATTGTGTTGTTCATTAAATTAATTGTATTGTACTGTTCATTATACAAACAACACTTACGATGAAATGAAATAAATTTTATTGTTCATTAAATAACCATTATTAACCATTGTTAATTATTGGATTGAAGATTAAATATTTCCATGATAACACCATGCACATATGAGAAACAATTTATATGATCAAATATCAACTTCTGTATATATGAAAATGTCAAATGATTACAAGTGTATGTCCATACACAAATATGGCATAAACGCCAAATCAAACAAAATGTATGTCTATATACGTGAATGTATGTCCATATACAAAATATACACGCTAACTAGACATGTAAGCATACCAAAACTATCTATAACCTCCTAAGTTGCTGATGGATCATCAAAATCGATCTTCTTTGCCACACTGCTCAACTCTGAAGGATCCTACACAAGAAAAAAAAAACCATGATTAAGATTAGTTATATTATATAGCTCACATTCGAAAAGTTAACAACAAAATGAACTATGATTGAACTATTCTTGTTTACCTCATCTCCACGTTTTCTCCTCAACTTTGCAGGACTCTTGATGTATGTCTTTGGTAGAGGAGGTATGTTCTCAATATTTTCATACACAACCTACATATGTTCACAAACATGACATTGATACAAGTTAGCATATAATTGTCACTAATAATAATAAATTATATCTACTAAAAATAAAATAAAATAAACACACATGTACTTGAGGCATCTCTTCTTCTTCTTCATCTTCGGGTATACTGGGTGTAGTCAACAAGAATGTGAAGCCAAGAATTCTCTATACATATACACAAGTATATGAAACTATCAATCTATGTCTAGATGTGTATAATCACTATAAGTTATTTAAACTATTCATTCAATCATATTTGCATTCAATTACCTTTCCCTTGTCTCCAACTGCACTACCAGATCCTAAATCACACAGCCTCGCACTCATGCTGCTTGTGCCCTACAAGAGTAAAATAAGATATACATGCAAGTTACTACATAATCTAATTAATACCAATATAAATGATGAGCATGTATGTACAATAAAATAAAAATGACTAGGTGCAATAATATATGTACCGTCAAGCTATCAAGGCCAAATGAAATGGCCATCAAGGTGCCCTCCTAGATTTGTGTCAACTCCTCCTTGGTCATCAACTGTTAAATAGACCATGTAAATAAAAATTAGTACTTAATATTATCTAGATTATAAATATTCATTTAAAATATAGAACTAACTGTGAAAATACAAATCTTACCACTACATCATCAATCTATGGTGAAGGTGCCTCCTTGCCTCTAGCATGTGAGGACTCCCCAGGGTATCCTCCAGTCTGTGTCATAACATCTGGTGCATCGTGCATCTCATGCACCTCATAATCTGCATTGTGCGCAGGAGGATCAACAGGATGTCCAACTAGACCCAAGCATACGTGTCCACACATGACACAACTATGGGGTACGCAAATGTGTGGAGCTGAGGAGGATGTGTCAGCGCCACCAGATGCACCGCTACCATCAAAAGTAGGCTGAGCTACTAACCCAGCCTGAGAAACCAAAAGGCTACTCAAAGAGTGAATAGCCGATATGGTCCGTGATGTCGCCTCACAAATGATATCTGGATGTTGCACTGGAGGTGGGGGATCAACATGAGGAGGGGGGACATATGGGCCCTAGACTACTCTGACTATCCTAGGTCTATTTTAGGACATACCTAAACCCACACCCTGGAAAGGTTGGATGTCAAAGTAGTTCACATGTTTTCCTAAAAGAAACTCAGCATACAATTTTTTTATGAAGTAGAAAGGGACATCAAGATTGTTGTTGGGTGGTTTGTCGAAAATCATCCACCAACGATCCCAAACTTTATTCACAATACCATCATTTGTGCACCATTTAATAGAAAGATTTTTTTTTGGTTCTACGGGTTGACTAGTGCAGGGATTCACAAACAATGAGGCGATGACGTCTTTGGATATCTCGAGATCCTTGATCTCCTTATAGGACAAGCCATCTGCATATTGTTCCCTCATAGAATCTTGCCACAAAAGAGTGACATCGTGCTCCTCAGTGATGGTTTCCATACTCTTTATGACCGACGTGAGGGGATCAAACATTGGGTTCAGGAGAGGGATCCTATGATAGACATCTGCAATCCCCCTCAATTGGTTCACATTTTGTGCAATTAAATCCTCAATTGAGGGGGGGTTTGGCAAAGGAGGGTTTAGTTGTTGCGGTTGTGGTTGATCAATCTTTTCATTGTTATCCCCCATTTTTAACCTAATTCAATGTAAACAATTGAATTTAGTTAACAAATTTGAACAATTTTGTATTTGATTTAAAAAAACCTAGTTTTCATGAAAAAAAAAATAAACATTAAAAAAAATGCAAAAATTGAATGAAAATGATTGAAAACAATAAAAATCCTACCTTTTAATGTATTTTTTTAGCAAATTTGGGTCGAACAACCGGATATCGGGTCCAATCGGATATCGGATTCCAAAATATTGCACAGCCCATGGGTTAAAAATAACTCACGGGCTATCACAGTCCAATTATATTGTCTCAAAAAATTGGATATCCGATTTTTATACTTAAATTATTTTAAAATAACATTATACTATATAATATAATAATATATTATTATATTGTATAATATATTATTATATTGTATAATATATTATTATATTATATAATAATATAGTAATATATTATATATTATATTATATTATATATTATATAATATATAATGTAATATAATAATATATTATATATTATATAATATGTTATTATATAATATATTATTATATTATATAATATATTATTATATTATATAATATATTATATATTATATTATTATATTATATAATATAATATAATATTTTATAATCTAATAATATAATATTTAATATATAATATATTATTATACTACATTATATTTTATATAATTTATTTTTTAATTTAAAATTACCTATAAAAATCGGATATCCGATTTGCTTAGGTGTTTACCATGCCAAGGTACACTGACACACAGGCCAAGCAAAAAGTCAACATGAATTTTTCGTGTTTTTAGGCGAGTGGAGAAGGCTATTTTTTCACATCACCACTTTTTGGCCCCCCATGATCATGCACTAACCCTATAGACAGGTAGAAATGGGGCGATGAGGGTGTTGGCTAAAAGAGGAAGTAGAAGCGTCTCTTACATAATTCCCAAGAGTTGAGAATTGATTACCATTCTTTGTTGTGTTAATGCTTCTGGACAAAGCATTCCAAGCTTCTACTTGTTCAAAGGCAAGAGACAATTACAAAATTGCATCACCAACTATGAACTAGGTGCTTGCATGGCAACCCAACCAATGCATGGATGACAAACGAACTCTTCTTGAACTAGTTGCACCACTTCACACGTTCAGTCTCAAGGGGTGTTTCATTGACCAACATAAACTTGCTGATTTTTTTTGGACATGGCAGCCATGTCGCACTCACAACCATACAAGAGGCAAGAACACTAGGTATTGATCTACTTACATTGTCAGCTCACACATCGCATAAATTAAAACCCCTAGATGTGAGTGTGTTTTCCCTTTCAAAACGTACTTCAAATATAAATGAGGGAAATGGCTGATAAGGTTTCCCAACATGGAAATTAAGAGGGCAAAACTTGCAGAATTAGGTAGCAAAGCATTCAGCAGAGCACTCACCCCTTCTAACATTCAAGCAGGTTTTAAAAGGACTGAGATATGGCCCCTCAATCCTGATGCACTAATTGAGGACATGCAACCTAGCAAGACTTTCCAAATTAATGATGGAGAAGATGCTTCAACAGTGCAAAACATACTTAGCCTATTTGGAGTTGATGTTTCATCTGAAGATGTTGCACAAAACATTGTTGAAAACAATCAAATTTCATGGTCAAATGCAGAAATTATCTTTGATCACCACTGAACAACACGCCTAACAGCCACACTAAGAACATGGAAGACAGTCTTAGCCTTCCATTAGAGCAACTACGAGCATAATCATTGGTGGATGGGACAATGAATTTGGGCACTGACTTGCAAGGCCAAGATGAACAGGGGACTTTCACTTTGCCATCACCACCACCAACTGCCCCACCAAAAGTGGTTCATTACTATGCTAATTGTGGACATGATGTAGATTCCTCACAAGAATTACCAACACTTGGTATTGATGGTGATGAAATGACAAAGACACAAGTAAGTGAGACCCAATTTTCTCAATCCCAATAATAAGAAAATTCTTGAAGCTACCTGTGCACATTGTGAATAAAAAACACAACAATGGGCCTGACAATGGAATACGATTGAGCCCAATCTTAGCTCTTAGCATTAGATGATTACATGAATATTTTAATGGACCAAGAGCGAGGAAGAAATAACTCGAGGAGATCAAAGTCTGAAAGAAAGAGCAAACCAAGGAGAATAAGGCAACACATACACTAGCAAAGGAAAAGGAGTAGGATAGAATTGAAAAGGAAATTGCATGCAAAGAAAAGGATAGGCTCAAAGTACTACAAAAGAAGGAAAAGGAAGCCAAAAAAGAGGCTAAGAAGCTGCTAAAGGAACAAGAGGTAGAAGAAAGGGCCATACAATATAAAGCAAGGGATTTGGCAAGAAAGATGTTGTTAACATCATCATCCACTCCATCGATGCCCATTCCTGAAAACCATATCATAATGCAGGATATGACCAACATACACATCCCTAACTATCCATCTGCAATGAACTGCCCCATTCGCTCACCACCCCAGCACCTTTCTGCTCCTTCCAAATATGTTATAGGGGTGTCATCAGTTGTAACCAACAGTGGGTATTGTAGCCCAATATTAGCAGTTGAAAACATGGTCCCCATTCCTTCCTCAAGGTCCCAACCTACCTCACCTACTATCTCTTTTCCAGTGTGGATGCATAATTGAAACAACAATTGGCAATCCTTATAGGCATGCTTTCTTTTTTTTGTTTTTTGTTTTATGTGAAGTGCAATGATATGTTATGGTTTTTGAATGTCGATGCATAATTGAAACAACAATTGGCAATCCTTATAGGCATACTTTTTTTTTTTTTTTTTGATTTATGTGAAGTGCAATGATGTGTTATGAATATATGGATATGTTATGGTTTTTGTTTCCACATCGAGAACCTACACATATAATTTTTTATTGTCTACGTGTCTATATGTCATGTGTATCATCCGATTCGTCCACAATGTTGATATTTGGCCAATTTAGTGCACAAACCTAAGCCTACTCGGTCCCACCCCAACAACTATCGTGGCATGCCATTCAAAACTAACATGCCATGAGGCAGTGACTCACTTTGTCACCCATCTCTCTCAGTTTTTTGCATTTACACTCCACTGTCACCCTACACTCTCCCTTACACTTCCATTTACATATACTACGAACAACATATAAATTGGTCATGGCAGTGACTCACTTGGCCACCCATCTCTCCCACTTGTCTGCATTTACACTCCATCATCACCCTACACTCTCCCTTACACTACCATTTACTCTGCATCCCTTCACCTTTATTGCACCTCATTGCTCACATTTTTTGAGTACAAAATCATTCAATTCTCTCAAATCCTTGCCATTTGATCCATCTCAACTTTATTTATTTCCCACTTGTTCACTATTATTCGATGCGAGAAAACACTAGTAGGTGTTCACCCTAACACCACATGCCAATCCTTTCAGATACCAGTATCCCTTCACAAAGGTACCCTCATTATTGGGCAATTCACACCCACTTTGAATCAGTTATGTAATGAGAACACACTTCCATTCGAATTCCTTTCTAGTGTTAAACTATGTTGCAGAGCTCAACCATTAACTTTGAATGGTGAAGTGTAACATAATTTAACATTGAAAGAACTTCAAAAAGTTGCATGTCCTCATTTCATAGACCACATTATAGGGTGGATTGTGATGTTTTGGAATAAATATTGTTGGCAATGTTGTCTACATGTGTATTTGACTATTTGATAATGGCATGTTGTTCGCACCTTTAGGACCCCATGCACGAATTGGCTCACCTCCCCTAGCAAATGTGAATGTCTAAATGTATGAATCTAGAAGTGGCAACTAATGAATTTGATGCTGTAATCTAGAAGTGGTCACTAATATTGAGTGTTGACTAATGAATTTGATATGTGATTAAGAAGTGTTGAATTCTATGAAAGATGTAAATATCATTGAATGCTAAGTGCTGACTACATTTACAATTCTATGAAAGATGTAAATATCATTGAATGCTAATGCTAAATTCTATGAAAGATACAAATATCATTGACTACTAAGTGCTTCAACTACATTTACAATTGTATGAAACATGTAAATATCACTGAATGCTAAGTGTTGACTACATTTATAGTTCTATGAAACATGTAAATAATACTATATGCTAAGTGTTTATGGTGAAAGTGGATTAACAATGTTGAAAGACTAAATAGATTCAACCAAAAAACCCTAGCCTAACAACAACAAAGATCCACCATAACATATGAAGATTACCTAAGACAATTCAAATCAAATGAAATCACAAAGATTATACCATCACATGTCCAATAGGGTTTGGATCTCCATTCTTCCTATCTCCATTGATCTTGCTTGATATATTTGCTCTCAGATTTTATATGTGCACAAGAGCTCAACAAAGAACAGAAATGTGGTTGCAAGTAGGATCGCATATGAAAGTGCAAAGCCTAGTCGGGGTTGAATGCATAGTGAGGGTAATCAATTTATTAGGATGCATAGATTGATTAGGGTTGATAATGAAGGAAGTATCCTCTTATATAGAAGACACCATATGAAATGGAGGGATAGGATTGAGAGGTGTAAAAGATAAATGGTCGGCTATGATTAGAGGGTAGGTAAAAGAAATAATAAAATAATGAAAGGGTAGGTAGTGTAGGAATTAAGAGATGAATGACATGTGTCATTGGAGGAAAAGGTTAATGAATTAATTAAATAAATAAAGATTTATTTAATTAATAGAAGAAGTGGGATCAATCAAATGAATAAGATATTTATTTAATTTAAGAAAAGGATAATTTAAATAAATAAATGTATTTATTTAAATGAGAAATAAGGCTAGAAGAGGATAAATGAATTAATTAAATAAATAAAGATTTATTTAATTAATAGAAGAATTAGGCTAAAATAATTAAATAAATAAAGCTATTTATTTAATTAGACATGACAATTTTAGGTGTCTACATTTTGCCCCTCTTTTAGACAATGCAGCTTGTTGCATTGTTTCAAAGAAGATAAGATGAACTGATACAAAGTTGCCCTAAGATGGGAATGATATGCCCCCTCGACAGATTGGATGAAAATGTCTAAAAAGATCGTAAACAATCTCTCGATAAGAAAGAAAGGCTACAATGGACTGACCAGATAGGATAGAGTGACAGAGTTACAGGATAATGAAGACTGACTTGGGAGACAAGGTTTAGGGTAGTCTATAAGATACCACGAGGGGAAAACATCCTCATTGTCATCCACACATCTAAGAGATCAGAGTGTAGAGAGAGAATAGAGTAGCAGCAGTCAGTAGTGATGGCATTGGTTCACAGATTCGATCGCATTCGCCGATTTCAGAGGCCAGCAGATGCAGGAGAGCCAGTAAGTACCACAAAACCTCCTTGTAATTTGTTATAATAAATTTTGTCATTAATGCATGTTAGGTAGCGCAATAAATGCATGTTTAGGTATGTCAAGCGGGGTCCAAAAATGTCGAGGTGCGTCTGTATTGTGCAGGCACATCTATGCAATATGTACGCACGTTTATGTCATGAAGGCGCATTTATGTCTTCTAGGGAAAATCGACAGTTCTATGATGAACATACGTTATCGATTGGATAAGCTGCTGAGAGGATACACTCAAGCAGGTCCTCTAGGGAAGAATAGGATAGCAGATAGGGCTAGGATTGACAATTCTGTGATAGAACATACATTGCCAATGAGGAAACTACTCAAGAGGATACACTCAAGCAGAGGCTCTACAATAGGATAGATCGAGGCACTTTGTGATGAACAATGAGTACCAAGACAAAGTAATTTGTGATGAACAGGGAGTACTAAAAAAAAGAGCAGCACTTTGTGATGAACAGTGAGTGCAAATGTGAGCAACACTTTGTGATGAACAGTGAGTGCAAAATATGAGCAACACTTTGTGATAAACAGGGAGTGCAAAAACACGTAGTACTTTGTGATGAATAGGGAGTACCACTAGGATAAATAGCAACACTTTGTGATGAACAGTCAGTGTCACTAGGATAAATAGCGCCATATGATAAATATAAGCACTAGGATAAAGAGCGGCATTTTGTGATGAACAGGGAATGCCACTATGATTGACATGATTGATTTGCTTGATTGCAGGAGTACCTACCTACACTGGAGTCACAGGAGAGATTCCCATCGACTCGGAGGTTACAACCAAAGCTAATATTCAAGGATAGGGCTGCCATTGATGTTATGGGTTTGAGATACATTCTATATGTGCCTGAGTTTTGGGCGAACATGGGTTTGCTGACTACGTTGACTGAGAGATGGCACTCAGAGACTTGTACTTTCCATTTGCCGATGGGCACGAGATGACAGTCACCTTAGAGGATGTATACAGGATACTGAGGATACCGATCGATGGGGAGTTGATACCCTATGATCGAGACGGAGACAAGGATGCCCTGAGATGAGTGTTTCAGGATCCAGGACTAGAGATGAGGGCTGGACATGTGGTGTGGGATACCATGACATGAACATGATTAGAACTACCAACAGTACTGGTAGGAGTGATCAGTGGGTTCTTATGTATCAGTTTTGTACCATTTTGTATGATGATGTAGACACCTTCGGGTGATTTTGTAGCCATTGTGTGTGTGAAAAAGTGAACCTGTAGCTGCAAGCACAACACTTCAATTAAGTCATTAATACATGGTTAGTAATCAATAATCAATAAGAAATAAACCATAGCAAAGCGACTAATTGCCTTCTAAAAGATGTGAGTATAAGATTGCTCTTAGATTTTTATAAGCAATACCAGTGACTAGACTACACCAAGACGAAGGATTTAATCTATATGATATTAAGCTATATGGATGCAAGATGGATGAGTAATTCAAGCAAATTCAAGCAACAATGCATGCAAGCAATAATGAATCTAAAATGGATGCAAGTAAAAAAAGCACAATGATTTCAATGACTCCAGAGCGAAATTAGCATGATAATAATTTCCAAGCATGTTCTCAAAAATCTCCAGGGTGAATTGGAATGAGAGCTGAAGATTGAATTTATAGAGAATTACAAAAAGCTCAATTTAGGATTAATTGAAAATAATTGAGAAATCAAGTTGAGTTAACCTTGAGATAGATTCCAATTATAGTTTAATTAAAATGCATTCAAATTAGAAGTCCAAGTTGCATTGGAAAATAATAATAAATTAATTCCATGCACATCTGATAAAAATAGATAATTCTTCAATTTACTCAAGAAAAGAGTTTTCTTAATGCAACTGAACTTCTTTTTCTGAAAAGCTTTGAGTTCCAATTTTTAGAGAATAATTCAACAATTCAATTAAATTGCTTTTCTGATTTTAAGTTCTAAATTTAGAAAAAGAAATAATATCTCAAGTTTGAATTCTCTCTCTCTTCAATTCTTTTTTTTTTTTACTTTTGTTTTGTTTCAATTCAACTCTTTGTAATAAATTAATTCATCTTTTGTAATAAATTAATCCTTTCGCATGATTGAATGACAAATTTATTAATTAATTAAATATGCAAAGATACTTAATAAATTAAAATGGGATAATTGATCAAAATGATTATTCTTGAAATAATTCAATTTAATTAAATAAATATTTAATTAATATTGAGTGGTTGATTTGCCATGTGATTTTTGATAATTAAGGAATTAATAATGTGCTCAAGATTGATTTAATTGCCTTTGGTTAGGACCTTGGTGATGTTGTCGAGATTAGGGGCCCATGGTTTAGATGACCAATTTTAGGGTATTACAGCCATATGTATTTTGACATCATTGTATCATGACACTTATGATTATATATATGAGATGATTCATCTTTGCGACAGCTATATGCATGTGTACCTATGTGATGAGATGTTTCATGATGTATGTTTCTATGTGATGATTATGATATGGATGCAAATATGTACATAATGGAATGCAATATTTTTGTTCTTTTATGTTTTTATATGTTATGCCAATGCAAATGTGAATGTATGAAATGCAAATGAATATGATAATGCAAATGATTATTTACATGATGAAAATGTAAAATGTGCTAACATGTGTTATGTGCAAGATGTGATGCAATTGTGATATCTATATGTATGTATGAAATGCTTAATATGTGGTAATACAGGTGCAACTACATGAAATGCAAATATTTTTGGTGTGTCATTATACTCAGCCATGTGATAGCAGGATATGCGGACTCAAGAAGGATGATGGAAGTCAATCAAGAAAGGGGGATGAAAGATAGAAGATATGAAAGTGAAAGAGCTTCTTGTGCGTTATCATCATTGAGCTTTATTATGGCAAGTAGGTTATGACAATCAAGGCATATGTTTGACCCAAAAAGTCATTGTACTTGTTTGCATGGAGATAAGACAGTTGCAAACAAGGAATGCCCTAGTTCATACTAGACTCTTAGTGTCCTCATATCCTTGGACAAGTCATAGCATTACTAAGAGACAATCCACAGACAACAAAAGAAAAATAGGTGATGATACCCCATCCTTGCCTTTCTAGTCAAAGACATCTTGGAGATAGAATCTCTAGTCAGAGACATCCTGGAAAAGCTAAAAGACATGTCACCAGAAAAATAAAATCAAAAGAAAACCAAGACTCGACACCAACATCCACTATAGTCCTCAAGTTTAGTGTCTCTTGTCACTTGTATAAGTCTTATTTGATTGTGGTCACAATGTTTACTTTCACAAAAATGATAGATAGCACTGAACCATAATGTTGTCTGAGTCTGTTGAAAGATTTGATTTGTTGAATCCCATTGTTGCTGCTGTGTCTCATCTGAAACTGACTGAATCCATGCAACTGATACTTTATTGCGCATTGGTGATGCAAATGTTTCTTTATTGCAGATTGTGCGTGGATAGACTGAAGAAAAGTAGAAGAAACTATGCTCCTTGAAACATGTGATGCTCTTAGTTCCACACCCATTAGTAGACTTACGATTAGCCTTAGCCACAGATAGGAGCTGATTTATTATGGATGGAAAGGTTGAAAAGGGAGGTTTATTATGAATGGATAACCAATCTTAGGTAGATCAATAACAAGCCATGATGGGATTGGGTAAGTTTATTATGAATGAATAGGCGGTGAGTGTGTGCAAAGTGGAGGATGAAATGGAATCCTGAAGGAGGGAGGAACAATGTCTCTACACATGGCGCCGGTGACCCGATTTTCACCATGGTACTTGCCCAAGGTGCCACCAAAGTGGTTTTCACCATTGGATGAAATGTTTTTCTTTTTGTTTTTCAATTATTTTTTTTTGTGTCACAAGGCGCTTGTTTGCCAGGTTTTCACCAAGTAACGATTTTTTATGTTTTATGGTTTTTTTTGTATTTTGATTTTTTTTTGTATTTTTGAATTAGGATACTCCGAAGAGCTATGTGTAAAACCTGCAAAGGTGCATGCTGTTGATAGGATCCTCCAAAGGTTCGCCCTCTGGGGTTGAGACTTGATATGCACCAGATCCATGGACTATTGTAATGATGTAGGGACCAAGCCATATTGGTTCGAACTTGCCCTTCTTTTCTCTGTCTTGCTGATTTTTAGGATTTTCTTTGAGAACTAAGTCACCCACCTCAAATGTGTGAGGCTTGACTTTATGATTGTAGTTGTGACGTTCCTTGACTGAATGATGTGTAGCTTGAGTGACTGTCTTCCTTGATGAAGGAATTGGGATAGAATTACTAGTGTGTGGACTACACAGGCCCGTATGCATGTCACCTAAAGAAGTTTGGGCACCTCTGATAACAAAGTCCTTTGAGGAAGCTCCATTAAAGGTCCATGATGTATCGCCAAGAGGGAATGGATGTGCGGAATAAGTGGATGAGTGATGAAGGCTTATGATTGTGAAAAGAAGTGAAAGTAGGATAGCATGATGGAGACTTAGGATCAACAAGTGTGCTTTTTGACTTAAAATTTTAGAACTTTTGCCCCCAGTTATTTTGGTATTAGGGGAGATCAACTCTTTCTCTTTTTGCTTCATAGGATTTTTATCCTTGACTTTGATTTTTGTGGAGTCCAGTAGCTTTTGATTTTGATTTGGACTAAAGGACTTTTCTTTATTTTTGACTTTTAGATTTTTCTTTTTAAGGCTTGATTTTTGATCCCCAATGAGTAAGGGTTTTTGTAATTCTTGTTGATCCAAGTCTGGAAGTGGAGTGGAAATGGAATGAGTGGGTGAAATGGTAAAGCTATGTGATTTCTCAAGAGAGCTGGCGATACACTCAATAGATTCTTTTTTAGAACCACTCTTAGGACTATTGATATCAAGAGATGCTTGCACCACTATAGGAGATTTGCATTTAGACTTAGTAGCCACAACACTAGGTGGTTCACCCCCAATTCCTTGGCATTGCAAATTGTTTATACATTGTTCTTGTTGACTGAATACCTTAGGAGATAGTGGGAGTTGATGAATATGAAAGATATACTCACCACATCCCAAGTCTTTAATCTTGAATTTTTCTTTTAGCTCTGCTTGCTTTGATGTAGAAGGTTTTAATGATTCAGGATCAACATATGCTAAAGATGGAATAACTTCTTGATTGACTGGGATTATTATTTCTGATCTTGACTTTAGATTGTTGCAATATATGAATGGATTTAGATCACCTTTGACGGTCACTTCAACTCTGTTATGTGGAAACTTGATACATCGATGATATGTAGATGGTACTGCACTCATCTCATGAATCCAAGGACGTCCCAAAAGTATGTTGTATGTGAGATCTAAATCAAGGACTTGACAAACCACATCCTTTGTAACTGGCCCAACTCTAAGAGGTAAAATGACTGTGCCCTTGGATGAACGCTCTTCATCATCATATGCTTTTATGGTAATTTTGTTTGTAGAATTCACAGCTTTATCTGAATATCCCAATTGTTTAATAGTGCTCAATGTACAAATGCTTAGACCTGCTCCTCCATCTATCATGACTCATTTTATTCGATGTTTGTGTATGAAGGCTTCAATGTGTAATGGTGCATTATGTGGCTGACTTACGGAGGCGTTGTCAGCTTCAGTGAATGTAAGAGAATGTGGAACAAAAAGGTATCCCACCATGGCTTGAAATTGGTCCACGTTCAGATCAGTGGGGACAACAGTGTCTCTCAAGATTTTATCAAGAATGGCTTTATGTGCAGAGGATATGTGTAAGAGCTCAAGGATGGAGATGAGTGCGGGTGTCTTCCCTAACTGCTCTACAAGGTCATACTCAGGTTTGGTTGATGCGGAAGAAGTGTTTTTAGCTGGAACACCTTGCAAGGTGAATTTACCCCAATGAGTTATAACATTACATTCAGAGGTAGGTTCAGAAGAAGATCCAATGCCTTTTAGGACAATCCTGGGTCTTTGGGTAGAATTCTCCGGTGTTTTGTCCTTGATGGTAATGGTAGAGACATAATTGTCCATTGAAATGTGATTGACAGTTGAATCATAGTTATAGGATGCTCTGGTATAGTTGGTTTGGTCATTTGTGGCTTTAGACTTTCCCTTGTCATACTTTGGGAATGGTTCCTTAAACATCTCATGTTCTTGATTGGATGAGTGTCCTTCAATCTCAATGTCACCTCTATCAATGAGATCTTGTATGATTTCCTTCAGTCGATGGCAATTACCTATTTTATGACCTTTGCTCTTATGAAATTCACAATATTCATCATCATTCCACCAATTTGGTTTGACCTTTGGCTCATATGGAGGAAAATCTGGAATTGTGATTATCTTGTTTGCCACTAGCTTCTTGAAAAATGACCAAGTGGTTCTCCCAATGGGGTGTACTTCCTTTGTGACTTTGAAGTTGTTTGAGTATTCACTTGATTGTTTGTAGAGCTTGATCTAGAAAAAATGATTTTGGGACGTACCGTATTGGCATCAACAACACCATCATTGACTGTGTTCTTGTTTTTGTTCCAAAATCTTGGCTTGTCTTTTCCTTTAAAGTCCTCTTTGTTTTCCTTGAGTATCTTAATGACTCCTTGTTCAATTAGGACCTTCTCTATTGCTAAGCCTTTTTCAATGACGTCCTTGAAGGTGGACAAACAAGCTTTTCTTAGGTCATAACCAATGTCTTTGTTAACATTTTGCATGAACATCTCTACCATTTGTTTTTGTGGAATTTCCCAAGAGCATCTGCTGGCTAGATTCCTCCATCTTTGTAAAAATGATGAAAAAGATTCTCCATCCTTTTGCTTGGTGTTGCACAAAGTAGTGACTGATATGTCTGTCTCTATGTTGTATGAGATATGTTGGATAAATGCCTCTGCTAGGTCACCCCATGACTTAATTCTAGGAGGAAGTTGGGAGAACCATTCCATAACTTGATCACCTAAGCTTTGTGGGAATAATCTCATCAAATATGTCTCTTTTGCTGCTACCTCAATGCAAGTTATGAAAAACTATCTTATGTGTGCCTTAGGATCCCCTTTTCCTCTATACTTATCAAACTTAGGTGTCACAAAGTGTGTAGGAAAAGGAGGCATTGGAATGCTCTTGTCAAATGGGTAAGGACATATGTCTCTCATTGTGTATGTTGGCTTTGGTGTATTTATGTCCTCCATTTTCTTTTGTAAGTCCCTAATTTGTTGCTCCAAATTGTTCTTAGGTGGAGATTGACTTCTTGGACCATACCCCATGCTTGAGGCACCAATTGGAGGAGGAGCATGTTGCATATATGGATGATATTGATCATACACATGTTCATATGGAGGAGGTCTATAGTGATGCTGCACATATGGACCACTTGGTATAGAGTCATGGTGAGGAATGGAATATCTGCTTTGTCCATGTATACCATACTCTACAGGCATGTCATGAGTTTGTTCTAATGTGTTGCCCCCAAATTTGATATGGGTTTTCCTTGTGTCCAAATTTTCAGCATGCCTTTGAATATCCATTTGCCTTGGTGGTTGATCCTTAGCATTGGTATGTGATTGAGTATATTTTTCTGCATTAGACTTCCATATTTGTCTGCGAAGGTGAGTATCATATGCTTGACCATGTGTGTAAGGGACCTCTGGTTTTTGAAACAAAGATGATGGTGATTCAGGCACCATATGTGGTCCTCTATTGCCTCCACTATTAGGCCTCCTTTGATCCATGTTGAGGTGAGGTTGTTGCAAAGGTTGATTTTCCATTATTTGAGACATGTCAAAATCATGAGGTATCTTGGCTCCACTTTGTGCCATCACTTATAGAAAGTATTGTCTATCTCTCCTCATTATTTCCTCAACCAATCGATTGAAATGGGGATTCATAATGGTGTCTTCCACTTCTGCTGAATGTATGGAAAAGTTGTCCATATTGTCACTATGTATATCATTGTTGTTTGTAGTGTCCATGTGCTCAACATTTGGAACATTTCTATAAGCGTCCAAGTTAGGTAATGTAGTATGATCAGAATTGAAAAAGATATCATTGCCATACTCATAGGAGCTCATGTTTGCGGACTCTTGAGCATCTTTAGTTTCTCTCCTAGATTTTTTGGAACGGGTTTCAACCATGAAGTAGGTATTGACTAAGATGTGTGAGACTAGATGAAAATGGAAAGAGTATGGAAGACCAAGAGTTTGGATGGAATGTAAATGAATTTGAGGTGTACTTGCAATGTCCAAAGTGTAAGACTAAGTATGTATGTAGTAGAGTAGGTGTGGCTTCCAAAGAGATGATAGTTTCTCTTGATGAGGTAAGTTGACCTTGACTCTAAGTAAGACCAAATGAGACCCAAAGGTGATAGACCTTGATGAGGGACCCTTTAGCAAAATGTTGTTGTATGTGATGTGTTGACAAAGTATGATGAGGACAAGCAAGTGACCTTTTGACTCAAGTTTAGACAAATGTGTATGTAATGCAAGGTGTAAAGCAATGATGGACTTTGTGAGACCCAAAGACAGGTTGAATGCTAGATTAAAACCTGAAGAGGTAGCCTAGGAAGCTCAAGAATTCTGAAATTGATTGCTCTTGTTTGCTGGACTGTAAAGTTTTTCAATTTGTGAAGTTGTTTGTTGTGATCAAATCTGAATTTTTGACTATTTTTTCATGACAAGAGGACACCGTGTTGATGAGGACTCAATGTTTGCAAGTGTTTAGACTCAAAAATGACTCAAAGAAAAGTGTGTTGTTTGATGTAAAATTTGTTTTGCATACACTTGAAGACACAAAAGACACAATGTTTTAATGTTTGGTTTTGAATGTTTGATTGTTCAAAATAAGTCAAGCACAATTCTTATGGTTGGCCATGACAATAGTTGTTGATCCCACATGGAGTTTCCCTTGAGGCTATGCTATTCAGAGTGGATACTTAGATGCTTGACCCCACTGGCTCCACCCTCAACACTCACTTCTCGAGGCAGCCAAGCATCAGTCCCCACAAAAACTCCCCATGGTGAACTTTGTATCTCTACTAAGAACCGTATGTGTGTGGGCCGCTATTAGAGGTCCGACCTCCTGCCCCAAAAACTAGAAGGATTTTGGCTTCTAAAACAAAAAGGTGCTAGTAAGGGCATCTGCTCGTGTGGCCATACATGCGGCACTTTCAGCTTTGTAAATACAGAAGGCTCCCAGCCGGTAGGGGTTACGCCCTACAACTAATCAAATAAATTTGATCAAACAGGTTTATGGGGAGACATAGTGTCGGTATGAACTAATTAGCACATGTTATCCATAGTTTTTACCATGAATACAGTTGTTTATAGTGGTTTAGAAGAGGTGGGTTTTCCTCGCTACCACTTGGGTTGTTCTCTCCTCACTAGTAGTCCTAATGACCACACGAGGAGACATGCCCTCTAAAGATGAAACAAAAAGAGCCTATTGCTCAAGACACAAAAGACAATGGTTCAATTTTAGTGCACCAATTGAAGTGTTTTCTAGTCTATGAGAACAAGGCACACAATAAAGATCAAAAACCCTTGCCAAGGTCCTACAACAAAGATTTGTTAGTATTTTGGATCATTTCAAATGATCACCCCTTCCTGCAAGCACACAAGTTAGGTAAATTTTAGATCCAAAAGACTTTGTGAAATAGGGGCCTTCAACAATGCATTTTGTTGACCAATTCAAAGATCTGATTCATAATTAAAAAAAACCACTTGTAAAATTTCAAGAGATTTTCAGAAATGTAAGAAAATCCAAAAAATTTGCTAATTTGCTCCAAAAATTAATTTTTTATGAAAAATCATAAAAAATTCATATAAAATGCAAAATAGATCTAAACAATCTGAATTTTTTGCTGGAGAATCCTGATGGTCTTCCAAATTTGTATTAAAAAATTTCTGCAACAAATCCAAGCAGTTTGTGAGATATGAGTAAAATAATGTAAAACCCTAATTTTTAAAGATCCAATTTTTGAGGAATGATTTTGCATCAAATTTAAAATAAAAAAGAATAGATCCTATGTATAATTCTGAGAGATTTCCAAAAATGTAAGAAAATCCAAAAAATTCGCTAATTTTCTCTCAAAATTAATTTTTTATGAAAACTCATCAAAAATTCATATAAAATGAAAATTTGATCCAACAAATTTGAAATTTTTACCGAACACTTTTGATAATTTTCCTGACTTGCAAAAAAAATTTGATGCCAAAATTCGAAGTCATTTGTGAGATCTAATCAAAATAAGGAAAAACCCTAATTTTTAAAGATCCAATTTTTTAGGAAATATTTTGCATTAAAATTAAAATCACAAAGAACAGATCCTCTATATAATTATGAGAGATTTCCAAAAATGTAAGAAAATCCAAAAATTTGCTCATTTACTCTCAAAATTAATTTTTTATGAAAATTCATAAAAAATTCATAGAAAATTAAAATATGCTCTAATAAATCTGAATTTTTTTTTGAGAGCTCCTGATACTGTCTTCAACTTGCAAAAAATATTTGGTACAAAATTTCAAAGCCGTTTGTAAGATATGATCAAATCTCTCCAAGATCTTCATTTTGTGTCCAAAACCCTAGCTGCACAAGGTTATTCTCCAAATTGTTTTACAAAACAACAATATAGGGTTAGAAAAATCTAAAAAAAACACAAATCTAACAAAAATCCATGTCCCACCGGGCGTGCCAAAATATTTATGGTGAAAGTGGATTAACAATGTTGAAAGACTAAATAGATTCAACCACAAAACCCTAGCCTAATAACAACAAAGATCCACCATAACATATGAAGATTACCTAAGACAATGCAAATCAAATGAAATCACAAAGATTATACCATCACATGTCCAATAGGGTTTGGATCTCCATTCTTCCTATCTCCATTGATCTTGCTTGATATATTTGCTCTCAGATTTTATATGTGCACAAGAGCTCAACAAAGAACGGAAATGTGGTTGCAAGTAGGATCGCATATGAAAGTGCAAAGCGTAGTCGGGGTTGAATGCATAGTGAGGGTAATCAATTTATTAGGATGCATAGATTGATTAGGGTTGATAATGAAGGAAGTATCCTCTTATATAGAAGACACTATATGAAATGGAGGGATAAGATTGAGAGGTGTAAAAGATAAATGGTTGGCTATGATTAGAGGGTAGGTAAAAGAAATAATAAAATAATGAAAGGGTAGGTAGTGTAGGAATTAAGAGATGAATGACATGTGTCATTGGAGGAAAAAGTTAATGAATTAATTAAATAAATAAAGATTTATTTAATTAATAGAAGAAGTGGGATCAATTAAATAAATAAGATATTTATTTAATTTAAGAAAAGGATAATTTAAATAAATAAATTTATTTATTTAAATGAGAAATAAGGCTAGAAGAGGATAAATGAATTAATTAAATAAATAAAGATTTATTTAATTAATAGAAGAATTAGGCTAAAATAATTAAATAAATAAAGATATTTATTTAATTAGACATGACAATTTTAGGTGTCTACACTAAGTGTTGACTATATTTACAATTCTATGAAACATGTAAATATCATTGAATGCTAAGTGCTGAATTCTATGAAAGATGTAAATATCACTTAATGTCCCCCATTGAATGCTAAGTGCAGAAATTGAAATGTTATATCATTGAATCCTATCTGATTAAGAATACAATTGATTAAACTTAATTGATTTTAAGCAATGCATTTACAATGTAAATAACAAGTGCTGACTACTGAATGTCATGTTGCCTAAATGTGTATTATGTCTACAAACTGAAACTGAAATATAATTTACAAGTGCTTGTAGACAACACTGCAAACAACATTTACATCATCAATTGTCTACATACATACATACATACATACACTCATTATGTATGTATGCATGTATGTATCTATGTATGTGTCTCAGACCATGTGGCAAGGAGACATAAACAAATAAAAGATGATTATATGTGTAGGTTCCCGATGTGGTGGTCTGCATGATATGTCATTTTTAGGTGTCAGGGGTCAATATGGCAGTCCACGTGGACCCACGAAGTTAGTATGCACACGTTTTGGCTGAGAACATATATGTAAGTGTATATGTAAATGTATGTATGTATGTATGTATATATGTATGCATGTAGGTATAAATTTATATAGTTACATACATACATAATACATACATACATACATATATATACATGCATACACATATACATACATATTTAATTACAGTAAGGGTTTAGAAAATTGAGAAGGAAATGAACATCAAGGAAACAATAGAAAGAACATTTTCTCAAGACAACAAAACAGTAAGAAAGTAAGAGTGTTAGCCAAATTGAACATAATGTATACATACAATGCCAACAACATTTAGAGAAAGAACATCTTCGGTGGTAGCTCTGTCAAGGTAATATAGGTTATGTAAAAAGAAGGTAAAACAATGCATTTGAAATAAGGGTGAACACCTTATTGTGTCTACAAGCATCGAACACTCAAGAACAAGAAGGAAAGAAAGAAAGTTGAGATGACTCAAATGGCGAGGAGTGAGGAGCATTGAATGATTTTGTGGTCAAGAATGGCGAGAAGTGAGGAGCATTGAATGATTTTGCATGCATAAACCTTTGAACATTTCTATCAAGTGTGGTTCCCTTAAAATATAACCAAATTTACAAAACTACTTAGTGCATTCATTCATAGTAGAAAATTGAATTATAATAAAAATAATCAGGCTTTGTGAATGAGATCGATTGAATAGAAACTCAATTGACTTGTGTCAAATCTATTAGGAAATATAATCACATGTTTATAAGAAAGAAAGATAGTTATATCTAAACTGTATTGAACCATAAAAATAGGGAATCAAAATATGAATTACACATACCTAGTAATTCATCATTCTTAAACCTTTGAACATTTTAATCAAGCGTGGCTCCTTTAAGATATGACCAAATTTGTAAAAACTAATTAATTAGTGCATGTTGACAGAATAGTAAAGTATATCAGATTAGAAATAAAGGTGTTTTATGAATACGATTGATGGGATCCTAAACTAATTTACTTGTGCAAAATCTATGAGGAAATAAATTTACAACATGTAAGAAAGAAATATAGCCATATTGAATTTGCACCAGAATCATTTAAAATTAGAAAAATATTACATACCACTTATGCTTAGTAATACTTTTTAAATGAGAAATATCCCACAAGCAATCAAGAAAGAGCATTATAAAGAAGTTTTTAATGAATTATAAGTGTGGGATATTAATCAACTTGTCATTACCCCAAGCCAGGAATTGTGGCAAGAGGGGATCCACAAATAGGTTCAATCACCCTCTTGAAATATTATAGCCTATCATGAAAACATATGACCATGCAACTACCTAATCCAACTATTCTTATAGCATGTACAAATAATATCGATCACTTACAATTATGTGCATGCAACAATCCATCTCCTAAAATATATTATCAATGACTAGGTCATACATAATTAACTTAGAGACCATCTCTTAACACATCATACAAGCATGAATATATAGCCTTCTACATCACTCAAATGACCATGAAGATACAAAGAGGGAAATTCAAATGCATATAGAGTCACCATTAAGTTTCCCCCAAGATCCATATGAGAGAGGACCCATGCTTAAGAAAGTGGATCTCGTTAGAATCACACAAAATTTGGGCTTTCTAGGTAAAGATACCAAATCTTCATTGAGCTAAAGGACCAATTGCAATTGCTTCCTCTTCAACAAAATCTTTGACTTGCAATAACCATAGGAACATTTCACCCAACACAAAGACATGACTACATACAAACCAACCAATCTACATGCAAGCAAAGAAGACCTCCTTATGCCTCGCCACCACCAAATTGAAATAAAAAAGAATGTCATAAAGACAAAAACATTTGCAAGCCATTTAGGGGAGAAGACCCAATAGTTGAAAACCCCAACTTCGCGCTTTTCAAAATCCTACGTGGAAATTTCAATCTCCCAATTTTTTACAGCAACATACTTGACATGCCACTTGCTTATAACTAAGGTTTCAAGGCCACATCATCAAATATGATGCCACATCTTGTCAAGGCGTCCAAAATAGCCCCAAAAAAGGTGAGACCAAAAGTCATGCATAAGGGGGCCTCATACTTGTGCAGCTGATGTGGCATCACATGATTAGTTGCTTTTTACAATCAAGGATACATTTCATTCAATTGTGGGTATTAAAGTCACAACTATTGGTACAATGTTGTCAAAAAAATTGGACACTAAATCAAAACATATGGATATTAAATTAACAACTGCTATAACAACAATTGAAACACGCTTAACTACTCGATCCTCTCCCCTACCTACAAAATATTGCAGCCACAAGTCTTTTAAATTTGAAATCGTGAGGGTTTTTAATCCTGTACATGGATAATTTTATTTGAGAATCTTATAAGATGAGGCATGGAGGAGTTGGCCTCTACATTTGACATGAAATGTATCAACCTTATGCAGTTGAACAAATCTTCAAATATGCTAAACAACATGTATGCAAAATGCAGGAATTTTGTAGATTGTCTGAAAGTTGTTGCATCTCCTAGAACGTAATCGTTGTAGCTGACACGAGACATGAGTATTTTAATGAAGAATAGATACTATTATATCAAAATCAACAAACACTTGTCCAACTTGATCAGCTAAACATACTCCCGGCATGTAATAAAGCAAGAACTTTATAACAGAGTATGTAAATCCATCAAAGGATGACGGGGGATTTTTGCAATGTTTCTAGGATGGGGAAGGGGATAGTTTCAGGATGGCAATTATTTTCATATTTTGGGGACAACTGAGGATATTTTACATAGGTTGAAGCCTGGGGACACCTCGCTATCACCGGAAAGACCGAAAAGATAGAAATAGAAGAGGAGCACAAGGAAACTTTTTGAGTTCTTATCATCAAAGAGCTTCCCTCTCGGAGAATAAAACATGGCAGAAATTACATAATCAATGAGCAAGGTTCAAAATAAATTTGTGTTGCAGGAGCTGGATGCGGTGAAAAGAGCTACAGTAAGCCAAAGTAACTGTATCAGACAATCAAGGAGCTTGGCGGTTGTTCTGAATGCCTTTGTCACTGTCAACAACTTTTAAAATTCTTTCAATTAATAAAATTTGTAGGAGCTATTAAAATGTAAAAAATATGAATGGAGTTCAATTTTTTTTCCTTTACATTATTCATTTTCTCTATTGAAAGAAGCGAATGGAAAAGCATTATTCTTAATTGATATTGAATGTAATGAATTAGAATTAAATTGAAAATTGAAAATAATAATTAAAATTTGTTTTCTAAATATATACAAGTTTTAAGATGGATTATTGGAGTGGATTTGTTCTTGTTACAATGGAATGTAAAAGTTCAAATATTTTTATATTGGTGATTTCTTTTTGATTTCTCTATATGAATAATTGAAGAAAGAGAGGTAGATTTATAAATTTCTAGATGAGAAAAATAATGGTTGAGATCAATTCATTTGATTTATGAATTTAAATAATATTTCTTGATTTTGATTTAAAATACATTTGCATGTACTAGTGTGAAAGGGGTATTGTACTTAGTTTTGTAGCTAATAAGTTTGACATCTAGTTCGTAACCGCACATGTTAATTAAGTTTACTTACGAAACACATAGGATACTCCCCACTTTTACTAGATACTTATCCTTTTTCCACCTTAAGTGGAAGATAAGTTATCACTTCATGTCTCAAGTCATAGGATTAAGACATGTCATAATCTTATGCCATCCTATGTTCACCTTGGCCTATATAACCAAAGGGTCCCTTTATAATCTAATATCATGTAACTCATATTGTTGTACTCAATCATTTGCATCCTTTCATAGAATAGCATTATTCCCTTATTGTTAATCTATCTTGCGCTTTCATGGACTATCTAGATATTTGGTGGCTATAATATTCAACCAATCTTGCACATGGTATAGAGCATTCTACATGAATTCTTATATATGGTATCAGAGCTTGTGGCATGGCCTCTTGTCAGTCTTATTTGAGATATCTAGGTTATAAATCTTGTCAGATCTTGAAAAGTAGAGTATGATCTTCTCTTGCATCATATGGTGACAATATTTAGGGATTTTCTCTTTGTGGCCTTGTATTGCAGGTCAAAATCAGATCTTGTTGGTCCAAAATTGAGATCACTATTAGGTTCAAATAAATTAAGATAGACAAATTTTCCTTTTATTTCATCTAAATTTAACATCAAAGGCCATATCTATGAGGGTTTGAAGATGGGAGGTGGTTGTTAGATCCAGAAGGTACCTTCCATTTCAAAGCACTGTAGGTCAAAACTGACTCTCAATATGATCTATAAGCCCAAGAATTCGAAGATTGACTATCAATTCGTCAAATTTGGAGCACTTCACCCTAGGGACTTGTTCGCATTAAAATCCCCAGGGCAAGTTTTTGGCCGAAGTATCATCTTTTTCCCTCTCAGCTTTCCAGCAATTCGTGGCGTATGGGACAAGTGTCATCTCGATGTTGCCCCCAATGGTCCGTGTTTTGCATTTGAGGATTGGAGTAGCGCGATGATGACAAATGGAGAGGTTTTGCTGATTGGGCCTTTTTTCGGGCCCACCTTGTAACACAAACGGGAAAGGGACACCTGGCATCTTTGTGCTAGCGGATGCGTTTCTTTTCGAAGAGGTTTTTCAGAAGAGGTCTCCCTACTTGTTGCATTTTCTTTTGTAGTTAGCGAAATCTTTTCTGTTCAGGCCGGTATAAGGATCATTGCACACAAGAACCAAAGCCTCGGGGCCATTTTGCTGGGTGCGACCTCGTGGAATGACACGGCTTGTTTTTCCGTTCAGGGGTGGTTATGCATGTTTGTCATATTTTGGAGTTGTTAGCAGAGCAGCGGGCTCTATTTATGCTTGTTTTTTCCCTATTGTAGGGGTTTAGAACTTTTAAGAAAAACAATTAAGGATCTTATATAATTTCAGCTGTTAGAGTTTCTTAAGAGGAAGGTTAATCAAGATTGTGCCTGCGGCCTTTGTGATTACCTCTTTTGGATGCTTAAATAGGCTTTTCTGTGCTTTTTTTCCCCATATTCTTGATGATTTTAGAGATATATATCTAATACTCTATCGATTAAACTATGTTCCGCACTTGTTATCTAGTGGATGCATGATTTATGTTTCTTTAAGTTTTTTAGAGGAATATTAATTGTATCTTAATTTCTATTCCGTTCAGACATGTAGATTGTTGAATGGGCTTTAAAACTGTGTGTTTCCTGGTTTTATATGCTATCTACTTTTATGAGATGTTCTGGCGCATCGCCTCCATAGTATAGATCATTTTATTTTAAGTTTCCTTCTTCTCCCTTTTCCCAAACCCCCCAAGGAAGAGTCGGATTCTCAATCTGGAGGTTATTCAATGAATTTCGCGTAGTAGGTCCCCCATCACTGAATTTCCCATAAGGCTGTTTGTTTTCAAAACTAAAATTTAGAGTCAACAGTTCTTTTTTCTGGCATGTCCAGTGGTCAAGTTCAAATATAGTTATGAGAGTTTATGAGTCATAGGGCTATCACTAAGAGTCAGACAACTTTAAATCCTCACCTTCTCTTACCACCTCTGGTGACTATTCATTCAGCCGCATCTTCATCCTCACAAAGCTTTCCCACTTTCCCTGCAGTCACTCGTGCAGCCATGGCACCCATTCCCCCCATAAATTTTGTGACCTGGGATAACAGGAGCCCTCTCATTCCCCCAACTCCACTCGTGGTCTGGGGAGCTATCCCTGTAACCATGCTAAAAGTCGTACCCAAGTTCACTCGAGAATGTCATAAAAATCCTAGGGAGCATTTACAAGATGTAGCCACTATCTGCACTGTCCATGGAATTACCGAACAGAATGTGGCCTTGAGATTTCTTGTAGCTTCTTTCAAAGGAAGAGCTTTGGATTGGTTCAGATCGTTGGGCCCTAACACTATAGGAGATTGGGATCAGCTAGGAGACCCTTTTTTCCAGAGGTTCTCCGATAAGGCTGGTAGATCGTCTTTGATGCACCAATTGATCACAATAAAGAGGGCCCCTTAGGAAGCACTAACTGATTTTAATCTAAGGTTTCAGCGGACCTGGCAGAGGATACCTTTGTCTTCTCGCCCCCCGATGGATATGGCTTTTGTATTCTACTTAAAAGCTTTCAATTCTGACATATTAGTGATGATTCAGTCCCTAGGAGGAAATACGCTCCCACAAGCATTTGACATAGTAGTCCAAGTGGAAAACAACCTAATTGATGCCGGAAAGCTAGCTCCCTACCCTATCATGCTAGTTTTTTCTGAGATATCTCCTCAAGTCTTTGAAGAAGCCGCTCCTAGTACATCTGCTCCATAGTCTATATATTCATATCCCACTCCCCTACCATCCTCTTTCACTACCAAGGTCGGTGATATGAAGAATCTCCTGAGATCATTCTCCAATGAGATCAACAATCTAAAGAGGGCCCAAGTCTCACCTGCCAAACCTCCCTTCCAGCAGAGTTTCCAAGGGAATCAACCTCCATACCAACATAACAAACATACAAATCACCGTATTGACAAACCTCCCCAGCCGAATGGCCAAATAGTCCCAGTTCCAAATCCATTGCAAACTGTCTATCCAACCACTGGTAAGGAGCTAAGAGTGGGTCAAAATAACCTAGTGAATGATACCAACTCCTGGTGCTTTCCATGTAACAATGCTCATGCTCTGAGAAATTGCCCAAGAGGGAATTTGCAGTAGAAGGTCGTAAAACAAAGAAGTCTAGGCGTGACATTAGATGAGTCTGTTTATACATCTCCGGGTATGGAGAATGTGGCTTTTATCACTTAAATACAAGGAATGTCATTGCAGCAAGAAGCAAAGATCGCCCCAGATCATGCACTTTTCTCGTGGATGGAGGACTTGGATGTCATGCTCACCAACAGTGCATCCACTTCAAAGGATGGAGCCCCCTTCATGAAGTCGGATTATAACCTCTGCTCCAAAAGGCATTTCACTGGGGATAATGCTAACATTTCAAGAGGAACACCCATGGACAAATCTCCTGAACAACTGATCATCAACTCTACCTATCCGAGAAGAGAGTTCGTCCCTTATAAGCCGAAGATTCCCACACCTTAAATAGTAGACGTGGTGGAATAACTGAAGAAAGCTCCAACTCATGTCTCTTTGTGGGACCTCTTGAGTATTCTTGAGCAAAAGAACGGGTTGAGAGAGGCCTTGTCTAATGGCAAAAAAGATGCAAGCAGGAGTGTCCCCAAATCTCCACAAATCAACAAAACGGGTTTCCAACTCGCAGCAGGCAAGTCACACTCTTGGGCCATGTTGACTAATCAGGTCTTGCCCCCTAAAGTTCAACTAGAAGGTAGGCCTAAACCAAACCCATTTTACCTTACCCTTATAGTTGGAGATAAACTATTACATAATTCCATGATAGATTCTGGAGCTAGCACCACCATCATGCCTAAGCAAATCACTGAGGTGTTGAACATCAGGTATGAACTATTGAATAAGGGGGTTATGCAGCTTGACAGGAACAAGGTCTAGTCCATAGGTCTTATTAAAATCCTCCCTCTGACCTTATTCACATGTCCTAGCATTATGGTGTCCCAAGAAGTAGTGGTCATCGACATCCCTCCTATTTTTGGGCTCTGTCTTTCTCGAGACTTCACTACTAAAATAGGAGGCTATCTGTCCTTAGATTGGTCCCATCTCATCCTCCGCACCTAGCACATCGCCAACTAAAAATATTCTCAAAACCCCTCCATGATGAGCATGTAGTTGACCAGGCCATGATTAATTTTGAGCCTACTCACACTTCTATATCGAACGAGGAAAGAAACGTGGTAGAGCTCTTAGAAGATGAAGAAGTGACTGGGGAGATTCCACCTGAGTAGGAAGTTTTCCTGAATGAATTCATAGATTCTGATCCCTTTTCTAACTACCACACCACTAGCCTAGGTACCTATTGCATTTTTTATGAAAACCAGATCATCTTGAAGATTACTAAAGAACCATTTTCTGAAGAGCAGTTATCTTTGGCATTGTGGACTCTGCACCTCGATGGTGCAAAATGAAGGATGGGCTCCGAAGCCAGAATTTGTCTCACACCTCCCTCAGGCAAACAAATCTCATAGCCTTTTTGGTTACAATTTTCATGTTCTAATAATGAAGAAAAATATGAGGGATTGATCCAAGGCCTAAGCCTGGCGGGAAGGATGGGCATTAAAAAACTGAAGGTCTTGGGCAACTATGAACCACTTGTCCATCAAGTTTGAGTGATATCCAATGCCAAAGACATCTGTATGAGATCCTACCATGCTAGAATGTGGGATCTAATAGAGAGTTTTGATGCTTTCAATATTGTAAGCATCCCTCAGAAATTAAATGTTGTGGCTGACCGGATGGCCACGATCGGATCACAATTTGACCGTGCCACAGAGTTACTTATCGGCCCCCAAGCAGTCTGTGTAGTCGTATGCCCAGCTATTCCTAATAATGATACTCACTGGAAAGCTTTTGAGAGCAATGAGCAGATCGCTTTATTCATCCAAAACTCAGGAGGATTTGCAGATCAATTCCTACGAAGATTAGATCATCCAGTTGAAATCCAACAAGCTTCCAAATGGTTTGATCACTCTGGAGAACTTGTTTGACCACAATGATACCAAGAATGATAAGTGGAAGCTCATAGCCAGCAAAGGGGATTATGCCAAAATGTCGGTAGGAAGTGGGAGAGTTCTCAAGGTAGGAAAAGGTGTTTCCCCTAAAGATTGAAAGAGATTGGCCCAATACTGTGATGAATATGAAGGTGTCTTGGCTTGGTCTTATGATGATTTAAAAGGATACGATCCTAGCATCATCCAGCATACCATTGAGCTCGCAGATGAAGCTAAGCCGGTCTGATAAAAGAAAAGGTCGATCAACCCAAAAATTGAGTCTCTCATGGCTCAGGAGTTGAAGAAGTTGATCGAATAAAGGATCATCTACCCCATAAAATATAGCACATGGGTATAAAATCTAGTGCCCATAAGGAAAAAGAATGGAGATATCTAGCTCTATGTAGACTTCCGAGATCTGAATCAAGCATCTCTCAAAGACCACTACCCTTTGCCACCAATGGAGCAATTATTGAGCACAGTGGCAGGGTCAGAAATGTTCTCGATGCTTGACAGTTTCTCGGGGTGTAACCAAGTACTCGTAAAACCAGAAGACCAACACAAGACAATGTTCACCACCAAATGGGGAACATTCGCATACTAGAAGATGCCTTTCGGGTTGTCAAATGTTGGAGCGACTTTTCAAAGGGCCATGGATTTGGCTTTCAAAGAACTCATTAATAGGATCATTTTGATATACTTAGATGACCTAACCTTATTTTCCAAACACCGAGAGGATCATTTTGACCATCTTGAACTAGTGTTCCAAAATGTCTTGAATTTGGGATTTCCCTGAACCCAAAGAAGTGCATCTTTGGTGTCCCTCAAGGCAAGTTACTTGGGCATATAGTATCAAAAGAAGGCGTTTCCATTGACCCAGACAGAGTCAAAGCCATAAAAGACCTCTCCCCTTCTGGTCAACAGAAAAGGAGTCCAGTCTTTTTTAGGTAAAGTCAACTTTGTTAGCCATTTCATTTCGGACTTCACCAGAATTATAAGACCCATCACCCTAATGCTAAAAAAGGATATACATTTCAAATGGACCCCTGAAGCCAAAAGAGCCTTTGATAGAATCAAAGATGCTATCTATTCAACCCCCGTGTTGTCCAACTCAGACATGTCAAAGGACTTCATAATGTATGTCTTCTCTGGCCAATATAGCATCACCATGGTCCTAACCCAGAAAGATGACAAAAAGGGGGGTGAACATCCCATAGCTTTCCATTCAAAGAACCTCAAAGAGTATGAGGCCAAATACAACTTTGTTGAAAAACATACCTTAGCCATAGTGAAAGGACTGAAGAAATTCAGGCATTTCATCGCCTGTAATAAAACTACGGTGTACGTAGCTCATCTTGTGGTGTGGGAATATATTATGAAGGGTGACATCACCAAAAAAAGGGGCAAATTGGATCACCAAGATCCTATAATATGATGTCAACATAAAGCCAACAAAGCTCATTCGCAAGAGGGGCATTTGCAAATATATAGTTCAGGGATGCGAACCCCATGAAGATGGAATGGTTGCGGAGGAGGCTGTTATATTTTCACCTGATGCTCCACAAGCTTGCTAGATCAAGGCCAGAAAGAAATTCATGAAGACTGGGATTTTTCCCAAGGATCTCCCTCTCGAAAAGAGAAGGTTTTGTAGGCTCCAAAACAATAGTTTCTGTTTGATAGATGGAGTACTCTTCAAGAGAAATTTTGATGGAATCCTACTCCACTGTGTAGGTCAGATTCAAGCAGATAAAATCCTATATGAATTCCACTATGGCTCCTCGGGAGGCCATTTCTCCGCACCTACAACTGCTATCAAAATTACCCAAACCGGATATTTTTGGCCTTCTATGTTCAAGGACACACAATTTGGTAAGGGAATGCAAGGAGTGCCAGTATTATACTGGCAGGAGCAAAAGAGCTGCAATACCCCTCAGGCCTATGTTAGTAGAAAAGCCTTTCGCCTAGTGAGGTCTCAATTTCATTGGAATGATCAATCCCCCAAGTTCGGCTGGACACAAGTGGATCCTGACAACCACTGACTACTTCACTAGATGGTCTGAAGCCGTTCCTTTGAGGAACTCATCAGAAAGTGAAGTGATGGCTTTCCTAGAGGACCTAGCATGCCGATACGGTTCTCCCAAAATTATCATATCAGACAATGTGCGCGCATTGTTGGCATTATGTGAACCGGTACGAGGACAAGATGACATTGCATGTTGTTATTGATGTCAATATGCTGAAGAGGAGAGAACCAGTATGTTACCAAGAAATAGTATATGTAAAAACCAGTATAACACTGTGAATCGACATCTGTACCAAAGTGAAGTGGTGTGTTTGTTTAAGGTGAACTGACATGTGGTTATGGGAACTGACACATGGAAGCTTTGTATGACTACCGGTTGGTAGTCTCAACCTCAGGGTTTCCGGTTGAAGTGCCTCAAGCCTGTGTGACTCAATCGGTGACTTTGTGTGATGAGTTAGCATTGTAACGAAGAACAGATCGTGTTGCCATGTCAGCCTTGTGTGCGTGAAGGATCCTGCATGAAGGAGATTGTTCCTATCTACCTCGGGAATGTGCGAAGTCTGTAAATGGTGATAACGCGTGATGGGTTATCAGCCACCATGAAATCGGTGGAAAACAAATGATGGAGAACGTCTTGAGATTAGTTCAAGACTGTTGTATTTAATGCAATATGCTCAATGGTCAGGATTGAACCATTTGAATTGCTTAACCTAACAGGTTTAGGGTTTAGGGTTTATGCTACCAACCTATCTATTTCCTGTAAGGTCGATGTTGTGTTTCTTTCTGAGGTTGTTGGTAAAAGTTGTGTGTGTATCCAAGAGAAGAGATACGCGATTCTTGCCAGACCAGAAGAGAGAAGTGATACCTGTAGAGTGTAAGTGTAGAAGGTGAAGAGGAGCTAAAGCGGATCTGCATTGGCATTGAGTGCTGTTACCAAATCATTGTAATACTTGTTGATCTCTAACCACTTCAACAGTTGGTAAATCCCTTAACAGGGTAGCTTTAATCGACTTACTGTAAATCCTTTAACAAGGTGACTCAAAACCATTGAGTTCTTGAAATCCTCTAACAAGGTAACCTTTAACAGGGTTTAACCCTTAACTGGGTATTCTAGCCATCCCTTAAGTGGGTGATCCTTAACAGGATCGGTTCTTAACAGAACCTGTTGTATCAATCTTTAACCAGACAAGGCTCCTAACAGAGTGGACTTCTAAAGAGTTCAAAAATAGCTTGTGGGTATTCATCCCCACCATGGTTTTCCCCAGTTGGGTTTCCACATGAAAAAATCTGTGTGTCATGTGTGGTGTTATTCATGTGATGGTTTGAGAGATTTGTGTCTGAAGATAAATCATGTTGATCTAGCTGTTTATATATCTTTGATGATAGATTACCTATTCATGCACTAAGGCAAAATGGAAATGAAGTATTAGATTGTATGAAAAGATAAGTGTCAACCAGTTAATGCTTGTCTCAGTTACTCTGGGTTTTGTCGGTTGTACTCTGTTTAAGACTGGTGTTACTGTTTGTTTGCCAAAGCATAGTGTCTTTTGACAAACTGGTTTAGGATTGTGTTTTTGTCTGTACTAATTCACACCCCCCCTCTCAGTACCGGTTTGGTACTATTCATTCATCATTGAGTTATCAATTGGTATTAGAGCATCCAGGTCCTATGTGTTATAAGCTTAACCGCTTGAGGAAAAGATCCCAATCTAATGATGAAGAGGGCAGGTCCAAAGTTCAATAGAGATAATTTCAGTATATGGAAAGACAGAATGGAGATATACATCAAAAGCATGGGTGCTCAACATTGGAGTTATGTTGCCCCTACCGGTACTCTCACCGATGACCAAAAGAGAGAGATGCAGGAGAATGGGCAAGTCATGGAAGCCCTAATTAGCAGCTTATCTGACATTGAGTTTATTGATGTCCAAGATAAAGTAAATCCCAAAGAAGTATGGGATACTCTTGAAAATATGTATGGTGGTGAGGAGCATGTAAAACAAGCTAAGGAGGAAAGCCTTAGAGGGAAGTTTGAAGACATGCAGATGGTTGAAGGAGATACCATTCAATAGTATGGAATACGAATCAAAACTGTTGTCGGAGATATCAAGAGTGCAGGTGGTAAAATGGAAGATTCCACCATGGTAAGCAAAGTCCTAAGATCCTTATTACCGGTCTATGCAATAAGGGTTGCTGCTATTCAAGAGTTGAGATCAATAGACAAGACTAAGGTATCCCTAGACTTCATTATTGCAAAGGTGATAGCCTATGAGCTAAATAGTTTTGATGGCAGTGTTCAAAAGACTGAATCAACTTTTAAAGCTTCTGCTATACCATCCAGAAAAGGAAAAGAAGCTAGCACTAGTGGTGAACTAAGACAGAGTAGAGAAATGGATGATGAGGAGATTCTGATGGTATTTGAAGCTCTTCTTGCCAGGAAACTTCCTAAAGGAACTGGTAAATATAGAGGTAAGCTCCCTTTGAAATGCTTTTCTTGTAACCGGATATGACATATTGCTGTAAACTGTCCTAATGGTGACAACAAGGACAAACCGAAAAGGTTCAAGAAATTCAAAGGAGGAAATCGGAGAAACTATTTTGTGGCAATTGATGAAGGTGTCACAGATGAGGAGTCAGAAGATGAAGAAAATGAAGATATTGTGTTTGTTGCTATCAAGGAAGATGTGTCAGACAAGAAGGCTCTTGTCTCCCGCTTTGATAATTCCAATGAGTGGATTATTGACAGTGGTTGTTCTCATCATATGACTGGTGACCGGGGCAAGTTTCTATCCTTGTAAGAGTATGATGGTGGTGTGGTTTGCTTTGGTAATGATGCACCATGTATGGTCAAAGGTAGAGGGTCCATCTCTCTGAATAGAAAGAGTAGTGCTGATAATGTGTATTGGGTTGTTGGTCTGAGACACAACCTTCTGAGTGTTGCCTACCTGAATGATAGTGGTCTCACTCTGGAATTCAAGAATGGAGTGTGTACAATCAAAGGAAAGAATGGTGAATTGGTGGCCACCGGCATGCAGACCAAAGGTAACCTATTTCAACTGAATGCAAATATAAGTACATGTCTTATGGCTAAATTTGATGATAGCTAGATATGGCATAGGAGACTCTGCCATGTAAACTTAGATAACATTGTGAAGGCCAGTAAGATCAAGGCAGTTAGAGGGTTGCCAGTGCTGAGCAAACTAGAAAATGCCTTGTACAAAGAGTGTCAACTGGGGAAAATGTCTTCTTCAACCTTTAAAGGTAAACCTTTCACTACTGACAATTTGCTTGATCTTGTGCATACTAATTTGTGTGGTCCTATGAAAACTAGGAGTGTGCAGGGTGATAGGTACTTCATGATTCTCACTAATGACTTCTCAAGAATGATGTGGGTCACATTCTTGAAAGATAAGTCTGAAGCTTTTGTAAAGTTCAAAGCTTTCAGAGCATTAGTGGAGAAGGAAAGTGGTAAAAGGATCAAGTGCCTAAGAACTGATCAAGGAGGGGAATTCACTTCTAGTGAATTCAACAAGTACTATGAAGAACATGGCATCAAGAGGCAACTGTCTGCCCCCCGGACTCCACAGCAAAATGGCCTAGCAGAGAGGAATAACTAGACTGTGGTTGAAGCAGCTAGAACTATGTTGATTCAAGGAAAGGTCGCTCACACCTTTTGGAGAGAAGCGGTGAGCACTGCAGTCTACACAATGAACCAAGAACTCATTAAGAAAGGTAAGGATAAAACTCCTTATGAGTATTGGACCGGTAAAACACCCGTGGTTAGCTACTTTAGAGTGTTTGGTAGCAAATTTGATGTGAAATGTGCTAAGGGAATATTCCTAGGGTATTCCACCAAGAGAAAAGCTCTCAAGTGTTTCAATAATAGGACTCAGAGAATTATGGAAAGCATCAATGTAAGAGTTGATGAAACCTCTGAGAAAACTGAGGAAACTGGCAGTGACAAGCGGTAAATGAACCAGTTGTAACCTTCTGGGAACCGGTTGTTAGTCAACCAAGTACCAGTAACAGTGTTCCTACACCGGTAGATGTAGATGTTGATATTGATGGAGATGAGGATGAAGAAGAAAAGCAAGAGGAATCTATCAAGACCATTCCTCAGTATGTCAAGCTGAATCATGATCCTAAGCAGATCATAGGAGATAAGGATGCAGGAATTCTTACAAGAAGAAAGGTCAGAGAAAACTCATGTATGATCTCTGAATTTGAGCCTAAATCATTCAAAGAGGCACGTAAAGATGAAGACTAGATCAAGGCAATGGAAGAAGAACTTGACCAGATAGAGAAAAATGGTACATGGTCTTTGGTACCTAGACCGGAGCATAAAAATGTCATTGGCACCAAATGGGTTTTCAAAAATAAGCTGAATGAGGATGGTACAGTGATTAGAAACAAACCCAGACTGGTGTGTAAAGGATATGCCCAAGAAGAAGGAGAAGACTATGGAGAAACCTTCACTCCTATAGTCAGATTGGAAGGAGTTCATATGCTTCTTGCATATGCAGCTTTTAAAGGATTCAAAGTATATTAAATGGATGTAAAATCTATATTCCTAAATGGTGTACTTGAAGAGGAGGTGTATATAGAGAGACCAGATGGGTTTTCCCTATCTGAAGATAGTGACATGGCACGTAGGCTACATAAAGCCTTATATGGTCTAAAGCAGGCACCTAGAGCATGGTATGAATGCCTGCACTCCCATCTTGTGAAGATTAGATTTGAGAGAACAAGCGAAGATAACAATATCTACTTGAAGTTTGAAGGAGATTAGATTCTGATCTGTGAGGTATTTGTTGATGACATTATCTTTGGTGGAGATGACAAGATGAGTCATGAGTTTGAGATGTCACTCATAGGGGAGATTAAGTTCTTCATTGGACTGCAGATTCAACAGATGAAAGATGGAATCTTTATCACTCAGTCCAAGTATGTCAAAGAGGTGTTGAAGACCTTTGGCATGGAAGATAGCAAACTAGTTGGTACACCGATGGTGACTGATTGTAAACTATCCAAAGAGGATGACTCAGCATTGGTTTATGAGAAGGAATACCGATCAATGATTGGTAAGTTGCATTATGTAGTGCATAGCAGACCAGACATTGCACATTTAGTTGGCATCATTGCAAGGTTCTAGAAAATCCAAGAGAATCCCACTTGGTTGCAGTCAAGCGGATTCTTAGGTATCTAAAGGGAACTATTGATTATGGATTGTGGTATCCATATAGCAAGGATTTCAACTTGAAAGTATTCATAGATGCTGATTGGGCAGGTAATGTGGACGACGAGAAGAGCACAATCGGTAGTACATTCTTTCTTGGTGGTAGACAGGTCTCATGGATGAGTAAGAAGCAGAGTTGTATCTCTTAGTCTACAGCGGAAGCATAATATGTTGTAGCTTTCATGAGCTGCACTCAGACAATTTGGATGAAGCATGTATTAAATGGCTTCAAAGTTCCTGTATCTGAATCGGTAAGTATATTTTGTGACAATACTAGTGCAATTAACATCTCCAAGAATCCGGTTTTACATTCTAGAACCAAACACTTTGAGCTTAAATATCATTTCTTGAGGGAAAAAGTTCAGAACAAAGAGATTGCACTGGAACATGTTTCCAGTAAGGAGCAATTAGCTGACATATTCACCAAGCCTCTCCCAAAGGCTACATTTATGTACTTAAGAGGTGAATTAGGGGTGTTGCCCCTTCAGGAGGTGAACTAAAGGTATATGCTCCACATCAGTCAGGTATTGCATAGTTAATTTTTTTTTGGATTGATGTGTTGAAGGATGCTACTCCTCAGGGGGAGCAACATAATGGAACAGGGAAGCTTGTGCCTCCACTTTGGCATTGTTGTCAAAGGGGGAGAAGAAGAGAAGCGGAGAAGATATATGCAGAAATTGGGGGAGAAGATGTGAAGCGGAGAGATATCTTTGTATATTGCCATCAATGCCAAAGGGGGAGATTGTTGGCATTATGTGAACTGGTATGAGGACATGATGACATTGTATGTTGTCATTGATGTCAATATGCTGAAGAGGAGAGAACCGGTATGTTATCAAGAACCGGTATATGTGAGAACGGGTATAACACCGTGAACCTACATTTGTGCCAAAGTGAAGCGATGTGTTTGTTTAAGGTGAACCGACATGTGGTTATGGGAACCGGCACATGGAAGCTTTGTATGACTACCAGTTGGTAGTCTCAACTTCAGGGTTTCTGGTTGAAATGCCTCAAGCCTGTGTGACTCAATCAGTGACTTTGTGTGACGAGTTAGCATTGTAACGAAAAATAGATCGTGTTGCCATGCCAGCCTTGTGCGCGTGATGGATCCTCCATGAAGGAGATTGTTCCTATCTACCTCAGGAATGTGTGAAGTCTGTAAATGGTGATAATGCGTGATGGGTTATCAGCCACCATGAAATCAGTGGAAAATGAACAATGGAGAATGTCTTGAGATTGGTTCAAGACTGTTGCATTTAATGCAATGTGCTCAACGGTCAGGATTGAACCGTTTGAATTTCTTAACCTAACAGGTTTAGGGTTTAGGGTTTATGCTACCAACCTATCTATTTCCTATAAGGTTGATGTTGTGTTTCTTTCTGAGGTTGTTGGCAAAAGTTGTGTGTGTGTGTATCCAAGAGAAGAGATATGTGATTCTTGCCAGACCAGAAGAGAGAAGTGATACATGCAAAGTGTAAGTGCAGAAGGTGAAGAGGAGCTAAATCGGATCTGCATTGGCATTGAGTGTTGTTACCAGATCATTGTAATACCTGTTGATCTCTAACCACTTCAATAGTTGGGAAATCCCTTAACAGGGTAGCTTTAACCGGCTTACTGTAAATCCTTTAACAAGGTGACTCAAAACCATTGAGTTCTTGAAATCCTCTAACAAGGTAACCTTTAATAGGGTTTAACCCTTAACTGGGTATTCTAGCCATCCCTTAACTGGGTAATCCCTAATAGGATCAGTTCCTAACAAAACCTGTTGTATTAGTCTTTAACCAGACAAGGCTCCTTATAGAGCGGACTTCTAAAGAGTTCAAAAATAGCTTGTGGGTATTCATTCCCACAGTGGTTTTTCCCAGTTGGGTTTCCACGTGAAAAAATCTATGTGTCATGTGTGGTGTTATTCATGTGATGGTTTGAGTGATTTGTGTCTAAAGATAAATCATGTTGATCTAGCTATTTATATATCTTTGATGATAGATTACCTATTCATGCACTAGAGTGAAATGGAAATGAAGTATTAGATTGTATGAAAAGATAAGTGTCAACCAGTTTATGCTTGTCTTAGTTACTTTGGGTTTTGCCAGTTGTACTTTGTTTAAGACCAATGTTACTGTTTGTTTGCCAAAGCATAGTATCTATTGACAAACCGGTTTAGGATTACGTTTTTGTCTATAATGATTCACACCCCCCTCTCAGTACCGGTTTGGTACTATTCGTTCATCATTGAGTTATCAGCATGCCAATACAATTCTTCCAAAATTATCATATCAGACAATGCGCATGCATTCACCAGCTCACAAATTACCCAATTTGCCCTCGACAAAGGTATCTATCTTAAAACCTCTTCTAATTACTATCCTCAGGGGAATGGATTTGTTGATTCCACTAACAAGAACTTGATCAAACTTATTAAAAGGATAGCTTTTGAATATAAGAGGGAGTGGCACCATCATTTGAGAAGTGCATTATGGTCAAACCACATAACACCTAAACAAATCCTAAAAATCTCCCCATATAAGGTGGTATATGGAAAAGATGCACTTTTCCCCACGTCTCTAGAGATCCTAGCCCTACAGCTACTGAAGTCCATGGAGGCGGCAGAGAATGGCCCTATGGCTGTAAGATTAGTGAAGATTATGGAGCTAGAAGAGGCAAGGGGGACAACCTTTGCGACTCTCCAAGACAGGAAGGAAACCATCAAAAGGTGGGTTGACAACAAAAAGAGCTCCAATCTAGTTTTCAGCCCTGGGGACCTTGTGCTAAAGTACAATGAAAGGGTAGCGAAGCCCGACCAGCACACCAAGTTTGATTGCCTATGGGAAGGGCCTTTTCACATTCTAAATTGTAAAGGTTTCAATGCATTCAAACTTGAAGACATGAATGGATACCCCCTCTGGATTCTGGTTAATGGTTTCCACCTCAAGCCATTTCACTAAGCCTTCTCTTCTCATTTTGTGTATATATTGTATATATTGTGAATAGTTCTTTTGTGTGCCTAATTTATTTCATTTATTCCCCAAGCTAGTGCCAAAGTAAAAGAAATTACAAAGAATGCCAAAGTTGAACAAAGAAAAAGAAAGTTCGTTATATTAAGCTTTTGTAATTTTGTTACATTGAGAGCAGGCTCTTGGCCCATCCTTTTACAAGTGATAAAGAAAACGTCAAGTAGCAGCAGATCATCGTTGGTTAATTGATCTTCCACGTCCTCGTCCTCACCTATGAGGAAGTATGAATCCTCACCATCATTAGAAGAGTCCCCTCCTTCCGACCACTCAGGGTCAGAATCGCTTCTAGGCTCCCCAGGTAGGAAAACAACCAGGTTTGGCCATTTATGCGGTGTCAGAACCCGAGGGAAGATATAGTCCCTGAATTTAGTATACCACTCAGTATCTTCATAGATGAGGACTATCAGATTGACACGTAGAAGGAATTCTGTAGCAAGCTCGACGCGATATCGATGTAAAGAAAACGTCATTTTTTTCAACCCACTAACAAGCGAATGCCAGGCTACTTCCTCATTCTGAGTGACAAACCTTTCTAAGTCAGATGGTAGTGAGAGCCTTAAAAAAGGGACATGATATGAAATCACATCCTCCAGTCCACCCAAGTAGTCTCGGGAAAAGAGAGCCCTGGTCAGCTGCGACGCTAGCAGCCCAGGTTGATCACAATCCAATAGTGAAGCTATAAAATGTGAGCAGATGTTTTTGTTCACTCGGTACCAATCCACATTATCAATTAAGTCCTCTCTAAGCACCCACTTAATGGCAACAATCATTAGAATATTTTTTCTTCGCATCATCAACTGCAATCACCGATCAGAGATATTCCCTAAGAAAGTGACTCGTGCTTTGCTGCTAACAAGCCTAACTGGAGTATCCATGTCTGAAAAGACATATTTATAGAAAATTTGCAGCTCGAGATGACGAATGATTGAGGAACCAACCTTCCCAAACTCCAATGCTCCTATCATGTTTCCATTAATTCACATCAAGCAAATGAGCCTAGATTCAAAGTTGGCAATATCCTACCAGGTACCTCAAAGAAGGAGTTGATGTAAGCAGATGCCACACGTATGTACAGGTACATCGCATTTTAAATATCAACCTCCATAGGATTGTCTCAACTTGTGCAAGCTTCACTGCCTGTCGATTCTCTTGATTAAAGAAAAGATATGTCTGAACATGCTTTTTCCCTCAAGCGGACTTGAGCAACGACAGGTTAACTAAATGCAATCTTGGGAATCAGGAATGGCGACACTCATCCTCCTCAGGAGTTTATTGCAGCTACAAAATGAGTTGGTAGGTGTGTAGGCGGGCGCTTGCCATTAAGCATTCACTTTTGTGAAAATTTAGGCATGCATTGCATTTAAAGAGTGAAGTTACTCCCTCTTCTTCATTTCATCATCTTTTCATAACCTAAGTGCTTTTCCCCCTCAGATTGTTGAAAATTTTGATAGAAGGAAAGCCACAGCCTGCAATGGAGGCCGAAGCAACACCTTCAGGCTCCGCCCATGGAGGTTTCTAGATGGACGTCTTCAGAGAACTCTCATATTCTTCACATGCCATTCCCGCAAAGGAAGAGTAACCGAGAACGAAGATAAAGACCAAGACAACCACTTGAAATGTGTCCGCTATTCTGGAGTCTTTGGAGAATGTTTTCAAGCTCGAGGTTCATAAGAAGCCTAATAGCCTTAGAGATGCCGTATGCAACAGAATGCTAAATCATAGAACAAAGCCTCAATCCATGCCAGTTCATTTCTGGAATAGTGGCGCTCCCCAATTTCTGGTTCCCATGGTCCCATATTGCCCTGAGCTCATAGCGGCTTGCGTTGATGTTTTCGACGCCACCACCTGCTCTATCAATGACTCCCTCTTGAAGGTGGTGATATTTGTAGAGGCTGTTAGAGATATGATGGGCTGCCCTATTTTTGAAGGGACGAAGGTTTTCTCAAAAAGTTAAATGGAGGAATTCTGGGGCACTAGGAGAGATGCATTGACCTTCTGTTAAAACATGCTCAATCGGAGTCTTGTCTTTCGGACTTCCGAAGTTTCCCCTATCATATAGCAACCTAAGGCAAGAAGATCTCAAGGACATTTCTTCTACTCTTTCTTGGCTGTGCAGTTATGATAATGATCGGGATATTACAACCGTAATGATGGGATTTCTCTTTAAGTACAGGAAACAAAGGGAACCTTTCCATTTTGATTTCTCCATCACTATAGCCAGATCCATAGTAAAGCAATTATCAGAATTCCAATAGTTGCGGTGCTTTAGGTTTTCTTCGGTCCTAGTCCATCTGCTCCTGCACCAAAATGAGGCTTTCTTTAGCTAGTTCATGCGGTTGGCTATTTGTGACGAGTTAGGGAATAGAATGTCAGTGTCCACTTAGACACCCCTCTTGCTAGCCTCTTACGATGCATATAAGTTTTCAGACTTCTTCTTGACTCCCACGCTCAAAGATCTTGGTTCAATCCCCAATGAACCGTTAGCTCGCTTCTCCCAGGTTCAGATGAATTGGATACAGAATGAGCATCCCCCTTGTGACTAGTTCATAGGTCATGAGTTTTCCTTTGTTTGAGTGCATGGGTTCTTTGAAGAGCCATTCCGTCTGCCTACCTATGTTATCGAGCGAACCTTGGCCCTCAAAATTGTGCGGCGGATGGTGAGAATTGAAAGGGATATTGGAGCAGGTAAGCATGATACCTCCACTACTGAAGATCACAAGGCTATTGGCCTGATCACTCTAGTACGAAGGAACATTGCGGAAGAGGTCCTGACGTCTAAGATGGCAAAACTTGGTCTGGTAGTTATTGATGACTCTTGGAGTTATGACCCTAATGGCTACCTCAGCAAGAGAAAAAATTCTATAAAGCATGAGCCTCGAAACTCATGGGAGGAGCGTACAAACCCTCGGGTTGATGACCCAAGTGTGTATGTGGGCCCTGATGATTTTCCTATCTTAAAATGCCCCCCATGGTTGATTTTTTATTCACCACTATAAAGATTCAATCCCCCAAAGCCTATTCCCTGGGTGATGCTAGAAAGTATGAAAGCTTTAGCCCGACCCAAGAAAAAGAGGGAAGACTTTGGGTGGGTATATGCAGGATCATGGTGTGCCAAAATAGGCCCTTAAGTGGCAATGAAATTTTAGAAAATCAAAGTTATGCAACTTGACATGAAAATTTGAATAAGTTGTGAACATCATTTTTAAAATATGTAAGAAGAGAATATATAGAAAATTGAATGCAGTTTCTAAGCTACTAGTTGTTTTTTGGAAAAAGAAAATCCTATTTGATGAAAATTTCAAATTTCAATGCAGTGGTACTAAAATTTCAGGAAAAAAATAAGAAGTAGACGTATGTTTGACCACCCTAATCACAATCAAATCATAATATTTTTTTATAATATTTATAATATAAATATTATACTCATATCTAGATGTGACACACATTTTTTTTTAATTTTTTATAAAGTAAATAATTATTTATGAATTTTTTACTACAACTTTTCAAAAATTTAGAAACTTCTACGTCTGATCACCTTAACTTGGTCAAAACCGTATGAATTTTTTTTTTTAATTTTTCCCTATAGTAGACAAAGCATAGGATGTGATGCATGTTTCGAATTCAAAAAATGTTATACCATTTGAAAGTTACGAGTGTTTTTCAATCAGTATATCAATCAAGACTATTGTCAGAATTCAATTAGAAAATAAATAATAATTATTTATTAAAGTCGAAATAAGACAAGCCTTATATTGTTGGAAAGCTGGGAATGTCCTTAAAAAACCCTTTTCTTTTTATCAATTTTGGCTACAAAAAAAGTCATCAGCCACTAGTGTAAAGTCTAGAAAATCAAGGAATACTGAAAAACACGTTTTTTTAGTTGACTTTCTAGGCTTGTCACTTCCAAGCCAAATACCAAAGCGTTCCCAAGCCGAAATTTAAAATTTGAAAATTTGACTACAAAAATTGGATATCTAATTTTAATCAGTAAATTCTCTAACTAGATTTGCCCATAATTAATCTAATGTTTATTAATATATTAATTTCTAAATAAATTAGTATATGATATTAGGGAGAGGGAGAGGGAGAGGGGGGAGTGGGGAGAGAGGGAGAGGGAGAGAGAGAGAGAGAGAGAGAGAGAGAGAGAGAGAGAGAGAGAGAGAGAGAGAGAGAGAGAGAGGAGGGGGAGAGAGAGAGAGAGATTAGGGGAGAGGGGGAGAGAGAGAGATTAAGACACCATAGGACCCAAAGTGACCCAATATGGTGTCATAATGGGTTGTATGGCATCCTAAGGGGTCATAAGGGTTCATGGGACACCATATGACCCCTAAGGACAACATATGACCCCTTATGACACCATATGGTGTCATTAAGGATCATATGGTGTCCACAAGCGTCATATGGTGTCCTAGGACACCATATGACCCCTTAAGAAACCAAATTGTGTTGTTATCAGTCATATGCTATCTAAGGGGTTGTACGACATAATATGACCCAAAGCGACCCAATATGGTGTCATTAGGGGTCATATGGTGTCCTAAAGGGCCATATGATGTCTTAAAGGGGTCATATGACACAATATGACCCACTAGGACACAATATGACCCATAACAACCAAATATGGTGTCTTAAGGGGTCATATGGTGTCCTAAGGGGTTGTAAGACACCATATGACCCCTATAGACACCATAGGACCCCTTTATGACACCATATGGTGTCGTAAGGGGTCATATGGTGTCCTAAGGGGTCGTAGGACACAATATGACCCAAAGCGACCCAATATGGTGTCATAACAGGTTGTATGGTGTCCCAAGACACCATATGACCCCTATGGACACAATAGGACCCCTTAAGACACCAAATTATGTCGTTAAGGGTCATATGGTGTCCTAAGGGGTCATGTGGTGTCCCATGAACTCTTGTGACCTCTTAGGACACCATATGATCCCTAATGACACTATATTGGGTTCTTTTGGGTCATATTGTGTCCTAAGGGGTCATATTGTGTCTTAGGAAATCTTAGGACAACATATGAACCATAACGACACAATTTGGTGTCTTAAGGGGTCATATGGTGTCCTAAGGGGTTGTAGGATATCATATGACCCCTATGGACACCATAGGACCCCTTAAGACACCAAATTGTGTTGTTAGGGGTCATATGGTGTCCTAAGGGGTCATATGGTGTCCCATGAACCCTTATGACCTCTTAGGACACCATATGACCCCTAATGACACCATATTGGGTCACTTTGGGTCATATTGTGTCCTAAGGGGTCATATTGTGTCTTACGACCCCTTAGGACAATATATGACCCATAACGACACAATTTGGTGTCTTAAGGGGTCATATGGTGTCCTAAGGGGTCGTAGGACACCATATGACCCCTATGGACACCATAGGACCCCTTAAGACACCAAATTGTGTCGTTAGGGATCATATGGTGTCTCATGAACCCTTATAACCTCTTAGGACACCATATGACCCCTAATGACACCATATTGAGTCGCTTTAGGTCATATTGTGTCTTAAGGGGTCATATTGTGTCCTACAACCCCTTAGGACACCATATGACCCCTAACGACATGATTTGTTGTCTTAAGGGGTCCTATGGTGTCGTTAGGGGTCATATGGTGTGTTAAGGGGTCATATGGTGTCCTAAGGGGTCATAGGACACCATATGACCCCTACTCTCTCTCCCTCCCTCTCTCTCTCTATAGAAATCAATGAGACCCATATGTAACACCTAATTACTTTAGAAATGAAGACCCTCTCATGGATGAAAGACACATTCCAAATCCAAGACCTTCAAGAACCCTGAAATGGTTATTTGAAATCGATGAGAACACTATTGTGAATCTTGAAGGCAAGAGGTCAACAAGAACCGTTCGGTTGTGGGCTACACAACTTTTCAACCAAAATTGTAGCAATAAGACATTGACCGAGCAATGCCAACTCTTTGTTCAATTGCTAAAGATGATAAAGATGAGACCATTGCTAAACAAATTGAAGATTTGTATGAACAAGAAGATGGAGAGAAATTCTATTATTGCAAAAAATCTATTTGATGCTCTCAATTCTATTGGAAAGAATACCAAAGAAAGAGATAAGAGAGCCACTCGAAGAGTGATTACAACCTCCTTAGTAAGCCATCAATTGAGGAAGGCTTGTCAAATGAGACAAACTTGTGTTGATTTTAACATAACCATAAAACTTTGGATAGAACACTTGCACGAAGACAAAGACTTGATGATCCACTTCAACAAGATACATGGGAATTTGGTGGGAGGCTTCCAAGTGCTGATAGAAAGTTGACTGACAATGTGAAGGAGGAGATTCAACAATTTTGGCACTCTAATTCTAGAGTGTCACCCAATGTAAAGGACGTTTTGAAATTAAGAATTGACAACCAAGACCACACACCGCATCCCAAACATTTCTTGGAATCAAGCCAAACAATGTTGAACAATTTTTTTGTGAATTACATCCAACTTTGCAAATATCACAAAGGGCCTTTGAATCTTTGAAACCATTTTATTGTGTTCCTCTTAAGATTCACAATACTTCTTGTTGCAAGTACCATGTGGATTTTTCAATGTACCATGAAATTTTATGTCATATTCATTCTACAATGCATACTAATGAGATGTTGTAGGAGTGGTGCAATGCTATTTCCGAGATCATCAAGAGACTTGCAAGATCTATTTTTATGCCCTAGAGATGATGGCTGCTATTTCCATAGAAATGATTGTTTGAATGAGAAGTGCTCAAAATGTGGTGGGTTGTCAAAGTTTATTTCATGTTTTCATGAGGGCAGTGAACACGATTTTGGAAAGAATTATGCTGAGAAAAAAAGATATGAGACAGTGAAATATACTTTGAAGAGTGGAGGTGAAGGTTCTAGATGCGAATTAGTCTCAAGAGAAGTGAGTATTCTTGATTTTATTTTGGATTTTAAGGAAAATCTTTTATACAAGTATGCAAGGCACACCCATAGGTCTTAGTGGTTGGATCAACAGCTCGGGATGTGTAAGAACTCTTTCTTGATTGGCATTATTGTATCGATGGTTGATTTTGCAGAGAACTATACATTGCAACCACAATATGAGGTACAATCTTAGTACTACAGTTCAGTCCAGATTGCTATTTTTGTTCACATTACATATAGACATGCTCTTGATAGTACAGAAGAGGACAGGAAGATAATTAGGGAGTATCATTATTATGAGTGATGATAGATTACACTCCTCCAAGTATGTGCAACATTCTTTCAAGAATTTTTTTGAGTTCTTGCATGAGAAAGATATTGCAATTTGACCGACATATAATATGGTCAGATAACTATACGGGTCAATTCAAGAATGCCCGTATGTTTTATTGGTTGAGTAGAATGCATGTAGAGAGGCGTATACCTCATATTTGGTGTTTTTTTGAGGCAGGGCATGGGAAGGGAGAGCATGATGGAGCAGGTGCATGTTTGAAGAGAGCTCTAGTTAAGGAGAAATTGAGGGTTTAAGGTGCAAATTTCTCTGATGCACGTTCTATTATTGATTGGTGTAGTTCAGCATTGTCACATGGAGGTACTCTTGATTCAGCAGTGAGCAGATTCTTTTGGTCGGTTGAGGAGGGAACATTGGGAGATAGATTGGATTGTCAAACAATTAAAGATTCTTCAAAGATGCATTCATTTCTCAGATCATATGCAAGTACATGGACCATTTGGACACAAGTGTTGGATTGTTTTTATTAGAGTTGTGTTTGGTGTGATTGGGATCAATGCGAGTCAAGTGAGTGGGTTGATACGTGGGTTCCCCACTATCTAACTCCTTTATCTCAAACAATATCCTTGTCAAATGATGACATGGAAAGTTCACTTGAGTATGATCGTCTATTAGATCTTGTACAACTAGGACATGTTTTTGCAGTTGTCACACCGTAAGGGAATGAAGAGAGATCATAATATTGGTTGGCACAATGTGTACAGGGAAAACAAAAGCTAACACAACCAGTGACAGATGATGACGGGTTCACATATCCTACAAGTTCAGTTGTTTTTGTGGGAACTTGGTTGCGAACATACATGATTAGAAAGAATGGCATACCTGCATTTGAAGACTATGAGAGACACAAAACCATTATAATGTATTCACACCTTATTAAAGCTACAAATTTCAAGTTGTTGAGGCATCAATCAAAACCGAAGACCAAAGAGCTATGGATAGTGACTACTACTGATCATGAAGCAATACTGGATACTCTTAAGCAAAGAGATGACCCTTCAGGAACTCTTGAGTAGTAGGTCTTTAATGGTGCCTTATTTATTTTATCATGCATTTCATTTAAAACAATGATCATTAAACCTTAATGATCAAGTTTGTTATGTGTATATTAATGATGTGTTGAAAATACAGGTCTATTGATGAACGTTTTTTTTTGGCAACACGGTTTTTGCATGCACATAGCGGGTACACTCGATATAATCGAAAGGGACGCATTTTTGCAACATGACTTATTATCATGCATTTGATGAGCTTAAATTTTTTTGTTATTAGAGAACACTATTTGACAATTTTTGATGATATAATTATCGCAAAACCTTTATGCTCATGCAGGTCTTTTTTGATGATATACAATAGTATCACATTATGATTTCTGTGTCAACATAGTGGGTTCTGTTGATATAATTTGAAGGGACGTATTTTTGTGGTATATAATCCGACCTTTTCATTTATTATCATGCATTTCAGTTGAAGTGATTATCATGAAGCCTTTATGTTCATCCATGCATTTTATGTGTAGACTAACAATTCTTAAAAATACAGGTTCATGCTAGATCATTCGCTGTTGACAAGACCCTCTCTTGGTGATGGTATATATTCCTTTGTGCATTAATGAGATAAAATTTTGTGCTTAAACATTAAGTCAAGTGAATGTATTTCTATTTAGAAATTACCATATCTACCATCGTCTTCAACCATGCAGAGAAATGCAGTGAGAAGGGCTTTAATCAACATGCATCTTTCTTCAAAGTTATGCTTGTATACTTTGCAGAGAAACTGGTAAGTTTTGTAATTATACAATCTTGTGCATCTTAACAATGTTTCAAATGATCTATTTATAATTTTCCAAACTAATTTGTATTAAGTGTTATAATTTGTTTCTTGTAGCACATTCATTCCACATAAAAAAGGTTACTTATTTTGGTCTTCATTTATATGTAGGCATTGCTGTACATAAGATTTTCTCTTAGGACATGAGGATGTCTGATGCAAATTAAGTGGGATGTTGTATTTGTATATGGAAGTGAATTGATGTAACATTTTTATGATGATATACAATGTCCATGAGCAAATTGGTTTAGTTATATTGATGATAATGTCCATGTATCTGTACATGAGTACATTGGTGTAGTTGTATTGATAATGAAAAAAAATCATGTTTGCATATCCCTTCATGGATGTCACATGCAAGTGTAATGGTAATTATGTGTATACAGTACATGGAAATATTGATGATCATTATGTGTTTACAGTGTAATGCTTCTTTATATATAATTTTAGCACTTAGGGCACTCAAGGGACGACGCCGGTAGGGTATGACCCTGAGCGCTCGATTGAGTGGGGGGGGGGGGGAGAAATAGGAGCATGCATAGGGTAATAATGCCTAACTAGACATGTCAGAGCTGATGGTTCATCATCGCGATGAGTAGAACGAGAAATTGGACACGCGACAACATTTGATTGAGTGAGACTGACAATTTTTTTGCCAATCGAAAAATTGCTGCCCTAATAAAACTGTAGGGAAAATTGAAAAACTGAGATAGACTTTTGTAGGGACCCCTCTCATGGACCTGTAGGTTCAAACAGATTGTTTGCAACTACCATAGATTCTGAGTTAGGGCATAGATTCTGAGTTAGGGCCCATCAAAGTTTGACAATTTTGAGCACTTAGGGTGCTCAAGGGACGATGCCGGTAGGGTATGACCTCGAGCATTCGATCGAGTGGAGGGGAAAAATAGGAGCATGAATAGGGTAATAATTCCTAACTGGACATGTCAGAGCTGACGGTTCATCATCGCGATGAGCTGAACGAGAAATTGGCCACGCGACAACATTCGATTGAGTGAGACTGACGATTTTTTTGCCAACCAAAAAAATTGCTTCCCTAATAAAACCATAGGGCAAATTGAAAAACCGAGATAGGATTTTGTAGGGACCCCTCTCATGGACCTGTAGGTTCAAACAGATCATTCACAAGTGCCAGGGATTCCGAGTTAGGACTCGTCAAAGTTTGACAATTTTGAGCACTTAGGGTGCTCAAGGGATGACGCTAGTAGGGTATGACCCCGAGCATTCGATCGAGTGGGGGGGAAAAATAGGAGCATACATAGGGTAATAATGCCTAACTGGACATGTCAGAGCTGACGGTTCATCATCGCGACGAGCTGAACGAGAAGTTGGCCATGCGACAACATTCGATTTAGTGAGATTGATGTTTTTTTTGCCAACCGAAAAATTGCTGCCCTAATAAAACCGTAGGGAAACATGAAAAACCGAGATAGGCTTTTGTAGGGAACCGTCTCATGGACCCATAGGTTCAAACGGATCATTTGCAGATGCCACAAATTTTGAATTAGGGCCCGTCCAAGTTTGACAATTTTGAGCACTTAGGGCGCTCAAGGGACGACGTCAGTAGGGTATGACCTCGAGCGTTCGACCGAGTGGGGGGGAAAAATAGGAGCATGCATAGGGTAATAATTCCTAACTGGACATGTCAGAGCTGACGGTTCGACATCACGACGAGCTGAATGAGAAATTGGCCATACGACAACATTCGATTGAGTGAGACTGACGATGTTTTTGCCAACTGAAAAATTGCTGCCCTAATAAAATCATAGGGCAACTTGAAAAACCAAGATAGGATTTTGTATGGACCCATCTCATGGACCCGTAGGTTCAAACAGATCGTTCGTAGGTGCCATATATTTTGAGTTAGGGCCCGTCAAAGTTTGACAATTTTGAGCACTTAGGGCGCTTAAGGGACGATATCGGTAGGGTATGACCCCGAGTGTTCGATTGAGTGGGGGGGAAAAATAGGAGTATGCATAGGGTAATAACGCCTAACTGGACATGTCGGAGCCGACGGTTCGTCATCATGATGAGCTGAACGAGAAATTGGCCATGCGACAACATTTGATTGAGTGAGACTGATGATTTTTTTGCCAACCAAAAAATTGCTGCCCTAATAAAACCGTAGGGCAACTTGAAAAACCGAGATAGGATTTTGTAGGGACCCCTCTCATGGACCCGTAGGTTCAAACGGATCATTCGCAAGTGCCACAAATTCTGAGTTAGGGCCCGTCAAAGTTTGACAATTTTGAGCACTTAGGGCGCTCAAGGGACGACGTCGGTAGGGTATGACCTCAAGCGTTCGACCAAGTGGGCGGGAAAAATAGGAGCATGCATAGGGTAATAATGCCTAACTAGACATGTCAGAGATAACGGTTCATCATCACAACGAGTTGAACGAGAAATTGGCCACGCGACAACATTCGATTGAGTGAGACTAACGATTTTTTCGCCAACCAAAAAATTGCTGCCCTAATAAAATCATAGGGAAACTTGAAAAACCAAGATAGGTTTTTGTAGAGACCCCTCTCATGGACCCATAGGTTCAAATGGATTGTTTGCAGGTGCCAGTGATTCTGAGTTAGGGCTCGTCAAAGTTTGACAATTTTGAGCACTTAGGGCGCTCAAGGGATGACATGGGTAGGGTATGACCCTGAGCGTTCGACCAAGTGGGGGGGAAAAATAGGAGCATGCATAGGGTAATAATGCCTAACTAGACATGTCAGAGCTGACGATTCATCATCGCGATGAGCTGAACGAGAAATTGGCCATGTGACAACATTCGATTGAGTGAGACTGATGATTTTTTCACCAACCGAAAAATTGCTGCCCTAATAAAACCGTAGGGTAACTTGAAAAACTGAGATAGGCTTTTGTAGGGACCCCTCTCATGGACCCGTAGGTTTAAATGGATTATTCACAGGTGCCATTGATTCTGAGTTAGGGCCCATCAAAGTTTGACAATTTTGAGCACTTACGGCGCTCAAGGGACGACGTCGGTAGGGTATGACCCTGAGCGTTCAACTGAGTTTGGGGGGGGGGAATAGGAGCATGCATAGGGTAATAATGCCTAACTAGACATGTTAGAGATGACAGTTCATCATCGCGATGAGCTAAATGAGAAATTGGCCACGTGACAACATTCGATTGAGTGAGATTGACAATTTTTTTGCCAACCAAAAAATTGCTGCCCTAATAAAACTGCGAGCGTTCGACCGAGGTGGGGGCAAAATAGGACCATGCATAGGGTAATAATGAATTGTATCAAGTTTGTTCATTAAATGAATTGTATTGTACTGTTCATTAAATGAATTGTATTGTACTATTCATTAAATGAATTGTATTGTTCATTGAATGAATTGTATTGTATTGTTGATTAAATGAATTTTATTGTTCATTAAATGAATTTTATTGTATTGTTCATTAAATGAATTATATTGTTCATTATACAAACAACACTTATGATGAAATGAAATGAAATGTATTGTTCATTAAATAACCATTATTAACCATTGTTAATTATTGGAATGAAGATTAAAGATTTCCATGATAACACCACACACAGATGAGAAACAATTTATATGATCGAATATCAACTTCTGTATATATAAAAATGTCAAATGATTACAAATGTATGTCCATACACAAATATGGCATAAACACCAACTGAAACAAAATGTATGTCTAAATACGTGAATGTATGTCCATATACAAAATATACATGGCAACTAGACATGTAAGCATCCCAAAACTATCTATAACACCCTAAGCTGCTGATGGATCATCAAAATCGATCATCTTCACCGTACTACTCAACTCTGAAGGATCCTGCACAAGAAAAACAAACCACGATTAATATTAGTTATATTATATAATTCACATTCGAAAAGTTAACATAAAAATGAACTATAATTGAACTATTCATGTTTACCCCATCTCCACGTTTTCTCTTCAGCTTTGCAGGACTCTTGATGTATGTCTTCAATAGAGGAGGTATGTTTTGAATATTTTCATACACAACCTACATATGTTCAGAAACATGACATTGATACAAGTTAGCATATAATTGTAACTAATAATAACAAATTATATCTATGAATCAAAAAATAAAATAAACACACATCTACTCGAGGCATCTCTTCTTCTTCTTCGGGTATACTGGGTGTAGTCATCAAGGATGTGAAGCCAAGAATTCTCTGTATATATACACAACAAGTATATGAAACTATCAATCTATGTCTAGACATGTATAATCACTATATGTTATTTAAACTATTAATTCAATCATATTTGCATTCAATTACCTTTCCCTTGTCTCCAATTGCACTACCAGATCCTAAATCACATTGCCCCGCACTCGTGCTGCTTGTGCCCTACAAGAGTAAAATAAGATATACATGCAAGTTACTACATAATCTAATTAATACCAATATAAATCATGAGCATGTATGTACAATAAAATACAAACAGCTAGGTGCAATAATATATGTACCGTCAAGCTATCAATGCCAAATGAAATGGTCAACAAGGTGCCCTCCTGAATCTGTCTCAACTCTTCCGCGGTCATCAACTATTAAATAGACCATGTAAATAAAAATTAGTACTTAATATTATCTAGATTATAAATATTTTATTAAAATATAACATGAACTATGAAAATACAAATCTTACCACTACATCATCAATGTATGATGACGGTGCCTCCTCGCCTCTAGCATGTGAGGACTCCCCTAGGTATCCTCTAGTCCGTGTAATAATATTTGGTGCATCATGCATCTCATACACCTCATAATCTACACTGTCCACAGGAGGATCAACGGGTTGTCCAACTGGACCTAAGCATACGTGCCCACACATGGCACAACTATGGGGCACGCATATGTGTGGAGCCGAGGATGACATGTCAATGCCACCGAATGCACCGCTACCATCAAGAGTAGGCTGAGCTACTGACCCAGCCTGAGAAACCAAAAGGCTACTCAAAGAGTGAATAGCCGATATGGTCCGTGAAGCCGCCTCACAAATTATATCAGGATGCTACACTGCAGGTGGGGGATCAACAGGAGGAGGGGGGACATATGGGCCCTAGACTACTCTGACTGCCGCAGATCTATTTTGGGGCATACCTAAACCTACACCCTAGAAAGGTTGGATGTCAAAGTAGTTCACATGTTTGCGTAAAACAAACTCAGCATACAATTTTTTTATGAAATAGAAGGGGATATCAAGATTGTTGTTGGGTGGTTTGTTGAAACCCATCCACCAACGATCCCAAAAGTTTTTCACTATACCATCATTTTTTCACCATTTAATAGAAAGTTTTATTTTTTTGGGATCTACGGGTTGACCAGTGCGGGGATTGACAAACAATGAGGCGATAGCAGCTTTGGATATCTCGAGATCCTTGATATCCTTATACGAAAAGCCATTTGCATATTTTTCCCTCATAGAATCTTGCCATAAAAGGGCAGCATTGTGCTCCTTAGTCATGGTTTCCATACTTTTTATGATCGACGTGAGAGGATCAAACATTGGGTTTAGACAAGGGATCCTATGATATACTTCTGCAATCCCCCTCAATTCATTCAAATTTTGTGCAATCAAATCCTGAATTGAGGGGGGGTTTGGCAAATGAGGGTTTGGTTGTTGCAGTTGTGGTTGGTCAGTGTTTTCATTGTTATCCCCCATTTTTAACCTAATTGAATGTAAACAATTAAATTTAGTTAACAAATTTAAACAATTAGGTATTTGATTTACAAAAACATAGTTTTCATGAAAAAAACCATATTTTCAATGAAAAATCAAATAAACATTAACAAAAAATACAAAAAATGAATGAAAATGATTGAAAACAATAAAATTCTTACCTTTCAATCTATTTTTTAGCAATTTTTTGCCAAAACACCGGATATCAAGTGCATTGGATATCGGATTTTAATAAAATCGCGCAGCCCGTGAGTTAAAAATGACTCATGGGCTATCACTATCAAAAATATATTTGCCTCAGAAAATCGAATATTAGATAAAATCAGATATCCGATTTTTATACTTAAATTATTTTAAAATAACATATATAATATAATAATATATTATTATATTATATAATACTTATTGTATTATATTATAAAATATAATTATATATTATATATATTATATATATATATAATATAATATAATATTATTTATTATATAATACGTACTATATAATATATATTATTATATTATATTATATAATATAATATAATATAATATAATAACATATAATAATATATTATATATATATAATATAATATAATATAATATATATAATATTATAATATAATATAATAATATATTATATAATATATAATACAATATTATATTATATTATATATTATATAATATATAATTATATTTTATAATATAATATATAATATAATATATAATAATATATATAATATAATACATATTATCTAATATATTATTATATAATATAATATAATAATATATTATATAATATAATAATATATTATATATTATAATATTATATACATTATATTATATTATATTATATACTATATATTATTATATTATATTGTATTATATATATATAATATAATATAATATAATATATATAATATTATAATATAATATAATAATATATTATATAATATATAATACAATATTATATTATATTATATATTATATAATATATAATTATATTTTATAATATAATATATAATAATATATATAATATAATACGTATTATCTAATATATTATTATATAATATAATATAATAATATATTATATTATATAATAATATATTATATTATATTATATAATAATATATTATATAATATAAATAATATATTATATAATATATATAATATATTATATATATATTATATGCATTGTATTAAATTATAAAATATAATTATATTTTATTATATAATATATAATATAATATAATATATTATATAATATATAATACAATATTATATTATATTATATTATATATATATTATATATAATACAATATTATATTATATTATATATTATATAATATATAATTATATTATAATATAATATATAATATAATATAATATAATATTGTATTATATAATATAATATATATAATACAATATTATATTATATATATATATAATATAATATAGATATAATACGTATTATATAATATATTATTATATTATAATATAATATAATAATATATTATATAAAATAATATAATAATATATTATATAATATAATATAATAATATATTATATAATATAATAATATATTTTTTAAATTAAAATTACAAATAAAAATTGGATATCCAGTTTTCATATGTAATTACCAAGCCAAGGTGTAGTGACACCCAAGCCAAGCAAAAAGTCAACACGGATTTTCGCATTTTTAGGCAAGTGAAGAAGGCTATTTTTTTCACATCGCCACTTTTTGGCCCTCCTTGATCCTACACTAACCTGGGTCTACCGACAAGAGGTGAGTCAGCCTAGAGCTAACATTGGAAATGCCCCTTTGGATGAGCGGTTCGAGTAGGAATGGTGTTAGTTAAATAAATCCGATGATGAGACAGGTGATAGCTCCTCACGTGGGGACTCATCCCCCGAGGTTGCCCCGCAGCAGAGGGTAGAGGTTATAAGTGTTGAAGGGCAAGATCCGGAGCCTCAAATTCTCTTTCCCTTAGATAGCTCAACTTGCAAGCCCCATTCCCAGGTGGGTAAACGGTGGTTCGAGAAGCAGTCGCGTGAATCCCCTCTGAAGAAAAGGCAACATCCTAGTGCAACAAGGAGGAGTCCACCTTCTTAAATCCTAGAGACGTCCTCAGATCTTCAGCGGTTAGTGCCTTCCACGACTCAAGTACGCCCTCCTTTATCCTTGTCTCCTTCTTAGGTGGTTTCTTTTGCTGTCCCCATCGCCACAATGCAAGCCCCAGTTCCTACTGCCCTCACCTTGGCCCCGACTGGGACACCAGTTGAACCTCAAAATGTATTCCCGCAGGCCTCCATTCCTTTCCCGACCTTTGCTTTTATTCCCATAGCTTTTCCCATGCAACCTCTGTGTCGCTTAGGTTGGGTTTTGGAGAGTCCCCTCCTCCGGTTATGGGAATAGCATCCACAAGCCCTTTTCCGTCGGGAGCTCCCCCCTTTGTCCCATTAGTTTCCCTATTGGCCTTGGCTCATCCCATCCAGACTACTTTCGCTGGGCCTATTTCACAATTTCCCTTCGCGGTTCCCCCTAGCGCAACTTTTGCAGGTCAGGTTATTGACAACCCAAATGATTTCCAGCAATAAGTTGCTTGTTCTAAGATTGCTCGCCTTGGTAAGACAGGCAAGCGAAAAGAAAAGGAAGGCACCCATCTAGCTCGTCCTCATCTACAAATGCATTTCAGTGAGGAGAAAGATTGTTTTTTCTTTGCAAATCTTTTCCTCAAGGTTGACAAGCCAAAGTCTCAGATGAGATCAAATGACTACACATTACATGCTATCAACATTAGCCTTCAAAGCGCCACAGCCTCAGACAAGGTAGAAATGATGGAGGAAACCTCAAAAATCTTATCTTCGGATTTCATCAAAAAGAGTCACCGTTTGGAAAATTTCCAAGTGGAGAACGCCAATCTCCGAGAATCCTTGACCCAATAGAGAAAAGAAGATAAGGCCCGGAGCTCGGAAATCAATCGCCTGCAAAGTCTGCTGGCCCAAGACAATTTGGAAAAAGGGAAGCTGCAGTCAGCCTTTAACAATGTAAGCTCTCAGTTGAAGGGCCAGGAGGTGACAAGAAACATGGTTCAGAAGGAGTTGCAAGAGAAGGACTCAGAGATTTAGCAATTAAAGGTGGCTTCTAGAGATGCTACTTAGGTGCAAGTGCAGCTGCGTGAAGAGATTCACTTGAAGGAGGATCATGCCCGGTAGCTGAGTGAGGCTCAAGTGTTGTTGTCCGAGGAAAAGATGAGGTTTGAGGTAGAGTTGAAAGCAAAAGAGGCTAGCCTTGGGCAATCTGAGAAGCGCCTTCTAGAGATGGAGGCTCTTTTGCAACATGAGCAAGACTGAACATCGCAGCTTAAGTAGACGGTGCGAGATGGAGAGGCCAGAATCCTCACCCTAGAGAATCAGATGATTATTGAACAGAACAAATGCAAGGAGCTGCAACAAGAAGTAATTGCAAAAGGTGATGAGGTCTTGCGATTGCTAAGCATTCCGCCCCGGTGCAGGTTTCTCAAGAGTTTTCGGCAATTCTAGTAGAATTGTATGTTTCACACTGGGAGAAGATTAAGCAATATGGCCCCTCGCTTTAGCTTGTGTTGAGATTCATTCGAGAAGCACAATCTCTTTGAGTAGAAGCGAAAGATCTAGTAAATAGTTTGATGGTTGTCTTGGGTCCCAAGATCCCCGTGGCCGAGGACTTGATCCAAATGTTGTATGCAGCTCAAGATGATGAACTAAGAGAGAAGGGAATAGCCGATCGCAAGCAGCTGATCAAAAGGACGAATGTTTTCATCAATCACCACAGAATGGTCATGCATATATCAGTCGTACTGGAGCCATTACAAATCATTGTCTCGGACATCAAGCAGCGTATATAAAGGTTTGTTTCGTTGGGCTTGCATTCCCCTTTCTCTGCAGATGGTTCTGTATTAGGGGTTGAACAGTTATCAAATCAAATTGAGCACCTACAACAAGATAGATCTTTCATCCAGAACCTAAATGACCCTGTCTCAGCCGAAGACGTAGAGCGTCTTCTACATCCCCTTGCCCAGCTCTATGCTCTTTTGAAGTTGGTCCATGATGAACTCGTAGGCTTGCCGTTCGGTGAGGTCATCTGCTTGGATCAACACTATCAGAATCTGGATGCGCAAGCATTGCCTTCTGAGGAGGATTGGTTGTTATTGCAGCAGGTCTCTAACTTGCTCCATCCTGTCTTAGCATGATGTCTGGTCTCTGAACCAACAATTTTGGGTTCCTGTATTCCGCATGCAGAATTCCCCTTGTTAGTCACCAACAAATGTTCACATTAAAATCCCCAGGGGAAGTTTTCGACCGGAGTATCTTCTTTTTCCCTCTCAGCTTTCCAGCGGTGCGTGGCATACAGGACAAGTGTCATCTCGATGTTGCCCCTAGTGGTCCATGTTTTGCATTTGAGGATTGGAGTAGTGTGATGATGACAAATGGAGAGGTTTTGCTGACTGGGATTTTTTCGGGGCCCACCTTGTAGCACAAACGGGAAAGGGACACCTGGCGTCTTTGTGCTGGCGGATGCGTTTCTTTTTAAAGAGGTTTTTCGGAAGAGGTCTCCCTGCTTGCCACATTTTCTTCTGTGGTTAGTGAAATCTTTTCTATTCAGGCCGATATGAAGATCATTGCAGACAAGAACAGAGCCTCGGGGCCATTTTGCTGGGTGTGACCTCGTGGAATGACATGGCTTGGTTTTTCCGTTCAGGGGCAGTTATGCATGTTTGACATATTTTGGAGCCGTTAGCAGAGCCGCGGGCTCTATTTATGCTTGTTTTTTCCCTGTTGTAGGGGTTCAGAACTTTTAAGAAAAACAATTAAGGATCTTAGATAATTTCAGCTGTTAGATTTTATCAAGAGGAAGGTTAATCAATATTGTGCTTGCGGCCTTTGTGATTACCTCTTTTGGATTCTTAAATAGGCTTTTCTGTGCTTTTTTCCCCCATATTCTTGATGATTTTAGCGATATATATCTAATACTCTGTCGATTAAACTATGTTCCACACTTGTTATCTGGTGGATGCATGATATATGTTTCTTTATGTTTTTCAGAGGAATCTTAATTGTATCTTAATTTTTGTTCTGTTCAGGCATGTAGATTGTTGAATGGGCTTTAAAACCGTGTGTTTCCTAATTTTATATGCTATTTGTTTTTATGAGATGTTCTGGCACATCGCCTCCATAGTATAGATCATTTTATTTTAAGTTTCCTTCTTCTCCCTTTTCCCAAACCCCCCAAGGAAGAGTCGACTTCTCAATCCAGAGGTTATTCAGTGAATTCCGTGCAGTAGGTCCCCCATCAATGAATTTCCCATAAGGTTGTTTGTTTTCAAAAGTAAAAAAAAGAGTCAACAACAGGGCTTCCATAGATCATATAGCCACTAGCATAAAAATTAGAAAATTTTAAAAATAGTTTGATTAAAGTTTTTAATTTTTTAATTATAAAATTTAAAATAAAAAGGTTAAATTCAGCCATAGGTTGTAACCAAACCCTACATAGAGATGGTACCACACTTGCACAAATAGTAAGAGCTCAGAATTTTATATTATTCATTTCAATTAATTATAATATTATATTATTTTAATTTAATTTATTTTTATTTAATCATTACAATTTATTAATATTATATTAATTTTATTGTTTAATATTATTTTATTAATTTTATTCATATTTTATAAATATTATAATATTTTAAAAATAAATAATTATATTATTCATTTTTATATTATTTTATTTTATTTATTTTATAAATTTACTTTAAATTTTATTATTACAATTTATTAATATTATATTAATTTTATGAATAAAATTATATTACTTTTATTTTATATTATTATTCATTTTAATTAACTATAATATTATATTATTTTAATTTTATTTATTTTATAAATTGACTTTAAATTTAATTTATAAATTTATTTGAAAAAAAAAACCACCCTCACAGCCCCGTGGGAATTTTGTGGGAGGGCGGGGCTGCGGGGGTGTTTTTTTCAAAAAAAATAAAAAATGCCACAGTGCCCATATTTAACTGTTAATGTGCAGGCAGGGGCTAAATGCCAGAAAAAATGGGCAAAAATGTTGGCCGAAAAAGTTTCCCTTTCTCGAGATGGATGACATGTTGAAAGTGATGCAGATCTTAGGGATCTAAGGGCATCTTAGGTAGGGGTGAATCTGTTGGGATAGCCAGTGTCAATATTGTCATGGGGTGTGAATGTTCAAATATTTGCATATTGGTAATTTAATTTTTATAATCAATATTTAATTAATCATAATATGATGTTAGTGGATAAAGATAAGACTCAATTAATTCAAGAAGAAATAATTTACTTACTGAATAGATAAGAGAATGTGATAATATAATATGAATGATTAATTAATTGATTAATCAATATGATAATTTCATGTGAATTAATTAGGATGAATTAATATGTAAAATTAACAATAGAAAATGGTATGATCTTAGTAATAGTTCATTCAATGGGGATTACTGTTTTAAGCAATTCAAGTTGGGAGATCAATTCCTAATTTATTTGCCGTGTGGATGAATGTCCATTATACATCATTCAAAAGATTATTAAGAATGCTCATTTATAAAGAATTAAACTCTTGATTTAAACTTTGGATATCTCTTGAATTAAAAAACTAAAATTAACAAAAATAAAACAAAACATTTTTACATATAAAAACAAAATAATCAGTTCTAAGAGATTTCCACAATCCATCATTTATAATCAAGAGATGCAAAATTCTTTCACACAATCTAATCCAGAAATGCTCTCTTGATTAAAACAAAATAAGATTGATAGGTAGCAAGATTGAATTCTTAGATCCAAATTATCTAAATGAAAGCCTCTCCATCACAAATAAAAATAAATAAAAAATTGTTGAATTTTGTTTTGATTGGTTTTATTTCCTAGATTTCCCCAGCTTATGGCGAAATTTTATACACTTAAAAGTTGTGGCTAGACATATTTTAAATGCCATCTATTACACTTAATGTCCACGTATTGCTCTAGTATAATTATTGAGATCTCATGGAGCTCCATTATTTCTCAATACACGGGGATGAAAGTGCAGAGTATCTAATAATTGCCATGAATTCTAATTAACAAAGTGACAGTTGTTGCGAATTTGGCCTTGATTTCCAGTGAGAACTCCAAAAGTAGTAAGCTTAATGAAAGCCTGGGAGAAAATCTGAAAGAAATAATTTTCATCAGAGGCAAAGTTGAGGACAGCGCGGGCAGTTCTGGGGTGAGTGGCAATGGCTGAGTCGATAGAGAAGAGACCTCTGCCATTGGTCAAATCCCTGTAATACTGGTTATCAAAACGGAGGTTTGTCATGTCATTGGCGATAAAGGTCAAGTTTGTAAGCGGTACACTCGTGGGGCAGTTAATCCTCAGAAAGCTCGCATACATAAGCCCTAGATTCGCATCGCTCTGTGGGTACAGTCTCTTCACCACGTTAACGCAATGCCCCACTCCAATCGTATGCGCCCCTGCGAAATATCAACACTCACACTGTCAATATATACACCTCATGGATTCAACAGGGATGGCTTGTATTGAAGCAATTGTTATGGTGAGTGGCATAAGATGTTTAAAAAGAATTGAATAAGTGGAAGTAGATGGGTCTAGTATTGTTTTCAGTTATACCATGAGCAAAACAAATAAAAAATAAATGAAACCTCAGAATAACAAAGAGACAACTACTTTTGTTATGAATAAGAGAGAAAAAAAGACCATCTTAATAAATTCAACCCATGCATTTATTCAATCAGTAATGTAAACTTTACCTAGCATGGCCACGGCTTCTTCGACGTTCATTCCTTTGCGTCCAAAGAGTTGGAGCATGGCGTCCACAGAAATGGTGGCAGGGGGAAGAAGTTGATCAGCGAAAGCATTGCTGGCGGTAGGAGAGTCCCTTCTTCCCAGAGGAATAGGAATGGTGGGCCCTCCTGCTATTCGAATTGCATCTCGACCTGCTAATGCAATTAGGTCAGCGCATGACACCGTTCCCGGGCATGCCGTTTCCACTGCACTCTTCAATCTGTCAATGGCATTCAGCTTTCGAATTCCAAAATTTTTGTCTGAAACTAACTCCGACGTCATCCCTCTCTCACTATCCAACATAATCGATGCATCGCACCCCTGCATAAAAATAAAAAAATTGAAAAAGTTATATGTTATGTATGGTGAGGTGACCGATGAGAAGGGATCTCATTTCAAGTATAATAACATTTTTGAATTTTGATGATAAGAATCACTATAATTTAATTATCATATTATATTATATCATATTAGTACACAATATGTGTTGATAATAAATAAGTTTAATATCAAATTTCAATTGATTTTACATTACCTCTTATTTAAAATTACCATTAAAAAAACCAAAATTATAATACAGACATAAAAATTGATTCTATTTAATCTTTTCATGGTGTGAATTGAGAGCATTCATACATTCTAGATGATGATTTTAGTGCTGTCTTCTATTACGGTAATTTTTTTTAATAAATAGTATATATTTTCATTTATAAAATAATATTACACATATTTCAAAGTATTTACAGAAGGTTCTAATCATCACTACCCTCATTACCATTACTATCTGTTTTATTTTCAAGAAGAGGAGAAAAGATTCAGCTGAGGGACTTGCTGAGTCTGACTAGACAGCAGTCCTATCACACTCCGAGCTTTGATTGGGTTAGGTGGCTCATCAGAGATAAAACTAGCATAATTTGAAATAAATCATCTGAACAAGTCAAAGCTTAAAATGTATTGTTTGAACCTGACCGAATCTCACATCCAAGAGCTGAAAGAAAAACAGAACCGCGACTTATAGACTGTAATCATGCTAATGGAACATGATCTCCTCTCAGCCACACAAAGCCTTAAACCTCAAGGAGTTGGGCATCATATGCAATTGAATTTCCCACACCATAACAAAAAATGCAGAATTCTAACAAATGAGGGAAAAGTGAAATGAGAGAAACTTACTTGCACTTGACAGTCATGGAAGATGAGGCGAAGCAATGCAGGAGGAGTGGTAGGATCAGTAATAGAGAGAGCAGAGATCGTGTTCATGACAATCTGCTCAACAATGGGGCATGTGTTTGCATAATACTGCGTTGAAAGCATTGCTGATACCTCTCCTCTTCTGCCCAACATTACAACACCAAATATTAAGGCAGCATACAAACTCTGAAGTCCCTGCATTTTGGATTCTTGAATCTGCTTCAAGGCTCAATTCGATTATTTCAAGGGACCTGCCTTACTGTAAGTAATTATGTATCTCTTGTCAAATCAGAAATCTGTTGGAACACGACAAGAAAGATGATGAAGGGGACTAAGCAGAAAGGATATAGGCTTATAAATATAGATGCCACCTACACTGGTGCCAGTAAGTAGCATTGAATGTCCCTCTCTCAACCATACTCTATCCCACTGCATTCAATATGAGACAATTAAAAAATGTCAAGTCTGAGACCATCCACAGATTGAGACAATTGTTTTTAGTTTGAAAACAAGGAGAGTTTGTTGGAATCTATGGATTACAGTAAATACAATTAAGAGATAGCGTGAGTCCAGATAGACACATTCAATGAAGATGGTAGAGTAGTTGAGTAGAATCGTGATAATCATAATCAGGTATAAACTGAATTGACCTGCATTGAAGGTCACATGCAGCGTTAACAAGTTTGTTCGGCAACCTCAATGCTTGTATTTCCTTGAAATTGTAACACGATCAACTTCTTCAACGCCACCTTGCTCTGCTCTAATTATTAAAGATGGACAAGTTTTGTAAGGCTATACGTAATACACCATTTTTGTTAAATAATATTCCCATCCTCCATATATGGAACAAAACAGTGGCCATTGAGTTGGGGTGAGGCTTTTTATCGTGTGCATTTGGAGGTGAAGTTATTTGACTTCATCATTCAAATGAATGCAAGCATCCAATCCACATAGAATACTTTCTTACCTTGAAATCTTTGAGCATACCACCATATAGGGAATTGAGAGATTTTCTCCATTGTATTTAGCTCAAGCCATTTCAAACACCCACTAGAATCTTGAATAGAAGGAATAGACAAAGAGAAATCGAATTACAAAACTCATACTGACCATACCAAGTTAATTTAAAGATTTGAATTTTTCATGCTTTAAGAAATGTCACCTTAGCTTTTTATCCAGAATAAGTATCATTTGGAATTCATAGATTAATATGAAGCAAGAATTCATCATCTCTTTTACAAGCTTCCATGATTCCTAATGTTCCAACTTGTAGAGAAACTAATTTAGATGAGCATATGCAATAGGAGTAGCATATATACATTCTGAATCAATAAAATAAATAAAAAGAACAGATGTATAATATTTTTAATTGGATTTAAAAAAAAATAAAAATCAATATATTGAAGTCAATGAATCTCTTAAGTATGTGTAAATGTCAATTAACTTCTTGAAAATGATCTTACAGGTTACATGAATCATGTAAAAGATAAACATGAATTATTTTAAAAATAAGAAAATATAATTAGGATAGGGTTAGTGATTAGCCCTATCTAGACTATTAGACATGGAAAATATATGACAATTATTCAACTCAACCGACATTAAAAATCTTTTAGGAAAATCACATCCACCACCTCCACAAAGTATAATGAAAATAAGATTATTTATAAATTTTATAAATAATAATATTTAGTGGTTTCTACCACTTTTATCAAAAAAAAAAAGAAGATTATTTATTTAAAATATACATATTATTAATTATTTTATTATTATTTTTAAAGGGACATAAATCCTAATTTCTCACAAAGAGTTCTTCAATTCTAAGATAGAAATAATAACACATACTTGTATACACCTAAAAATAGCTTGAGATAAATTAATAAAATAATAATTATTTAATTAATAGCTATTCCTCTATCACTAAAAAAATTATTTAATTTATTTATGTGATTCATGTTATCTTATTCTTCTTAAATCTTAAGTCTTCCAAAGTTTATAATAATTAATAATTTTAAATTATTTAATTACTTTTCTAAAAAACAAAGTCAACTTTTAAAATCCATATCATTCTTCCACATCATATTTCCACCTCACTTGGCAACTCATCCTTATGTGGCTAAGAAAATTAAATATTTTTAATATTTAATCATCTAGTTATCATCAACATCCTTCCCTAGTCAAAAGGAAGTGGAGACTTATGTTGATGAAAATAATGGTTGTTCCCTGAAATTTGTGTAGTCGGTTAAATATAGTTTAATTACTTCTATCATCTTTTTTTTCTCTTTTTCCTCTTTTTCTTTTGAGTGAAATAAATTATAGGTATTAATTATTAGAATTATAAGAATTAGAATTTTTAATACTATAGCTTTATATGATTAAATATGTACTATAGATTGATACTAATGAGATTAAAAGTCACCACTTAGAATTGTACTGAGTAGAAATGACTTTGAAGATAAATTAACCTCATATACTATATAATATTTAGGAAACTAACTAATGAAATATATAAATTAAAATATTTTTATATTAAAAATTAATTTGAAACACCATTTAAAATATCAAAATAAATGATTTTGTATTGATCAATGTTACATTGTGAAATTTAAAATTTTAAAAATGCTTCAACATGGGTTGTGGTCCCAACTCTCAACTTAGAAAATAAAATTAAGAATTAATGAAATGTGCCTATATTATCATTTATAGAATAGCATCATACATAATAAAAAAATAAAATAAACAAAATTGTTTAACCACATCAACTTAGATATTAAATTAATATATTAAGAAAATGAACACTTAGAATGTATTATTTGTCACTATTCTATTTTTTGCACAAATTAAACGTTTAAATATAAATATTTATTATTGAAAGAGAATACGAAATTTATTTATAATTCCAAAGCACCAAAGTTTCATTGCAAAATCCCTAAATTTATTTATTACTAAAACCTCTAGATAGAATTGGATCCATTAAATAACATGAAATTAATAGTATAGCTAAATTTACCAACGCATATTCATTGTTATTAATTTTATGCACATGCAATTGATAGATGAACTATTTATACAATAAAGTTAAAACGCGTTTAAAATATATGAAGGAAGAAATTTTTAAGCACATAATTTATGGTTGCACAATAAATAATGAAGCTAGCCAAAACAATTAGTGTAATTAATAACATAAAATGCAAGGTACATAAATTAATTAATCTGGATGGTGATTTTCAAATAGTAAACTAACTCACTAATAACAATAAATAATTATTTGCCTTATGTATAATAATCTAGAAGATATGGGTCTGGAACCTGCATATTTAGGACTCAAAATCCCCCCAAAAGGGTCGTGGGTAAGAAATTTCTTATTAAAATGTAGGGACATGATTTCATAATAGATATCTTGGGATGTGGGAGATGGTAAAAAGGCTCTTTTATGGTTGGATTTTTGGAGAGGATATCCTACTTTGGATAAAATGATGAATACTAACAACATTAAAGAATTTGTGAAAGAACTTGGGGATCTGATTTGTCTTTGGGATGGAAATGGAAAAATTTTGAGGATCTCTTTGCTAGGAGAGAAGACATATGGGTAAAAGAACAATGTTGTGTCACCCTTTTATAAAGGAAGTGACCAACACAATTAGAATTGTTTAACTTTGACCACATAAAAGTGACATTTCTAAATTGAATTTCAAAATAATGTAAACTGATCAAATGTAGAAATATTAATAAAATTCTTGTCTGTTATTTTTAAATTGTCCTTTTTTTTAATATATTCAAAGAGATTTTTTTTTTTCTAAAAAATGTTGAAAATTAGGGGTTCTAGTCAATGTCACCAAAAAAAAAAGAAAATGAACTTATTTTTTTCTGATTTTAATTTTCCAAATAGAGGACATATATGCAGTGCTAAAAAAAATAAAAATTAATTTTGATGTATATTTTTCTTGTAATAATATTTTAAAGTCCAACATAGTTGAATTTGGTAGTTTTCATTCGGCGTCACCTTTTGTCTACTAAATTTATCATTATCAAACAAAAAATTATACCTTTTGGAGAAAATTCTCTCATCTAGTGAAAAATATATTTTTAAAATTTTTTTAAATATCACTTAATATTATTTTTTTAAAATTTCAAATCAGCCTCTTTTTGAATTTAAAAAACCTACTTGCAATTTTTAATAAAATTAAAAATATTAAAATTAATGAAAATATTAAAAAAATGATATGTCCAGATTCCTAACTTTGATCTCTACAAAAGGATATTTTTTATTTTTGTAAAAAATGTTTTATCTAAAGAAAAATAGAGTAGAATTGAAATTTTTTAGAAATGTAGACAAAATGGTGATTTTGCTGCCACATCACTTGAGACATAGGTAAGTTCGGCTGAACTCTTGACAATTATAACTGAGTTCGATTGAACTTAGTTTGGCTGAACTCTCGGTGCCATCTACGTGCCATGACCACACCAATGGGCACCACATGACAAGAAAACAGTCTGACCAAACTTAGTTCAGTCGGATTGCTCCAGTTAGCCCCAAGTGCGACACAACATTGTGCTTTTGCCCATATATCATTTAAAGGAGATCTTGTAGAGAAGATCCATATCATTTCAAAATGGATCAGATACTTGATTTAGTTAAGAGCGAATTTAGGAAGTTATAATTCTAGAGATGGTTATAGATTAATAATTGAGAAACATCATCTTCAAAAGACAAAGATTCTGATTCATCTTTGTTGGGATAAAATATGCCTACCGAAAGCTGATTTTTTTTGCTTAGGAAGCCCTTCAAGGTAGAATTCTAACAATAGACTAGTTTAGGAAGATTGGATTTGTTGGTCCTTCCATTTATGTCTTGTGTCAGTAGAGCAAAGAGTTAATTGATCATATTCTATTGAGTTGCCCCTTGTCTTACAAATGTTGGCAATGGTTATGTGCAAGATTAGGATGGATAACAACTCTTCCTAATGATATATTAAGCATTTTTAAAAGCTCGCCTAAATTATTCTCATCAAGTTTATTTGACATGATGTGGATATCCTCTCTTTCTATATTAATATGATAATTATATAAGGAAATAAATAGAAGGATTTTTCAAGGGAAAAAATTGTCTTGGGAGGCCCTTTCAAATAAGATGGAAGCGACTATTGTGGAGGTAGTGAATAAAAAATTATTAACATATGGATCACAAGAGTCTCAGTTCTCTAGTTGGGATAATAAGATGAAAGGTAGATGGTTTGGGTTGAAGAAGATCCCTCCATATATTGGTAGGGGGGAGAATCATCTAAGAAAGTTAGAAGTCAAAGTATGTGGACCCCTCCAAAATTAGGGTGGCATAAGCTGAATTTTGATGGAGCTTCTTGACGAAATCCTAGAGCCTTAGGAGTGGGCTGCATTATTCATTCTTAGGAAGGAGTTGTAATAGCCAAGAAAGCTAAATCTTTAGAAAGGGATATTAATAATATAGCATAACTCAAAGCAGTAATTGAATGGTTGTTAATTTGCAAAGAATTAGGAATCAAAAAGGTGGAAATTGAAGGGGACTCAACAATAATCATAATTGCTCTTAGAACTAGAACAACCCTGAATTGGAAGTTGAATTATTTCCTAAGCAGGGCATTAGAACTCCTATTAAATCTCCTCGAAGATACAACAACTAACCACATTTATAGAGAAGTGAATAGTTTAGCTGACCAACTGGCAAACATGAGAGTAGATGGTATAAATTATAAACAAATTAGTGGGACTAATATAAGTCAAAATTAGCGGCATTCAATTTCGTACATTTTTTTTACTGTTTCAAATATCAAAAGGTGATGAAAGTCAAGAGTATTTTAGATGATTATATTAAATGGAATTCAAATTCTTTAAGTTTTATTGAGAAATTGAAAAGTGTTTTAAAATTATGTCAATACCATCAATTCAATGAAATCTACAGTTAGATTGTCCCAAGTCATAATTGGATAAAAGGATAGTAATGTAGCATATGGAAAACATTTTAATGACATGTCAATTCCACCAATTCAATCAAATCTAGAGGTGGATTTCTCCAAGCCAGTGGTAGATAAAAGGATAGTTTAGGTGGGCACTTCAAACAAAAGGATTTTATTTTTCTCAGGCTTCAATATCATCAATTGGCACAAGTGCGGCAGATACAAAGGAAAATATGAGAAATTGCATCTAATGACTTCAACCAAAAGTTTTCTTCATCTTTCTTTTCCTTTTTCAATATTTTTTTCATCATTCTATCGAAGTATCTAAGAAACTTCAACGAGGAATTAGCAGGTTGTGGAAGGGGCTTAGTGTAGTGTTGTAAATTGTCACCTAACCAATTTACACCTCATGTTTGTGTCCCTACTTTAGTGAATCTCCCCCTCATCTCCTATCTGGGCCCGTTCAATGCCTTAACTCCAACCTTTATTCCTTACACACCTATCAAATGACCCCCTAGAGTTGGGTCCTCCTCCCTAGGCATTTATTTTGGCCCCTGATTGAGGAGGACCAGGAGACCCCCAGTGCCCTGGTCCCCCTCTTTGGGGCCCAATTTTTAAGGAAGGGGTGAGACCCATCTCTTTAGCAGGAAATGAAGTCGATGGCTCAATATGACTATTGGAGGTTGGCCTAATCGGTAAATTGACCTAGTATCTCATATATAAGGGCATTAATCAATTCATTTCAATCCTAAGACTTGAAGCATTCAAATTAAAGTATTAAAGCATTGAAGTATTCATCATCAAGCATTTCCAGAAGTCTTCAAGGTTTCATATTCTTCATTCAATCATTGTGGAGAAAGTTACAACATTCATATGCAAGAATGTGTGTGTGATTAAGGTTTTGTCATGTTCATGCCATTTCATACAACATAAGTGATTACGTTCAAGAAGCAAAGCATCATTATCACTCATTGAAGATCTGAGGTATATCCTTCCATTATTTATTTCAGTATTTGCAACATTTCATTCAAGGTTAATTCCTAAACCAAGGTTCGACCTAGGAAAACCCCTATTTCCCCTTCTTTTTATGTGTAGGAAGTAGGTACAGAGATGCGGTCTTCAGAATAAGCTTTATTTATAGTGACGAATCATTCATCCATTAGAGCACAAAAGGTTAGGAGGACCAGAATGACTGTCACTCTAATCACGACAAATTAGGAGCTCCTCTTGGGAATAAGTATGAATCCTCTTACAATATTCAGATCCAAGTTCAATGTAGCTTATTATTTATGCATTTTTACATCGTTTTCCATCACATTTACCCTAATTTCAGCATCTTCAACAAATCAATTCAATCTAAGGGAAAAAAGAGGGATCATCCGATAACCACCTAGAATTAGATCAACATTAAGACCTATTAGGTTTAGATCTATCTAATTCCTATCTTTCCCTAATGTAATGGTCCTTAAGTAAAATTAGTAGTTTTCATACATCTAATGGTGGAAACCCTAATTTATTCACCATTAGAGTTAGATTTGAGTAGCGGGGATGGATTCATCAATTCGTCTCATGACATCTAAAAGCCAAATGGTATTTTTCAATGAAATAAAGGGGAGAAAGATGCAGAAAGTTTTGAATATCTCCCACTCCTTGGTTGTTAGGGAAACGAAAAGGATTTTAGGAAATGAACTTCTCTTAGCAGACTATAAATACAAGGTTAATATGGAGATTCCAACAGTCTTCATTGCTACCCTTCTTCATATGGGATTATCAAAAAATAAAACGTAAAAGCTTTCCAAGAAGGTTTTCAAAGCAGGTCTATTTGGTGATTTGGAAAGGTTTCTTAGAAATATTAATTCTAATCTTACCATTCCTCTCTCTAAATATTGCATAGTAAAAATTAGGAATGATAAACTTCCACTTCATTTCCCTCTCTTATACATTGAAGATATGAATCCATTCAAAGTGAGGAAGTTTAAGATTAAAAAGAATGTTATTTTTTTATGAAAATTATTTTTTATCATGGAGATGAAATAAGAGGGTTGGATTAGGGATTTCCTAGAAGAAGATGGTATTGCCTCATAATCAACATAAGCCATGGTGAATGAGTGAGCCATTGAACTACAGGAAACAATTGATGAACAAGACCCAAAGCTGTGGGATGTAGAGGTAGGTTTCCTTGAGGATCCACTCCTTTCATTTGTTCAGGTTAAAGAGGATACCATAGGTAGTAGCGAGGTCTCCCTAGGAGTCAAAGTGGTGGGATTCCCTTTTGGTTAGGGATCTCAATTTTTTCTTCCTTTCTCTTCCCAATATTTAGAGAATTAAGAAAGGTTCTTGAGCCTTTTGCCTTGGGTTCAAACTCCTTTTAATAATTTTGCCTTAAATTATTAGATTTTAAAGGATTTAATAGCAAAGTTGGTTGGATTTTCATGAGAAGAATATGAGGAATTCTCAAATGGTTTCTATAGTCTTTTAACATTATTATTAAACTCTGGTTGAAGTTTATTTTTCTTAATTCAGCTAAATTGAGATCTGGTTTTGTTTAAAAGTATCAGACATCATCTATGTTTATTATCTTATTAATCTAATACATTTCGGCCTTGACCTTTTATTGACCCAAAAAATAATAATGTTTTATTTTAAAAAAAAAGTCAATTTAATAGTTACATAAATCAACCAGACTTAAAAAACAAATAACATTTTTTATACTTAGTAAACTAAAAATTTAATCTAAACTATAGAATTTTTGTTGACAATTTTAAATTCTATGTATTTATTGGTTAAATTAATTGAAAAAAGAATTCAATGAATGGAATAGATTCCTTCTTTGGCATGGACTAATAAATATAAACTAATACTCTCACACTTCTAACTTACATATTATTAATTCAAACATACACAAATGTAAAATATAAGTAATTATGCCGACGATGTTCCCTCTTTGAAATTGTGCAACCTACTTTATCAAATCAATGGTCCAAAATACTTAATAAGCTATGCAAGATGATAGAATTCTTTTTGATCGTAGATTTATTCTCACTGCTTTTCAAATGATGTAAATGATCATCATTGTCATTCTGTAGTCTCCTCCATATGTTCCCATTTTTCTGGTTGTTTTTTCCACTTTTCATGTTAACAACATAGTTTGATGATGACAATCTTGACCTTTCAAATAAAATAAATGATAAAAACAAGATTAAAACCAAATAGTCCATATACCATAATCTTTTGCATCCTACATGCTTCATTGAGATGATGCTAGATTGTACATAAACATTTGCAAATAAATTGACTGCTTTCAAAATTAGCGAGTCTTTTACACATTACACAATATTCCCTTTGAAAATAAATGCTAACAATAAAATGATTTTACTGCACAACTTCAACATCTTATGGCAACTTAGAATCCAATATCAAATAGATTAGAAAAAAAGGGGAGTTTCCATCTACAAAATGATATAAGAGAAGTAATGAAGCATTTTTTATATAGATTTTGAATATCAATTGCATTAATCGCTGACTTTTTAAAGACTTTTTTTGTTTAACTTTTACAAACTATTTTTTGTGTAAGAAAATTATTAAGAATAATTGATTAAAGAAAAGGTAATACAATTTTTCTTTTTGTTGTAGTAGAAATCATTTTCATATTCACATTTTTTAAATACTAAATTTGGAGAAAACAAAATTTGAATTGCTCGATAAATTTAATTTAATTATATAAATCATTTGATTACTACATTAATATTAATACTAGGTTGTCAAGGATAAAAATAAATATGATTATTTTATTTTTAAGAATTAAATGGTAATTTGTTTATATTAATTTGGATTTTAGATTTCATTTATTTGATAGTATATTGGTATTTTTTTTAATAAAAATGTAATGAAAAATGAATTGCGGGTCAAAAAAATAAAAAATATATTATTTTAATTTTAATTTTAAATGAAATTTGTAAACCAATGAAAATGAATTGAACACTCCTTAACCTTCAATTTTAATTTAAACATAATAAATTTTGTAGTCGGTGAGAAGGTTACTTGAGTGTTTCAATTTAAATGCTAATTACATAAACAAACTAAATATATATATTTTTAATTTTGCTACATTATGTTACCAAAAATAAATTAAAAAACTTTTAGCCTCAATTAAAATTTAGGAGATGATATGTGTTGTTTTAATATTAGAGAGGATAGAGCTTCCACCAATTGATAAAGATTTATGTGAAAAACATAAATAAATTAAACTGCTTTGACTTGATATTTTCCCCCTCTATATTGTTTTTGAATATGGGAAAACAGATTTTGATGGGCCCCTAAAACCCATTACAACCAAAAGATCAAAATATTTACATTAAAGCGCAACAAAACACAAAGGACAACACAGAAAGAAAAAGACAGTTGATGAACAAAATCCCAACAAACTAGAGACAACTAGTCAAAAACCAAAAGGACCGACAAAAGCCCAGATTTAGGTTAAGTTCTAAAGCATTTCAGCAACTTCTAGCTCCAGCTATTCCATATTATCAGCCGCCTGCTTGATTTCCTCAATTTCCTTGTTGTGGCTTTGCAACTTTCTAGTGCTCACCCACGTTCTTCTCCCAAGCCCCGTTTCCTTACCTTCTGGGGTATCATCCTTTACTTCAATAATGCCTGCCACATCTTTATCCCCATGGTCATTCTCAAGCCTACTGATAAGTGCCTTCATACTAGCCGAGGCAGCCTTAAGAATCTTATGACTTTGCTCACCAATTTTTTGAGTGTTTTCTCAACTCCATCAAGTCTTTTTTAGTGGTTCTTGCTCTGTTCTCCAGGATAAGAAATCTATTATGATTAGCATTGATAATCTCCTCTGCATTACCGATAGCTTTGGTAATCTCACTGAGACAATCTGGGAGGGAATTGAATTTACCCGAGCCTAAATCTTGTAAGGTCTCGATTTTCCCTGCTTCCTGGGCCTGCTTGGTTTTAATGCTAGTAATTTCCTTTTGCATCTAGAGGAGCACCTATTTAAAGTTATCCATGCCATTATTGATATAGAGGTCAATATCCAAGTGATGCTCTTCCTGGATCTTGTCACCTACGGTCTCAAGATTCACTTCCAGTCCCACCTCCCTGACATTAGAGCTCCAAGCTTCTTTCATGGCCGTATCCTCCCCCTTCAGGCCCTTATCCTTAGAATCAACCATGAGAGGTGACTGGTTCTTGGTTCCCACATCCTTTGTTTTAGGAGTCTTACTTTTTTGCTTCTGGCTCACGAGGGTTTGGACCTCCTCGCTTTCAGTATCCATGCCATTGTTAGTCTCATTATCCTCCTCATACCAGCTATCCTCATCCTCCCCTCTCTACTTATTTTTGACCGACCCTGTATTCTGTTTCCAATGCTCTATTTTTCTATTCTTCTTTCTTGACCCAACAATTTGGGGGTCATCCTCTATCTCGGCTTCCATGTCATAGCCTTCACATTCCTCATCATCAGAGTCATCAAAATCCTCTTTCGACTTGGAGACCTCAACTATATTCAATTGGACGGTAGTGTTCTTGATGTGATTATACTGAATCACCATTAAACCTTCATGCATTGTTGGGTTGGTGTTGGGGTTGGATATAACATCCTTGATCCCAGCCTTAAGGGTGTAGAAAAGATAATATGAAATAGAAATTTTATCTTTATACCTAAAGTGATTAAGTAAGACAAAATGGTAGCTATAAACCCTAGTGTATCTACCATCGAGTGTGATAAATTCCATTATAGCAAGCAAAACCCTTCGTCAAATTAAGTTAATTACCTTTGGTGAGAAGTAGGTATGGCTGCCCTTCACCAGTCTAGCTTTCTCCTCCTCATCCTTCGGAAATTTCTTCACAGTAGCATCTAAAATCTTTCTATCCCAGTAGAACTTGATGTCGTCCATTGGAAGGCCCATAGCCTCAATAATCATAGTTTCAGTCACCTTGACCTTCCTGTTGCCTATGGTTAATGTGCCTCTTTTCCATCCCTTCTTGAAGATTCTCATAATTTCAGGTTGTTTCTCCTGCATGTGCTCCATAAAATCAATCATCTTGGTAGCTTGAAGTACCGCCCTGACTTGTAGTTGATTCCTCCATTTATTAATGGTGGTAGCCTCCGTTCTCTTTCATTTTCCACCCATAATGCTATTGATATCTGATGTCATGAAAATGGGGACAAGGCAACAACAAAGTTTAATGTTAATAAGTTAGTTTCAACCATAAAACCAAAACAAAGAACTAAAAACAATTCCAAACATATCAAAAGAGATTTCAAAAAGCATGAAAGAAGTTTAACAAAACAAAAGAAAGGAGAAGAGCCTCCTTAAGATGCTTCCATGATGCCTTTTGATGCTTCTCCCTTGTTTCTCCCCTCTCCAAGTCCCAAATGAGTGTAGCTCTCAGCTTTTAGCACTAGCCATGGATGCCATATGGAGATTCAAGATGGTTGGATGTGATAAACAAATGCTATGCAAGTGTAGATAGTGATGCTATGAAAAAACTCTATGCTAATACAAGTATAGCAACAATACTCTAATGCTTCCTTTTTTGCTTGAGGATAAGGGTTCTATTTATAGAAGAAATGGGGAAATGAAGGGTTAAGATTGAGCTATCTTAACAAGGGTTGGGATTGAAAGATATTCAATCCATGTGAAACTTTCAACCCAATACCATGTTGACAAGTGTCACCATGAGGAGGCTTAAGAGGAGAGATAAGGAGCACTAAATGCTTGAGGGGACATGATGGTTACCCTAGGGGTTGGGTTAGGGTTAGGTTAATGGATATTCCTTTTATCCAAGGGATAAATGAATGTGCAAGGGTTAAATGGTTACCTTAGTAAAAGAAATAAATGCTTTGAAGAGACCCATGAGTCAAAAGGATGGTTAAGTTAGAGGAACGTCTCTAACCAAAGGTAAAAGGTGAGTTAACCATAAATGGTTATGTAAGAACCTTTAATGGTTTGGAAGACTTTAGAGGTTAACCATTTGAAAACATAAAGCCTTTAATGGTTATTGAAGACTTTGGAGGTTTTTGAGAAGTGAGTTCCTTTTATTTAGGAATGTGACAATGATTAGGATAGGATTAGGCTAATTAGAAGAGTTAGAAGAATCTAGAAGGGATTTAGGCATGCAAGTGGATTTTGTAGGAGAATGCAAGTGACAGGAATTTTGGGATTTTCAATTAAAATAAAATCATTTATTTCAATTAAATGGTGTAATTTGCATTTGGATAGATATTTAAATAAATAATAATTTATTTAAATGTGAATGTGAATTTCGGATTTCATTTAAATAAATCTTAATTTATTTACATGAGATAAATGAAGATAAAGCAATAAGTTCTTGAAGACTTTGAGGGAAACCATTAAAGGATTAAGAAGACTCTAGAAAGAAGCCATTAAGTTTGAAGACTTTAAGGGAAACCATTAAAGACTTAAGAAGACTCTAGAAGGAAGCCATTGAGTTTGAAGACTTTAAGGGAAATCATTAAAGGCTTGAGAAGACTCTAGAAGGAAGCCATTAAGTTTGAAGACTTTAAGGGAAGTCATTAAAGGTTTCAAGAGGGTGAGGATAAATAGGATTTTAAATAAATTATTTATTTATTTAAAATAGTTATGCAACTTGCATTTGTAGGGAAATGCAAGTGGGTGGAGGATAAAGGTGATTTAAATAAATGTAAATGTTAATTTATTTAAATGTGAGAGATGAGATTTTGGGGGATTTAAATAAATAAATGTGAGAGGAGATTTAATTAAACAAATATGATTTATTTATTTAATTAATGGTCTGAATTTGGTTAAGTGAATTAAATCAAATAATTTGAATAATTTATTTAATTAATAGGAGAAGAGGGTTAAGATGAATTAATTAAATATATTATTGATTGATGGTTAAATAATCAATAAATAATAAATATTCATTTAATTAAGTGGATAGATTTATGTGACTACAATATCAATTGTCTGTAGTTTCCAGTTGATGCCTTTCTTTGCAACAAGCTTTATGCGAGAAACCACCAGAATTTTGTAAGAATTTTTAATGCTTTTGTTCAAGAGGGAGAAAAATACCCATAAAGAATGTGAAGTGATCTTGTAATGATTAATCCCCCTCTATATTGTTATCTCCAACCTGCATGACAATTTGCCATTTTTTGGTGCTTTAGATCACTAGTTTTTGGGTGCCTAAAATTGAATTTGAGGATTAAAAATAAGAGACAATCTTTTGCACATTGAACCATTTAGAACATTGTTCTCTACTTTGAATAATATGTTTTTTTACCTCACCAATTTGGGGCACACCCACTTTGGAACCAACATAGATGCGAGCTTTTAGACATGGTTATTTAGATTATTGGCAAAGACTATTCTTCGCCCTCATTGCAACATATATGAAATGACCAACCTTACATATCATCATGCCATCCAGCACACCTACAAATTCATATACATCTTCTAGATGGAGGTTACAAAGCTCAAACCCCACAAATTACTAAAGAATATATGCATCATAGATTTACTATATTTCCTAAAGAGGTTTGGAAAAAACTCGTTGTTGCAAATGATTACTATTAAAGGTATAACTCTTCAAACTTTGTGATCTTATACTAAATTCTTGAGCTTATATTACTTGTTAAGAACCTCTTTTTGCATATATGAGTGGTAGAACAAAGGATTTTCACATATCCATGGTTCATTTGGCTCTAGGAAGCATCTGGCTTTCAAATTACAATGGAGTAGCATTTAGTTAGTACAAAATGCACTTGGTTACATTGATAGATATGTCTTTGCATGGAATCCAATAGATTGAATTAAGAAACCAAATAAATCATCTATCTCCTATTAATGAGCCTTTCTCGATGGAAACATGAATGATTGTTACAACTGACCCTTCCATTGACTACAATGAATTGGAAAATTGTGTTCAATAACATACAAAGTGCACCCTACAAAATTTCATTAGGAGGAATGGGATATCTCTTGTATGTTGTTATAAAGCCCCCTAGATATGCAAGCAAAATCAATTAAATGTTGATAATGGCCAACCTAAACACACTTTAACTCAAAATGATAATTGCTTGAATCTTCACAACCTATCCATACACTCTATTTTGAGGGATAAAGTAGATTTGTAGCTTGTTCTCTCAATAAATGTAGTGTTAAAATACATCACAAAATATGCAATTAAAGATGAATAAAAATTTAAAACATACCATGCTATGTTATCTCTTATTTCAACCAATTTTGAGTCTAATAAAATAGCCTCAATCACCTTCTAAAAATTCTTATTGATACCCTTATGGATTGATATATTGATGCTCAAGAGACCTACCACCTTTTGCCAAAATTACCACTCTCCCTATGTAGTAGGACATGTGTTTCTTTAAATGCAAATAAAAAAACTATGAATGTGTTTCAGTCTCATCCACATCTATAACCATGTCCCCAAACTATATTGGTGCTTATGTTGCATGACCTACACATATAAAAATAATGTTTCTTATTCAAGTGACTCAAAAGTGGACCTTCAAAGAATCTCACAAGCATAATCAATGGAAAGAATGATCTACACTAGCCATTTTTTGAGTATCTCCATGATTCACAAGCATCCCTGTAAAACAAGACAAAGTTTTTTAAGCATTTTGTTGGAGTGAACAACTACTAGATTATCTATTTCACAACATTCAAAATGATTTTGGTACATCAGATGATCAAGATATAGAAAAATGGGAGAGTTTCTCATGCAACTACCAACCATGGCATGTGTGACACACACCTCTAGAAGACTAGAACCAAATGAAGAAACTAACACTGGAAGTCTACCCAATGAGGAAGATTGAATGTAAAAAGACATACCTCATGAATGGTGAGTCTTATCAAGTCTATACCCAGGCCTCCCTATGCACCTTGATGAACTTGAAATGCTTGGTTGATGTAGCATTGACCTAAACCATGACTGGGGAGAAGCTCACATCAATCCACAATAAGAAATAATAGCTAATACTTTCAGACTCCAATCTCCCAAGATTTCAAGCTCAATATGATCTCAATCAAAACAACCAAATTGACATATCTATTGAACAAAAAGGTGCACATGATATAGTTGTTTCACACCTATAAGCCACTACCATGTAGCCACCACTTAAAATATTTGATCAAGGAACTGTTGACACTAGAAAGTCTCACTTGATTAAAAGCATATGTTGGTCATTGTTGCTTCTAGGATATGTTGTTGTCATTGATGTCAACATACTCTTGTGATTTATTGCTCTGGTGATCGCAGATTGGTTTATTGGGGCCATGGTTCAGTTATTGGAATATTTCTAGTGTTATTACATCTTTTTGTATTGGTTTTGGTGACTCGGGAAGCTCAATTGATCATATCATATGATCCAGTTTGCAGTTTGGTTTTGTTGATTAGTGCTTTGCAGAGTTCAGTATTCCTCTAGTATATTCCAGTGTGATTAGATCTTGAGCTAAGATTTTGGGAGATTGTTTGGGATTCTCTTGTGTATCTTTATTTCAGATGGAACATTCTTTGGTACTCTGTAGTTTATCTTTCTTTGTAACAATTGCTTCTCTTTGAGTGTTCTTGAGTTTCAGATGTTGATCGATGAAGATTTGATAAGTGGTGTTGGTACAACTATTAAGTTGATGATTCTTGTTAGAATCAATGACAGTCCCAAAGATACTGAGAGAGGGGGGCGGGGGGGTGAATCAGTGTCTAACCAGTTTTCACAATATTTAAACTTATTAAGAACTTTGTATCTCAAAATAGTGTACCAGCAAATAAGAATTAATGCAATAAATAAGAATAACAGAGACAACATAGAGAACACACCATAACACAAGATATTTAATGAGGAAACCCAGTGTGGGAAAAACCTCAGTGGGATTTGTGACCCACAATATTCACTCATTGACCAATGAATAAATATTACTTACAATAAGGGCCTACACATGCAGGAAGGCTAGTAGCCTAGATCTTACTGCTTAATCACAAAATAGAAGTCTCGCTGACTTACAAAATGGATTATCAAAATACAATACAATGCACTGCTTCATATCAACATCAACTATATTAGGTTCAGTACCGGTTTAAGCTCAGTCTTAATACAAAAACCTTCATTGTCAACTATATCACCTTATAAAATATATCATTTATATCCACTCTCTCTATCTTCTCTAAATGACCTATAAAATCTCATGCATATATATGAGTCTTTTACAATATGCCATGTCGGCTTTTACAAAATATAATTACAATATAAAACAGTAAACAAAAGTTTATTCCATGTTGGCTTGAGTGTCGGTATGCATTATTGCCGCTACCAGTGAAGTGTCTGCCAATGAATGTAGAAGTCTATTGCCGATGTTGGTAACTGTCGGTGGGTTGACAGATGATTTCCAGTTGGTTGCCAATTGGTTGCCATCAATGAAAACATCAACTATTCTCATAAGAGTGTAGAATTCCAACAATTCTAACATGCTTGTTGGTGTTTCCTAATTGTGACCTACTTTTCTTGATGATATACATTGATCATTGTGTGATTTTTTGGTGGTGTTCATAATCTGGTAATGTTCTTTGTGTTATGTGGTATTCTTGGTGGCGTAGCATGTTGTGATTGATCTTGGTGAGATTTCCGCTAGTATTGCATATTTGGAGATTTGATTTAGGCCCATGTTGTCATGTATATCATTATATTGGTTTGGTGGTTGATATTTGTATCATGTAATGTAATTTTGTAATTAGGTGTTGAGGGTTTAGCCAACCTTGTTGTTAAGGTTGATGAATTGTATAAATAGGTGTCATATTCATGTTACAATTTATGTATTGTGTGATGTCTACATTATCTAAGAGTGGAAAAGGTGCAATAAAGTGAATGCATATTTTGGCACTAAGGTTGAGCAGAGTTTTGAAGTGGTGCAAAGCATATATTTGTGCTTAACCGGAACTGTCATTGGGCATTAACGGATTCTATTATTGTAGTTCATTTGATTCCATATTGCTGTCCGAATATTTTGTAAGTCAGTGAGACTTCCTTGTAAGGTAGTGAATCTTCCCTAAGGGTTGTATCCTTCTGGGTTATTATATTTTGAGCAATGCACTCTAAGAAGTAAGCCTGAATGCAGGTACATTCTCCATTGTAATATTTACACATACTACTATAGAGTATCATCTTATTGTGGGTAGATTCCCAGCATGGTTTTTCCCTTAACCGGTTTTTCCACGTCAAAATATTGGTGTTGTGTGTTATGCTATCTATTTTCTTGTCCTTGTTGTTACAGCAATTTATCATATTTATGATTGTGGTTAAGTTTTTTAATGCGGTTAAAACTTATTCAATCCCCCCTTCCCCTCCTAGTTTTCCTTCATTGTTGTTGCCAACAATTGGTATTAGAGATAGATCCTCTAGAAGAAGCTTGATTGCTTAAAGAGATCTGAGATGGCAACTAGAAGTGGAAGTGTTATCTTTAAGGAGAGTTTAAGATTTTGATAGAAGTAACTATGCTATATGGAAGAACCAGATGGAGGTGCACTTGAGATTTATTGGAGAGGATTACTGGAAGATTACTAAGAATGCACATTTTGTTCCTCTAAATGGACTGTTTACTGCTTATGAGATCAAGGAAGCTGAAAATAACATTAGAGTGAAGGGAGCATTGTTGAGTGCCCTAACTGGTTCTGAGATGACTAATGTAATGGGACTTTAGACTATGCATGAGATCTGGGAGAATCTTGAAACCTTGTATGAAGGAGATAAACAAGTCAAAGTTGCTAAATTTCAAAGTTTGAAAGGGAAGTATGAGATGCTGAGAATGGGAGAAGATGAGAACACAAATTCCTTTATGGCTAAGGTGAATGAACTTGTCCTAGGTATCAGATGTACTGGTGGAACCCTTGAAGAAGATGAAATTGTTGATAAGGTGCTGAGATTATTTCCTCTTTCTTACAAGCATAATGTAGCTACTATTGATGAGATCCAAAGTGTGACTACTATGACAAGATATATGCTGGTTGGAAAGATTTCTGCATTTGAACTGAGTGATTTTGGTGAATCACATGGAAATTCTAAGACAATATTTAGAGCATCTTTATCTAGAAAGAAGAAGTATGACCATGGAAAATGCAGAATGTCCAGATATGAAAGAGACCATGGAGAATGCAGAATATCTAAATTTGAAAGAGAAAGAAGAGAGATGGAAGAGCAAGAAAGAGAATTGGAGGAGCTTGAAGCATTGATTGCCCAAAGATTGCCTAAGGGAGCTGGTAAGTATGATGGAAAATTGCCACTGAAATATTTCTCTTGCATTAAGATAGGACATTTTTCTTCTAGGTGCCCGAAGAGAATGCCTAAATATGATACGTATGGTAAATTTGATAAGCATGATAGGAATGATAGATATGAAAGGCATGAGAAGTATGATAAGCCTTACAAGCCTAACCAAAAGTATAAGCATTAGAAGAACTATTATTATGTTGTCGATGAAGTTGTGTTTATTGCTATTAAAGAAGATGGATTGGTACTTGTTGATTCCACAAGCTGCACTATTCAGGAGAAAGCTCTAGTTGCTAAAGTTGAAGAGAAAGATGAGTGGGTGATTGATAGCAGTTGTTCACATCATATGACCAATGATAAAATAAAATTTGTGAATATGCAAAGATATGATGGTGGAATAATAAGATTTGGAGATGACAAAGCTTGTGTAATCCATGGTAGAGGTTCTATTTTGTTTTATGGTAAGCATAACATTGATGATGTCTTGTATGTTGAAGGTTTGAAGCATAATCTTTTAAGTGTTTGACAGATGGTAGACAAAGGTTATGATTTGCAATTCAAGAATGGAAATTGTAGAATCATAAATGCCTCTGGTATAGAGATTGCATCAGGAACTAAGACTGAAGGTAATATCTTTCATTTGAATGCTAGTGAGAAAAGTTGTTTGATTGCTTAGATTGATGAAACTTGGTTGTGGCATAGGAGAATGTGTCATGTTAATTTTGATTCGATGATTAAGATCAGTTCTACACAAACTATTAGAGATTTGCCTAAAATTGTTAAGCCTTCTAATTCGGCATGCAATGAATGTCAAATGGGTAATCAAACAAGAATTTCTTTCAAGAGTAAGTAGTATACATCTGATGGATTGCTAGATCTTGTGCATACTGACCTATGTGGACTTACAAATATCAGAAGTATGCAGGGTGACAAATATTTTATGTTAATAATTGATGATTATTCCAGAATGATGTGGGTTGTCTATTTGAAGGAGAAATCAGAAGCATTAGATAAATTCAAGATATTCAAAGCAAAGGTTGAGACTGAGATAGGATTGAAGGTGAAATGTCTGAGATCTGATAGAGAAGGAGAATTTTATTTCAATGATTTTGATTCATTCTGTGAGAAGCATAGAATTAGAAGACAATTATCTGCTCCTAAAACCCCAAATTAGAATGGAGTTGTTGAAAGGAAGAACAAAATTGTCTTGGATGCTGCAAGGATTATGTTGATTGAAGGGAATGTTTTGAAGATCTATTAGATATAATTTGTTAGCAATGTTGTTTACACATTCAACCAAGTGCATATAAAAGGTGATACCAGTAAGACTCCTTATGAGCTATGGTTTGGTCATGTTCCTGTTGTAAGATATTTCTGAATTTTTAGAAGAAGGTGCTATATCAAGAGAGATGATGATATAGGAAAGTTTAATGCAAGAAGTGATAAAGGAATTTTCTTGGGTTATTCAACAAAGAGAAAATCCTACCGATACTACAATAAGAGATTGAGAAAGATAGTGGAAAGTACAAATTTCAAAGTTGATGAAAACTATGGAAAAGAGATCAAAGCATGTGGGTATGATGGTGATCAGGATGTTGTTTTAACACTAAATTGGATTGAATAATTGAAGCAGAATGATCCAATAGGGACTATTAATCTGGATGTTGTTGATGTCGGTGAAGAGGTGCAGGAACCTGAAAATCAGAATAATCAGAAGACTCTGAGGTATGTAAGATTGAATCACTCTGAAAATTAGATCATTGGAGATAAAAACAAAGGTGTGATGACTATAAGAAGGTTAGCTACAAAGAGGTATGTTTGATTTCTAAAATTGAGCCAAAATATGTTGTTTAATCTTGCAAAGATGAAAATTGGATAAAGGCTATGGAAGAAGAATTAGATTAGATTGAAAAGAATAACACATGGGAACTTGTGCCTAGACCTAAAGATAAGAATGTAATTGGTACTAAATGGGTATTCAGGAACAAATTGAATGAAGCTGGTGAAGTCAGAAATAACGAAAGATCAGTATGCAAAGTATATTCATAGAAATAAGGGATTGATTATGAGGAGACTTTTGCTATGGTGGCCAGACTTGAAGCTGTTAGACTATTGCTTGCATATGTTGCCTATACAAATTTCAAGGTATATCAGATGGATGTCAAGTTATCCTTCTTGAATGGTCATCTTGAGGAAGAAGTCTACATTGAGAAACCTAATGGATTTTCATTATTGGATGATGGTGACATGGTATGTAAATTGAAGAAATCTCTTTATGGATTGAAACAAGCCTCTAGAGCCTGGTATAATAGATTGGATAAGTATTTGCTGAAATTGGGATTTAATAAAGGTACTGCTGATAGTAATCTATATTTCAAGATTGAGAATAATAATATTTTGATTGTTGAAGCTTTTTTTGATGATATTATCTTTGGAGGAGATGATAACTTGAGCATGAAGTTTTTCGGTGATATGCAGAAGGAATTTGAGATGTCTATAATAGGAGAGATGAAATTTTTCTTAGGATTATTGATTTCATAGACTGGAAAAGGTATTTTTATATCTCAAGCTAAATATGTGAAGGAATTGCTGAAGAAGATTGGCTTAAAAGATTCTAAGCTAGTTGGAAATCCTATGGTGACTATATGCAAATTATCTAAAAATGAAAAATCTCTGAAAGCTAATTAGAATTTGTATAGATCTATGGTTGGTGGAATGTTATATCTTACTCAGACTATACCTAACATTATGCATGTTGTGTGCATGGTCGCTAGATATAAAGATGATCCGAAAGAGAGTCATGCCACTGTTGTAAAGAGGATATTTAGATACTTGAAAGGAACTGTGGACTATGGTTTGTGATATTTGAGGAATGATGATTTCACGTTATGTGCTTGCTGGTGATGTTGATGATCGGAAGAGTACCTTCTGTGGTGTATTCTTTTTCGGTAAGAAATTGGTTTATGGGCATGTAAGAAACAAGATTCAGCGTCCCTATCTACTATTGGATCTGAGTACATTGTTGATGCTAGTAATTGCACTCAGGTAGTTTGGATGAAGCAAATGTTGAAGGATATCAGATTTATCTATGATGAGCCTATTGCCATATATTATGATAATTCTAGTGCTATTAATATGTCAAAGAACCCGGTGCAACATTCAAAGACTAAACATGTGTCAATTAAGTTCAATTAAGTATCATTTCTTGAGAGAAAAAGTCAGTGAAGAAGAAGTGAAGTTAGAGTATTCGTCTACAAAGGAACAAATTGCTAATATTTTTACCAAGACTTTTCCTACAGATACATTTGTCTATTTGAGAGACAAGTTAGGGGTATCTACCCCTCTTGATGGGAACTAGATGCATTGAGTTACACCAATCTGGTGGACTTCACAATCTTATCTTTTTATCTGGATAGATGAGTTGGTGCTGCTACTTTGTTGTAGTAGTCAGTGTGTTTAAGGAGGAGAGAATCATGATTTGTTTATAAAAGGAAGATTGTGAGTTTGGTTTTCTATTTTGAAGACCTTTGTCATTGATGTCAAAGGGGGAGAGAAGCACATGAAAAACTATTTTATCTTCTTGATCTTAGGGGGATTTTGTTGGAGATGTTTTCTTTCTTTGTATTGATTGTTTTTCACATTCATATGTTGTCATAAATGCCAAAGGGGGAGATTGTTGGTCATTGTTGCTACTAGGATATGCTATTGTCATTGATTTCAACATATTCCTGTGATTTATTTCTTTGGTGATTGTAGATTGGTTTATTGGGATCATGGTTCAGTATTTGGAATATTTCTAGTGTTATTACATCTTTTTGTATTGGTTTTGGTGACTTGATAAGCTTAATTGTGCTGGATTCAAGGATCACTAAGAGGGGGGGGGGGTGAATCAATGATCTACTGGTTATTAAATTTTCTGATTTAACTTTGAACCATCACAAGTATATGTATGAAACTGAAATGCAGGAACACCATAAAATTTAATATGGAAACCCAAATAGGAAAAACTATGGTTTGATTTAAACCCACAATATTATTCCACTATGGCCAATAGCAAAACAATATTACAATATGGGGAATGCACTTGCATTCGGGCACACTGCCTAGAGCTTACAACTCAATTACAAAAAGGGCTACAACCCCTAAAGGTTCATTGCCTTACAGATCAATTTTAGTGATGTACTACAATGAATGAACTCCGAATTAGCATCTACAATGCTTGGATGAGTTTCAATTAAGTTCCAAATATTTTGACTATATCACCTCTATTGTTCTGCTATGTTTTGCCTTGTTCTCTATCTCAATCAGCAACCAGATCAACAATGCACATGTGAAACTATGCTACAAAGGATTTCCGATCACCACTCACTCGCATACCATCATACCATACCCAAAAAATATATTTTGCACCAGTCTTATATATCTGTAATCACAAAATAGATCACTCATCAAGTTGGCCTGCTAATGTAATGTGTAGTCATATGTTGGCTTGACTAGATCACCAAAGATAAATGTGGATCACCAAAATGATGATAAAATGATGTCCTTATGTCATCCCAATCATCCCATACATTATTCGTAACACCGCAATCACTAGAAAGCTTCCAGACTAAAACTTCTTTGATCAACTAGAAATACCTGTTAACTAGCTACCGGTTGATGTCCTCTTTTGGATATCAGGATCCATGATTATGGATGGGAATCTAATGAAGATTTTCCATCAATGACAACCCTAAACCAATAATTGACCATCAGAAGCCACCAGATGAGTGTCAATTGCCAACAATATCTCCCTTTGGCATTCATTGCAACACTTGTGAAAAATAGCTAAGTGATGAAAACCTATACACCGGATCAAAAGAATTTCTAAGGCTCTCCCTTAGACAAAGAATTCTAAAACCTATAATTACACTCTTCTCCTACACATTTTTCACACTTGTAATTACACTCTTATCCTATACATTTTTCACCTTTATTCTCCCCCTTTGACTAGAATGCCAAAGATGGGGTGTTGTCCAAAACTTATATACAAGGATACTTGCTGGAGAATTTATAAGTACTTAAAGACATCAACAAAAATGGTCTTAAAAAATTCTAGGTGAGTGTCGCACCCACTCTTCAAGTTATCCAGTATTATGATGGATGCACTGCATGTATATTCATGAATCTCCACCTCCTTTTGTTCAGATGGAACAGGTTATCCCATAACCTTCATATAGTCATCCTTATTACTCAACATGGTGTCCAACCGAAGGGCAATCAAATTCTAGAGTTCACCAACTCTCCTCAAAATTTTGTCCTTGTCTGCATTAAGGATCGAGATCTAATCATTTAGAGAAAATATATACCCTTCTACATTATTGCTCAGAGCTACATTAGGGTCAAAAGACTGTGAGATGTACCAATGAGTTTACCCTGGCAAACACTTATCTTCTTGTCTATATCTACTACAAACTTTAGAAAAATTAGACAAGACATATACTTTTCCACCTTCTAATAATGCATCTGAAATAGTCTGCAGACTTTTATTCAATCTAATTTTGTCATTTTCTATCATTCTTTGAAATGCCTGCATTCTTAACTTCTTAAATCTATCTAATAGTTACTTATTAGTAGACTTCTCCGAAGAGTCAAAATTGGTATTTACATTGTTAATTAATTGAAGTAATTTACCAAAGGGGATATAATTAGGATCTAACTGTACACTCAGAGCCACTTTCTATAACACATTAACAGACATCAAAATGAGATTTTTGTCTTCAAATTCAGATTTGACCAGATCCTGACTGGCTTGAGCTTGAACAACTACTGCAAGCATGATATTCTCTATAGGTGATATTTTTCCAAGATTTAGAAGACCATCTAGATTGATAGAGATTTGAGGTGGGGTCCTTGTGACTGGAGGAGTTTCAATTGCCAGATCAACAACTCCTTTTTCCTTGTCTACCTCAGCATCCTTTACCTTTTCTTTCTCAGGTTCCTTTTCAGCTCCATCCCCTTTATCTTGTGCACCGGTGTTGCCACTTGGTACGTTATCATCATTTTGAATCTTAGGGACTGTAGAACTATCTGCCACCGAAGGATTATCACTAGTCTCAGCATCAACAGTTGTGTTGCCTTGAACTTCTAGATGTCCCTCGGTCTGAGTTTCATCCCTCTAATCATCGGAAAAACCTTTTACTTCTAGCTGAGAAGACTTGACTACATTTCTATACAAAGTATCATTCTTTATGATTCTTCTCCAAATATCTACAGTCTCCTTTTTCACTACTTCCGCCTTCCCAATCATCAACTTGTTCAACCTATTTTTTCTTCTAAATTCCTTCTTATTAGCTTCCTCAATTAGTCTTTTGGCCTCATCATGGTATACACAGGTGTAAACATTTATCAATTCTCTTTCCTGTTAGGCCCAATATGGAAAGCTAATGTACTGAGAGGGGAGGGGTGAATCAGTACATTAAATCTTTTTCTTAACAATATCTTCACTGTTAAGCATAAACTGAATAGTGCAGTAACATAATATAATGCTAAAACAAATAAATAACAATCATACATGATTCACTCCATAACACATATATTTTGGTTATGCAGAAACTCTTGGTTAGAGAGAAAAACTATGGTGGGGATGACACCCACAACTTCACTACTACAATAATAAAGGTTGCTTGGTTAGAGCTACATGTTTAGCTATTTCTAATAGCTTACCCTGTTAGGAGTATCAAGATCTGTTAGATCTACCTTGCTAAAGGATTTTACAACACTTAATGTAAATGTTGCACCTGGTTAGAGGCTTTACAATTTATAGACTTGATTAGAGTCTTTTACCTTGTTAAAGGTTTCCCTTACAACTTCAAAATATTACAATAAAATCATTACAAATATCTGCAACTTTACATCTGGAATGTTATAGCAGATTCTATGTGCTCATAATAAGATTACCTTGCTTATAGCATACCTCGGTAACCCATATAGTAACTCGGTAAACACTTCTGTTTACTCTATTCTTTGACTGTTCTCTGAAATCCTTCTCGGTGACCTCTGTGTCTCGGTAACAGTCATAACACTTAGTGCTTTCACATGTCTTGCTTAATATATTTCTATATCTTCCTTTCTGTCATGCTACATGTATATGTGTGATCTTAATCCATGTTGTATAAATAGATCTCTTATGATGGTGATCCATTCATTGCTTCGATCTTACAAACATGTTTTATCGAATGAATAACCATGCAAAACATTTCGTTGGTTAGATGACCTCAAAATCATACACAATCTTTAAGTGCAATTTCCAATGTGATAACGGTTCTATGTTCCTTGATCTTGTAACATGTTTCCATATGTATGTTCAGGTTCAATGAATCTGGTAACATGTTTCACTCGGTGTATATCAACTTGGTGTGTCATCTTTGCTGCTCGGTAGACATGGAATGATACTCAGTAGACAGCTCAGTGCATACTGGGCTCTTGACTACTTTCTTCTATAACTGACTAGACTGTGCATACCGACTGAATAATTCGGTAGAGATAACCGACTAGAGTATATAGAATAACTTTGAACATAAAACTAATGGCAACTTGATAAGTAGTAACAATCTCCCCTTTTGACATTATTTGAGATGTTTGACAAAAACTACTTTCAAAGTTATAACTCAATAATCTATATACTTTGCAAAATTTGACTATACTGACAGTATATGCAATAGTCAATGAAATAGTAAATCTAGATATACTCCCCTTATCAATATATTGTACTCTGATTTGTATGCTCGGTGATCTTCTCTTGTTCTTTTCTTACTATTATGTTCACTGCTCGGTTCACTGCTCTTGGATACTCTGCTTACTCTTCTTGGTATACTCCCCCCGTATACTACACTCCTTTTGTTTGATACTATACTTTGATTCTTTGAATACTATATCACTCCCCATTTTTGACAAACATCAAAATTTAGTTACCATTCGGTGGTGGCAACTGGTCAAAAATGAATTTGTACTTTGTTCGTGCTTTAGTGAGAGTGATAGAGAGGGCATCCTTTACACTTTCCATTAAAGAATTTTGCATTTGAATATCAACCAATAATGATATTAAGCCATCTAAAGTGCTTCCCTCTTGTGTACTAGATAAGTATGTGGCTCAGTTGATCTATACTTTATCTTTTAGCTTGCTCAAATATTCGGATGCATCTACTCCAGATGTCTCTATCTTGGTTAGGAGTTCATCCAGTTGAATGTGGATGGCTGCATCTTTGGTTATTGCAGCTTCAGGTAGCATATCTGTTAAGAGTGCTTTCACCTTATGAAGTACTTTATTTTTCTTTTGAATAGCCATTTGCTTCTCTTGTTCGGCCTTTGCTTTGCATAGTTCACTAAAATCAATGAGTGCTTGCCCCTTTAATTTGGATATATCAACATTGGGCAACACTATTGGTTTTGACAAATCTACTTTGAAACTATGCTTTTTCATCTTCTTTTCTTTACCTTTCACCGATTGAAATAAGATAATGGCTTGTGAGGGTTGATGACCCTCGGTAGGTTGCTCGGTAGAGGCAACACTTTGGTCGGTTTCTTTAGCCTCTGTAGTGTCCTTTGGTGTCTCGGTACTCGGTGTCTTAGTCGCAACATTTTCAATGCTAGAAGGTGCTTGAGAAGTCTATTCTTGAGTACTACCTTCTCATACTGTAGAATTGTGACCTTTGGTGCCTTGATCCGTATCCTGAGGGGCTTTGGTTGAGACAGGTTGATTGACCAGTGGATAAGGCTGAACTTGTTCCAAGACTGATTCATTGGATACAAGTTTTGCATATGCATTGCCTTCTAGCATTTCATGTTTAGGTGCCTCTGTATCCATGATATCTTCATCTATTTGAATGGTGTTAGCAAGGTCTTGCTCGGTAACATCAGGATCTTTCTCGGTGACATCAACTACTTCAACTTCAACTTGCTCATCGACATCCTTGTTTCTAAAGATTTCCTGCCACTTTTCTTTTGTCTCATTTTCCACTTCAATATACAACCCATTCATCAGTTTCAAGGCTTTTTGTTTGACGAGGAACTTTGTGTGGTAGGTTGTCAGATGTTCTTTTATTTTAGCTATCGACATGTTAGGAAAGAGATGTACCAAACTTCTTTCTCTAATCTGTTTCTCCGAGTCCAGGGCATATTGCCACTTGTTATCAATATGTGCATATAATTATTTTGGAAGAGAATTAGAGACTTCTAATGGGACCAATCAGAATTTCAGAAGTGTGCAGATGACAACTTCTTCTATTTGTCTCTTTTCATCATCATTTCTGGATTCATACTTAACATATCTGAATCCTCCAAATCCACCATATTCCTTCAGATTAGTACAAAAATTTTCAACACTATGTACATTTACCTTATTGCTCTTGACAATCTGAAATTTTCTTGCATCCTCAGATTCGGTGTCACTAGACTCTTTTGCCAAAATGAGTCTTCGAGTAGATTTCTTGTAAGTTTTTGTTACCTTGGGAATAGTAACACTCTTTGTTTTCTTACTCGATGAAGCTATAGATGCTCTTGTGTTAGGTCACTTTGCTGGAGGAGTCGGTGAGGCCTTTGATGAATCTTGTTTCCTTCTTTTCAACACTTTTCCCTTAGGCAATTTGGTGCTCAGTGTTATAGCTGCCTCTTGGGCTTCAGATTCCTCTTCAGTAATGGCTATAGTGCCTTTGATAGGTGTGGAGGAAGAATCTTCTCCAAATTTCTCCGATAATGCCTTTATCATCTTTGTTGCCTTTCTTGTAGCTTTGGGTACTACAATGCTCATTTTTACTTTTTCCTTCACTTCTTCATAGGTTCCATACCTCAGCTCGGTAGCATGTCTTGGCAATGTAAGAAATATATCAATTTGTTGTTGTGTGATGTCAAAATCAATCTCATAACCCATAGGTGACAAAGATTGAGTTCTTGGTTCCACAGCATTCACATAACAGTAATCAGTATCTACTTCAAAACATATGTCATCTTTGTATTTCTCCACTAGCTTGGGTGGAATCCGGTAGCTGTTGTGCATTTTCTCTTGAAACTTACTAAAGTAATCATCCATAATATCATTAAAATTATCACCTAGCTTCTTAATGAAGTCATTGATCTGATGGGTGATTGGTCGGTGTAGTTCCCAAACAACTTTACCGACTGATGGAAAGAATTTTTCAAAATAGAAAAACATGCATACAAGTAGTGATCCAAACTTTAGTGTATTAGCCGAGTTATTCTTCTTCAGCTTCCTGATGGTGTTAAGATTCTCAAACAGGTTTTTCAGCAACACCTCACATAGATCAATTTTCATGCCTTTCTTCACAATTTTGTATGCCAAGTCTACTACTGCACAGGGTACACTATTTTCCCTTGCTGATTGGAAGAAACAGTAACCTATTACTCTAATGGAAAATTTTAGTTCTGCATCAGTGACATTGTTCAATTTCAGTCCTCTGCAATCTGATTCCACTCTGGTTAAACTGATCAATTCCTTCTGTGATATTATCTTTTGAGCTCGGGCATGATCATAAATAGGGTAACCGGTAATCAGATGAATGATTTCCTTGGTAATCTTAAACGGTTGCTCTTCTAGCCACATGAAGTCATCATGAACTCTGCTCAGAACAAACTTGACCCACTAGGGTTTGAACACATGGGGATAGGTTAGGGCCTCAGTTAAACCCTTGATCTTAATGTGCTCAAACTTGCTATCTAATTTACCATCGATGCATAATTCATCATAGGTGTCTTTGATTTCAATGTGACCGAGTTCTTCAACATGATATTTTTTGAAGAATCTCACATCCTCGACTAATAACACTCTATCCGAGATGAGTGAAAATGTGGTTTTGTCATCTGGTTCAGATGCAACTTTGGGAGTTAAAGAGTATTTTAGTGAGGGCTTTTCAACATTCTTAACAACGATGGGATCTTGGATCTTAGGTGCCATTTGTAGATTTCAGATAAAAAATAACAAAAGATCCTTAGGGTTGGAGGATTTTCAAATGACAGATGCTTCACACTTAGTAGATAATAACAACTTGATAAGATTGGTAAACCAGCTTAACAATGCATTGAGATTAATGTAAATACCTTGAATTTTGCTTTGTAGGAGGTTTGATCACCTTAGATTTGCTTTGCTCTGCTCTCTCAAAAACTTGGTAAGTGAAAATGACCACGTAAATGCTTTAAGTACACAATATACCTTATCGGGCTCCATGCGGGTTAGGTCAAAAACATTAAATGCACTCTGTTCCACTAAACTTTCTTCCTTTTTTTGTGCTTTAACCGATTAACCAAACTTCCTTCATTTACTGACTTGACAGGTTTCCTGTATTCACTAACTTGATAGGTTTCTTGTATAGTGCTCCAAAAGACTTTGATAGAATTTCAAACTTACTACTACATCTTAATTATGCAGATTTTGAATTAAGTACATAATAAAATAGGAACTGTTAAGATTTAACCTTGAGAGAATGCAGTCCCTTCATACCTTTACCGATTAATTTGGAATAGGAGCACCTAACTCGGTAGGTAAGGTGCTTTCTTCATTTGACACAATTTCCTTCTTTTTCCAAATCATCTTTAATTTTTCTTTTATTTCCTCAGTGTCTTTTCTAGGTTGATCTCTGCAATCTCCAGCCAAGTGTCCAACTTTGTGACAATGAAAACATGCCATACCAGGATTTCTCCATGATCTTCGGTTGTTCATCCCAAACCTTATAAAGTAGTTGGCACTTATATGTCCATATCTTCCACAACATTCACACCATATCCTTGTATTGTAATCCCATGGTACTACAACATATTGTAGGTTAAGATCTCTATGGGTTTGGTAGCTTCCAGTATTTGCTCGGTGTGCATACCACATATAGTTCTTTTTCTTGTACCAACACTTCTCGGTACTATGTCCATATCTATTGCAGTTTTTACAAACCCTTTGAATTTTGCCTTCTGATAATTGTTAACAGACTTTTTCCTACATTGATTAGATGTGTGACCATATTTATTGCAATTGTAACAATAAATTTTGGACTTAGTGACATTCAGTTGCTTACCTTTTTTGATTTGGCACATGTTGGCAGTGTGACCTTGATTTCCACAGTAGTTGCAAATAGGCTTCTTTCTTTTGTTATTCTTCTTGATTCCAGCTTGCTTTGATGATTCTCCTCTCTCGGTAGTATGGATTCCCTTCTCGATAGAGTCTTTTCCTTTGTAACCGAGTCCTGCATCTTTGTTGGGTCATCTTGTGTTCAGTTGCTCATCCAACATCTTTGATGCTTCATAACTCTTCTTCAATGTTTCTTTGGATTTCATCTCTATTTTAAGTTCATTGGTCAACCTTGATACTTCAAGTCTCAATGCTCGATTCTCATCATCTTTCAGATTTTCTTCATGATGTGCATAACCTAGTTGATCTGACAGGTTTTGTTGAATTCCAATCATCCTTGTGATTTCATTATTCTTATCAGATACTAAGGCTTCAAGTTGTTGTTTCTCTCTTTCTATATCTCTTACTTTATACTCGGCTATCCTCAATGCATCAAGATTTTCAATCATCTGTGTGCTAAAATGTTCATGTTCTCTTTTCATTGCTTTTAGTTGATCAGCTAGTGCTTTGTTCTTTTCTTTCAATACTCCTATTATTTCTTCAGTCTCTTCAGATATATTGTTCTTAGATGATGTCTCAATTTGTTCCACTAACTCTTGAGAGTCCTGCAAATCATCAGATAATCTTCTTCTCACTTTCAAAGATTTTTGCATTTGCCTTTGCATGTCTGCAATCACTTGATTAGCATGATCCAGCTCTTCTTGCATATACACAATTTTTCGAGATTGTTTATAGCCTTCCATTGATAAGATCTTTCTCTTTAGTTAGTTAAACCCTTTTCCAAGATTCAAGCTCTGATACCAATTGTTAGGCCCAATATGGAAAGCTAATGTACTAAGAGGGGAGGGGTGAATCATTACTCCAAAACTTTTCTTCAACAATAACTTTACTGTTATGCATAAACTGAATAGTGCAGTAACATAATATAATGCTAAAACAAATAAATAACAATCATACATGATTCACTCCATAACACATATATTTTGGTTACGCAGAAACTCTTGGTTAGAGAGAAAAATTGCGGTGGGGATGGCACCCACAACTTCACTACTGCAATAATAAAGGTTGCTTGGTTAGAGCTACATGTTTAGCTATTTCTGATAGCTTACCCTGTTAGGAGTATCAAGATCTATTAGATCTACCTTGCTAAAGGATTTTACAACACTTAATATAAATGTTGCACTTGGTTAGAGGCTTTACAATTTATAGACTTGATTAGAGTCTTTTACCCTGTTAAAGGTTTCTCTTACAACTTCAAAATATTACAATAAAATCATTACAAATATCTGCAACTTTACATCTGGAATGTTATAGTAGATTCTATGTGCTCAGAATAAGATTACCTTTCTGATAGCATACCTCGGTAACCCATATAGTAACTCAGTAAACCCTTCTGTTTACTCTGTTCTTTGACTGTTCTCTGAAATCCTTCTCGGTGACCTTTGTGTCTCGGTAACAGTCATAACACTTAGTACTTTCACATGTCTTGCTTCATATATTTCTATATCTTCCTTTCTGTCATGCTACATGTATATGTGTGATCTTAATCCATGTTGTATAGATAGATCTCTTATGACGGTGATCCATTCATTGCTTCGATCTTACAAATATGTTTTATTGAATGAATAACCATGCAAAATATTTCATTGGTTAGATGATCTCGAAATCATACACAATCTTTAAGTGCAATTTCCAATGTGATAACAGTTCTATGTTCCTTGATCTTGTAACACGTTTCCATATGTATGTCCAGGTTCAATGAATCTGGTAACACATTTCACTCGGTGTGTCATCTTTGCTACTCAGTAGACATGGAATGATACTCAGTAGACAACTCGGTGCATACTGGGCTCTTGACTACTCTCTTCTATAACCGACTAGACTGTGCATACCGACTGAATATTTCGGTAGAGATAATCGACTAGAGTATATAGAATAACTTTAAACATAAAACTAATGGCAACTTGATAAGTAGTAACATTTCCTTCATGTCTTTATCAATTTTACTAGTTGTTAGCCTTCTTGCATCAATAATATTGTACAAATCCTTAGGGATGCCCTGCTCCAGCTCAATCAAAGCTTTACTAAAGTTCTGTAAATATAGAACAACAACTTCTTCAACCTTTCTCTGATCACCCTAATCTAAATTTTCATAATATACTCCAATATTCTTTAAATTTCCATCAACAATTATCTCATTAATCAATTGGTTTGTTGTCAATGGAGGAACAAAGGTATATTTACCTTTTCGATCACCTGACTCAAGATCTTTGTCAAGTTGAGTTCTGGTCTTCCTTCCTTTCTGGGATCTACCATTATGGGAAGGTTCAGATTTAGCTTTCTTTCTTTGTTGGGCTCCACTAGACTATAGTTTCCTCACCACCCTTACAAATTCACCTTTCTTCTTAGCCTTTCTTGCTTCCTCCTCTGAATTAGTCTTAGAGGCCACTAGAGATACAACAACATAAGTTCACTTAGGCTTCTCCTTATTCTTTAAAACTCCCTTTCTGAATGGGCTCTGTTCTAAAGATGGTGATACCGGAGTAGGGGCAAACTTGGTTCCTTTTGGTTGAGCTTTAGAGGGAACCGAGTCGGCCTTAGGCTTCTTGGACTCCTCTTTAGCTTGCATCTAAGCATGCTTTTCTCTGGCCTGCTTCACGTCCTCCCACGTGAATCCCATCTGAACAGCTACTTCCTCAAACATCTTAGAAACTTTTCTCATCCTTGCAAGTGCAGTGAATTGCTTATGCAACTCAAGGTCCTTCTCCTTAAAAGTGCCAAACCTTCCTTCCTTTTCATCTACCAGCTTACTCAACATGTGTTGAGCATAGACATCTAGAGTAGCCAAATCAACTTCATAACCCATAGGAATAATCCACACAGTCCTTGGTTCAACTACTTCCATTAAGCATTGGTCCTTATGAACCATGAAGCAAATTGTTTTCTCATACTTCTCCACTATTTCCTTTGGGATTCTTTCTCTACTATTCATTGTGTCCTGAAATATTTTGAAACCACCCCATAGAGTGGATATCCTCATTGTGGCATCACTAATTCTCACAATCCTTCTTGGATTTGCATTGCAACCGGCTTATCATAGGCCCATTGGACCTTTCCTTGAACACTGGGGATCTCATTCATTAAGTATAGTGCCAAATAGATGATAAGGGTGCCAAACTTAAAGTTGTTCTTCTTGTCTTTCTTAATTTTCTTCAAATTTATTAGCAACTCATTCAAGAGAACCGTACACAAATCATACCTCTTGTCTTCCTTCAACATTAGATAGGCAGAGTATATGGTTGTATTAGAGACAAAGTTTTGTCTACTTGATTGGTATACTTTATATCTGACCACCATTGATGCAAATTTGACGTCATGCTCTAGAATGTCATTTATTGTCTTCGCTCTTGTGTCAAACTGAGAACCAATGGCAGCAATCATAGTGTTGTTTGATATTTTCCTCAAGCTTGGAACTTCACTAGATGCTCTCAGACAAGTCACGACCTGGATTTCTTATTGAGTAATCTTGTGAGGCTTATCCAACTGCATAAATTCATCATGGGTTTTGTTGAGTATGAACCGGATCCATTATTTCTCATCAAAGTTCAGATAAATGTACAAACTAAGAGAAACCCTTGGTCTGCAAATGTTGATATTCGAGCTTGAGGTTTCCCAAGCTACCCATTAGATGCTTTTTGTGTAGGGTCAACATTCTAGCACTCCTGAGTTCATCAAGATCATAGTAGATATATGCCCTTGTGTCCTTATTGTGAAGAACATCATAGGGTAAGTAGAGAGGAAAATGCTCCTTCAGGATCATCCTCGATAGATTTAAAAGAATGTTTCTTAAAAAAAGGTTGAGCTCTATCCTTGATCTCCACAACTTGCAAGGTAGAAATTCGAGAAACTGAAGCCATTGAAAACTTAAGATTTGCAGAAACAAATAGCCTAAAACAGATAAATACCTTAATTCGCAACCGGGCGCTGGAATTCTCTTAGGATTGCTGAAATCATTGTTTAGATCACCAAATCACTTTTCTCTTCTACTCTGCACTATTCTCTTGATCGCATTGTGATGAATAAACTTTTAAAATGCCCTTTTATTCTTCAAAAACCTAATTCTGCATTGTAATAAATATTGCAACCGGTTACCTTGATTTTCATGGAGTCTTACTGGAGCATAAAATATTTATTGAAACTTCTGGATAACATCTACACATAATTTAACCCTTCTACAACCTTCTGGAATCAATTGTAGATCACCGTAGAGGGGGTTCTTAGAATCTAAATAAAAATTTCCCCCTAAGGCATAAAGCCATAGTTACCAGATGAAGATCTTGCACCGGATTAGGGTGCAGATCCATTGTCTTCTTTGGATTCATCTTTTCTCACCCATTTTCTCATTCTTGTCTCTGATCTCCTCTACCTTTTCCTTTCTCTTCTCATCTGATTTGTTCCTGTCTACCGAAGCACTATTCTTGCTTCTGCAATATTTTTCAATGTGACCAATTTTATTGCATGTGCGACAAATAATATTCTGCATTGGTCTAAAGTTCATTTGATTTGGTCTCATCCTGCACTGGTTAAAGATATGTCCAAACATCCCATAAGCATAGCATCTCTTGTTTTAAAAGTTATTCATTAATGCTCTACACATATTTGACTTGTTATCAAAATTACTGCATATGAAACACTGATCGGTAAAGGTATGACCATTGTTCACATTATTCATTCCATTATTCATCCTACTTCTGCATTGATTCACCATATGACCAGATTTATTGCAAGTAAAGCATCTACCATTGAGTTTATAAGCATTAGGTTGTCTTACTGGAGGATTCTTACTCTTCTTCTGATTAGGTTTTTCATTGCTTTGTCTAGATCTGGAGGATTCTCCTTTCTCAAATCCAAGTCCTCACATGTCCTTTCCTTGTCTCTGACTTTCCATCATCTCATCAAGCCTTGTTGAGCTAGCATTGAATTTGTCTTTGTATTCATTTGTAGTAGAAAGTTCATCTCTTAGGGCAACAATTTGTCTTTCAAGGTATTGACCATTGTTCCTTGATCGTGTCAACTCCAAATTTAGATGATCATTCTCATAGGCAAGCTTAAAGCATTCATCTGCTCTTTCCTTCAATGATTGAGTCAAATTCTCTTCATTCTTCTTTTGGTCCTCAATCTCCTTAGTCAGCCTCATCACAATGGATGGCATCTCATTCTTCAAGGTAGTATTTTCTCTCTCAAGCTTGTCAAAATCATCAGCTTTACCCTAATTTTCCATGATTTGATCTTCTTTCTCCTTCATCTTATCCATCAATTCCTTCCTCTTATCTCTTGAAGTGTTCACTTGATCTTTCAAGTCATTAATGAAATCTTCAGCTACATTCAGATTCCTCTTCAAAGAGGTTATTTCATTCCTTACTGCATCAAGATCTTCAAGAGCCACACAAAGTTGTCTATGCAAACAAAATCCATTGATTCAATCTCTCGGACCTTCCTCAAGTGGTTAGGCTTCCTCAGAGGAACTAGGCTCTGATACCAATTGTTGGAATCAGGGATCACTGAGGGGGGGGGGGGTGAATCAGTGATCTATCGGTTATTAAATTTTTTGATTTAACTTTGAACCATAGAAACAATACATATGAAACTGAAATACAAAAGCACAAAGCAACAAACCATAAAATTATAACATCAGGAATTTTATGTGGAAACCCAAATGGAAAAAACCACGATGGGATTTGAAACCACAATATTATTCCACTGTGGCAAGTAAAAAACCAATATTACAATATGGGGAATATACTTGCATTTAGGCACACTACCTAGAGATTACAACTCAATTGCAACAAGGGATACAACACTGGAAGGCTCACTACCTTACAGAGCAATTTCAGTGATGTACTACAATGAATGAACTCCAAAATAGCATCTACAATGCCTGGATGAGTTTTGGTTAAGTGCCAAATGTTTTGACTATATCACCTCTATTGTTCTGCTCTATTTTGTCCTATTCTCTATCTTAGTTAGCAACCAGATCAAGAATACCCATGTGAAACTACACTACAAAGGATTCTCGATCACCACTTTTTCTCATACCATCATACCATACCCCAAAAATATCTTCTGCACCGGTCTTATATATTCACAATCACAAAATAGATCATTCATCAAGTCGACCTGCTAATGTAATGTTAGTGATATGTCGGCTTGACCGGATCACCAAAGGTAAATGCAGATCACCAAAATGATGATAAAATGATGTCCTTATGTCAGCCCAATTATCCCATATATGATTCATAATACTGCAATCATAAGAAAGCTTTCAGACCAAAACAATTCTGTTCAACCAGAAATACCGTTTGACATCTACTTCTGAATATCAAGATCCATGATTACTGGAAGGGAATCTCATGAAGATTTTCCATCATTGACAACCCTAAACCAATAATAAACCATCAAAAGCCACTAGATGAGTGTGAATTGCCAACAAATTGATCATATCATATGATCTGGTTTGCAGTTTGGTTTTGCTGATTAGTGCTTTGCTGAGTTTGGTGTTTCCTCTGGTATATATTCCAGTGTGATCATATTCTTGAGCTAAAATTTTGAGAGATTTCTTAGGATGGTCTTGTGTATCTTCATTACAGATGGATCATTATCTAGTACTCTGCAAGTTATTTTTCTTCGTAACAATTGCTACTGTTTGAGTGTTCTTGAGTTTCAGATGTTGATCGATGAAGATTTGATAAGTGGTGTTGGTACAACCATTATTGATGATTCTAAAGTGCTTGATGGTGTTTCCTAATTATTTCCTATTTTTTTTATGATCCACATTGATCGTTGTGCGAGTTTTTGGTGGTTTTCATGATCTAGTGATGTTCTTCGTGTTATGTGGTATTCTTGGTGGCATACCGTGTTGCAGTTGATCTTGGCAATATTTTCGGTGGTGTTGCATATTTAGAGATTTTATTTAGGCCCATGTTATGTCATGTATTATTATATTATTTTGGTGGTCGATCTTTGTATCATGTAATGTAATTTTGTAATTAGGTGTTGAGGGTTTCGCCGACCTTCTTGTTAAGGTTGATAAATTGTATAAATAGATGCCATATTCATGTAATTTATGTATGGTGTGATGTCTACATTATCTGAGAGTGGAAAAGGTGTGATCAAGTGAATACATATTTCATCATTGATGTTGAGCAGAGATTTAGAGTGGTGCAGAGGAGACATTTGTGCTTAACTGGAACTATCATCAGGCATTAGAAGATGTTATTATTGCAGTTCATTTGATTTCGGATTTTTATCCAAATATTTTGTAAGTCAGTGAGACTTCCTTGTAAGGTAGTGAACCTTCCTTGAGGGTTATATCCTTTTGAGTTATTATATTTTGAGTAGTGAGCTCTAGGTAGTGAGCTTGAATCCAGGTGCATTCTCCATTGTAATATTTACACATACTACTACAGAGTATCATCTTACTATGGGTAGGTTCCCACCATGGTTTTTCCTTAACCAGGTTTTCCACATCAAACCTTGGTGTTGTGTGTTGTGTTATCTATTTTCTTATCCATGTTGTTACAACAGTTTATCAGATTTGTGATTGTGGTTAAGTTTGTTAATCTAGTGAAAATTGATTCACCCCCCTCTCAATTTTCCTTCATTGTTGTTGCCAACATCATCAAGTTCATATTTATGAGCTCAATACCAATTGGTCAATCATCACTAGTACTTCTGAATCAATGGGTATCATAGAATTCAACTTACAAGCATCAATAGTTCATTATGTCGTTAGAATAACAATAAAAGAAATGAATCCCTTACAAGGAAAAACACTTACAACATTCCAAGAGAGCATATACTTCATTTGATACATTTTAATAGATGAAATGAGCTTCATTGGCCCAAAGCTACTACACAAAATAGACCAAAGGTTGTGTGAAGCATTCCCCAGCCATAATCACATCCTGTTTGGAGGATGATCAATCATGCCCTTTGGTGACTTAGGGAAGCTACCACTGGTCAAGACATCCCTATGTATGCATCATCTTCTTATGGGGGAACACTATCATGCAATTTCACAATAATTATGTTTCAACAAAATATTTTATCAAATTGGAGCTCAAACCTTGCACAACTTAATTTTGTGCCCTACTCTCAAATTTACAAAATGGAGGGCCTAAAATTATAGATTAGCAACTTCTAATGTCACGATCAATTTCATTGCTCACCTCTGGAGGGAAATCTATTTTCATATCCTCCATACACCTATTTGTAACAAATGAAATGGTTTCTTTACATAATAAATGTATGTTGTTTCCTTAAGGAATGCCAATTGCCCTATCCATAGCAGAGAAACTTAGGGAATCAACATGCTCAAATACATTGGAAGAACAACTCGATGTTAAAAGGTGTGAACCCTTGGCCTCCTTCTGCTATGCAACACAGTGCTTAGGTTTGTGTCATGGCTTAACTGCCTCCTATGGATTTTATAAGCCTAGTGGTTGTATCTGTAATACCCTAAAAATGGTCATCTAAACCATGGGCCACTAATCTCGATAACATCACCAAGGTCCTAATCAAAGGCAATTAAATCAACCTTGGGCACATTATTAATTCTTTAATCATCAAATATCACATGACAAATCAATTACTCAATATTAATTAAATATTTATTTAATTAATTGAATCATTTCCAAGAATATCTTTTTGATCAATTATCCTATTTTAATTTATTAAATATCCTTGCATATTTAATTAATTAATAAATTTGCCATTTAATCATGCAAAAGGAATTAATTCATTACAAAAAGAAGAATTAATTACAAAGCAAGAGTTGAATTGAAAATTAAACAAAAAGAATTTAATTGAGAGAGAAATCAAACTTGAGATATTATTTCTTTTTCTAAATTTAGAACTTGAAATCAAAAAAGCAATTAAATTGAATTATTGAATTATTCTCTAAAATTAGAACTCAAAGATTTTCAAAAAAAAGAAGTTCAGTTGCATTAAAAAGACTCTTTTCTTGAATAAATACAAGAATTATCTATTTTTATCACAAATGCATGGAATTAATTTAATATTATGCAACATGGACTTCTAATCTAAATGCATTTAAATTAAACTATAATTGGAATCTATCTCAAGGTTAACTAAACCTGATTTCTAAATTATTTTTAATTATACTAAATTGATCATCTCTCTTGAGAATTCTCTATAAATTCAATCCTCAACTCTCATTCCAATTCACCCCAGAGATTTTTGAGAGCACGCTTGGAGATTATTATCATGCTAAGATCATTGTGTTTTTTTAGATTATTTGCATCCATATTTAGTTTATTCATTATTGCTTGAATTATTCATCCATCTTGCATCCATATATTTAATATCATATAGATTAAATCCTTCATCTTGGTGTAGTCTAGTCACTGGTATTGCTTATTAAAAATCTGAGAGCAATCTTATACTTGCATCTTTTAGAAGGAAATTAGTCACCTTGTTATGGTTTATTATTTATTGATTATTTATTTACTAACCATACATGTAATGACTTAATTGAAGTGTTGCGCTTATAGCTACAAACCCTTTTTCACACACACATATCTGGCGCCCACCATGGGGCAGAAGACTACATTTTTCGGCCTCCAAGACTGAATACTTTTTTTGTTGTTGTTATTTTCCAAATTTCAGATTTTTTAGATTTTCATTCGTACATCTCGTATGACATTTCCCACAGGCTGAAACAACAAACTACAGGTGTCATACGAACTAGAATCCTGTCTCGTATGAGCTAGAATCCTATATCATACGAGTTTACATACTATCGTACGATTCTATATTTTTTTGGTTTAAAAGACAAAAGAAGCAATTTAAGATTTTGGTTTTCTGTTCAAATTGATTATTCTAACGACTGACCCTAGTTGTTTATCTGTCTATCTTATATTTTTTCACAACCTAATTAGTTTTTGCATAACGCTTGCCAAAGAATATGCTTGTCGCACAAAGACAATATGACTATTGATTCGTTGCTTTGCAGATTGCCTAAGGAAAATCGACCAAACATCTTGTATTCTTTCAATTCATTTTTTTTAGGCACCTAAATTGCTATCTGGTTAAAGAACAAATCTGTCTTTCATGTTTTTTTAGAAGATTCTGAGAGGTAGGAGAGTATGCTCTTGTCTTTTTCTAGACAATCAAAAATCCAGACCCTTGAGGCTTTTTATTTGTTTGAGATTTGTACATCTTTAGTAGGCCTTCCCTCCCAAGGGGTTGAAAAACTCTTAAAGCCGTTATGATTGGTGTGAGGGGAATGACCTAAGTGGGAATGGTTGAATGCCAAGTACTCCAACCCACTATAAAATAAACATGATTTGATGAAAATCAAGTCAACAACAGTGCTCGAGAATAGCTCTCCTCCATACCTTTGGGTATATTAAACCTTAATTTTCAAGGCTGGGAGACCTCTTAATTGAGTTTATACCTCGACGCTCAAAACAAATCCCTTACTAGTTCCAATTAAAATTAGAAGCTACCCGGTTCACCTCCAAAATGGGGGATAATATTTGTGCAAGAGAGATAGTAACTCTCCCAAGACACTTGTCATATCATTCCCCCATTAGCGTTTGGAGTCAGCTAATATGACATTGAGAATCCATTGCATGAGACTCAGTGGCCATATTCTGATTAGCTATTGGGTGTGTACCTAAATCAACCAGGAAAGGTTTTCTTCTCTCACCAAATTCCTTAGGGTTTGCATGTTGTGATTAGAGTCACTATTTATACTACGTGTTTTCTATGTTTTCATCCTTGAAACAAAAACTGGACTACCAAAATTGGAGAAGACAAGAAACAACTCAGTGATTAGAAACTTTGTCCGTGTTAGAACTAGTCCATCCTAAGTCGAAACTATGTCTGTATCAGAACTAGTCCATCCTAAGTCGAAACTCTGTCCGTGTCAGAACTTGTCCATCCTAAGTTGAAATTCTATCCAAAACTAGCCTATCTAAGTCAAAAATTAGTCCATCTTAGAATTTATCATACTCAGCAATAAAAAAAAAACTCAGAATTTTTAGTCTCTGCTCTCTGAACAGTCGTACGAGTCTGGTAAATTATCGTCTTGCACCAAATCCTATGTTGTACGAGTCTACTGATTTGTCAGCCTACACCCTATCCTATGTCATACGAGTATTTTGATTTGTCATCTGAAGCTAAATTTTGTGTCGTACGAAACAAAATTGTTGTCATCCTGTATTTGCTAAATTGTCATTTGGTTCAGAAAATCCTGTCATATGAGTCTCTGGTTTTGTCAGAACAAAATAGTCAAACTTGCCTAAAAATGGTCTACAATGAACATAATACTGGTTATCATTATCCTAAGCATAAACAGATCAAGACAGTGTACCTCTGTCATTTGTGTTACACGATTTGGTCGATCATCTTTTTAGTTAGTTCAATCAACTACCTATCAAGCCTAAGTCACTTAGATAATGTCTTACATAGGATAGATCGTTCATGAAACCAGGTTGAATCTTACACTACTCTTAGAATCAACTTAGATAGACATCTCATATAGGATAGATCTTTCCTAAAACCATACTAAAATCTCAGTTGTTTCTCTTAAACAATATGTTAACTGAACAACTAGCTTTGAAATTGATCTTGACCTCTGTATCACAAACAACTTTAGGTCACACTAATCCATAAAAATGCCTACTCAAACTAGGAGTTCTCACAAGAAAGAAGCCAAAGGCAAAGGACAACCCTTCTCATATCAAGAAAACCCATTTTATGTGGAAGATCCACTCACTGGCATACCTTCATCATCAAGCAGACCAATTTTTGATGAACCTAAATCTCCCACTATATATGAGACGAAACACGATGACAAGAACAAAAACAACTGTAATGTTCATGAAACTGATAATGATTCCTCATCAAGTGAAGCTGAAGAAGACACAAAACCCCCAGGAAAAGATATTCTTGACTGTCAAAAGGACAAAGACTTTATAAAAATGATGAAAGCTATCTTGGCTCGAGAGAAGGAAGACTATTTCTTAGAACTAGCAAAACAAGATGCCAAACTTCCTACTAGATATGATGTTCAGACACTCGTTACTAAAAAGGAAGAATCACCTATACTCATGGTATGCAAAAAATTATAAGCCTTACAGATGGAGGTCACAAAATTGAAGATTAAGGATAAGTCCGCAAAACAATATTCTCTGGAAACAATATGTCCCTTTCCATTTGAAAAAAATCTATACATGTCTCCATTTCCTTCACTAGTTGAGATCCCAAAATTTGACAAATATGATGGTACCTCAGATCCTCAAGATCATGTCAGGGAATGTTGTGCTTCCTGTATGAAGTTCATGCATGATCAAACATACCTCATGCACCTTTTCCCAAGGAGTATAGGGGTTCAAGCAATGGAATGGTTCTCAAGTCTACCGAAATGAACAAAAATGTTTGAATAACTAATCCAACTATTTTTACAACAATACTCATACAACATTCGACATCCTGTGACTATGATCGAGCTTTGCAATACTAAATAGAAAATAGGGGAGCCTCTTCTTACTTTCCTCCAACACTGGAGAAAGATGTTTTCTAGGTATTCTTGACCTATCCCAGACTCTGAGAAAATGGATATATTTGTCAATAACTTGGTCCCCGAAATGAAGTATAGTGTGCAAATGCAAGTACACCCATCATTTAACAAAATGGTAGATAATGTCATTCAAATGGAAGATGTACTCATAAAGAAGGGAGATATCTCACCTTGGAAAGAAACATAACCAGGATCTAGCTCTAAAGAGAAGAACAATTATTGGAAATTTGGCAAAGACAACAACAAGAATGTTGTTAATGATGGAGTAGTAGATACTGTTAAAGCTAACACAAAGCCCACAATATTCAACTTGGCTAGTGGTACACAAACACTTAAAGTTGCTTAGCCTACAATAGAAAATCCACCAAAGAAAACAAAAGAATGGTTCAAAGAAAAGCCTTGGCTTTCCAAACCTAAGCATGATTTTACTCCTCTCGAAGAATCATATGAATCCACTTTCAAAACTCTGTTGGAAAATAAATTGATAACGTTGCCAGATAACTCTTGATCATATGATCCAGAAGTCAAACCAAGATGGTGGAGAGAAAATGAATATTGTGACTTCCATCGGAATAAAGGTCATAATATAAACAATTGCATGAAGCTAAAACATGAGATTCAAGATCTCATAGATGTTGGTAAAGTTGTTGTTGGGAATCATCCGACCAATGCTGATCATAAAGAATTTAAGGACCCTTTACCTATTTACGAACAAGGTGATTCCTCAAAGACCAAAGGAGGTGCCAAAGTAAATTATACTTATACCAGCAATGACAACATCATTAACATGATTGAGCCTTCCCATTCAGAATATTAAAATATGATTATAGTCCAAGATAAACTGAATGAATCATGATATGAAAGAGGTCTAACCCATTCTCAGAAGAAAGTCACTCTCCAAGGAGCTAGTTCTTCCAACCCAGCTCAACCAACATCGAACCCATCAACCCAATCAAATAAACAAAAAGAATCAACCTTGGATAAATTTAAAAAGTTGACTTCATCACCATCTTCTGGATATAGTGTCATTGAACAGTTGAAAAGGACAAATGCTCAAATCTCAATTTTTGAATTGCTAAATCTCTCATCTGCTCACAAAGATATCCCAGACAAAGCATTACTCACCACTAATGTTCTAAAAGATTTAGACATTGATCGGTTTTAGTCTATGGTGGGTCATCTGACTTCACCTCACTATCTAACCTTCTCTGAAGAAGATGACAACTCGCTAAATCATCCACATAACCAGCCATTGCATGTTGAAGCCATGATCCATAAACACATAGTCAAATGTGTTTTGATAGATGGAGGCACGAGGTTGAATATTTGTACTTATAGTTTGCTTACACAACTAGGATTCTTTGAAAATGTCATTGATCCTGACAAGAAAATAACAATAAAAGAATAAGATGAAGAAGAAAGGACCTCTAAAGGTCTGGTATCATTACCTATCAGAGTGGGACCTGTAGAAAGAGATGTCCTTTTCCAAGTACTTGATATTCCTTTGTCATACAATATCTTACTAGGCAGGCCATGGATTCATGAAACGAAGGCAGTTTCATCAACATACCATCAATGCTTAAAGTTTCCTTATAATGGAACAGAAGTCAGTATTCCTATTGATATGAATGTCATTTGTAATGCATTGACAAAAGGTGCAGATACTTTTGTGCCTCATAATAGGGCAGCCTCTACAAATGAAGATCCATAAACACTGATGAAAGACTTAGAAAAGAGATTAAAGATTACAAATACTAGCATGGATGGCTACAAGATAGAACCGGTACTTTCATTAGTCTCTCTCCCTCGATCACCAAAATAGTTGGGCAAGCCATTAGAGGCTATGAGAACACAAACTTCAGCTCTGAATACCATATATGATGGTCTCTTTGTACAGTCCTCTACCTCCCTAAAGGATGAAATGGAAGAAGATATTGTTCTTAACTGGCTCTTTAAGGAAGATAGTCAAAATGAGGAGGTACGATATTGTGAGATTTCCTCTAACCAATATGGTCCTGGCTACAAGATGATTCAACACATGGGATATTCAGGTACTAGTCCCCTGGGTAAACATCAAGAGGGTATTATTGAACCAATTCAGCCACAAACAAAGTCCACAAAAAATAAGGCTGGACTGGGGTACAATCCAAAAAAACACATCAGATCAAAAACATGTTTCTAAGTATAAGTGGTAGAAAAGGATATCGCCTTCGAAATTACAAGAAGCAGATGCTCAACAAACAAAAGTAGAGTGTAGAAAAGAGAAAGAGGAATCAATAGTTAAGAAAGAAGAAACAGTCAGTGCTCAAGCTTCGATGGTGTCAGCTATAATAATACAAGAAGTTGAGGTCCCTGAGGATATAAGAGATGAAGTAGTAAGAATTAGAGAATTGTTTGCACCAGTAAAAGTTCCAATTACATATACTGGCAAGTAGCAAGTAGACGATTCAGAGACTGACTCAAACAAGTATGAATGGGGTCCTGACCACCTCTCAGATACATCCAATACAAAAACTCCAAAAGAGTCTAGCAGTGTCATAGATGATATTCAAGAGCTGATGCACATAAAACTAGAGAAGGAAATATAGGAAATTAGACAAAAGAGACAAGCAAATTATGAACAAGGACTGAAGGAAGGAAGAGTAACAGAAAACTTTTCATCTATGTACCCCTATGCTAAAAAAGAACAAATCAGGTATAGCACTACACAAGAAGAGTTAGAAGCTACATAACAAGAACCCGTTATCAGTCTAGAGGAAGCTGAATGGAGTAGATGACAAAAAATCATAGAAACATCAAGATCATGTCAATAGGTGTGTCAAATACAAATGACAAATGAACCACAATATGAAGGAACTTGCAACATTAAAGATGTTGGTGTTGATACCATACATACACTTACTAAATCACTTGAAGAAGACTCAGAAACTTCATCCAATGACTCTGATGACTCTAATGACAATCTTATTCAAGACAATATCTTCTCAGCCTCAAATTCTGAATCATCTCATACAAACAATGAAAATTTGTCTACTAATCTTATCACTGTCAAACCATGATATGACGTCCAATCGAGCAAAGGGAACGATGCTACAAGTATATCTATTGGATCAGGTCAATTGAATATTAACATGAACTTTAATAATCATGTTTTGACTCTTCCTGGTCTCAAGACACTTACGCAAGGTATCCTTCTGGAACTTGACTTTTCGATCCGCCGTTGTGATGACAATACCGTGAACACTCTCAAATGAGTCCAACATTTATCCTTACTATATCTAGGACTAATTGATTGTACTTTATAGAACCAGCCCATGATTATACCTACTTCTGCCAACGACTATACGTTAGCCTATTACCTCAATGTAGTTGAACCCATGTACTCTTCCACCAGCAAACAAAGTGAAAACATGAATGAAGCAGATGTCAAGTATCCAAAAACAAGAAAAACAAAAACAAAAGATCTGATGGTGAAAACCACATTGTGGCAGTGTCAGAATCTAAAAAAGAGAAAATAAAGGATGTACCTAAAGGTCAAAACCTCTCTGAGGTGCTTGAAGGTGAGATACTTGATGTACTACCAAGTCATTTCTAGGAAAGGTCTTCCATATTGATTGAGCCAACCCAACCAGTGAACATTGGGAGTCAAGAGACACCACGCATCATTCATGTAGCTCAATCATTATCAGCCGAAGAATTGAAATATTTCACTCATCTCTTCTCAGAAAAGAAAATAAACTTTGCATGGACGTACTTTGATATGCCAGGCCTGGACCCTGATCTCATCATGCACCATCTTTCTATCACACCAAAAGATAAACCAGCCAAACAAAAACTTCGTAAGATGCACCCACATGTGGCACTGCTGGTCAAGGCTGAGATAGAAAAACTATTAAAAGCAAGATTTATTAGAGCTATAGATTATGCCGAATGGATTTCAAACATAGTACCTATGTCCAAGGAAGACAAATCTATCAGATTTTGCACTGACTTTAGAGATCTTAATAAATCTTGTCCGAAGGATGACTTTCCATTACCAAATATTGATATGATAGTTGACATGACTGCTAGGTATGAGATGTACTCACTAATGAATGGATTCTCTGGATATAATCAAATCAAAATAGCTCTCGAAGATCAATAAAAGACATCTTTCACCCATGCATGGGGAACCTTTTGCTGGAATGTCATGCCATTTGGGCTAAAGAACGTAGGGGCCACCTATCAAAGAGGAGTTATAACTATCTTTCATGACATGATGCATAAGAATATGGAAGATTATGTTCATGACACCTTAGTGAATACTATGAAGAGATCAACATATATTCAAGAGCTAGGTCCTATACTAGACAGAATGGAAAAGTTTAAACTTCGGTTAAATCCAAAGAAGGTGCATTCGGAGTAACATCTGGTAAACTACTTGGCTACATCATTTCAAAGAAGGGAATCGAGGTTGATCCTGAGAAGGTCCAGGCCATAATGAAAATGCCACCTTCAAAGAACATCAGTCAAATGAGAAATCTACAAGGATGTCTCCAATCCATCAGACGCTTCATTTCTCAGCTAGAAGATAAAGCTCAACCTTTCACAAAAGTATTGAGGAAAGGAATAATATACAATTGGGATCAAGAATGTGAACAACACCTTCAACAAATAAAAGACTACCTATCTAATCCACCAATATTGATGCCACCTATTTAGGGTAAACCATTGATCTTATACATATCAGCAACTGATTCATCACTAAGGGCACTTTAGGCACAACAAGATGACAACAAAAAGGAATGAGCTATTTATTACATCAGCAAGACATTGGTGTCTTATGAAATGAACTACACTATAATAGAAAAAGTATGGTTGGCATTAGTCTTTGCATCACAAAAATTGAGACACTACATGCTGGCACATTCAGTCAAGCTGGTGGCTAAAATTGATCCCCTCAAGTATCTACTCAATAAAGCAACACTAACAAGAAGATTGGCAAAATGGGTCATGATCCTTACAGAGTTTGACATTGAATACGTGGAACGCAAAGCCATAAAAGGATAGGTAATTTCTGATCAAATTGTTGAAGCTCCCCTTGAGGACACTCAACCGTTGCATATAGAGTTTCCAGATGAATCAATAATGCATCTTACTTAACAACCCTGGAGGATGTTCTTCGATGGGTCTTTTACTCAAAATAGTTTCGATGCTGGAATATTATTTATTACTCCTTAGAAGTATTCAATCCCAAAGTCTTAAAAGATTTTATTCCCTTGCACAAATAATATTGTAGAATATGAAGCTTTGGTGAATGGGATCAAGCTAGCTATTGAATGGAAGGTTGCAGAATTACACATCTATGGAGATTCTCAGCTGATCATAAATCAAATCAATGATACATATTAGACTTGAGATGAGAAAATGATGCCTTATAAGAGAATGGTTGATGATCTTAAGAAGTATTTTTCTTTTGTATCATTCCAACTGATTCCTAGATCAACAAACAGAGCAGTAGATGCTATGGCCACCTTGGCGTCTATACCTGAGTTACAAGAATCCAATTTTTGCTTTGAATTCCTGGTGGAAGAGTTACATTACCTAGCCTATGATTCTCCTAAGACCCAAATAGCTTGTTCTATTATTGGACATGACTCATCCCGATACAGTCACATCTACCCTTATTTACGAGACCAAATTATCCTTGAAAACCTTACTCATAATGAGAAAAGAAACCTAACTCAAAACACTTCACAATATGTTATCATTGCTAATGATCTGTTTAGATGAGTTTTCGATGATACATTGCTTATGTGTCTAGAAACTGATGAATCTAAACATGCGTTATCGAAAGTTCATGAAGATATTTGTGGATCTCATTCGAATGGTCTTACTTTAGCTCAAAAACTATTATGAACTAGCTACTACTGGCCAGACATGGAGAAAGATGCTATTAAATTTGCTTAGACCTATGAAAAATGTCAACTACATGGAAATCTCATACATGCTCCAGCAAGGTATCTTATACCCTTCACTACACATTGGCCTTTTCTGCAATGGGCCTTTGATCTCATTGGTCAAATATATCCTGCATCATCTAATGGACATAAATTTATCATAACTACCATTGAGTATTTCACCAAGTGGGTAGAAGCCATTTTTCTCATCAAAGAAACCGGTAAAAAAGTCGCCTTGTTCATCCTAAACTATATCATCTGCAGGTATGGGATACCTTCGTCCATCGTGACTAATAATGGAGGATAACTCAAGAATAAAGATCTGGATGATCTCTGTGAGAAATTCAAAATAAAACAACACTAGTCATCAGTATATTACCCTCAAGGTAATGGACAAGCTGAGGCATCTAACAAAAACCTACTGACTATTTTGCACATTATAGTGAACAAATCTGGGAAGGATTGGCATCTGCAGCTCAACCCTGCACTTTGGGCTTACAGAACAAGTATCCAAACACCTACTGGGGCTACACCTTTCTCTTTGGTGTATGGGTCTGAAGCAATACTACCTACTGAAGTAGAAATACCATCTCTAAGAGTTTCCTTGCAAGGTCTTGTTACTGATGAAGAACATAAAATATCTAGATTGCAAGAACTTGAATTGTTGGATGAACGTCGACAAGTGGCATTTGATCATCTCAGAGTGTATCAGAAGAGAATGTCCAAAGGATATAACAAGAAAGTTAGACAAAGAGAATTTCAGGTTGGTGACCTAGTTCTGAGAGAGAATCCCAAAAATCAGCAGTTTCAAGACAACAAAGGGAAGTTTGAACACAACTGGCTAGGTCCTTAACTCGTTACTGCTGTATTCGACTCTGGTGCCTATCAACTCTCAAATTCAAAAGGAGAACAACTTCATGAATTGATTAACACCATCCACTTGAAGAAATTCTTTTCTTAGCATTCTCTATGCCATCAACATGTACAACCTAAAAAAGTCCTGAAGAAATCCTAAAAATTGAAAAAAGTCCTGAAAAAAGATTAAATTTTTTTTAAAAATGACAAAAAAAAAAGAAAAAAATATATATAAAGAGAGAAAATGCCCTGGTGAAAACTTGGTAAAAAGGCACCTTGGTAAAAAAAAATAAAAAATGAATCTCTGCCAAGCAGGTGAAAACTTGGCAAATAGGCACCTCTTGTACTCAAGCGCTCCATCTATCAACGCAACATTGGCATTTCCTGCTTTCATGCATCTTTTCTTTCGCTTCTACATATATTTCAGTCACTTTTGTGACATCCTGGCTCGTTGGAACCTTCATGACTTGAAACTGATCAACGTCCTAGTCTTAGGTTAATCGAGTAAGCACATTACATATCCTAAGCAGTGTCCATCAAGTCATTTTTTTGTCAGTAAAACCTGGTCGTCCACTCCGAGTTAGTCACTTGTCTCCTAACTACCAAAGAGTTTTATCACTGAGTAAACAAGCAAAACAACATAACGAAAAACAATCACTAAACAGTTTAAGCTATGAATGAAAATTTTCTTTGCATATTGTCTTTTATATTGGTTTTCGATTATTATCCCTCTGAGTAACTCGAGGAAGTCTATTGTGACTAAGAGGAGCAAGGAATGGGGGCATAATATTTTCTTTGTTTTCTGCTTGAAGGAATGATCCCAATGATCTGTAAACATCTAAATTAGCTAGGTGTGTGATAAGAGCCTTCACATCAAGGTGAAATCACCTCACATACCTCGACTCCGCTTATTTGTATGCTACAGGGAGGTCCATATCATTTCTTTGTTTGTTTTGAGGGAATTTCTTTATGATGTAATTTGGGTCACTGCGAAATCTATCCAAGGATATGAATGAAAAAAGGGTCATTGTGGACAAGATAATAAATATTGCACATTGAAAAAGAAAGGAACTCTAACCTGCCTGTTGTGTTCGTTATGCTCAGTGATGAATCTTAAGCATTTTAAATCCAGTGACTAGGTTTAGGTTGCATTTTGCATATCATTTTGCATATCATTCTGCATTTTGTGAATCTAGAGTGATTTTGGTATGGTAATAATCTCTTTATCTTCTGAATGAGAGCTGACAACATCATCATTTCTTATGCTAAGTGGTCTATTTATCATTATTTCTTTGATCGAGTACTTGTGTTTTGAGATGTTTAGTTGCATACATAAACATTTTATATAGATTCATACATTTCATTATTCACTCATCTGCATTCATCTTATTGCATAGAAAATAAAACATTGCATTTCATATTACCCATTACACATTCATCTATTTGCATATGAAAAGAAACAAAAATAGACATCCATAATCATTTGCATTACATACCAAAAATAAATGCATACATGTAGAATAAAGCATATAAAACACATCTCATAAATGAATCAACACAAGTACGATGAAGTCAAATCGGATCTCATATATATATATATATCGTATAAAGTCTAAGAGTACAAAATGATATTGAATGACATATACAAACTCCCATCAGAGCAAGAATCGTATAGGCTACAAAAAATATCTGAGCTACAAACATAATATCTAGCTCTCAGCCTCTCCCTCATCGCCTGGTGGAGGAGGAGGAGCCCGATGACTGGGATCCTGACGAGGTGGTCAAGCTCCCTCTGATAGTGCCATATACTGCAAGTAGGGAATGACCTGCTGCACAACTGGAACTACGATGCTATATGCTGCAACATAGTAGGCTGCCCTACTAGTTTGGAGAAGGACCTCCTGTCGCAAGGCCTCTATCTCTTCTCTCGTCTTTGCTCTCATCTCTGAGATCTAGCGATCGCACTCAACCTTAAGATCTTCAAGCTGTCGGTCTCGCTCTGCCAGCTGAGTCTGAGCCACTGTAAACTGTGACTAAAGCTCTGCAAGACGTGCTCTCATCTACCACCCTACATCAATCCCCTGCTCTCTCGTAGGCTCTCCACCCCCATCTCCACCTCCAACTCCACCTTGCTCCTCCCTCCACTGCCAAACCTATCTCGAAGTTGCTCGCTCCTCCTTAGCTCCACCCAATCTCACTCATACACACCCTAGAGATCCACCCTCACCCCTCTGTTGTCCAACCCTAGCTTGAACCCTGTTGTTGCTAGCACCAGGATCACCACCTGCCTACATTTGAGCCTCAACTCTCTATCCTCATCCCTGTCTCTATCTCTGGCCCTTTCCTAGTGCGGGGGCATCATCCTCAATCTCCTCAATATGAGGCACCTGCTCAATTGGATCTGTGAATCTAGGAAACAGATGCTGCTGGAAAAAATCTCTATACTGGGGCAATACACCCACATCCGCAATATCATCTAGGTAGTCCCATCTTAGTCATTATAGATCAGTCAGCTCCTGCATACTCAAAGCATAGGACAACCATGGAGATCATCCCTATCTCTCCTCATCCGCATAATGCGCATAAGTTATATACTCTTGCGACACCCCCTGAGGCCGGCCATACTGCCTCATCACCCGTGATACCACGAACCGCTCAACAATAGTCTACGATCTCTTGATAAGAGGGTGCATAACAAAAAGGTCCCTTCAAACCAACCACCAGTCATTCCATGGCTCTAAACCTCTATAAGGTCTCCACACTATGACTATCAGGTCATCTAACTACCGCCGCCAAAAATCTGTCTTGCCTAGATGGGGTTGTGTGACATAACTGGCATACCTATATATAATAGGTTGCCCAAGCTCTCTACTATCATCTACTATAGGCCGACAAATTGGAAGGTGCTCCCAAGCCCAAACTTGTAAAATAAATACACCTGCAACCATGCTCCTGCCATCTCTATATACAATCTCATGCATCTTGTGATATATGTGGGCCAATATATAAGAACCCCAGCCAAGCCTCTGAGGGGTCTCCATCAATCTCTCTAGCATCCTGCCCCATCCACACTGGAAACCCTGTTGTCCTCTATCTGGCATCAAAAAACAACCGATAAATCCTACTAGAACACACACCAGCAAAAACTCCTCATTGTATCTTCTCATCATCACATCCCAACTAATGGAACAAGTCAAAATGTCAGGATCCCTCAGAACATGTCTAACCGCCTATAGTCTAGGTAACAATGCTGCATCATAATCCACCTTATCCCCAGCAAAAGGGATATGAAGGATCCTATATACATCGTGACGGTCATCTCCCCCACTGGCAAATGAAATGTGTTATGCTCTGAATGGAAACGCTCAACCAATGCTGTGAGCATACCATGATTCACATGGATATCTGGTAAACCCAAAAGATGAGTCAAAGTGCACAAGTCAGTATGAGTCTGATCAACCTCTGATAAATGTCGTACTAATTCCATGGTGGGAGGATAAATGTATCTAAAAAGCATAATAGGTAATCGAACCTACAAAAACCCAACAATGAAGCATCAAAAAACATTCCAAATGAGCCTACAAGAGAAGTAAAACATCACACAAATCCAACTAAGTCAAGTGCAAAATCAAGATTTCAAGTTTAGATCTTCAAAAATGCCCACTGTTTCTCGAATGAAAAAACATAGAAGGGCAACATCTCATACGAGTCAAGAATGGCTCTCGTACAATAAAAAATTCCCAAACAACGCATTATTAGACCTCACAAGACAAAATGGTCTTTTTACATACATGTCGTACGATACATAGGTAGGGTCTGAAAGACAATTCTAGTGGTCTAAAATGACAAATTAAAATTTAACAGTTACTCGTACAAGATAGAATCCTGTCTCGCATGGTAAAACGTGAAACCCGACTTCAAACATGCCAAAAACTTGAAAAATGAACAAAAAAATTCAAAATTGAAAACATAAAGAGGCTTAAGATTGACCACTTACTGTTGGCTCATAGTTTTGGGGTCAATTATGTTGTCTCTGGTGTTCGAATCGATGCGTACAAGTAGGGACCACCATTTTCTTTGCAGAAGGCTTTTTGAATTTTCAAACTTGGAGGGTTAAAATGATTTGAAAATGACACTTTTGTCCCTTATATAGCCAAAAACCTAATTTTTCAACTTGCTCTGATGGACATGAAAATTGTACCCTTAGCTAATTTGCTTGTTTTGATTCCATTTTTAGGATCGAAATCAAAATTTGAGATTATTTTACTAGTCAATTTCAAAATTTGGATCATTTAGCGCTTTTCATCAAATGCTCATTCTTTCTTCAAATTGCGCTCAATTTCTCATGAATCAATGCTAAATCTTAATTTTATTCTACATAACAACTTTGCACTCAATCCAAAATCAATTAAACGCCAAATTTTCAAAAATTCCTCACAATCAATTTGTGCCCAAATAACTTATTATTGCCAACAATTGCCTATAATGTACCCTCATTACCTTTTGATTTCATTCCCGAGGGGGCATACTCATGACCTTATGATCTCACATCTCACATGTCAAGAATTTTTTTTTTATCTTTATCAAAAGTCGAGCAAAAATCTTTTCAACTAAAGAAAATCAATTCTTATTGCTAAAGGGGCATCTTAGCTTCATCTCTTCACATCAATTTGAGATCTCTCGATCATCTGAATCAAATCAATCGCTAGGGGCATATCAGTTTCATCGCTTCAAATCAAGCTGATATTTGTCTTCATTTGAATCAATCTCTTAACGTTAATTAGCTTCATCACTTTTCATCAAGCTGATTATTCGTTTAAACTTAATCAAAAGTTTAAAGAGTGTCTTGGATCACATGCTAAATCTAAGCAGATGTTCAGTTTCATTGCTTTGAATCAAGCTGGATAGTTTATTTTTAGCTCATCGTATCTTGATAAATTAAGTTCAAGATCGATTTTTATCTTCGTTCATTGTGTCTAGATCAATCAAGTTCTAGATCAGTAAGATCCGCTTCTTAATCAATCAAGTTCAAGTTCGGTATCTTTTTTTTTCTATCATTCCTCAGTTCAATCAAGTTAGGATTGGTGTCACTTTAAGCAGACTTCATTCAGCTTCATCATTTTGAATCAAGCTAAACACCTTGCTCTTCATCTGGTTCATGATCAATCAAGTTCAGATCTGGCATCTCCTAGACATCACACATTCTTTGAACCAATGCGTTGCTCGCACATTAATTCAAAGAGGGGCAAATGTAATACCCTAAAAATGGTCATCTAAACCATGGGCCCCTAATCTCAATAACATCACCAAGGTCCTAATCAAAGGCAATTAAATCAACCTTGGGTACATTATTAATTCTTTAATCATCAAATATCACATGGCAAATCAATTACTCAATATTAATTAAATATTTATTTAATCAATTGAATCATTTCCAAGAATATCTTTTTGATCAATTATCCTATTTTAATTTATTAAATATCCTTGCATATTTAGTTAATTAATAAATTTGTCATTTAATCATGTAAAAGGAATTAATTTATTACAAAAAGAAGAATTAATTACAAAGCAAGAGTTGAATTGAAAATTAAACAAAAAGAATTGAATTGAGAGAGAAATCAAACTTGAGATATTATTTCTTTTTCTAAATTTAGAACTTGAAATCAAAAAAGCAATTAAATTGAATTATTGAATTATTCTCTAAAATTGGAACTCAAAGCTTTTCAGAAAAAAGAAGTTCAGTTGCATTAAAAAGACTCTTTTCTTGAATAAATAAAAGAATTATCTATTTTTATCACAAATGCACGGAATTAATTTAATATTATGCAACATGAACTTCTAATCTAAATGCATTTCAATTAAACTATAATTGGAATCAAGGATAACTTTAAGAAAGCCCCCCCGAGAAACTATGTAAAATACTCGCGAATCAGACATTATTTTCGAGGGGGAATTTTCATATCGATGGCGAAATTTTTTTTTAAAATGGGGAAAATTTTATTTTGTATTGGCGATTGTTTTTCTAGGGTACGAAAATTCCATAAAATTTTGGCGAATAATACCTTGTTCCATGGGGAAAATATTTATCGTGGGAGGCAAATAATTTTTGTTAAAAGGAACAGATATATAATTGTATGAGTGAAAAATTTTACTCCGAAGGAAAAATTATTTAAATGTAATGGCGATTTTTATCCACCGCTTGAAAATTATTTAATTTGTTTTGGCGAATATTTTGTTATTTATGAAAAAATATATAATTTATTCCTGATTTCATGAATTCATTGCCATTAATAGACAAGGCACATCACATCACATCAGTACATCACATCACATAAATTCATAATACAATGAGTCTAGACTCTGCATGATGTATCAATAAGCGCGGCCTCTTTGACACATGAAGGGTGACAACTACCTAAAATCTATCAATGATTTTAAACCGTTCAATGATCGTAGATCAATGGCCGAATTTTTATTTCGGCCCAATTTTTCGAAGAGAACATAGGTCACCAAAAAGTGCCCAAAATGGAATTGGATTCAATTGACACGTATCAAATGTCATGAATCATGATCGATAATTTCGTTCATTTAATATATATCTATTCACTTACGGCAATCCACTCTGTCCCCACGACTTCCAATGTGATACTTGCCAATTTGGTACTGGTTCATAGCTGTTTCCATTTTCGCATAATAGTGCATTTATGGGAAAGATTTGCAAAGATATGAAAGATTTAAAAAAATTTATAGCAGTTAATATGGTTAAAGAATTAATTATTACAATCAAGAGCTTCAACAATTTATATACGATCTTTGCTTCTTTCATCTTCAATTAGCCTTTGCCATTTGGTAGATAAATCGTCGGAGCTTCAGCTCATGGTATTTTAGGTTTATAGGCTCAGGTTGTTTAATTTGTTAATTTGTTTTCTCAAGATGGACACTCCCATCCACTTGAGAAGCATTTTTGTAGAGGACCAGAGGGCCTTTCTAGGCTCCGTTAGAGACCCAACCCTCCAATTAGTTTGCAATGAGGTTGGGTCATTCACCAATGAGGCTGTGCAGATGGTGCTGGGCAGAGAGTTTTTGTGAAACAAAAATAGGTACCGTGTTAACATGGACATTACATCCCTCTTCTTAGCGTCTCTTCTAGACCTGGGAGGAGACAAGGTGGATATGTTGATGCTGTTGAGGAAGGTTTTTAAGGAAGACTTCTTTGGATACGACATTACTCTTGTCATCCTTGCAGAAGTAGGGATGGGGATCCCTTGAGTGAGTGAATTATCCAAGCTTCTCCTCCCTAACCAAGCAATGCCAGTGGCCAGACAACCATTTCTCGTAAACCTGAATGCGGAGTAGTTGACGCATCATAGAAAATGGGCGCGGATTGGTAGGGAGTTCCTCCAGAAATGGTTCCTCCTGGACCACTTTCCAAACTACATGTGGCTTGAAGAATTCTCTCAGCTTATGCTATCTGAATAATTCTACATGGAAGGAGGGCCAGATTCTTAGGGCAAAATTGTAAACAATTCCACAACCTGTGCCCTAGCCCCGCCCCCCTGCAGTTTTTTTTTCCTATGTCCTCAAACCTTAACAGGCTCAATGCCAGTGGCTCACTCATTTTGGCTTTTAAGTTTTGGGGGGCTCGAGTCTCAGATGAAAAAATTGTAAATTTCAAAAGCATAAATATTAATGATAATTTTTCAAATTCCAGTTTGTTTCAGTTTTCCTCTTACAGTCTTATGGATATAAAAATGCTTTCTATGATTCTATTTCATTTTTATTAATTAATTTCTTTCAAATGCCTTTTGTATATGAGCTACGCTATTTCAATTATTTGTTAAACAATGGAAATAAATTTAATATTGTGATCTTTTTTATGTAATGCTATAAAAAAAAAAATTAGTTCATTCCATTAATTATTTGTACTTGATTATAGTTTATTATAATTTTATAAATATATAGTCATTCAAAATACAAAATTTCAAAAGTTTCAAGATACAAAAGTTTATTGGTAAATGTTTTTTCATTCTATTAATTCAAAAGTTTCAAGATACAAAATTTGCAGTCATTCATGCATAAACGTAGACAAAGAGAAAACCATACTGCCCACAGCTTATAACAAGCAGACAAAAAACTAGTTCATTGCCGATAGGCCGCTCACTCAGTCTCACTATCCCCTTGGGTCACCTCCACCCAGTCCCTTCACTCCTCAGAGGTTGATGCTTTGGCTTTCCCTTTTGCCACTTCAGCTTTCATTTTTGGAATGCAGTTTAGGCACCCAAAGTCGGGGTCGCCCTCCATGCTTGCTAGTAGCTATATGGCCCTTTCTTCTTCAGCCCTATCTCTCAATTCCCTACCAACCTCCATCCTTGCCACCACATGCAAAGCCTTTAGGACTTCATCCACCCTGGTTAATTTCACAAAGAGTTTCATTGCTTCCCACCCCACTCAGGCACATTCACGGCACTGGTATTTGATTTCATCCTCTGCGCCATGAATAAAAGGAAGTAATTTGTCCTGGTCACCCCCTTCCTTAATTTGAATGCCAACTCCCAGCACCACCCACTCCAAGATTGAATCCAGGTTAATCAAAAAATCCCCATCAATCAATTTGACCAATGTGAGTTTTACATTTTCCACCTCCGGTTCGAATTCAAAGGCCCATGCCAGAATCAAAGAGTAAACCTCCATATTAGTTCGATATCGGTGACTGATATGTGCCACCTCCTCCACAAGCATCAGTCGAGCTACTGCCCACAACTTCTCCTTAAACTTGAACAATCCTTGCATTCGTTTATCAAATACTTTGCCCAAAAAGGGCACCAAGTTCTTATCTATTCGAAGTGTGAAATTGGCCTCCATGGTCACCTACAATTTCAAAAGCACTTCCTACAAAAAATGTCTTACAGAAGCTATGATTCTACGAACTACAGATTTGTTCTGCTTCAAAGCAAAAACTCGTACACAGATCAAAAGGTAATAAATTCTATCTCTGTCTTAACTCTTATAGGTCGGGTAATGAATGTGCATGATAAGGCATTAATGCCATGAGATCAAGAAAAAGATTTCCTACCATCCCCCCTTCCTTCGTTCGTGCGACATGCCGCAGACAACTCCTTCTGCAACAATTAATCGCCACCTTGGCATTTGTACTTTCTAAATTTGAATTTGCTCGCCTTAACAGGTTGAGGACTACACATTTTTTTAAATTAATACACTAAATTTATGTTGAACTTTTATATATATTTTTAAACTATTTTTTAAAATTATATATCGTAAACATATTTTCAAAGAATTTTGTTAAACTTTAAATTAATATTGAATGTTTTCTTTTTTATATTAAACTTTTACCTTTCAAATTGTATATCAAAATTAATATTTTATTTAGTTATTTGTTTTATTCTAGAATTTAAGTTTCATGTTTTATACTATTTTTGAAATTCAAATTTTTACAAATAATATTAACATTATATTTAATAGTTATCTCAAACTATTGCACATCTTTAATTACAAATAATATTAACATTATATTTAATAGTTATCTCAAACTATTATAGTTTGCACATTTTTAAAATTTAAATGTCTCTTATTATGGGATCAACGACATCTGACAACACTCAAGTTCTCAACAGGTATCATCATCCGTCAAATGAGAAAAGATCAACGGCTCAGGGTGGATTTTGGCCCAAATGTGGGTAGTGAACACATTTGTGAGAACTTCACCTGGAATTGAACGTTGTAAATTTAATTAAATATAATTAAGTCTATAGTCTATAGACTATAAATCTCTTTTTCGGGCGGAATTTTAAAATGATTAAATAGACTTTAAAAACAGACCCGAAAAGTGACACGAGTATGGTGACATGCCAGAAAAATGGCAGAAGTCATGGGACCCACTTCATCTGAAAATAGGTACCATTGACCTGATGACCGTTGGATGAACAAAGATCAACGGCTTAGGGTGGATTTCGGCCCGAATGTGGGAAGTAGACACCTTTCTGAGAACTTCGCCCAGAATTGGACATTTTAAATTTAATTAAATATAATTAAGTCTATAAAGCTTTTTTTTGAGCGGAGGTTTAAAATGATTAAATAGACTTAAAAATCAAACCCAAAAAGTGACACGAGTATGGTGATGTACCAGAAAAATGGAAAAAGTCGTGGGACCCACTATAACTGAAAATAGGTACCACTGATCGTTGGATGAACAAAGATCAACGACTTAGGGTGGATTTCGAGGCGAATGTGGGAAGTGAACAACTTTTTGAGAACTTTTCTTGGAAAAGTGACACGACTATGGTGACGTGCCCGAAAACTGGTAGAAGTCATGGGACCCATGACAACTAACAACATGTACCATCATTCGATGGATGAACAAAGATCAACGGCTTAGGGTGGATTTCGGCATGAATGTGGGAAGTGAACACATTTGGGAGAACTTCGCCCAAAATTGAAACGTTTTAAATTTAATTAAATATAATTAAGTCTATAAAGAACATTTTTGGGCAGAAGTTTAAAATTATTAAACATACTTAAAAAATAGACCCGTAAAGTCACAACAGGTACCTTGGTCCCTCGTTCGTTGGATGAGAAAAGATCAACGGCTTAGGGTGGATTTTGGCCCGAATGTGGGAAGTGAGCACATTTGGGAGAACTTCGCTTGGAATTGAATGTATTACATTTAATGTCCTCAGAATTTATACTAAAGTAGTGAATGTTTTGTCCTTTGGCATCAAATAGTTATTAATAATAATTAATAAAATTACAACATGATTCTTAATGTCCTCGGAATTTATACTGAAGTAATGAATGTTTGGTCCTTCGGCACCGAATAGTTATTGATAGTAATTAATAAAATTACAACATGATTCTAGATATTTTGCCATTTAGTTTTTACTTTTCTACTTTTTCAGAGTTTTCAAAATAAGAGACTCGTAAATCATAATCGTCTTTCATTTCATGAACAAACCTGTAAGTCGAGGGAGATTCAGAAACAACTACTAGATTGAGGAATACAAGTTGCAACAGAGACTATTTGCGCCAATCTCGTGAAATAGAAATTCCAATTTCTGGGTAAAATCTAGAATACCTACATCCCACCTTTTTTTCTTTTGGTAATCTCGTGGTCCAATTTGAGGGTTAGCATTTTCAGGTTTTTATCTAGCATTATTTTGAATTATTAACAATAATAGTGATGGGGAAAACGGGAAGCAGTAGTTCAACAAGAAGCCAAGTGAAAAACAAAATGTACCTAACCGAACTAGTTAAAACACCAAGTTTCACTAATGAATACCATGATATTTATGACCCTACTATCCATGGTGAAAAGCATATCATAGATATTAGATATACATTGTCTAGTAAGGCAGCAGATGCATCCAGGGCAAAATTTACTGTTTTCAACCCAATGTTAAAACAAAAAACAAATAAAATTGCATCGTGGGATGTTGGATTGGGAAGCATGGTGTTACTTGAAGTATTCCCTTGCCCTAATTTTGTCATGGTCTACGCCAAAAATTATGATGAAGACAAAAAAGCAATTGTCAATAAAAATACAAAAGAGGAAATTCTATCTATAAACGAGGGAGATTTTGCTCATTTGTTGAACCTAGGATTTGAAGCCCAAAACTCAAACGTCCAAATTGACCTTGAAAAGCTGGCAAGGAATTATGAGAGTCTCGATCCAAGTCGTAGAGATTCATTTATCAAAGCTCTAATAAAGAGTGGTATTGGTATTGTGTTGGATTAGAATCATAAGCCTCCTTATGATTCGAACATTTTTGCTCCATGGGTTGGGGATACTATTTCCTTGCTGTCATTTTGCCTGGGACTGGAAAATGATAGGGAAGTGGGTGCAAGCCTTCTTGAAATGATTTATAATATCCATTGTGCAAGTCAACCAGTAAGATATAATTTTATTGAGAACATTGTAAAATCCATGCAAAAACAATTACTAATGATAAAAAAAGGTTCCTATAAGACATTTAGGTTCTCATCCTACTTGTGCTATCTCCTTCTATCCAAGTATCATGCAATATTCGAGACCAACAAGCTTCAAATTATGAGCTATAATATTGATGAGAAGACTGGGAAGAGAATAGAGTGTCAAATATATGATTGGACACCAAAGATAAGGATGAATGATAATAGAAAGAACTACAACCATTTTGTAGACTTCTTTTTGGCACCAATGTATAATGAAATTATAAGCACTCTAATGCCTAGGTTGCCTGTGTCTTGTATAGTTTGCATTCAACTCAGAAGTCAAATGGAATTGGTTGAATGGTTCTTCATGGAAGAATTCACTGTGTTAAGGTTTTACGGATTGGCAGTAAAACCATACAGACTTCCAATACATGTGACATAGATGGTATTTGCATTAGAGTATGTATGGTAATTAGAGAGCACAGATAGGCACTTCCATGGTTAGCAAAAGAAGAGCATATTTCCTTTCTTGCCTTTCTCATGTGGAGGGTTCACATTTGAGAGAAAAGCATTCAATGTGGCACATGATTTTTTGACAGTTTTTAACTTTGGTGATGAGGGTCTCTGGTAGTATGATCCAATCAGTGTAGTTCAAGCAAGGCTTAAGAAAAATGGGAACTCTTGAGTGTTATGTCAACATGAAAGTAAACCATTGCTAGAAAAGCTTAGAAACATGGACTCCTGGGATGAGGTTAAAAAAGAGATGGAGAAAATTGCAGCTGACAATAACATTTCAATAGAAGAAACTTCATCACAAATTATGGCATTGCAAATGCACACATAGAGGACAACAGAGGAGGGTCAAGGCATCCAAAATAGGAGGTCCTACAATTTCTACCTTAAATCTACTAATCCATCAAAGAAATCTATTCCCAAATCAATTTTGCACGAATGTAAAGAGAATTATTGGACTCAAACCAAAATAAATGATTTTTGGACTATGAGGAAGAATCTCAGTGAATCAAAGACAATTGCACAATTTGAGAGCATCGACAAGGATGCAGAGTTTAGCGAATTGTGGGATATGGAGCATGGCAGGACTAAAGATGATGAGCATGAGGTTGTTGTTGAACCCCCTCCAACAACTACTACAGTCCTGAAAATATTAGGTGGAGTCAATGAGTCCATGAAAGAAAAATATAGCAAAGGGGCAGACCTTGTGGAAAAAATGGGTTTTGAAGGTGGTGGTCTAGGTGCCAGAGGAGAGGGAATTTGGTATCCACTTCAAGTACAACTTCCATCACAGTAAAAATCAAAAGGTCATCTTAAACCAGTCATTGGACTTGATTCTTCAGATTCAACACGGATAGGTACTACTCATTACCCTCATGTTCCACCTACATTTGTTTTAGGTTCAAATCCACAACCACCACCACATCATGGTATTCCCATTAGTCATGAATCAAGTGCCACTGCCACTGGTGGGGAATCTGGGGATAGTATTCCTATTATTGTTCAATCAAGTGCCACAGTGATTGGTGGGGTTGGCATGGGTACTACTACTGATACTAGTTGTCTTGGTGTTGGACAAGGGCAACAACAAAATATCTCTCGCAAGAGGCCACTAGAGGTAGATAATCAATCTCATACTATTGATAATCCTATATCAAGTGCCACTAAAACTACAAATCAATCATTTGCAACTTCAGATCACACACCTCAAAAGACAATGAAAACTACACATGAAAGGGTCAGTGGGGGTGGGACAACATCAGGAACTGTTGTTGGTAATCCTGGTCAAGCATTAGTTAAAACCACAGGAATAAATGGAACTGGAGCCTATGGTATCCCTATGTCACCTTTCAAACATTCAATTGCTTCAGCAAGCCCAAATTTTCAATTTCATGATTACTATAAAAAATATGAACACACAACAAAAGCAAATGAAGAAAAAAAGAAAGCATTTCATAGGGTTCATGTGTTTGAAGTTTTAAACGAACAACCTACAAGGAACAGGGTATTTCCAACATATGACCCACTGAAAGATATGATGGAGTTCATGGTTGTTATAACCCCCGGCCCCATCTAAAGATAAAAATCCACCACACAGTTAGATAGATCCCTCTCAATTTCAAGTCAGTAGCCTCCAAATGAATTTTTCCAAAGTACATAATGTGGATAAAATTAGTGTGTCAAAAAGGACTAACAAAGTGGTCTACACTTCACTGCTAAAGGTGGAGAGAAAAATAAATAAATTGGAGAAACAAATAGAAAAGTTATAGGCAGACCTGGAAAATGAAAAAATCAAGGAGGAAAGTAGCAGATAGCAAGTGCAATGATTTACAAAAAAGGATAAAAAATTCGGGCTGTGCAGTAGAAATTGCAGAGCAGGAGAAGATGGATGCAGAATTGAAGGGCCTGACAGAAAAAGTGGCTAAAACTAGTAAAAAAATTGTTGAGGAAAAAACCAATTTTCAAAAATTATACAATAGTTATGAGTCTGCTACCGCTAAAATGAGAAAATTACAGGACCTATTGGATCATGGGAAGGAAAAAGAAAAACATTTGCAAGAGGAAGCAGAGGAAGAAAGAAAAAAATGTGCACAAATGAAAGAAGACCCGCACAATGCAAATGATAAAATAAAAACTCTGGAGGATAGATTGAAAGATAATATGAAAAATACAATGAAGTATATACAAGAAAACATTTGGCGGCAAATAATACAAAGGAGTGAGAAGTTGTGTGAATGGTTTCAATTGACTGAAAGTATGAGACTAATTTATATAAAAATCAAAGGGCACTATGAGAAGAGCACACATGTTTATTCAAAAGAGGATATGGCAAAAAACATTCTGAAAGTAGTCTACAATTCAAGTGATAGCTAATTGGCATTCAAGGGAATTAAGAGCCACATTGATGCCACAGTTAAGACATCATCTATCATTCAAAAATGCCAGAAGCTAAGGGAAACAACAAAAGTTATGGAAAGTTGTGGAAAAAAGATATTGAAGTTGCAAGAAAAGAAAAATAATTTGATTAAACTTGGTTTGCCTAAGCATGCTGACACATCAAATAAATTCATTGGAGAAGAAGCTTTCAAAAAAGGAATGGAGATAAAAATGATGTCTGATTTAGACTTGCTTCCAAAGGACACAACTCCCCAAAGCTTTCTAGAATTCATCCAACCATTTACAACTCTAAATTCGGTATTGGATGAAATAGTGATGTCAAGTAAATCTTCTAAATATGGGATGTTGATGGAGTTGGAGTTGACTTTCCATAGTTTACAAAATTTTGACCTTCCATCAAATGAAGAGTGGAGCACCCTACAAAAATTGGCATAGAATTCTTAAGAATCATAGTATGTATTGCATAATTTTCTTCTTTTACTCTTAATTTCAAGGTTTTATATTTTTTCTGTTTGCTATTTTGCTAATCCAGCCTATGAATCTATGATGCACTCCTTATTGATATTTTGCTAATCTAGCCTATGAATCTATTCTATGAATAGGAAGAAAATAGCACTCGCTATTGCTATTTTGCTAATCCAGCCTATGAATCTGTGATGCACAGTGTAAAACTTCAGCTAGTAAATTTATATTCTCAAATTCTCCCATTCTTTAACATTTATGCATTTCTCTATTTCTGGTTAGTAGGTTTTAGGTACTGCTATTATCTATGTTTAATTTGTTAAGGCGTGAATTAATATTTAATTTTGAACTTTGTTTTTTGAATAGGAGACATCAAACATGTAGCAGATGTTAAATTGCTAATATGGCTTGTGATGGCCATATAAATCTGTGCTAAGTTTGTGATTTTGATGTTCAGTCTTCACATGTTGCAAACTTGCAATTTGACCTGAAGCTGTTGTTGTTCCCTTGTTTCTATAAAAGGGAATTCAAGGTCATTTGCAAAGGGTTTTGAAACTTTGTATTCACTTTTGCAAGGACATTGGAGAATCACACAGGAGTTTTTGTTGCTCTCTTGTTTCTATAAAAGGGAATTCAGGGTCATTTGCAAAGGGTTCTGAAACTTTGTATTCACTTTTGCAATTTGCATGGAGAATCACACAGATTGGTGTATTACTATTGAATGAATTGTATCATATGGCTATATTTTGAAAGAATTAATGAAAATCTAAGTTCTCGACATGTGTATTACTATTGGATGAATTGTATCATATGGTTCTGAAATGTATCACACAGATTTGAGACTCAAACATGTATAAATAAACAATAAACATCTCTGTATCAATAAACACATTATGGTTTTTTTTTATTATACTATTTTAAATCTGGAAATAGAAAGTTGAAAAATACAATTACAAATCAATATTAAATTCTAATTGCAAAAAGTAATATGCTTTTATAATATGAATGATGAGATACAGTAATAAGATTAATAAATACCAATCTCTTACAATTGCCATTCATCCTCATCAAATTCAGAGCTTTCTTGATTCTTGTCTGTGGTTTGAGTTTCTTCACTCTGAGTTTGCATACCTTCGCCAAACTGCATCTCAATGCTACCAGTAGGTGACGGTCCAGTACATGGGGCAATAGTCCCACTGACACTTTGGTTTGAAGTGTTTCCCAAACCTCTTCTTTCACATTTGGACCTCCAGATTTGCAGTGCCCTATCGTAAGGAAAAGTGTGGACATCATACCTAGATGTATAGAGCCTCAAGGAATTTTCCAAATTTTTGTCTAGTTTGTTTCTTAGGTTTGACTTTAGGAACCCCAAAGCATTGAAAACTCTCTCATCTTCCACCGAACCCAATATCATGGTAAGACATAAATCAGCAAGCTTCACATATTTTGGCATTAAATCACGCAACGTTTTGTTCTCAGCTATAGTTTTCCAAAGCCTTGTTACTGATCCCTCTTCGTGTGGGTTCTCCATTTTGGCATATTGTTCTCTCATAGTGTATGCAAAATGAGATGATTGCTCTCGAAGATGAGTTTCATCTAATATTCCATTTATAGTTACTCCATTCAATTCTTTGGATATGCAAAATTGTTTTATCAAAGTCAGTAGCTTACTTCAAAAATTGGTTGCACTGTTGAGGCTCCAATAATGAGGAAACATGATAGACATGGCTTTGAGTAGGTTTTCAGGAGGGAATCTGCTTCTAATTTGTGAGGAAAGATCATATACAATTTTCTTCACAAAAGTAGTTTCAGTCTCAACAATCTTGTCGAAATATTCCCTTGTAACTCTTGCTAGTTGCTTCTTGGGGCGCTTTCTTGGTTCCTCGAGGTCGAGCGTGGCATAGAAGTGCATTGGTATCTCAACTCCTCATACATTGGCACATACCTCCCCATCTGCACTGATTTGTAAAAAATTATCAGGATTGTTCAAATATGTGAGTGTTTTCCACTTAACAAATTTTTCATCAAATAGTGTTGGTTGATTTTGATAGAGATTGTCAAGGGTCATGCATGTCATCTTATGTAGCGTAGCATATTCTACAATATACAGAGCTCTTTTTTGAGCAGCCTTCATAATATTCCTCATTTCCTCTAGCATGGGCAGAAGAGCTGCTAAAGTTAAGAATGTCTCTAAATTACTTAACCTGCTAAGAAGTTCAGGAAATTTCGGTTGATCTGATTCATTGTGAGTTGTGTGAAATAGTCCAATCAAGGATGGATATTCTGAAAACACTCAATGCGCTGGACCATCCAAAGAGATTCATCTCGTATCATTATCCTTGAGAAGCTTGTTCCCATCAGTTATTCCATCAGCAAAGTGTTGAAATTCCATAAATTGCTTGGGACTTCGACAGAAGTGTGAGTAGAGCTCTCTGATTAAAATTTCAATTTTTTTAACTGAAGGAAACTTGCTCACAATTCCAAAAGCTAGATTCATTCTGTGAGCCATGCAGTGAATTGCAGTAATGTACGGTGCAAATGAAGTTTCAATCTTTGTACAAAGACCATTCCTATGATCTTGCATTATTGAAGCTCCATCTGCTCCAACACAAACCAATTTTTTAACTACTGTCATGTCAAACATACCTTCATATTCAATTAAACTTCTCTTTACTAGTTGAAATAAATTTTCCGTTGTCGTACTCTCCTTCATTTTAGCAACAGATAGTAGATGAGGTTAGCGGGTATGATTCTCTATAGTATAAACATGCATGCATACCCATGAAGTGTTATCTACTGTTGTAACTTCATCTAAAGAAAATGCAATAAAGTTTGACTCTCTTATTTTTTCCTTTACATCTTCTTTTTCAACCTCAGCAAGATAACTTGCCCATTTCCATCCACTGTTTACTGACCGGTGTCTATTAGGATAGTTAGGAACTTTCAAAAAGTGTAATAAACCACTAATTGATGGGTAATCTGTCATAGCATGCCCTCTACTCAAAATATAAAAAACAACACTTAACTGAACAACTTTTCCCAGTTGTTCTATTTGCATTACTTTTCCAAAAATAGCTTCAATAGAACCTTTAACTTCAGCAAGCTTCGTCTGTATTTTCTCATGAAAATAATACTCTTCGGTATTCCTCACATGCTTACATTCCTCCTTTGTTTTCCATCTTATCACTGATTTCTCAACCTCGTCTATCATTTGTTTTTCATAAACTTTACCCATATGCTTTTCTATGGTGTCAAATTTTAGCTGCAACCTAATTTCCTTGTTATGTTTCCAAGTACAAATCTTACACCTACATTCTATTGGAGGCTCACCTTCGATTGGATTCTCCACTGGTTCAATGAATGGATACTTTGATTCCCAATTAATTTGAAAATTCCTCGCTGACATATCCCACTCCCAATCCTTTTTTTATTGTGGTTCACCCTTTTTTGATATGGCTTTTCTTTTCCCCTTCCGTGCATTATCATCAATGGCATTATCACCGAAGTCGATTATATCATTTCGACTAACTTGGGTATCTACCAGATAATCTTCTTCAAGATCATCCTGATCTGAGATATCAGGTTCGCTGCCGTCTTCAACATGTGATGTAGGTGGCGAATTTTGTACTTGTACTTTTGATGATGTACCTCCTTGATTTTCACCACAATCTTTTCCAATGCCAAAGTATGAAGACAATGTTCTGCTTTTTATTGGCCTCTCTTGGCCTTCCCCACATTCATATTTCCTACCCCTCTTCCTATTCGACATCTCCAATGAAATAAAGGCTGCCAAAAAAATATCAATTTGTTGAAGAAGCAATAATAGACTATAACATATAATATACCACTTCAAAAATATGATCGCTCACCTTTAGGCTTTAGGTCACTAGTAGTCACCAATGCAGTCAACAAAAATGATTTTCCTTGGTCTGAAACTTCGCTATTGATCAAAATTCAAAGCCTAGAACCCACCAGATTGTGTTGAGATAGATCTGATCTTTGCATGTATTTATACCAATCCTTATATAGCAAATTCCACGGGAATTCTATATGGTATACAAATATTTGGCAAATCCCGCGTAACTATAACATGACTTATGTAATTTTTGAGGTGATTATAGGTTGTCCAAATATGACATATAATTTTCGAGGCAATTATAGGTTGTCCAAATAATAGGCGAATACAATATAGTTGGTGAAAGTTGGGGTGAATGGAGACACGCATCGGCAAGATGTCGGGCGAATTGGGTCCCCCTGGCTAACAAGTCTTCACATGCCTATAGGCAAATTAAGGTCATCTATTAAGGCAACCTCGGAGAGTGTATGTGAAAAAATTAATTTACCGTGTGTCCACCATATATTATATTGGCAAAATCATCGCATAGAAACATTTAATTGCATAAAACATATGGCGATCGGGCCGTGACTTTGACTGAAATTGATAATGTTTTGGTGACATGGCCACCCCCAATTGGTACAAAATATTCACCATTTCCGACATGGCCGACATGAAAAATTCGCCATTGGCAAATATTCGCCACTAAAGTAATATCTGATTGGAATCTATCTCAAGGTTAACTAAACCCGATTTCTCAATTATTTTCAATTAATCCTAAATTGATCATCTCTCTTGAGAAATCTCTATAAATTCAATCCTCAGCTCTCATTCCAATTCACCCCAGAGATTTTTGAGAACATGCTTGGAGATTATTATCACGTTAATTTCGTTATGGAGTCATTGAAGATCATTGTGCTTTTTTAGATTATTTGCATCCATATTTAGTTTATTCATTATTGCTTGAATTATTCATCCATTTTTCATCCATATATTTAATATCATATAGATTAAATCCTTCGTCTTGGAGTAGTCTAGTCACTGGTATTGCTTATAAAAAATCTGAGAGCAATCTTATACTCGCATTTTTTAGAAGGCAATTAGTCGCCTTGTTATGGTTTATTATTTATTGATTATTTATTTACTAACCATACATGTAATGACTTAATTGAAGTGTTGTGCTTACAACTACATACCCTTTTTCACACACATAGTATCAGGCATTAACAGGTCGATCTTTTGGTGCAATGACAACCACACTTCTAACAAGTGGTATCAGATCCTGGGTCACATGTTCAAACCCCTTCGCTTGTGCTAGGGGGGATTGTTGCAAGGTGTGTGCCCTTGGTCTCCTTGTGTTGTGCAATATAGCACTCAGTTTTGTGACAGGGTTGAACCGCCTCCCATGGATTCTATTAAGTCTAGTGGTTGTATCAGGCATTAACATGTTGATCTTTTGGTGCAATGACAACTTTACTTCTAACACTTGAATCTAACATATTCTTATATATTAGCCAAGAGGTTATGTTATGTTGAAATTGGTGGTTGAAATAGGGCTTGTGAATGGTACACTTGGACAAGTCAAAGCAATTGTATTTAGAGATGGAAAAAAACCACATCAACTACCCTTATTTGTTGTTTTTGTTTGATTTAAAAATTACATAGAGGCAATGTGGGATCACAATGAAAAAAAAAAAGTCTATGTAACCCCATTGAGACGTGGTGTTTTCCATCAAATACCACTAAAAATGGCATGAGCATTAACAATACATGGATCACAAGGGCTTATAGTTCAACAAGCACCAATCGACATTCACAACATTGACCATTAAGGGTTAACATTCACAGCTATTTCAAGAGTCTGTGAACTTGTAATTCTCCAAATATACCCTACCTTCACATCCCAAAGATATTCACACATGAAAACCAACCCATGTGTTGCTCATTGAAAAAAAAAAGAGGAGTGATTGTTGGCATTGTCAAATGTAAGGTCTTCAAACAAAAGTTAAAAGAAGTCTAGGTTTGTTCATTCAATCACTTATTTTAGCCAATTTTACCGAAGCCAAAACTTACCTTTATGTATCTTTGAAATTTATGCATCTAATATATATTTTGTTAACTTATAGATCACTTAAGAAATAGTTTCGTTACATTTAATTTTATTACTTAATCTATAAGTATTTAATATTCAATGTTAAACAATTACACATGTAACAAAACATATATTATTTTTCACGTTTTGATGATATCTCTTTTTCTTTCTCTACAGGTACAAATTCTACAAAAGTATAATTACCAACAAAAGTATAATTACCATTGTTCCCAATACTAATCTATTATTACTTCCAATTTCATATAGTTTGCAAATTTAACTTCTACAATTGCATAGATTATTAGAATTCCAAAAGTGAATTAATTTATCAACAATATCTACGATCTATTTTCATGCTTCACAAAATAATACAATTTCATAAAAAAATCTCTTTTTCATACAAATATGAAAAACCAATTCTACATTCAAAGTAAGTCACTTACAATATCATATTCACATATATGTAAAAAGTACATATAAATAAGTTCTTACATTTATTTTCCAATCATCTTATAACTAATTAAAGATCTCCTTGATGTATCCAATAAAAACTAACATTGCCTACATATTTTCAATCCAAACATAGAAAAATGATTGTAAAAATATCATTTCATTTCCAGTGTTTGAAAAAGGAAACTTGTGCAAATTCTAATTGTCCAATGCTGACACAAAGAGAACATCTCTTTGTGCAAAAGGATACACAGGTGTTCACAGACATTCGACCAAAGATGTTCTCTTTTTGTGCAAACTTACAAATTTAGCAGGATTGGACAATGTGCAAGCTTATTTTATGGGTGAAGCCTGAAAGTGCATTTGGATGCTCAATACTTCTTTACAAAAAAAGTATAAAAGAAGGTGCTCTGTAGTACTAGGGAGAAATCGAATACCTCTCTTCATGCCGTAACATGCTACTCCAACAAAGTATAGTGTGAAATTTTTGACAATATGCTTTGTTGGAGTAGCATGTTACCATATTTACCATTTGTGGAACTAAAAAAAAATTAAAAAATGGAAAGGCTTATGGGACTAGCCACAAGGAAATAATTCAACCTTGATTTCGAGCCACAGCACACTTTCGAAAAAATCATATATATAATGTCAGAAGTGGGGTTTGAACCTACGCTCTCGTTAGAGGACCAGAACTTGAGTCTGGCGCCTTAGACCACTCGGCCATCCTAACCTTGCATGTTATCTTTTCTGTAAAGAACAATACTTCACTAAAATGTTAATTTGGATAACGTCACTTGCTTACAAAGCGAAATGCGTAGAAATTCTCAAGTTGCAATTTATTTTTATTATTATTTTTCATTGTATAAATAATGAGAAAGGAGGTAGGGATTTGGTTTGTGCCTATTTTCTCATCTTTTCTTGTGGGCCTGAGTTCCATCTAATCTTGTAGAGAACAAGAATTGTCCCTGAGCCATAGCATCGCAAAGTAGAAATGGCATTTGTATCATTTTGTGACTTTTTTTCTAAAGAATTTAATTGAGTGCACTATATTATTAGAAATGAGAAGCAAAAATGGTAATGACAAAATGGTCTAACAAAAAATATAATATTTGGAAATTCATATATACACACATAAAATTAATATTTGTGAAATAAAAATATAAAATATATTCTTTATCACTTTTTAAACATAACAAAATGTGATTTAATTAATGAAATTAAAATATTTTTAAAAATATAATCAATTTAAATATTAAAAAATAATCAAATATAATAGAAAATATTTAAAAAATAAAATAACAAAAAAATTATTAGACCATTTTAAAAAGATATATGCTAGCAATCACAACTTTGTGTGTAAGGGGTATACCAAATAGATGTGGAAAGTCAGTCAGGAAAAAAATTGGTCTATTATTTGCATACAATTATGTAATACATGAGGTCAATTGGTAGGCCATTTAGAAAATGATCTAGACATATGGGAAGAGAAAAGGAGACCAAGTTAGAGATAGCAAGATAGGGAGGAAGTGAGAGAGAGAGAGAGAGATGGGGAGAAAGGACAGAGAGAGAGAGAGAGATATAAGAGGGGTAGAGAGGGAGATAGATAGGTAGAGAGGGAAAGAGGGAGTGATATGGATAGAGAGTGATATATAGAGATAAGAGAAGAATAGGGAAAGAGATGGATAGGAAGATTGAGGTAGAGATGGAGAGGGATACCAATGTAGGGAGATAGAGATAGAGATAGAGATGGAGTGAATAAGAGAGGGAGATAAATAGGAATAGAGGGGGAGATCACCTATATCTCTCCCCCAAGGTCTCTTACCTCTATCTCACTAGGCTCTAGGTCTCTCCTCTCTCTAGTTCATTCTAGTTGGGATTAAGGTGCCTCAACCTTAGGAGTCCGAAGTGGTTTTTAATTAATTATATAATTGGTCCTACATGGTCATTTTAATTAATTTAATGTTATAATATAAATTTCCAAAGTGCAAGCAACAAGCATTGAGAAGGAAGCATAATTCTAACACTTGTCACAAGGAAGGAACTTTGGAGAATAAATTTTCTTTGGAGCTCTTCAAAACTTCGCCCTTGCGACAAGTGGCTGCATAGTTTGTTTTCGTTTCTTGTGAACGATTTTTGAAAGATTTTCAATGGGACCAAATCTTTCACATGGATAGACTTGGAGCAAAATAGAAAGTTCTATTTTGGCAGAAAGGCTTGATTTTCTTGGACACCTTGCATTTGTGGAATAAATAATTTTTGTATTAAATATTATTTATGAAAGAGTTGTGCACAAAGGAAGGTTCTAATTTTTATGTTGTAGATACATTGAATGTGGATTCTTTTGAGAAGTCGCTTCCTTTTGCATTGTAAACTCTATAAATACAATGTGTTGTAGAAAAGAAGATGAGTGTGAAGTATTTTTGAAAGATCCGTCGTTATGCTGCTAGAATTATTTTGGATTTAGATATCATAGTTGAAGACACCTACAAGAGCATAGACTCTGCATATTGTGTGTAATAGTTTTTTCCTATAATATAATTGATCTGTGCTTTGGTGTGGTGGGTTTTTTCTTGAAAGGGTTTTCCCACATTAAATCCTGTGTCATTTGTTTATGTTAAATTTGAAATTTATTTGTGTGTTTTTTTCTTTTATCTGTAATCTTGTTAACGGGTTTGCAAATAAATTTGAATTCACTCTCCTTGGGGGTTTGCATTAGGAAGGTTTTTTCTACTCCTTTGCTTTCCTTTCAATTGGTATCAGAGCTTGGCCAACTTTGTTATCCTTGGTGGGTTGTAGGTTTTTTTGTTGTGCATATCCTTTTTAGTGGGAGTTTTTGCGGGTAGAAGTTTCTTAACCAAGTTGTAGATTTGAGATGGTAAGCATATCTAGAAGTATTGAAATGGATAAATTCAATGGAGACAATTTTGAGTTGTGAAAACTCAAAATGGAGGACATGCTCATTGATAGAGACCTTTGGGATATGATATCTAGTCAAAAAACCCAGGCTATAGCCAAAGATGTTTGGGATACAATCGATCAAAAAGCTAAGGGTCTGATAAGACTCTACTTGGCTGACTCTGTGCTCCTGATTGTTCAGATTGTAGCTAAGCTCTGGAAAAAGCTTGGTGACATTTATCAAGGGAAATCCTTAGTAAATAAACTTTTTTTTGATAAATAAGTTGTATTGTTTCAAAATGGAGGAAGGGGGATTTGTTGTGGATCACTTGAGTGCATTCAACATGTTGGTTGCCCAACTAAACTTTGTTGGTGTAAAAATTGATGATCAAGAATGTTGCATGCTCCTATTGTGTTCTTGGCTTGATTCTTAGGACCACTTGGTTATGGCTATTGGAAGCACAACAACCACTTTCAAGATGGAAGACATGGTTGGTTCACTGTTGTTTGAAGAAATGTTGAGAAACTCTTCTAAGATGGCCAAGGAGGCCCTTGGTGCTTATGGTAGATCAACAAAGAAAGGAAAGAAGAAGGACACTAAAGGCAAGTCAAAATCTCCAGGGAGATCAAAGTCTCATGGTAAAAAGTCCAAGGCTAAATGTTGGAACTGTGGCAATTCCGGTCATTTCTAAAAAGATTGCAAAGGGGAGAAGAAAAAGAAAAACAAGAAAGCCTTTGATTTTTATTTCGATTGATCCTCTCAAGATGATGCAGACTCTTTTGTCACTACCTTGGCAACCCATGCATCAGAAGATGTATGATTGATTGACTCGGGTGCTTCTTTCCACATGACCTCTCACAAGGGTTGGTTCTCAAAGTACGAAGAATATGATGGTGGGAAGGTGTACTTGGGTGATGACTCTCACCTAAAAATTGTTGGTCATGGAAGAGTCAAGATCTAATTCCTTGATGGTAGAGTGAAGGGGATTGATGGTATGCTACAAATTCCTAGTTTGGCACGAAACCTTCTTTCAATCAACAAGTTGAGTGATGTGGGAGTGTAGATTGTTTTCTCGCAAGATGGCGCAAGATGACGAGAGGTTCTATGGTGCTTGCTAAGGGTGTTCGGTTAGGCACTCTATATAAGCTGGATGCATGCACGGTTTAGTTTAATAACACTTTAATGAAGTCCAAGAAAAGGGCTTTGGATTCTTCATCCTCACTGTTAGATCAAGCATAGAAGAATATTGTTGTATCAACATATGATAGTCATGCTTTTTTGGGTACTTAAGGGTTTTAATGCTTTAGAGATGAAGCTCCTAGATGAGAAGACAATGTTGTGGCACCAAAGACTTGGCCACATAGGTAAAAAGGGCTTACAAGCCTTGAAAAATAAGATCCTTATTGAAGTCCTTGATGATTGTAATCTCGAGTTTGACTTTTATGAATATTATATTTATGGAAAATAACATTTTGTTTATTTTCATTCCAGTTCTCATAAGTCTTATTGGGTTTTGGACTATGTTCATTCTGATGTATTTGGTCCAGTTAATGTGCCTTCATTAAATAGATGTATGTACTTTGTTTCATTCATAGACTACTATTCTAGAATGAGATTTTTTTTTTATTTCTTTAGAAGTAAATCTGAAGTTTTCAGTTGGTTTAAGGAATTTAAGTCCTTGGTTGAAAATTAGATTGGTAGGAAAATCAAGTGTTTGAGGTTGGATAATGGTGGTGAGTTTCATTCTACTAAGTTTGATAGGTTTTGCAAGGACTCCATGATTGAAAGGCATAAGACAACTCCATATACACCACAACAAATTGGAGTTACAGAGAGGATGAATAGAACGCTGATGGAGAGGGCTAACAGTATGATAAGTGGTGTTGGCCTTGAACAATTTTTTTGGTCTGAGGAAGTAGCCACTACATGTAATTTGATAAATATATCTCCTACTTTGACACTTGTTGAAAAGACCCCTATGGAAGCATGGTTTGGTAAGAAGCCCTCAATGAGACATCTTAGAGTCTTTGGCTTGAGGCATATGCTCATGTGCCTAATGAAAAGAGATCTAAATTGGAGAACAAGGTGTTTAAGTGTATCTTTATCGGTTATGGTATCGGTGTGAAAGGGTGCAATCTTTGGATCCAGTTGTAGAGAAGGTTCTCGATAGTAGAAGTGTTATCTTTCATGAGCTGAAACCTTCCCGAGTAGATTTATAGAAAGAGAAGAGTTTAGTTAAATGATTAGTTTACCAAATAGAGAGCAATGAAGTGGGTGGACATAGGACTCTCACTCAAATTATTGGGTGATGAATTCTTTGGCCAAATTAATGTAGGTTGCCTCTATCTACATTGTCGGTTAACTGTGATCTAGGTTTACATACTAGGTAGGGAATGTCATACATGTAGGTTGTAGGCAATGTATGATCTAGCTCTAGTTATGTAGGACACAACACTATGCTCATAAGGCTATATTATTGTGAGGTTACCAAACTAAAATCTTCATCAAAGGGTTGGGCCACTTCAATTAGAAGAGGCACGAGAGATTGTAAAGTTTTGGTTGGGTGGAAAATAACTTGAGTGATGCTCTTCCTCATGTAGATGGAAACCAATATTTGAGGATGTATTCCAGGAAGGAAATCTGGACCACTTTGTTTGACTTATGTTTCATTAAGCTCCTAAAAACTTATAAGTATTCAAATTTTCCTAAAGTAAATGGAAGTTTGGAAAGGATAATGTAAATGCATTTGAATATGTTTATGAATATGATGTTGTATATGTATCATGATGAAATGAAAATTGAAAAGAGATTTATTTCAAATATGCATCTTGTTTTGAAAGGAAAAAGGAAAATTTTTATTACTTGTAGGTTAAAACTTAGTAAATCGAATGGGCGATATTTTAGGCATGTTACATGTGGTATCAGAGCTACCAAGTTTAGCACTATAACATACGAGTTCACTAAACTTTCCCACCAACATTAAAAGAATCTAATATTGAGAATTATTGTGCCAGAATGGTGCATCTCAGGAAAATTGCTAGGAAGTCAGTAATTAGAAATGAGCACTACCTAAAGGTCGAGAAGGAAAAATAAGCCATTGTCAAAATTATTGAGGGAACCAATCATGATATTGCAATCTGGCTGAGTGACACCAAGGCTTTTAGTCATGCCTTATCTTGTGTCCATCAGGAGAAAAAAAGGATGAAAGAAGTAGTTAACTTGGTACCTCTTGTCTCCCATACCAAGTTAGGCTCTTTACCACTTTCTAGGGATATGCCTATGGAATGAAGTATTGATCTAGATATGATATGTAGGGACCCTCGTATCTCCACTTTGTCAGAAATAATTTTGATTTCCACTAGTAATGAATCAGTGGGATATGTTCCCCATAGTTATGTATTTGAAGAAGATTATATAGGTTACATACCCTTAGACCATGAAATTGAACAAAAATCAAAGGAATATGTACCACGTGATTACGTATGTGAAAGTGAATCTAAGGGATACTCTCCCCTTGACTATCTAAATAGTCATTCTATGTAATCAAAAGGATATTTGAAATCCTCTATATATAAATAATCTTTGGGTTGAAAAATCATGTGCATAAATTTCTTAGGACTTATATGCTTATGAATGATGCTTTATTTCTTATTTGTTATTTTTTTATTTTTTTGAAATATCTAAACCTTCCTAGGTTCTAATACAAATGAGACCTCCAGGTGAAAACAAATTGTAAGAAATAGTTAATAAGAGGGTAGATAGGAAGAAGGCCAAGGTGTGGAAAACACAGAGGAAAAATTGGATCATTTTTTGGCTATGATGAACGAAAGTAGGGAGAAAATTGAGAATTTAGGGAAAAAGGTTAATAAAATGGAAAGGAAAGAGGAAGAAAATGTTGACAGGAGAGAATAATCATGATCAATCACAAGCAAGTGATCATGATAATGAGGAAATAAGTACAAGGAAAAGGCTTGCAAATGAATTATCCCATAACATGAAGAAAGTCATTCAACCGAATTTTGAAGGAACCACTAGTGGTGATGCACCTAAAGCATGGCTCACTAAAATGGAACAATATTTTGAGATTAAAAATTACTTTGAGATTACCAAAGCTGTTTGGAGAGCCTACCAATTGGCTGGAGAAGCATACAATTGGTGGATGAACACGAAAATGGAGCCTTACTTGGAGTGAGTTTGTGGAAATATTCTAGAAATAGTGGTTACCACAAATATTCTATGATCAAAAGTTGATTATTTTCCAGAACCTGAGACGAGGAGACTCTTCAGTAAATAAGTACAGGGAAAAATTTACCCATCTTTTGAAGTATGCACCCTTGTATCAAAAGGATGAGTAGTTTCACATAAGGAAGTTTATCATGGGTCTTAATGCTCAGATCAGAGGAGAAGTGGATGTACATGGTCCTGCCACCATGGACTTAGTGTATGAAAAAGCTATTAAGAAAGAGCAAAGAGTTAAGTACATTTCAAACTATCGAGAAATGAGTTGTAAGAAGTTCAAGTGGTGAAGATAATCAATTATATTCCAAGAAGACAAGTGGCCAACAATATTTCAAAAAGAAAGGTGACAAAGGATATCATAACAATAAAAATGAATCAAGGAGGGATCGTAAGGGAAGTCAAATCATAAGGAATAATGATGACCACAATGAAAAGTCTATACCAAGGAATGGTCCACTAAGAGGATGTTTCACATGTGGAGGAGATCACTTTTAGGATTCCCACAGATACTGAGAGGGGGGGGTGAATCAGTATCTAACTGGTGTACATAATTTCTTAACTTAAAACCTGCAGAACATATTATAACAGTGTACCGGTAAGAAAGAAATAATGCAATAAATAGAATTAAGAACATCCACATGAAAAGCACACCATAACACAAGGATTTAATGAGGAAACCCGGTGTGGGAAAAACCTCGATGGGATTTGTGACCCAAAATATCCACTTACTGGCCAATAAGAGAATATTACTTATAATAGGGGTCTGCACATGCAGGAAGGCCAATTGCCTAGAGCTCACTGCTCAAATAGGAAGTCTCACTAACTTATAATGTGGATTATACAAATCCAATATCTTGTACTACTTTACAATAGCATCTATAATGCCTGATCTAGTACCGGTTGCTGCTCTGCTACTTACATAAACCCTTTAACCTATATTTCGCATAATAGGTCTGCCTTAATATTTCACATACATTACTTTCTTCCCTTCCTTACTTATTTCAAAATGTCTACAATGATCTCTTTTATATACAAGAGTCATTTTACAATATGCCAAGTCGGCTTACAAAGTTTTACAATAATAAACAAAATATAATATAACAAAATCCTGTCGGCCTCTGTGTCAGTATACTTTCTCTGTGTCGGTGTCGGTGTCCTGAGTGCCGGTGTAGAGTGTGATCTGCTGATGCTGGTGCACTAACTTGTCAGTGTAATGCCTTGTCGGTATGATGCCTTGCTGGTGCCATAGGATTGTAAGGTTGCCATCAATGACAAAACCTTTAATCACATACAATGTCTCATTGGAGTGTGCCTATGCCAACAATCTCCCCCTTTGGCATTGATGGCAACACTCATGAGAAATTTCAAAAGTGTATCCAAAAAAAATGTGAAGTTCAAAAATGTTACCAAAAATGTGTGTGCTCCCCCTGAGCATATGATTCCTGTGATATTGAATTTTCTCATCCCACTACTCCCCCTTTGGCATCAATGACAAAGGTTGTCAAGATGTTAGTAGAGTTTGTAGGTTCAACCTTGTAACTGGGTAATTACAATTTGAAATAAATATGCCAAAATCAAGTTTATACTCTCCATAAACTTTTTACTATTTCGTATTGATGTCTCTGTTCTCTTAGCTATACCGGTGAGATGCTGCAAATGCTCTGCCGGTATTTTTTGTCCCTGTATTAGTGCCTCAGATACTTCCTTTCGTAGTGATGCTAGATAGTCCAATCTTGGACTCAGTTTTAATCTTAGATGCTTTGCCTTATTCACTATTCTCTCCTTTTCTCTTTCCAATTTAAGTAATTCTTCCTCAAAATTTGTTATCTTCTGTTCAAAAACTGATAGTGTATTAGGCGAGTTGACAAAATTATCTGCAAGTTTATTGATTTCATCCTGTACCTTGCTCATCTTCTTATCAATATCTATAGTCAAAAAGTTTGTCTTATAGGTGTCTTTGTATAGAGTTTTGTACTCTTTCAATAAATTACATAGTTCTAGTAGAAGTGTGTCAAAATCTCTAGTACACTTCTTTATTTGCTCATCAAATAATTTTTGCTTTTCAATTTCTACTTTATCCTTCAATGTATATTCCTTTATATTCTCAATGTTTTCTGTGATATATTTAGACAAGGTATCAAGTTGTCCTAAAGAATCTTTATTGTCTATATTACAGTTAGGAGCAATTACCTTCAAAATTGGTATGGTGTCATCAATTGCCTTATAAGCTTGTGAGCTACAGTCTGTTTTTTAATTGAATCTAATAGTACCACAGTCACATTAGTTGATTTGTAGCCTAATGATGAACCAACATTCTGAGTACCGCCAGTGGAAGTAACCAAGCTTGTATTGACCTCTGGTAGGTCTTTTTGTGTTTGCATTTCCCTAAGCAATGGTTTTTCTACTTCTCCAGTTGTCGGTGGCACCGTTTCCTTATGAATTTGTTCCTGTTCTTGTTGTTGTTCCTGTTCCGGAGCCTTTTGCTCTGTTTATTTCTCTGTTTGTTGCATTGTCTCAGTCTGAGTCTCTACCTTTTGCTCTTTGTCATCTGTCGGTTTCTTCTATGTGTTATCAGTTTGCTCAGCTACTGGAGGCTCACTAGCCATTTTAGTCTTATCAGTTATATCTTTGTCTACCACAATGTTGATCTTTTGAGTATCAACATCCACAGTATATAAGACTTTAGGATTAGGATTTCCATACTATCAACTGTCGGTTGATCTTTTGTAACTATTGTTTTTATCAGTGGAGTAATAAAAGGAGGTGGGGGTAAGTTGTCTTTAACTTTGATACTAGGTGGTCCACCAACTTTACCTTTACCCTTGTCTCTTTCCTTCTGATATACCTTTATAGGTTTGTGACTCATGTATTCTTCTTGTTTTTCTTTTTCCACTAGGAAAATGTCCCATGCATTTTTTGTCTCCTCAGTCACCTCATTAACTCTTCCAACCATTAAAGCAATGTGTCAGTGTGCAATAGAAAATACTAACCAGTTGGCTTGAGCAATTAAGTCATCAATTTCTTTGGGTGAATTCACCAGATATACAACAAGTAGCTTTTCAATCTTTATTTTCTTGTCTAGTTCTATTACTACTTGTCTTCTTTCTTCCAGTCTCTTAAATAGTTCATCTGGAACTTCATCTACTACTTCCATCAAAAATTTCTTATACATATCCATATGTAATATAACACTGTTTTCAACTTGTTCTTTTTCATCAGCTATCAGAGTGTCATATATTTTCTCTATATTTTTCAATTTCCCTTCCTCTGTTATTTCATTCAATAGTATGTCAAAAGGGGCCAAGTCCTTATTTATCCTCTTCTTCTTTTTGGGTGTCAGTTTCTTCTTCTTTGGTGTAGCCTTTCTTACCAGAGATCTCACTGCTTGTTGTTTTTGTCTTGTCCTCCTAGGTGAGGGTGTGGTTGCCAGTGAGGGATCTCTTTTCCTTACAACTCTCTTGAAAGTTGCAAGCATGTCACTCTCCGAAGAAGTACCCACCGATGTTATGTGAGTTTCAGGTTGTGGAGCTGCTAACTCATCCTCTGTTATACCAGTTTTCTTTAACACATCTTCTTTAATGGCCTTTGCCTATCTAGAACCTTTTCTTACAACTGACTCAACCTTTTTCACTCTTTTCTTTGATTGTATTTGGCTTTCAATAGTTTCTACACTACCAAATATTTCTTCTTTAGGTTCCCTAGGGGCTTCCAAAAGTGCTTTAGCATAAGTTTCAATTATATGATCATCTATTTCATAGCCCATCTCTATTACCTAAATTGTCTTGGGGATGACTGCTTCCATCCAGATCTCATCTTTCTTGATTACAAAGCATATTTCATCCTTATATTTGTCAATAATCTTTTGTGATAACTTGATTCTTTTCTTCATTTTGACCTTTAGTGCTTGAAAGAAATCATGGATATTGTTTTCCTTATCTTCTCCCATATTATTGAATAGTTATGTTAATTATTTACCTACTGGTATATCATATCCAAGTTCTTTGTAGCCTATACCAGGAACCCTAGTTATATGTAGCATCAGACATACTAGCAGATTTCCAAACCTGAAAGTTCCTTTCTTGTCCTTCTTAATCTTGCCTAAGTTGTCAATTAATTCGTCCTTCAACCACTCACATATATCAATCTTTGCATTATCAGTGACCATATCATAAGCACTCTTAATGCATAAACTTGAAACTGAATTAAGTCTATTTGCATGAGTAGCTTTATACCCTAATATCATGCTGATAAATCTCACATTAATGTCTATTACATCATTTACTCTTAAGGACCTTTTGTCGGATGTTGCACTAGTTAGGTTTGTAACTAGGTCGTTGGATACCTTCTTAGTTTTGTCTGGCCTTTTACCGGTGGTCAGTAACCTTGTGACAGCTTTCACAGCTTCCTTAGTGATTTTGTGGATTGCATCTAGCCAGAAAAATTCACCATGTACCCTGCTCAAGACTATCCTAATCACATCCTTGGGAAATTCAGGAATGCTAAGGATCTCTATAAATCCTAGGGTTTCAATGATCTTGTGTTCATCTTTTACATTGCTGGATTTATCACATATCACAATTTTAAACATGGTTTTGATCTCTTCATCTCCTAGTTCCTCAATGTTACAGTGAATGTAAATTCTGGGGTCTTCAACATAAACAACTCCCTTAGGAATTTGGGAAAAAGCACCTAAGGTATCATCTTTCTTTTCTACCTCGGGAACTAATTGAAATATGGGCCTAGGTCTTTTAATAACTTTGACAACAGTAGGGTTTGCTATATATTCAATTGCAGAGGTGGATGCCATGATAAAATACCTTTTACTGCCTTTAGGATGGATGATTGCTTGAAGTGTTCTTGCCTCTTGCTCGAAATGCCTTAGCTTAGAATCTTCGCGCTCCTTGTAGGTTTAAAATCTCGGTGAAATGAAATGGAGCCAAAACCTCAAATTTATAGTGTCTTTTCACCATCTACCATATTAAATGCATGCCGGTTAAGTATTCACTTAACATTGTCTGCCAGTAATAAGTAATTTTCAACTTCTTATCTCTAACCGAGGGAATAATAGCACGTGTCATTAGATTGCCAAACCCTCAAGGAAACTTTCTTCAATTAGATGAAGAACTTCTTGTCGGTGGAGCACTGCTCTATCCTACCGGTGGAGTATTGACTAGTTCTACTGGTGGAGGGGTATTCCCAATATTTAGATCAGCGTTTTTAATCCATTGTTTTGAGAATTCTTGCTTAACCTCTTCAACTTTTTCTTTACCTTTCAAGCTAGAACTTTTGTTGTCTACCGGTGATCCTTTACTTATACAGAATTTAGCAATATGCCCAATCTTGTTACATGCATAACAAGTTACATTATTCTTCTGAATAACTTTCCCATAACCTATGTCGGTTTGTGTTCTGCATTGATTAGATAGATGTCCAAATCTTCCACAAACATAACATCTCACATTCATTCTGCAATTTTCAGAGCTGTGACCAACTTTGTTGCATTTTGAACATTGACCGGTGGGTGTGTTGATATTCTGATAATTTCTAGATCTACATTCATTTTCTCTATGACCATACTTATTATAGTTAAAGCATTTTCCATTGAATTTATAAGCATTAGATTGTCTTACCGGTTTGTTGTGATCCTGAGTATTTGCAGTATTGGAGCTTTCACCAACTTCAAAGCCAATTCCAGAAGTGTCACCTTTAGGTTTTTGATTCTTCAGGAAGGTGCCAAGTTCCTCAGAGCTTTTCTTGAATTTTTCTTTATGTTGATTTGTAGTTTCTAATTCTCTTTCTAAGACTTCTTTCTGTCTCATCAGTTCATTTGAGTCATTCTGAGTGTGCATCAGATCTATCTTCAACATGTCATTTTCATAGCTAAGTCTCATGTTCTCATTTGCTGCATCACTTAGTCTTCTGGTCAATTCTTCTTTATTCTTCTTCCTATCCTCATTCTCTTTACAAAATCTCATAGTCATATCCTGCATCTTATTCTTTGTTGTCATGTTCTCTTGTTTCAGCTTGCTTATCTGATCATTAAGTGATTCCTTTTCATCATTCTCATTTTGCAATTTTTCACAAAGTTCTCTTCTCTTATTTCTTGCAACAGTAAGATTCTCTTGAAGTGCCTGAATGATGTCCTGAGCTGCCCTTAAATCATCTTCTAGTTTGATATTTTTCAATTTCTCTGCATCATAGTCTGAAAGAGCTCCTTCTAGTTGCTTCATCAGATTTTCCATCTTTACCAGTGTCAAGATCTTCCTCAAGCTATTAGGCTTCTAAAAATAGAGGACCAGGCTCTGATACCAATTGTTAGGATTAGGATTCCCATAGATACTGAGAGGGGGAGGGGGTGAATCAGTATCTAACCGGTGTACATAATTTCTTAACTTAAAACATGCAGAACATATTATAACAGTGTATTGATAAGCAAGAAATAATGCAATAAATAGAATTAAGAACATCCACATGAAAAGCACACCATAACACGAGGATTTAACAAGGAAACCCAGTGTGGGAAAAACCTTGGTGGGATTTGTGACCCACAATATCTACTTACTGGCCAATAAGAGAATATTACTTATAATAGGGGCATGCACATGTAGGAAGGATAACTACCTAGAGCTCATTGATCAAATAGGAAGTCTCACTGACTTACAATTTGGATTATACAAATCCAATATCTTGTACTGCTTTACAATAGCATCTATAATGCCTGATCCAGTACCAGTTGCTTCTCTGCTACTTACATAAACCCTTTAACCTATATTTCACATAATAGGTTTGCCTTAATATTTTGCATACATTACTTTCTTCCCTTCCTTATTTCAAAATGTCTACAATGATCTCTTTTATATACAAGAGTCATTTTACAATATGCCAAGTCGGCTTACAAAGTTTTACAATAATAAACAAAATATAATATAACAAAATCATGTTGGTGCCAGTGTCTTGAGTGCCAGTGTAGAGTGTGATTTGTTGATGTCGGTGCACTAACTTGTCAGTGTAATGCCTTGCCGGTATGATGCATTGCCGGTGCCATAGGATTGTAAGGTTTCCATCAATGACAAAACCTTCAATCACATACAATGTCTCATTGGAGCGTGCATATGCCAACAATCAGTACACAAATCAATATCCCAACAAACTACAAAGGAAACAACCCCATGGAAACCCTTTGCCTTCTCAATGAGAATCTTTTCAATAGAAGATCCATGTTGTTAATCCTATGAGGATCCAATTAATACTAAGAGGGGGGGGGCTGAATCAGTATTAAGACCAATTGAAACTTTAAACCCAAAAACAAACTTATATTAGATCTAAAATCATTTAACAAATATCTCAACTTCTTTTATCATATCTAACATCCTCTTTATCAGATTTTCTTAACACATTAATTAAATCATTTACTACATCAATCAATTCTTTCACCACTTAAGCAATCATATAGATTTGATCATTTACCAACTTATCAACCTCAACTATCAGATCAAATACTTTGTCAATCAACTCTTATCAGTATCAGTAACCTCTGATAAACTTCTGATAGAACATCATAAATGGTGTCTTAGAAATAATGCATGAAATGAAACATAAACAAGAACATCATATGACAAACATTCCACACAACAACACCATAATTTTTTGATGTGGAAATGCAAATAGGGAAAAACCACAGTGGGAGTTGGCACCCACAAATATTAGTACTCTTTTGAAGTATGCCCTATTAGGAGAAGACCCTGTTGGGAGTCACTTGCTTAAGGGATTTTCCTAGGAGCTCAATTAGGAGCTTGATGATCTATTAGGATCAACCTCATGAGAGGATTTAACACTCTTTTGAGAGATTCCCTATTAGGGGACTTAAATGTTTAAGGCCTGTTAGGACCTACCTAGTTAAGGGATTTAACCTGTTGCAACTGTTAGGGAACAATAGTAAGAAAATGATTTGTTGCATGAACTTCTCTACTTGCTTGATTAGATCCAATTATGCACAACACTCTACAAATCTTAGGTAGATCTCACACTTCACTTGGATGGCTCAACACATTCTCTAAGACCACTGACATTAAAAACATAAACTATGCTATCCTAAATAGCCATCTCAACTAGGCTGGCCACTCAACCCTAATTACATCATGAATTTTCAATAAAAATCATAAGAGATCATCACAGATTGATATACAGATCATTACAACAAATTACAATGTAATATCAACCGTTGGTTGATGGTAACCCATCACGAAAATTTGATCTGTACCAAAGTCAAACCCTCAAAACACTCTACTAAGCATTTCATTGATTCCCAAGAAATTCTTCCTTGAATTGCACCAAAACAATAATTAAATCATTCACGGGGTTGTGTCATGTTACCACCTTCATGTAGACTTTCTGTTGATCACCGTCATAACAAAAATCATTACCGGTTTGATGATTTCTTCACCGGTCTTAAACCCTACTAAAACCTTATCAAAACTTCATCAAATATTTGAAACACGCCTTCTGGTAATCTTCACAAGTTCCAGTTCCAGTCAGATACACCTTTCCATGATACAAGTTCACCATCCAAACCACAAATCACCAATCATCACTAATCATCATATCAAATCAAAACATCTCTACTTTACTGGTTAAAGTCCATATTCATAGACTTTAGTTCTCTGTCAGTAAACCCTATCTTCTAGTAAACCAAATCACTTAGATAATAAATCAAAACATTAGGAACATCATTTGACATCAGTTGCCATCAATGATAGCACAAATAAATGATCAAGTCATCTAATCATAGAATCTCAATCTCTTCATCACTAATAGACTTCTATCCTTTAGCGGTGTAGTCATCTATCTTCAACTGCATCACCTGATCTACATTAGTTATGCCAAATACCAACAATCTCCCCCTTTGGCATTGATGGAAACACTAATCAAATATACAATTAGAGTAACATCATCATTTACAACTTTCTTGTTGGTATCACATCATCTGTCGGTTCTCCTCCTTTTGTCATCTCCCGCTTAACCAATTATTTTCTTAATCTAATCTTCAACTTCTCCCATATCAGATTTCTTTTCTTATCCCATATCTACCATATCTAATTTCTATTCTCCTCCCCCTTTGACAACAATTCCAAAGGTGTGAATGCATCACTTGTCTTCAATTCTGTTGTTGTCTCTTCCATGATCTCTACTACACAAATCAGAAAAATTATAACAGAGCATTAAATCATAACTTTACATCAGACTTGCTCCCCCAAAGGAGTAGCATGCACCTTCATCAATCCTTAATGAAAGATAAACATGAAATCCATAGGATTGATGCATCTTCAACATTCTAGTTCTTCTGGTGTAGGGGTCTAACCCCTAGTTTACGTCTAAGAAACTCAAAGGTAGCCTTTGGTAAGGGTTTGGTAAAGATATCAACTAATAGATCTTTACTCTTCACATATTCCATCTTCACCTCTTTTTCTTGAACTCTTTCCCTGGAAATGATACTTCAATTCAATGTGCTTGGTTCTAGAATGAAGTACAAGATTCTTAGAAATGTTTATTGCACTTGTATTATCACAATAGATAGTCACTGATTCACACATATCTATCTTGAATCCTTCTAGCACATGTCTCATCCAGATTGCCTGTGTGCAATTCATGGATGCAACTACATACTTTGCTTCAACTGTAGATTCAGAAACACAAGTTTGTTTCTTGCTCATCCATGCCACTAATCTTCCACCAAGTAGAAAAGCTCCATCACTTTTTCTTTTCCGATCATCCACATTACCTGCCCAATCAACATCAGTAAAGACATCCAACGTAAAATATCCTTTATAGGGATACCATAAACCATAGTCTACTATTTCTTTGGATACCAAAAAAATCTCTTCATAGTCACCATGTGACTCTCCTTAGGCTCTTTTTGAGATCTAGCCACTAATCCAACAAGATGAGCAATGTTCGGTCTGCTATGGACAACATAGTGTAGCTTTCCAATCATAGATTTGTACTCTTTTTCACTGACAACAGGGGAATCATCTTTCTAAATGATAACTTACAATCTATCACTATCAGTGTTCCTATTGGTTTGCAGTCTTCCATACCAAAAGTCTTCAACACCTCTTTGATATACTTGGTCTGACAAATAAAAATACCACCATCTAGTTGTTGGATCTGTAAGCCAATAAAGAACTTTATTTCATCGATTAGAGACATTTAAAATTCCTTTTTCAGTATATCAACAAAATCCATACACATATCATCATTTCCACCAAAAAATATGTCATCTACAAACACTTCAACTATCAACATCTTGTCTCCATCAGTCTTCAAATAAATGTTGTTGTCCTCACTGGTACATTGGAATCCTATTTTGATCAAATGTACATGTAATATCTCAAACCATGCTCTCAGTGCCTGCTTTAGACCATATAGTGTTTTATGCAATTTACACACCATGTCCTTATCATCAGTCAAGGAAAATCTATCTGATTGTTCAATGTATACTTCTTCTTCTAGATTCCCATTTAGAAAGGTTGATTTGACATCCATTTGATAAACTTTGAATCCCTTATATGCAACAAATGCTAGTAGCATGCTTACTCCTTCTAATCTAGAAATAGGTACAAATGTTTCACCATAATCCTCACCTTCTTCTTGAGCACACCATTTGTAGACTAACCTTGTCTTGTTTCTTACAATATTTCCTTCTTCATCCAATTTATTCCTAAAGACCCATTAAGTTCCAATCACATTCTTATCCTCCAGTCTAGGAATAAGTGACCATATCTGATTCTTCTCAATTTAACCTAATTCTTCATTCATTGCATTCACCCAATCATCATCCTTTAGTGCATCCTTAACAAACTTGGGTTTAATTGTTCATATCAAACATAAGTTCCCTCAGATATTTCTCCTGGTTTGCACACCTACATTCTTATCACCAATTATCTACTCTTGTGGATGGTTCGATCTGACAAATCTAGGTATTGCCTGTGTCAGTTGTGCATCTTCTGCATCAAGTTCTTCATCTTCTTCCTTAGTGTCATCGCTTACTGGTTGAGCATATAATTTTGCATTTGTCGATTCTTCATTATTCTTTGTCTTTGGTTCAATGATCACAAACTTTTCCTCATTATCATCCTTTTCAGGTTCTAATCTGCTTGTACCTTCAGACTTATCAGATAGATCATCAACTTTTACATTAGCACTTTCAACAATTTTCTTAGTTCTCTTATTTTAACATTTATATGCATTAATCTTAGAAGAGTAACCAAGAAAAATTCCTTCATCAGATTTTGCATCAAATTTCTCAGTGTAGTTATCTCTCTTAATAAAACATTGACTTCCAAAAATTTTTAAATAACTTACACAAGGAGTTTTTCCATACCATAGTTTATAGGGTGTCTTATTGTTACCTCTCTTTACCAGTACCCGGTTTAAAGTGTATATAGTAGTACTGACTGCTTCTCTCCAAAACATTTTGGATACATCACCCTATAATAACATGGTTTTTGTAGCTTCAACTATTGTTTTGTTCATCCTTTCTACTATTCCATTATGTTGTGGTGTCCTTGGAGCATACATTTGTCTCTTTATACCCTATTCATCACAATACTTAACAAATTCATCAGAAGTGAATTCACCTCCTCGATTTGATCTTATACACTTCAAGTTCTTACCGGTTTCATTCTCAACTAGAGATTTAAATGATTTCAATTTACTAAAAGCTTCCGATTTCTCCTTGAAAAATGTCACCCACATCATTTTAGAATAGTCATTGGTGAAAATCATGAAATACCTATCACCGTAATAACTCTTTGTTCTCGTAGGGCCACAAAGATCAGTATGTACCAAATCTAAAATATTCTAAAAAACACAAATTCTTGCTCTTGAAAGAACTAGAGGTCATCTTACCGATTTGACAATCTTTGCATATCACACTATCCGGTTTGACAAGTTGGGGTAATCCTCTTACAATACTTGACTTGATTATCTTAACCAAATTATCAAAAATAGCATGACAACATCTTTTATGCCACAACCAACTGTCTTCCATTCTTGAAACCAGATAATTATTAATATTACTATTCAAATGGAATAAGTTACCTCTAGTTTGCTTCCCAGTAGCAATCAGTTCACCATTACCTCCAAGAATTTTATAGACTCCACTTTTAAACTCAAGCAAATAACTTTTATCATTGAGTTGACCAACACTTAAAAGATTATGCTTTAGACCATCAACCCAAAACACATCTTCAACATTACTCTTTCCATTTAGAAAGATTGAACCTTTACCTTTCACCATGCAAGGAGAGTTATTTCTAAATATAACAACACCTCCATCGAATTCATTAAGGGTTATGAACTTACTTTTATCTCTGGTCATATGGTGTGACAAACCACTATCTATAATCCATTCATCATTATTCTCCATATGAGATACTAGTGCCTTTTCATCTGACAGTTCCTCCTTCATGGCTACAAACATAATTTCTTCATTGTCATCTTCATCTTCTGACTCCTCATTGGTCACACCTTCATCTACTACAACATAACAATGTTTCTTCCCCTTTCCTTTGAATCTTCTAAACTTCTCTTTCTTATTGGTGTTAGGGCAGTTAGCAGCAATATGACCAATTTTACTACAAGAGAAACACTTCACAGGTATCTTTCCTTTATACTTACTAGTGCCTCTTGGAAATCTCTTTGCTAACAGTGCCTCAAGTTCCATCACTTGATCTTCATTGTCTTCATTTCCCTGGTTACTTCCATGACTTGTCCTGCACTCATGATTTTGACATATATATTTTCCTTTTCTAGCAGATGAACCGGTAACAAAAGATTTAAAGGTAGATTTGGTAGATTTGTCACACTATTGTCAAAACTATTTAACTCAAAAGTTGTAAGCTTACCAATCAATGAATCAATAGTTACCTTATCCTTTGAAATAGATCTAGGTTCTTGGATTGTCGATACTCTTATAGAATATTGAGGTTGAAGAGTTCTAATCATTTTACATACTATAGCATCATCTTCTATTTTACCTCCAACACTTTTTATGTCGCCAACAACTTCTTTGATTCTCTTACCATAGTGTGCAATATTTTCTCCTTCAAGCATTCTCATGTCATCGAAATTTCCTCTCAAGCTTTCCTCTTTGGCTCTTTGAACATGCTCATCTCCTCCATAGATTGTCTCTAACTTTTCCCAAACCTCACCTGTAGTTTCCAATCCTTGAACATCAATATATTCTGAATCAGATAAAGTACTTACAATAGCTTCTAGGGCTTGCATGTTATCTTGCTTCTCTCTGAATTCATCCGGTGTCAAGGGAGTAGTGGTAGGAGCAACATATGCTGTTTCAAATTTCTTCCAATATTATGCACCAAGACCTTTGATTTAGATCTTCATTCTATCTTTCCAAATCTTGTAGTTATCCTTGTTGAACTTAGGACCCTCTTTCTTCATCATCTTGAGTTCCTTAGAATCTTTCCCTCAAGCATTTAGGCTTTCTGCACACAGAGGACCAATGCTCTGATACCAATTGTTAATACTATGAGGATCTGGTTAATACTGAGAGGGGGGGTGAATCACTATTAAGACTAATTGAAACTTTAAACCCCCAAAAAAACTTATATCAGATCTGAAATCATTTAACAAATATCTCATCTTCTTTTATCACATCTAACAACCTCTTTATCAGATTTGCTTAACACATTAATCAAATCATTACTACATCAATCAATTCTTTCACCACTTAAGAATTCATATAGATTTGATCATTTACCAACTTATCAACCTCAGCTATTAGATCAAATACTTGGTCAATCAACTCTTATCAATACCGGTAACATCTAATAAATTTATGATAAAACATTATAACTGATGTCTCAAAAATAATTCAAAAAATAAAACATAAAGAAGAACATCACATGAAAAAATTCCACACAAGAACACCATAATTTTTGACATGGAAACCCAAATAGGGAAAAACCATGGTTGGAGTTGGCACCCACAAATATTTGTACTCTTTTAAATTATGCCTTGTTAGGAGCAAACCCTATTAGGAGTCACTCGGTTAAACAATTTTCCTAGCAGCCTGGTTAGGAGCTTGATGATCTGTTAGGATAAACCTTATGAGAATATTTAACACTCTTTTGAGAGCTTCCTTGTTAGGGGACTTAAATTTTTAAGGCCTGTTAGGACCCACCCGGTTAAGGGATTTAACCTGTTGCAACTATTAGGGAACAACGGTAAAAAAATGATTTGTTACTTGCACTTCTTTGCTTGCTTGATTAGATCCAGTTATGCACAACACTCTGCAACTCTCAGATAGATCTCACACTTTAGTTGGACTGCTCAACACATTCTCTAAGACCACCAACATCAAAAACATCAACTGTGCTATCCTAAATAGCCATCTCAACTAGGTCGGCCACTCAACCCTAATTACATCATGAATTTACAATACAAATCATAAGAGATCATCACAGATCAATATACAGATCATTACAACAAATTACAATGCAATATCAACCGTTGTTTTATCGTAACCCATCACAAAAATCCGATCTGTACCAAAGTCAAACCCTCAAAACACTCTACTAAGCATTTTGTTGATTCCCAAGAAATTATTCCTTGAATCATACCAAAACATCAATTAAATCATTCACGTAGGTTGTGTCATGTTACCACCTTCATGTATACTTGTCATCAATTACCGTCATAACAAAAATCATTACCAGTTTGATGATTTCTTCATCGGTCTTAAACCCTACTAAAACCTTAGCAAAAATTCATCAGAAATTTGAAACATGCCTTCTTGTAATATTCACAAGTTCTAGTTCTGGTTAGATACACCTTTCCATGATACATGTTCACCATCCGAACCGCAAATCACCAATCATCACCCATCGTTGGAGCCAATCAAAACATCTTTGCTTTACTAGTTAAAGTCCTGATTCACAGACTTTAGTTATGTACCGGTAAACACTGTCTTTTGGTAAACCAAATCAATTAGATGACAAATCAAAACATCATGAACATCATTTGACATCAATTTCCATCAATGACAACACAAATAACTAATCAAGTCATCTAGTTAGAGAATCTCAATCTCTTCATCACAAATAGACTTCTATCCTTTACTGATGTAGTCATCCATCTTCAACCACATCACCTGATTTGCATCAGTTATGCCAAATGCCAACACATGTTGCTCTATACAATCAAGAAGCGAAGTATTAGATCACTCCCATAAAAGTTCTAGGTACTTTATTTGGAACACTTCAATTTTAATTGATACATGAGCTACAAAAAAAATTGTTTCACCTAGAATAGCTAGTAAGATCTCTAAAAATCTAGTTATATGGAAAAATCTAGGATTGTGGAATATGCAAACTAGACAAGAGCTAAGGTGGAACAATGTCTATTTAAGACTAGGGTAGAACTTCTAGGATTTTCTATAGAAGTGAGCATATCAAAAGCGCCCCTATATTCTTATGATGTTATTTTAGGGATGAATTGGATATGGAAACATAGAGCTAAAGTAGATTGCCATGCTAGATCTTTAGAGTGTCTAGATGATTAGGGGAATTGGGTATCTATTCAAGGAACTCCTACATAACTTAAGTTGCAATAGATCTCTTCTATACAGATGCGTAGATCCAAGAAGAAAGGTTGTCAGCTTTTTGCTGTCAAAATGGAACAACTTGAGGGAAACAAATAGTTCATAACTCGAGATGATGTAATATATTATGGACCTCAAGAATGTCAAGAAGCTAAGGATGGTGAGATAAGGGAATTAGGTAAGTCAGACATGGAAAAGTATCCTATACTTAAGGAATATGTGGATGTATTTCTAGAAGAATTACCTGAATTGCCTCCCAAGAGAGTATTTGATTTCTCCATTGACATCATTCCAGGATTGTAACCAATATCAAAGATTCCATATAGGATGACCACAATAGAGTTGATGTAGTTAAAAACTCAATTAGAGGAAAATTTGTCTAAAGGATTGATCAGACCCAGTGTTTCACCCGAGGGAGTGCCAGTAATCTTTGTGAAGAAGAAAGATGGTACACTATGCTTGTGCATTGATTATTGATCACTCAATAAAGTAATGATAAAGAAAAAGTACTCATTAACATGTATTGATGATCTATTTGATCAAATGTGAGGAGCAGTCGTGTTCTCAAAAATTGATTTATGATCAAGATATCAAATTAGTTAAGGATCAAGGATGATGACATTTTCAAAATAGCCTTCAAAACTAGGTATGGTCACCATGAGTTCATCCCATTACCATTTGGACTAACAAATACACCTGCAACCTTCATGAACCTAATGAATAATGTATTTAGAGATTGCTTAGATAGATTTATGTTGGTATTCTCGGATGATATTCTTATATATTCCAAAAATGAAGAGGAACATCTCCAAAACTTGGGAATTGTCATTAAAAGGTTAATGGACCATAAGTTGTATGGGAAACTCTCTAAATGTACATTCTTTCAAAGGAAAGTACAATATTTGGGTCATATGATTTTGGCTGAGGGAATTGCAGTTGATCTTGTGAAGATTAAAGCAATACTTGAATGGTTAGTACCAAGAAATATAAGTCAAAAGTTTCATAGGTTTGGCAGGGTGCTATCGTAAGTTTGTGACAAACTTCTCTAGGATAACTTTTCCCATTACTTCATTACAAAAAAAAGGGAAGAAGTTTGAGTGGTTGAAAAAATGTCAACTGACATTCATCCAACTTAAAGGGAAGTTGACTATAGCTCATGTATTAAAAGTAGCAAATCCAAATGGTGAATTTGTAGTCATCACAAATGCATCAAGAGAAGGTTTAGGTGGTGTGTTTATGCAAGAAGGGAAATTCATAGCCTATGTGTCAAGGAAGTTAAAACTATATGAGAAATAATATGCTTCACATGATTTAGAGCTAGCTACAATTGTCCATGCATTACAAATATAGAGACACTATATTTTTGGCAAACCTTTTGAATTGAAAACCGATCATCACGGTTTGAAGTATTTGTTTACTCAATCAAATTTGAATGCTTGAAAAAGAAGATAGTTGGAATTGATATCAGATTATGATTTCAACATCAATTACATTAAAGGAAAGGAGAATAGAGTTGTAGATGCCCTTAGTAGAAGGTTGCATATCTCCTCAATGATATCTATCCAAACTGATTTCAAAGGTCAAGTGTTGCAAAAATCAAAGGGTGATGAGTACTATGAGAAAGTTAGGAAATCACTCTCAAATAATCAACAAGACCCAAGGTATGAAGGATTTCTTTTTTAACCAAATGGCTTATTAAGGTTTAAAGGAAGAATCTATGTACCCAACTCTAGGGAATCAAGGGATTTGACATGAAAATAAGTTCATTTAGCACCATATTTTAGACATCCGGGAGTAACAAAGTTGTTGGATGATGTTAAGCCATTGTATTTCTAGAAATGGATGAAAAGGGATGCAACAAGATTTGTAGCAACTTGTTTAGAATGTCAAAGAGTAAAAAGAACATCATCATTCTGCAGGATTGTTATATCCTCATAAACTTCCAAAGAGGAAATGACAAGTCATTAGTATGGATTTTGTTCAAGGTTTACCTATGTCAAGGAATAAGCATAATGCCATTCTGGTAGTAGTGGAGAAGCTTACCAAGGTAGCATATTTCATTCCAGTGAATTTGGCTAATGGAGCACCTATTATATCACACAAGTTTATCGAAGAGGTGTTTAGATTACATGGAATTCCTAAAAGAATAATTTCAGATAGGGATTCTTATGTGACATCTAGGTTTTGGCAAACCTTATTTTCTTCACTTGGGACTCAGTTGAATATACATTCAGCATACCATCCAAAAAAAGATGGTCAAACTGAGAGGGTAAACCAAGTATTGGAAAATTTATTGAGAATGTGTTTTATGGATCAGTAGTATAAATTAGAAAGATTACTTACCCTCGGTAGAATTTGCATATAATAACTCTTACCACTTTGCAATTAAGATGA